>NC_141382.1:32894756-34094756 GCF_017979445.1 Akebia trifoliata | reverse complement strand
CTAGGTAGTGCCTAAAAATTTCGGTATGATCTCCTCTACTTATGTTAGCATTCCAAGGCGTTCAACCTACACCTGATAAACGACATACATTATCCTATATATATATATATCTATAAAATATAATACAAGCAAAAGCCTATATACATCTAATAACGTACAACAAATCAGAGTGCGGAAGGATAACCAAAATATAGGATTATACTAAACTTCTTATTCTAACAGAAATCCTAATACTCAAGACAAAATCCATAAGACTACTTGGATGAACTGATACCACTAGGGGGTATAGCCCCAATACTCACCAAGTAATAGACTCTGGTTGTCTATCTTACTCACTAGATGATCATCACTCGTGTTATATACCTGTCTCGCCAAACTCTAAATCTGAAACTAAAAAAATGAAGAAGGAAAGACTGAGTAACAATAATTACCAGTAGGGAAGTAAACAATTTTTGCCAATAACCTCTTCTAATATGAATGAATAAACATACTAAATCATTTTAACATATACAAAATTTTATAGAAGAAACTATGATTAACTGGTACATATAGCCAGGGATGAGCAACTAAACATTTTAAAACTGACATTACATCAACCAACAGTACTCATATAACATTTTCTTTTTATACAAATTTAATTGACCAAATGAAAATATTAAATATGCATTTTACTTTATATATCAAAATAAGGAAACAGATACATAATACATAATGGTGGAGTAGTAGAATTAGAAAATTGGGATTCACGACTAGATCGCTCCCAGTCGGGACAAGATGTTTTATAATAAAATATTAGTTCCTAATTTTGTGGATGGTCACTGTTTATCATACTTGTGAGACCATTTATCCGGCTCAGGTTGGACGTTTGATGTGACCCTAAGCAATGGGTCTCTTTTTGATGAGTTAGAACGTTCGACTACTATAGATTGTTAGTGATCACTGACTAATCATCTTCACCTATGCTTGTCAGGCATGCATGTGATTCTCAAATATACAAATCATTCGTATACGACCACCTTTACATTACGAGTTTATTGGTAAAGATAGAGAGAAATAAACCCGGATTCTAGTTGTGACTCCACTCTCATACGAGTCCCATACCACGTATGAGCTTGGTGATCCTTACCGTACATCCCAAGATAGTACACTACTTCGGATGATATGACGCATTATCCCTTTAAGCATTCACAGACTCTTTAACAGCTCACAAAATAGCTACCTATATATATTATTTTCATTTTAAAATAAAAGAGAAATTAACAATATAAGCTTGAAAATGGATATTCAGTTTCCTACCATGCAAGTGTGACCACCTATCCTAAAATAAATAACAGAACGGAAAAGTAAACAGCGCCGCCTCGCGCTAACAAAAAGTAAATAAACATGTAATCAGTAACATTATCCCTGGATATCCATTCAATAACCTACACACAACACAACAATGTAAAATGCAGACATTACCCCTCGAGTGTGACTCGGACATTTTACCGTTTCATACCCTTTTTTTATTTTTTTCAATTTTTACAATTTTTAATATTTCAAACAAAATATCCACTTTCTGATATTCATCAACTCAATATGAGTTCATTGAATATTAAATCATTTTTTCAACTATGAAATTCATTTTTATTAGTAACATTGAAAAATTACAAAACTTAGATCAAAATGGGGTCCGAGCTGTGCATAGGACCCAACTGACGAAAATAACCTGATGAAATATCCTACCCACGTATAATTTTTTATAAAATATAATTAAACATATCAAATATGTAAGTTCTGACGTGAATTTAAAATAACCAATTGAATTCTATATTTTTAGAAACACATCATAAATTTTTAATAAAATTCTAAATACAATTTTCACAATCTACGATTACTAATAGAAATTGAAAATTCTTTACAATCTCTGTGCGAGATTAACGACATGAAAATCGAGACGGATCGAACTTCGAAGCGATAGATTTTTAAATCTGCTCCGATTGTTTCGAAGATCTCAATGTTGTCATCATTTCTACCTTTCTGCAATGGGGGATGGTTTGACCCCGAAACAGGCGAAATCCGAGGTCGAAATTACGAAAACTCCCATATATATATAGATAATTTTTTATGATACGAGGTGAAAAAAAAAAATAAAATGAGAAGAAGTTGGGTGGGTTTTGTAGATGTTGAGGCTGCGGACCTTTTCTCCTTCTATGTCGAAAGTCGACGGCAACCCGACCGCAATGAATCTGAGGTAGAAAATCGGAGAAAAATTAAAAAATTAAAAAAAATTAAAAACTTGTTAACTGGTTTTGGACGACTTTGAAAGATGAATAGTAAAAAAAATTTAAAAATTTATTTATATAAATTTTTGGGACGAAATCGATATTTTATCTATTACTTCGTTTGACGATAACTTAACTGTCCGGACTCAAAAAGTGATGAATAAATATTCTATTTCGTCTAATTTTTCATTTCGGATCTAACGGTATGGTTAATTTTTACAAATTTTATCTTTAACAAAAATTTACATTTTTGGTCCAATGGGATCCTAAAATTGACGTCGTTTTCGTTTTTTACGATAATTCGACTTTTTGATCTCTAAAAATGATAAGTAAATAGTCCATTTCTATAATTTTTTTTATGAATCTAATGGTATGATTGAATTTTAACAGTTCTTACTCTAGAAAAAAATCATTATTTTAGCCTAGTCCGACTCTATAATCAAGGATTTTGTAACTTTTTTGTTCGGACTCGCATTTGAGCGTGCTAATAGGCTAAAGTATGTTTTTCGATCATTTTGAGTCTAATAGCAATATCAAATTTTAATAAAAATGATCAAAATAAAATCCTACAGTTCTATCCTAAGTCCTACTTTCAGGATTTATTTTTTAAAATTCAATTATTTATTTTGTCTCGAGATACGAATCGAAAACTCGGGATTTTACATTCTTCCCCCCTTAATAAAAATTTTATCCTCGAAATTAAAATCATACCTTATCAAATTTCATCGTCACCCAACAACATGTATAATTATCTTCTATTCTTAATCCCAAGCCAATCTCATTTATAATTCATAACCTTATCTCACCTATACTGTGTCACACCAACACATTCATTAATTAATCACTCCAATTTAAACCTATACTCCAATTAATCCATTATTTGTATAACCCTAAGATAACAATCAATTCACATTATATCATTTTCCTACCAATATCTATCAACAACAATCCTTTCATATCTTCTCTATTTTTTATCTTTACTTCTCTTACCAATTACACCATTTATTATGTTTTACTCATAATTGTCATGAATATTAATCCTCCATGCATAGATTTATAGGAAACACACCATTATCTTTATAATCAACTCAATATTTTATTTTCTACTTATTGTGATATTTGCTCAAAACCTCTGTCATAATCTTTATAATTTAAAATCTTACTCGAGGGGATAAATCCTATATTACATCTTTTTACCCATCAACTCTAATTCGAGATATATATGTACTTTCCATTTAAAATCTTCTTTAAACACATCCAATAAATTGTCTTGCAAATTAATCACGTGTGAAGGATCTGGCAAATACTTCTTCAGCATGGACAAGTGGAACACATTAAAGGCTTGTTCGAATTGCGGTGGTAGAATAATTCTGCAAGCCACTCACTTTCTTACTCTACCCTCAAAATTATAACTTCTACTAATTACTACTTAAATATCATTGTAATACCGATTAAACCTTATTCATTAACTTTATTTTGCCCACATCACATATATTTTAACTTGCTACATAGTCACATCACTAGCCTTACAAATCGTACTCGTCTTCTCACACTTTACAGCTATTCTAACACCTATGTTTTGTAGGTTCCTAAATGATCTTCCAAAAATCTTATTCTTTCTTCGCAAGACCTCCCAATGGTATAAATAATTTCATTACTTAACCCGTGTCAGTTGTTTCTAGTCCTAGCAAGTATGCAAAGTCTCAACAAAATTATATGATCTAAAAAAATCAGTATTGAATAGAACTCCACTTTCTAATATTATAATTAAAAATTATACGTTCCAAAACTTCGTCGGAGACTGGTACTTTCTCCAAGGTCACAACCCTAGCTCACGACTGTGATAAAAGGCACTCTCTCCTGATATGTCCCACCTGACCACATGAGTAACATGTCAACGATCTTATTTTCGTAGGTTTTTGTGGAGAAGACAGTTGGTAAACTGGAGCCTGCATGCTCTGAACCTACCTTGTTGGTTTCTTTGGCCTTGTTGACATCATTGGAACTCCAACTGCTCTATAACTTAGTCATGGGGGAACTCTACAACTCGGTAGTGGAGGAGTTTTATATTGTGGATATATTGATCTGGGGGAGATTGGCCTTGAATACATCAACTTCTTGTTTTGATCTGATCTAGGAAGAAAAAAATCTAAGGTCGATTAATTTGTCTCCTAGTGGTCTGTAACTCCATCTCCCCTCGTTCTACCTTCTAATCTTGATTCATCGTATCTCTATAATTAGTAGTCTCAATTATTGACCTCCTGGCCCTTAGGTAAGGTTATAGTCCTTTAAAGACTCTACGGCCTTCTATAGATTTGCTAGGATAAGCTCGGGCACATATCATGACAACCTAGTGAATATCATATCATAGTATGTAATTGATAGATTATCCTGCACTAATCTCAAAAACATCTAGTACTTGATTTCTCAAGTAATCTCGGATATAAATCTATCAACAAACATCCTCTCAAAGTTTATCCACTCAAACAATCCATCTCCCAATACATTCCTTTCAAAACGTTATAATGGCTAGCATCCCCATTCAATTGCAATGTAGTCACCGCCACCTACTGATCTTTCGGGCAATACATGACACTCAAAATCTCTCAGGTCTTCAAAACCCACTTATTGACCTCAACCGAATCGAAAAATCCCTCAAATATCGGTGGATGTAATCGTTGGAAATTCTACAACCACATCCCTGGATTTACCTGTTCTTTGGGCCAGGGAATTTTTTTATTATTCAAAGGCACAACCTGTAGTAGTGGTCCTTGAGGTGGAATAGTATTTGCCTCTTGCGAAGAAGTCCAGTGCTCCCTCATTTCTTGGATTTAGTGGTGCACCTTTCAATTGTGGTAAGTCTTATACAATTTCTCGATTTCGATTGCTAGTCTTGTCTATTCGGGGTGGCACGAGTACATTATCAACTTTATTAAAATCTGGTAACCTTATTGTTTCCTGAATTGATTTGTCTAGCATCTTTTCGAGCCAGGCATCCTTAATCGGTTGACGTCAACTCGAACATTACTCTCTTTTATGCCCTAATTTGCCACATTCATTATATATCACAACTCTTTCTTTTGCTTGATTTAATAGTATATGTTGTTGTTTATTATAAAAAATTTTAATCCATTGAGTTGGTATGTCTATAATATCACTCCTCCTGTATTGTTATTTTTCCTATGAATTTACCAATTTCGTAAATGTTTGTCGCTTATTAGAAACTAATCACATTCCTTCCATTTGGCTTCGAGGTGGTAGTGGTTGTATTATTCACATTTCCTCTCTAAATTTGACATGAGGCTCAACCATCTGTCTCATTAATGACATTAGTTGTACTATCAGGTCAGTGGTATAATTCAAAACCTCTCTCATTTCTATTGCGTTTTGGTCTCTACTTCGTCCACTCCTTTCGCTTGTGTTTATTCGTAACAAGGCACTTATCAAAATAAGCCCAAAATCGCATTTACGTAACTATGAATTGCTACCATATTATGAACCTTAGTAATGGATTTCATTTTCATTACTAATAGAACAAACCTAGAATCCTATCAAAGGCTTACTAGGTTCTATAGACTTCTTGACACAGAAAAACTTGTAATACCGATACGGAACTACTAATGAGCTCGGATACCGAATTCCTTGTGACACGTCATGATTATTGCTATAATATCTGTGGTATCAGCCAACTCCTATAAACATAGCAGACCTGTATCCCATATGGATCTAATGCTATGTTCTGATACCATTTGTAGCGTCCCACCAAACGCTAACACAAAATCCCATGTCAGATATCGAGATACTAGGTGGTAACTCAAAAATTTCGGCATGGTTTCCTCTATTTATATTAGCATTCCAAGACGTTCAACCTGCACCTGATAAATGATGTACATTATCCTGCATATATACCTACAAAATATAATACAAACAAAAATTTATATACATCTAATAACGTACAATAGATCAGAGTGCGGAAGGATAATGAAAATACAAGATTATATTAAACTCCTCACTCTAACAGAAGTCCTAACACTCAAGACAAAATTAATAAGACTATCAGGATGAATTGATACCACTAAGGGGGTATAGCCCCAATACTCATAAGGTAACGGACTCTGATTGTCTATATGACTCACCAGATGATCCTCACTCGTGTTCTATACCTGTTTCGCCAAGCTCTGAATATGAAACTAAAAAAATGGAGAAGGAAATGGTGAGTAACAATGGTTACCTTGTAGGGAAGCAAACAATTTCTGCTAATAATCTCTCCTAACATAAACGAATAAAAATACTAAATCATTTTAATATATGTAAAATTTTATCAAAAAAACTACGATTAACTAGTACATATAGCAAGGGATGAGCAACTAAACAAATTAAAATTGACATTACATCAATCAACAGTACTCACTATAATATTTCCTTTTTATACCAATTTAATTGATCAAATAGAAACATTAAATATGCATTTCACTTTATATATCAAAATAAGGTAACAGATACATAATACACAATGGTGGAGTAGTGGAATTAGAGAGTTGGGATTCACGACTGGATCGCTCCCAGTCGGGACAGATGTTTCATAATAAAGTATTAGTTCTTGATTTTGTGGCTGGTAGTTGTTTATCATACTTGTGAGATCATTTATCCCGCTCAGGCTGACTGTTTGACGTGACCGTAAGCAATGGGTCTCTTTTTGATGTGTTAGAACATTCGACTACTATAGATTATTAGTGATCACTGACTAATAATCTTAGTCTATGCCTATCAGGTATGCATGTGATTCCCAAATATACAAATCATTCGTATACGATCACATCTACATTACAAGTTCACTGATAAAGATATAGAGGAATAAACCCGGACTCCAGTTGTAACTCCACTCTCATACGCGTACATACCACATATGAGCTTGGTGGTCCCTACCGTACATCCCAAGATAATACATCACTCCGGATGATATGACGCACTATCCCTTCAAGCATTCACAGACTTTTTAACAGCTCACAAAATAGCTACATATATATATATATATATATATATGTACATATTATATTCATTTGAAAACAAAAGAGAAATTAACAATACAAGATTGAGAATGGATATCTAATTTCCTATCATGCAACTGTGGCTACCCGGCCTAAAATAACTAACAGAATAGAAAAGTACACACAACACAACAATATAAAATTCAAACATCACCCCTCGGGTGTGACTCTGGCATTTTACCGTTTCATACCCTTTTTCCCTTTTTTTATTTTTACAATTTTCAATATTTCAAATAAAATATCCACTTTTTGATATTTAATAACTCAATGAGTTCATTGAATATTAAATCATTTTTCCAACTATGATATTCATTTTTATCAATAACTTTTAAAAAGTACAAAACTTATATCAAAATGGGGTCCGAGTGGTGCATAGGACCCAACTGATAGAAAAAACCCGATGAAAATATCATACCATGTATAATTTGTTATAAAATACAATTAAACATATTAAATGTGCAAGTTCTGACGTGAAACTGAAATAATCAATTGAATTCTATAGTTTTGAAAACATATCACAAATTTTTAATAAAATCCTAAATGCAATTTTCACAATTTACGATTACTAATAGAAATTGAGAGTTCCTTACAATTTCTATACGAAAGGATTGAATTACGTACACGAAAATCGAGACGAATGGTACAAAAATTAAGATGGATCGGACTTCGAAGAGACTGATTTTTGAATCTGACCAGTTGTTTCAAAAATCTCGATGCCGTCGTCCTTTCTCCTTTTAAGCGGAGGACGATTTGACCCTGAAACAAATGAAATCCTAGGTCAAAGTTACGAAACCCCCATATATATATATGCCTGATTTTTTATTATACAAGGTGAAAGAGAAGAGAAAATGAGAAAAGTTGGGTGGGTTTTGTAGATGTCAAGGCTACCAACCTTTTCTCATTCTACGTCGGAAGTCGACGGCAACCCAATCGTGATAAATCTGAGAAATTTTTTTATTTTTTATTTTTAAATCTTATTGGCTGGTTGGACGACTTTGGAAGATGAATACTGAAAATTTTTAAAAATTTTAGTTATATAAATTTTTGGGACGAAATCGATATTTTATCTATTATTTCGTTTGACGATAACTTGACCGTCCAGACTCCAAAAGTGACAAATGAATACTTTATTTTGTCTAATTTTTCATTCGGGATCTAATGGTATGGTAAATTTCTACAAATTCTATCTCTAACAAAAATTTACATTTTTTGGCCTAATGGGACCCTAAAATTGACGTTATTTTCATTTTTGACTATAATTCGATTTTTTGATCTTCAAAAATGACAAGTAAATAGTCTATTTTCTATAATTTTTTTGTTATGAATGCAATGGTATGATCAAATTTTAATAATTCTTAATTTGGTAAAAAGTCATTATTTTAGTCTGGTTCGATTCGGTAATCGAGGATTTTGCAACTTTTCTGTTTGGACTCGCATTTGAGCGTGCTTACAGGCTAAAGTATATTTTTCGATCATTTTGATTCCAATTGTAAGGTTAAATTTCATTAAAAATGATCAGAAAAAAATCCTACTGTTCTACCCTAAGTCCCACTTTTAGGATTTGTTTATCAAAATCCAACTATTTATTTTTTCTCGAGATATGAATCGAAAACTCGGGATTTTACAATAAGTGTGTTAAGTCGTTTTAAGAATTTTTTCCAATCTATTTGGTCTGACTTAGAGTTTTGTCTCATAATTGACAAATGTGGAGATTATTTCTTTCATATTTTGTCAATCCCGAGACTAATGTTGAGTATTGGATTGGTTTGCATTTGAAGACGTATGAAAACTCTAGTAAAACTACTCAACTTCACGCACCTCAACAAAAAGCTTCAGTATGTGTGCACAAAGCTTAAAAGGTAATGAGACCTCCTAGACTATTTCCTAGACTTAAATGATTGTTTGGTTGACCCATATTATTTTGGTAAACCCATTACTCAACCCTTTCATTTATCGGATCTTTCGGGAACCAATAATGGTCAAAATGGGACATTAGAAATTTGACTACCCTAAAACCATCCTTCACCCTTGGTGATTGTTTAGGGGCCTTATATAGGCAAGATCTACTGTACTTCTGAACTGTTTCATCACTGGACTTCTCAAGAACTCATTTCGGCCTTAAATAGCAAATAAGATATTTTGTTAATTTTACGCTCTTAAGCCATGGCCCATCCCTTGGTGATAGTTTAAGGACCTTCTACTAAGTAAGATCTATAAAATTCCCAGATGGTTTGTCAATCAGAGCTTCTAGGAGAAAGTTATAGCCAAAATGGCCAAAGAATGGCATTTTGGTAACTTTTCAGGCGCCAACCTTGGAATTTCAGGTGGCTTTCAACATCGTCGACAATAAGTATATAACGGTCATATTTTTTACCGTTGTGACCTGAAAATCCCTATAATGATTTTAAAACTCACTCTTAAACTCATTAAAGGGTAGGATTGATCCTTATAGAATTTGTGTTTTCCCCTCTCCCATTTAGAGAGCATTCTTTACACATTGGAAGGTCTAAACCTTAGTTAAAGTCCCATTCAACCTAAGCCCTTCCTTTGATTTGATCTCTTCTTTACATTCCCTCAACCCATGCATATATTAGCACATCTATTGGAGCAAGGAGTTGATGTTGAAGAAACAAGTGAAGCACGAAGAGCCAAAGAACTTAAAAATGTGATTGGAATATCGAATCGTCGAAAGCTCTCATGGACTAAGGACTCGAATACCTCAAAACTTGATTGGAAAATCTCTTCTGTTGAGTGAGTCTTTGTTATTTTATTTTTATTTTTTAAAACATATGTAAGTGGTTACTTGGTTCAGCCCTAAAAAATCAAGCTCTTATTAGAATTGATGATTCTTGACAATACTAGAGGTTTGTAAGTTTCTGAAGAACAAAATTCACAATGTGTTCTCTTGATCCTAAGATTTTAGAATTTAGCCTAGGTATAAAAATTCTATGTAAACCTCTTTGATAGTGAATACCAAGTTCCTAGGTAAGAACCTTGGGAGTCATGTTGCCGAACCACTATAAAATGCCTATCTTGTGCTTGTGGAAATAGCTCTATTAATTTTATACTTAGATGAATGCATGCTATGAATGAATATTATATTATGTATGACATGCCATAATGTTTAGATTCTAAGTGAAGAACTATTGTATTGCAAACTAGAGACTTGTCGTGAGAATGAATGTAGGCACATTGCCGAACCATTATAAGTTTTATGCCTAATGTATGTTTTATGATCTCGCACTTATACTTGAAGGTTTTGCATGTCATAAGATGCCATGAATGCTGAATAAGTATATCTTATATGAATGGACCATTGAATGACATGACGAAATGAATGTTTAAATGTCAAGTGTATTTTCATTAAATGCAGATTAGAAACATAAATGCAAAATCGAGGATAGTTGAATGACTTAGAATAAATAGTCACATTATCAATCTAAGTTAAAATTGGATAAATCGAAATAAATTTTAATTATCCTATCCCCCCCCCCCCTTCTCTCTTTCTCTAGGATTAGACACAGTACGAAGCTCAATATTTTTAGATAATATTTTGGATTTGTTGTCCAAAACAAGTAAACAACTTTTGAAATAAATGAAATCAATTGCATAATTTTCTCTTTCTAAAATAGACCTAATGCAACTAACGAAATTGATAATCAGATTTTGAATTGTTCTTATGGCCCAAGTTTAGTTCTAGGCTATACATGCATTTAAAAGATTTGGAAATTTTTCGGTTTTGGGCCCAAAATAGGCAAACTACTTCTTAAATGAACAAACCAATTGCATTTTTTATACATGAACACCTATGACTAGCAATATAAAATTACATTTACAATTTCAATATATATATATATATATATATATATATATATATAATTTCAAAATATTTAAAACTAATTAAATTTTTAATTATTTACTAAAAAAATAATATCAACTATATATTTATACATTTAGGAATGAAATTTTTTTAGATTTTGGGTTCAAAACATTCAAATGACTTTTGAAATGAGTGAAACCAATTGTATTAGTTTTGTTCTAGTAAGTCAGACCTAAAGCACCTTATGAAATTGAAAATTAGATTATGATTTATTCACGAAATCCAAGTTTAGGTCTAGGCCATATATGCATTTAAAGACAAGAAATTTTCAATTTTGGGGTCAAAATGGTCAAAAAAAATTCTAAAATTAATGAAACTAACTACAGTAGTCTCTTCTTGGTAAGATATGCCTAATACAACTGATGAAATTGAAATCAAGTTTAGGTATAAGCCATCCATGTGTTTAGAAGCAAGAACATCATGAGTTTGGGGTCCAAAATGGGTAAATCAATTGCATAAAATTCATCAACCCAATACAACTGACGAAATCGATAACCATATTTTGTTTTGTTCCTGGGGCCCGAGTTTCGGTTTATTCTATACGTACCTTTAAAGAATTGGAAATTTTTTGGTTTTCGGGTTCAAAATAGGCAAACAACTTCTAAAATAAACAAAACCAATTTCCCTAATTCTATTTTTTTAAGACAAACCGAATGCAACTAAATGAATTCAAAATAAAGTCCTAATTTTTTCTTGGGACCCAGATATAGGTTTAGGTTTTACATGCCTTTAAAGACTTGGGAAATTTTTTTATTTTGAGATCCAAAATGGGCAAACAACTTTTGAAATGAATGAAACCAATTGCATTAATTCCATCTTAATAAAATATACCTAATACAACTGGCCGAATTTAAAATTGGGACATTAAATGATCACGCCCATTGGGCAAGACCAATGACAAGATATGGGTATTGCCAAGGGCTGGACATGGGCATGCCCATTGAGCACTACTAAGGGATGGATATGGGCACTGCTAAGGACGGGTACATAAGTTAGATCGTGGAGAGAGAGATAACAAAATAACACATATAACTAACATGAAGATCTATAACATATACAACATGTTTTAACGATACTTAATATTTACATGCTTTTTCAACTAGTGACTAATCATAGACCTACATACACTAAAATCTAGCTACACAACCTTCAACTTTTTCTTCATGCTTCTTACTTTTTCCATTTATGAAATCAAAGCAACCAAGAATATAGCTAGAATGACAAATACCATCAAACTAACGATTACTTTAATTCTTATTTCCTACCTTTAATTTTGATGAGAGATATGATCAAATAAGCTTAAAATTTTCACTACCCACTCTTTTCTAACCTCTTCTATATTATTTTTTCTATATTGAGTTTTACTACCATTGAACTATTTAAGATATAGAAAATAATAAGTTAATTGACGTAATAATTTAATTGAGATATGAATTCATTATAATCTAAAATAACATATAAGATTTGAAAATTACAAACCAAAGTCATGATCAACCTACTTTTCTCATTCTTGATGACCTCCTTAATAAATCTCATGATATAAAAGTCACAAGCAACATTATCTTTTTTTCTTAGACTTTAACAGAATTTTAATAAAAGTCTTAGTCCCAAGATTTAACGACATTGTTTAGAATCTTAAATACCCTTTAAAAAAGAAACTCAACTATTATAAACTAATCTGTTCTACTTTGTCAAAATCTAAAAATCTAGAAATATACTTTGTCATCAACTTCTTAATTTCTTAACAGATTTATCTGATAATTGAATCAAGATTGTATATTGTCATTGCAGTCAATGAAACAAACATCCAATGGAACCTACATTTGAATTAGTAATAAACAATTAAATAATGTACAATATATCTAGGTGAATGAGTATATAGAAAAAAGAAATCAATAATTACTGAATTTACCTATGTTTAATGCAATAAGAATACACTTCTTATTGTCATGAATTACGTATATAACATTTTCTACATACCAGGGCATTGTAGACTTTTTGTAAAATATTTCATTGACAGGGATTAACCAAAACAAACAAATCTTGTATGCCTCTTATCGCCATATCATATAGTTTACTATAATATAAGATAATTAAAAAAGATAATTCACTATTAGTAAGGACAACACTAGAAAATTATGTCATTCAAGAACTTATAACAACTAACTCACCTTGTATATACAGTGATGCAGGTAGACGACACGGGGTTAAAATCAACTACTTGACAATGTATCTATCATTTATTGATGGAATTCGAAGGGAGTATCAAAGCATTGGGTCAATTCAACTTGAAATTCCTTATTTTGTTCCTAGCATCTTTTCATATTAATGCCAAAATGAGCAACGAAGGTAGCATCGTTATCTACCTCTAGTAAGTCTAGCACCTAATACGGTAACTAATTAATTTAGTTTCACTTAGAACAAATTAAGTACAAATACTAGTCAGATTTTTTGTGTATGTCACATCTTCCACGAAGGTTGTCAAACAAGACTTTTAAGCCAAGCAACAACAGACATGGCTGCATCAGCCACAATGTTCATCTTGTCCTCTATTGGAAAAAGGGAGGGGGAATCTGGTTGTACAAAAGAGTGTATTGATACATGAACATTGTCCTCCCCCAATGTTTTTCAATGGATGGTCTGGCTGGGTTGAGTTTCAAGATATAATCCTCAAGCAACAACGTTACTTGGGAACTTAGTACAATTCAACATAACTTGCCCTACAACAAAAAGTTTTAAAAAAATTAAATAAATAGCTAATCCCTAATGTCAATTAACTAGTTGATCGTGGTTTGGACAAGTATCTTCCCATTTTAGGGGAGGGATCCGTTGGTGGCATATTACATCTTGGAAATAATGGAAATAGACCAATTAGAGGTCTTTTCGATCTATTATTTTTGCTACTAACCTATATAAGAACAAATAGTGTGCATTAAATAACGTATTTACACAAAAATTAATTGTATTATTATATATGATGGATGCATACCAAGATGTTATCATCATGATGTAATCCCAATCCCCCATCACATTGGTTCAATCTCATAGTTGACGAATTATAAGTCCTCACTATAACCCAATTGTGATTTCTTACCCTAATTTTCGCCTCAAGGGTAATCATGTATTCAGTCTAACCTTTTCTTAGAATATGAAAGAAATGGTGTAACAAAATGTCCTTTGACACGGCCAAGATGTTCATGTTTCTTTAAATCCTAAGATAATATATCAGTATTTCCCAATGCCGTTTGTGATATTACCTCCTCGGCAGCTTTTAATAATTCATCCTACACAAAAATAAGGTCAGGATCCTTTGACTCCTAAGAATGATTCATCAAAAAACACATGATCTCAACCGTTCAAGCACAAAATCCAACAAGTAGGATTTATGCATGTCTTTATAACACAAATCTCAAAGATACTTATCCCAAGGATAAATCCCAACTATTGAATTATGTATCTAACTTGTTGGGATCATGTGTTTTTCTCATGAGTCGTTCTTCATGAGTTAATGGATCCCAATCCAAAAAAGTAATATTAAATTAATATCGAGCATAAATTTTATGTCGTTGATGCACATAGACTACTTATCATTCTATCCAACTTTTCTTTAGTGGTAGAGTTGACATATGGTCCATCTTTATCTTCATGTGAATAAAACTTATAACTGATTATAAATAAAATAATTAAATTAAACTACTTGAAAGATTAAGAACCTACCAATTATTCATTTTGAGTACTCTATATTGACCAATCTCATCCGGAATAAAAACTATAAGGAATGAGGTTATTATGCTTGCTACTAGAATAACTATCTCTAGTTAATCTTTAACAAATCAAAGTAACGTATCACCGTGACATAACATATTTGGATGATATACTACATGTTGATGACTCTAGAAATTGGAGAAGGTTCATTTTTGCATTCTTTCTTTCATCCTTTTATAGATGCCTCCACCAATCTTTGCACGCTAGCTGGTTGTTGCTCTCTTCCAAGCTGACTCTCAATCCACGTCAGCACCTATCAGCCTTGTGCTCACTACGTAAATGTGTCGATTTCTTTTGGAAGCTTCTCCCAACCACGTGTCATCTCTCTATTGGCACAACAATAACAACCTTTTACATGGTCGTACCTCCACGATCTCTCCCCGTGCTCATATTCTAATCGTCTTCTATAAGTTTGTGAGTCGGTTGGTTGTCATGAACTTACCCATTGAGGCCCATTCGGCATTCCGAGTCAAGTTTCCATATGTTCTATCACGTGAGATGGTCATACGTGGCGTGCCTTGATAGTTCCACCTAAGTCGTTCAAGAGTTGATTTTTCAATGTATTGTTCATATAGAGTCTATGCACTACTCATCCGAAATCCGGAAGCATCTTCCTGCACCCCCCTAATATACGGGTAATTTTTTTTATTCTCATGTCATACAACTATTGAAAGATAGTCGAGAGGCATGAAAAAAAAATTCAAATAGAGGAATTGAGACACTGCAGATTTTGAAGAAATAGCACATAGACTCGCATACATATGAAGAACACATAGCAAAATCAATTCTCAAACTATTTACACTAGACAATTTAAGGATTGTGATTTACTCAAATCATATATTTGCACACAAAAGAAATGACATGTATCGAATGATCAAAGTTGATCGACTAGAACACGTATAATACAGGAAAAATGATTTATTGCGACAATTTTTAGTGACAGTCAGATTTTGACCATCGCTATAGAGTCATTTAAGATGAAATCAGATCTCACTCTCTCTGTATCTTTGTCTCAACTCTCAAATGAAAACGTTTGAAACAAAATCAGTGTGGCGCCCCGCCAAACGCTAACACAAATCCCAAGGCCAAATCCCAAGGTACTAGGTGGCACCTCGAAATTTCGGCATGGTCTCCTCTATTTATGTTAACGTTTCACGGAACTCAAACCTGATAAACCAATTTATAACAAAACCTGTATATAAAAATGTAGATACAGGGAAATAACAGCGGAAGACTAATTACATCTAACATGTAAGTAGATCAGAGTGCGGAAGATTTAATCATATACAGGCTTACAAAATACTCTCACTCTAACATAGGCCTAAACTCTCAATCCAAAAACTACATACATCCTGGATGAAACTGGCAATTCTAACGGATGTAGCCTTAGTGCTCACCAGGCAATAAACTCTGATCGTCGATCTGACCGACCAGATACTCCTCAACTACTGACTCTACGCCTGTCTCGGTAGCTGCAAGTGCTGAAACTAAAAAAAATAGGAAGGAAAGGGTGAGTAACGAAAGTTACCCAGCAAGTCCACAGCCAATTCCTACTAATAACCCTTCCTAAGCATGATCGAATAAAGCATACTGATATTTTTAATACATGCAAGGTTTTACAAGATAAAATACGATCAACTGGTACATATAGCCAGGGATGAGCAACTAAACAGTTTAAAGATTACACATGGCATCAATCATCCATACTCAGTATACATTTTCTATTCTATGCAAATAAGATTGCCAACATTGAAATAATAGACATGCTTCTCATTTATAATTCGAAATATAACAACAGATACATAATACAAATGGTGGAGTATTGGAATTAAAGAGTTGGGATTCACGACTGGATCGCTCCCAGTCAGGACATGATATTCCTCAATAACATCGTAGTTCCTGATTTTGTGGCTGGTCGTGTCTACCACGCTTGTGGAACCATTTATCCGGCTCAGGCTGGCCGTTTGACGTGACCGTAAGCAATGGGTCTCTTTTCGATGTGTCAGAACGTTTGACTACTACTAGATTGTTAGTGATCACTGACTAATCATCTTCGTCTATGCCTATCAGGCGTGCATGTAATTCCCAAATGACACTCCACTCGTATACGACCACCTTTACAATACACGTTCACTGGTAAAGATAAGAAAGGAATGGACCCGGATTCCCGTTGTGACTCCACTCTCATACGCGTCCCATACCACGTATGAGTTTGGTGGTCCCTACCGTACATCCCAGGATAGTGTACCCCTCCGGATGATGTGACACACTATCCCTTCAGGCATTCACAAACCCTTTAACAGCTCACAAAATAGCTACGTACATATATGATTTTTCATTTAAAACAAAAGAGAAATTAACAGAACAGGTTTGAGAACGGATATCCAGTTCCTACCATGCAACCGTGGCCACCCGGCCTAAAATAAATAACAGTACTCAGCGCACGCGCTAACATAATCGGAAATAAACATGCAACCCTTTTCATTAATAACCTGGATATCCTTTCACCAACCTACATACAACATACAATGTAAAATGCAGACATCACCCCTCGGGTGTGATTCTGACATTTTACCGTTCATTCCCTTTTCCCATTCTCTCAACATTCTCATTTTTCATCCTTTCAAATCAACCATTCATTTTCAATCTTTCAAAGTCATTCTTTTGGTCTTTCCATTGAAAACCATCGAAGTTTATTCAAAAACAAGGTCCCGATGATGCACGGGGCAAAAGCTGTTAAAAATAATGAAAGCTGGTGAAATTTGGCTAAGTGTCAGAAATCAATTTTTCAAAGTTCTCGAAATTGAAAACGGGTTTTTCGAAATGAAAGTCTCGATCATGAGATTCGACACCATATAGTTTTTGTAATCTAATTCAAAGAAACGCAAAAGTTATTTCATTTTGAAAACTTGTCGAAAACGTCGAAAAATACGTTTTGTTCTTGAAACCAAAATTCGGATTTTGATCCTTTGAGATTTGGATCTTGAAACCATTCCCATTGTTCCGAAATGGGGGGTAAAACCTTAATTTCATTAAAGAAATTAAAGTAAATGGAAAGTAAAAATTAAAGAGGACATTTACTTAAATGTTTTTAATGAAATAAAGGGTGAGAAATAGTGTATAAGGTGTGAGGAGGTCAAGCCAAGAGTCAGAACACTGTTCTGAATTAAACTGTGTCTGTCGGTGGCTGAACCAGGATTCTGTCGGTGGAACCGACAGTTTACTCATCGGCAGGTGTCGGTGGGACCGACGGTCCTGCCGACAGAACAAAATTTTCGGCGGCTTCTTGGTTTGGTCGGTGGCAGAAGCTCCATTCTGTCGGTGGGACCGACAGAATGCCTTCGGTAGGTGCCGGTGGAACCGACCCTACCCGCCTACAGCCTGAACCTCACTCGCGATTTTTGGGTTTTTCGATCCCTTTTTCGATTTCCTTTTTCATTCTTCGAACCATTCTACCCACCCACGATTTTGTTATCAAAATTCGATCAAACATAAGCAAAACACCTACTTCTACCATGAATTTGAAATCGAACAACAACTTTCTACGATTTAAATGCAAACAATAAGTTTTGTTTTAAAACCCTAAATGCACATTTGAGAAATCTAAAGTTACCAATAAGAATTGGAAGTCCCTTACTTGCTTGTGGACGCCAAGGGTACAAGCTAGCACTACAACTCAAGGTTGGATGGCTCAAGAGTCGAGGTTGGGCTGACTTGGATGCGAAACGAGCGAGGGTTTGCAAGGTATCCGACAATGACGTTTTCCTTCTCCTTTAAAATGAAGTATAGACCTAGTTCCTAACTCGATGAAGCCCTCGGACGGAAGATGTGGAGGTTTACTCGAGCTACCCGGCTGGTTTTTGATGAAGGATGGGGAAAACGAACAAGAATGAACAACCAAAGGTGGTGAAGTTGTAGCTCTCGTCGTGACCGACAACTTTGCCTTCTTCGTCGAGGTTCAACTCGGCTTCGTTCGCTCACAAACTTGACGGAAATGGGTCGAAACCCTAGGGTGGAGAAGTGGCTGTCGTTTGGGGTTTTCTTAGAGAAGAAGAGGAAAATGAAATAAAAGAAAATCAGATTTTTCTTTTATAACACAGCTAAGGGCATACTTGTAATTTTCCCCTTATTTCTAGTTTCGATCGTAACTTAACTATTCGGACTCGGAAAACGACAAACGAATATACCATTTCGAATAATTTTTCAATTCGGATCTAATGGTATCATCAAATCTTTTCGATTCTCGCTCTAACGAAATTCCACTATTTTGGGTCCCACTTAATGCGAAATTCGAAGATTTTATAACTTTTTCCTCCGAACTCGAATTCAAACTTGCTTACAGGCTAATGTATATATTTCGATCCTTTTGAATCTAATGGCGAAATCGATTTTTCTCAAAATTAATCATAGCAATATTCGAGTATTTTACTCTAAGTCTCTCATTCGATATTTTTCTCCAAATCTCACCATTTAATTTTCTCGAGATATGAGTTGAAAATCTGGGGTGTTACATTCTCCCCCCCTTAATAAAAATTTCGTCCTCGAAATTTGAATCATATCTTATTGGACTTCTTCCGCTACCTCACTAACACAACATGTGTAACCAACAAGACTTATATGCGATTATCATTCATTCAGGTTTTCAAGCCCAATCCTTTTATAACTCCTAACCGCATGTCACATAGTTTTCATCAACCCAATACATGCATCCATTAATCACTCCAAATCATTCTCATGCCCAACTAATTTATTATTTGTATAATCCTCAAATACAATCAACTCACGTCATATCAATTTCCCACCAATTTCTATCAATAATTCCTTCATACGTCTTCTATTGTTTATCATTGTTTTCCTTACCAACTACATCGCCTATTATGTGTACTTGTACCTACAATGAGAATCACTCTTCAATACGCTGTTTTACTACAAGCACCAATACACTAACACTACTTCGCAAATCACATCAAAGATTTATTCTCAATACACCAATATTCCTACATTCCACTCCATATTCCAAGTTTTGCTTACCGTAATATCTCCTCAAGGCCTTTGTCATAATCTTCGTGATTTAAAAATCTTAATCATGAGGGTAACTCTTACATCAAACAAATTGTTTCACAATTAAATCACACGTGAAGGGTCTAACAAATACTTCTTCGGCATAGCACGTAGAACACGCGGTGAACCTACTTAAAATCCATTCAACTATTTCAAACGGTACCATAAGCTCCAAGTCACATGCCTTCTTTCCCTACTCCCAAAATCACAGTATTGCCCAGTTACTGTTTAAATATCAATTAAATCTTATTCGTGTAACTTTATATTTTTTCTAAATCATACATATTTCCACTTATCACCCAATACTGATAGTACCATGATTAGTCTTTACAAATCTCACAACTATCTCTTGTGAATTTCAACTCATAAGCAGTATCGTTGTCTTAACTTCTTCATCTATTTTCTCACAATTCTCTTAAGCTACCATAAATGCAACCTTATCATAATATTATTCTTCCTCGTATCTTATATTGATCCACCTTGTTTTCAAACTACATTTTCTACCTAACTCTTCCCTACCGTCATTCCAAATCATTTTAGCAATACTATTTACTTATACAATCGTCAAATTCAACATGCTTCCCCATTCATAAATTCATTTCTTACATCTCCTAATGAAACGCATCTTTTACACATCAAGTTTTACCTTCAAATACTCGTTCGTTTTTGTCACACACTAAATTTTAGTTTTTGATTACACACCTCTATTCGGTAGATTCCTACTTAATCTTTCCAAAAATCTCATTCTTCCTTTACAAAGCATCATTCCAATCTCACTTTCTAACATTTACTTTTAGCCTTAATCCACACATACTCAACACCATATTATTATCATGTTATGACTACACTTATATCACAACATACATTTCTACTCATAATACTCCTTCCTACCTTACCTAATTGTGCCTATCTCACTAACATTATTTGCCCCATAGTTCTCAACTTTTTCGATAGTGGTGTAACTAGTTTTATTACTAGATCTATCTCAATAAATTTCTAACTCCGATAAGTGTGAAAAATCTTAGCAACAATATATGATCTAAAGCAATCAATATTAAATAGAATTCCAATTTCTAACATCATAATTAAAAATCGTACCTTCTAAGATATTGTCGGAGACAGTTGGTTCCTCTTGGGTCACAATCCCCGCCTGCGACTGCGATAGATGGCACTCTCTCCTAATATGTCCCACTTGACCACACCCATAACATGTTAATGACTTCATCTTCGTAGATTTCTGTGGAGTGGGCAATCGGTAAACTGGAGTCTGAATCCTCTGGGTCTGTCTCGTTGGTACTCTTGGCCTTGCCGGCATTGATGGAGCTCCAACTGCTCTATGACTTGGTGATGAGGGAACCCCACAACTCGGTGGTTGAGTAGCTCTATTCTGTGGGTAAACTGATCCCGGGGAGATTGGCCTCGAATACATTGGCCTCTTGGCCGGGTCTGATCTAGAAGGACGAGAGGTCGAGCGTTGACTGATCTGTCCCTGGCACGTCTGTAATTCCATCCCTTCCCGTTTTCGACCACTAGTTCGGTCCGCTTGTGATGGTATAAGCATGTCATCGATCTTGTTAAAATCCGATGACCTTATTGTTCCTTGAATTTGCCCATCTAACATCTTTCTGAGCCACGCATCTTTAATTGGTCGACGTGGACCTGAGCATTGCACCCCTGTGTGTCCCAACTTACCACATTCATAACACGCTATCACTTTTCCTTTCGATCGATTTAACATCATATGATGTTGTTTCTTACAAAACTCCTCCATCTCTTGCACGGGTATTTCTATAGTCTCGCTTCTTATGTATGGTCGTTTTTCCCGTGACCCTGCTAGTTTCGTGATTGTTTGCCTCTTGTTGGATCCTAGCTGCCCTTCTTCAAATAGGCTTGGAGGTGATGATTGTACTATTCTTATTTCTTCTCGTAGTCCTCCCTGTGCTGGGATATCTACTCTAGGATCCTTATGGGATCCATCCTTCAGGTGGTGGTCGAGTTTTTTTTCTATTCTTTCTAGTCTTTTCGTTAATTGACCCACCATGATCATTTGAGCCTCAAACATTTCCAATTGTCTCCTTTCCATGCGTGTCTGACTCTGGGATAACCACGAGACTGCTTCTATCAATTGTTCTATCTTGGTAAGTTGACTTGACCCAGGTAGGCCTTCCCCACCAGTTTGACTCCTTGTCATGGGTCCAGTTGTAACTCTGTTTTCTTGCATCATTCCTAACCTGCGAGTTCAGTAGTCTACTATTTATCAGAAGCAAGGTACTCCTTAGATCCATGTCAACATCATTCTTACGAAAGCATTAACCATTATTATAATACGAAATCTAGTAATGAACACCTTTTTCATTACTGTAGAATGAACCTAGAATCTTATCTTAGACTTACTAGGCTCTACGGACATCTAGACACGGAAGAGCTCGTAATCCCAATACGGAACCACTGATAAGCTCAGATATTGGATTCCTAGTAACACTCTAGGATTATCTTTAATGCCTGTGGTATCAGTCTATTCTCCAAAACATAATGGATCTGTATCCCATACGGATCTAATATTGTGCTCTGATACCATCTGTGGCGCCCCGCCAAACGCTAACACAAATCCCAAGGCCAAATCCCAAGGTACTAGGTGGCACCTCGAAATTTCGGCATGGTCTCCTCTGTTTATGTTAACGTTTCACGGAACTCAAACCTGATAAACAATTTATAACAAAACCTGTATATAAAAATGTAGATACAGGGAAATAACAGCGGAAGACTAATTACATCTAACATGTAAGTAGATCAGAGTGCGGAAGATTTAATCATATACAGGCTTACAAAATACTCTCACTCTAACATAGGCCTAAACTCTCAATCCAAAAACTACATACATCCTGGATGAAACTGGCAATTCTAACGGATGTAGCCTTAGTGCTCACCAGGCAATAAACTCTGATCGTCGATCTGACCGACCAGATACTCCTCAACTACTGACTCTACGCCTGTCTCGGTAGCTGCAAGTGCTGAAACTAAAAAAAATAGGAAGGAAAGGGTGAGTAACGAAAGTTACCCAGCAAGTCCACAGCCAATTCCTACTAATAACCCTTCCTAAGCATGATCGAATAAAGCATACTGAATATTTTTAATACATGCAAGGTTTTACAAGATAAAATACGATCAACTGGTACATATAGCCAGGGATGAGCAACTAAACAGTTTAAAGATTACACATGGCATCAATCATCCATACTCATTATACATTTTCTATTCTATGCAAATAAGTTGCCAACATTGAAATAATAGACATGCTTCTCATTTATAATTCGAAATATAACAACAGATACATAATACAAATGGTGGAGTATTGGAATTAAAGAGTTGGGATTCACGACTGGATCGCTCCCAGTCAGGACATGATATTCCTCAATAACATCGTAGTTCCTGATTTTGTGGCTGGTCGTGTCTACCACGCTTGTGGAACCATTTATCCGGCTCAGGCTGGCCGTTTGACGTGACCGTAAGCAATGGGTCTCTTTTCGATGTGTCAGAACGTTTGACTACTACTAGATTGTTAGTGATCACTGACTAATCATCTTCGTCTATGCCTATCAGGCGTGCATGTGATTCCCAAATGACACTCCACTCGTATACGACCACCTTTACAATACACGTTCACTGGTAAAGATAAGAAAGGAATGGACCCGGATTCCAGTTGTGACTCCACTCTCATACGCGTCCCATACCACGTATGAGTTTGGTGGTCCCTACCGTACATCCCAGGATAGTGTACCCCTCCGGATGATGTGACACACTATCCCTTCAGGCATTCACAAACCCTTTAACAGCTCACAAAATAGCTACGTACATATATGATTTTTCATTTAAAACAAAAGAGAAATTAACAGAACAGGGTTGAGAATGGATATCCAGTTCCTACCATGCAACCGTGGCCACCCGGCCTAAAATAAATAACAGTACTCAGCGCACGCGCTAACATAATCGGAAATAAACATGCAACCCTTTCATTAATAACCTGGATATCCTTTCACCAACCTACATACAACATACAATGTAAAATGCAGACATCACCCCTCGGGTGTGATTCTGACATTTTACCGTTCATTCCCTTTTCCCATTCTCTCAACATTCTCATTTTTCATCCTTTCAAATCAACCATTCATTTTCAATCTTTCAAAGTCATTCTTTTGGTCTTTCCATTGAAAATCATCGAAGTTTATTCAAAAACAAGGTCCCGATGATGCACGGGGCAAAAGCTGTTAAAAATAATGAAAGCTGGTGAAATTTGGCTAAGTGTCAGAAACTCAATTTTTCAAAGTTCTCGAAATTGAAAACGGGTTTTTCGAAATGAAAGTCTCGATCATGAGATTCGACACCATATAGTTTTTGTAATCTAATTCAAAGAAACGCGAAAGTTATTTCATTTTGAAAACTTGCCGAAAACGTCGAAAAATACGTTTTGTTCTTGAAACCAAAATTCGGATTTTGATCCTTTGAGATTTGGATCTTGAAACCATTCCCATTGTTCCGAAATGGGGGGTAAAACCTTAATTTCATTAAAGAAATTAAAGTAAATGGAAAGTAAAAATTAAAGAGGACATTTACTTAAATGTTTTTAATGAAATAAAGGGTGAGAAATAGTGTATAAGGTGTGAGGAGGTCAAGCCAAGAGTCAGAACACTGTTCTGAATTAAACTGTGTCTGTCGGTGGCTGAACCAGGATTCTGTCGGTGGAACCGACAGTTTACTCATCGGCAGGTGTCGGTGGGACCGACGGTCCTGCCGACAGAACAAAATTTTCGGCGGCTTCTTGGTTTGGTCGGTGGCAGAAGCTCCATTCTGTCGGTGGGACCGACAGAATGCCTTCGGTAGGTGCCGGTGGAACCGACCCTACCCGCCTACAGCCTGAACCTCACTCGCGATTTTTGGGTTTTTCGATCCCTTTTTCGATTTCCTTTTTCATTCTTCGAACCATTCTACCCACCCACGATTTTGTTATCAAAATTCGATCAAACATAAGCAAAACACCTACTTCTACCATGAATTTGAAATCGAACAACAACTTTCTACGATTTAAATGCAAACAATAAGTTTTGTTTTAAAACCCTAAATGCACATTTGAGAAATCTAAAGTTACCAATAAGAATTGGAAGTCCCTTACTTGGTTGTGGACGCCAAGGGTACAAGCTAGCACTACAACTCAAGGTTGGATGGCTCAAGAGTCGAGGTTGGGCTGACTTGGATGCGAAACGAGCGAGGGTTTGCAAGGTATCCGACAATGACGTTTCCTTCTCCTTTAAAATGAAGTATAGACCTAGCTCCTAACTCGATGAAGCCCTCGGACGGAAGATGTGGAGGTTTACTCGAGCTACCCGGCTGGTTTTTGATGGAGGATGGGGAAAACGAACAAGAATGAACAACCAAAGGTGGTGAAGTTGTAGCTCTCGTCGTGGCCGACAACTTTGCCTTCTTCGTCGAGGTTCAACTCGGCTTCGTTCGCTCACAAACTTGACGGAAATGGGTCGAAACCCTAGGGTGGAGAAGTGGCTGTCGTTTGGGGTTTTCTTAGAGAAGAAGAGGAAAATGAAATAAAAGAAAATCAGATTTTCTTTTATAACACAGCTAAGGGCATACTTGTAATTTTCCCCTTATTTCTAGTTTCGATCGTAACTTAACTATTCGGACTCGGAAAACGACAAACGAATATACCATTTCGAATAATTTTTCGATTCGGATCTAATGGTATCATCAAATCTTTTCGATTCTCGCTCTAACGAAATTCCACTATTTTGGGTCCCACTTAATGCGAAATTCGAGGATTTTATAACTTTTTCTTCCGAACTCGAATTCAAACTTGCTTACAGGCTAATGTATATATTCCGATCCTTTTGAATCTAATGGCGAAGTCGATTTTTCTCAAAATTAATCATAGCAATATTCGAGTATTTTACTCTAAGTCTCTCATTCGATATTTTCCTCCAAATCTCACCATTTAATTTTCTCGAGATATGAGTTGAAAATCTGGGGTGTTACATTCTCCCCCCCTTAATAAAAATTTCGTCCTCGAAATTTGAATCATATCTTATTGGACTTCTTCCGCTACCTCACTAACACAACATGTGTAACCAACAAGACTTATATGCGATTATCATTCATTCAGGTTTTCAAGCCCAATCCTTTTATAACTCCTAACCGCATGTCACATAGTTTTCATCAACCCAATACATGCATCCATTAATCACTCCAAATCATTCTCATGCCCAACTAATTTATTATTTGTATAATCCTCAAATACAATCAACTCACGTCATATCAATTTCCCACCAATTTCTATCGATAATTCCTTCATACCTCCTCTATCTTTTATCATTGTTTTCCTTACCAACTACATCGCCTATTATGCGTACTTGTACCTACAATGAGAATCACTCTTCAATACGCTGTTTTACTACAAGCACCAATACACTAACATTACTTCGCAAATCACATCAAACCTTTATTCTCAATACACCAATATTCCTACATTCAACTCCATATTCCAAGTTTTGCTTATTGTGATATCTCCTCAAGGCCTTTGTCAAAATCTTTGTGATTTACAAACCTTAATCATGAGGGTAACTCTTACATCAAATAAATTATTTCACAATTAAATCACGCGTGAAGGGTTTGATAAATACTTCTTCGGCATAGCACGTAGAACACGCGGTGAACCTACTTAAAATCCATTCAACTATTTCAAACGGTACCATAAGCTCCAAGTCACATGCCTTCTTTCCCTACTCCCAAAATCACAGTATTGCCCAGTTACTGTTTAAATATCAATTAAATCTTATTCGTGTAACTTTATATTTTTTCTAAATCATACATATTTCCACTTATCACCCAATACTGATAGTACCATGATTAGTCTTTACAAATCTCACAACTATCTCTTGTGAATTTCAACTCATAAGCAGTATCGTTGTCTTAACTTCTTCATCTATTTTCTCACAATTCTCTTAAGCTACCATAAATGCAACCTTATCATAATATTATTCTTCCTCGTATCTTATATTGATCCACCTTGTTTTTCAAACTACATTTTCTACCTAACTCTTCCCTACCGTCATTCCAAATCATTTTAGCAATACTATTTACTTATACAATCGTCAAATTCAACATGCTTCCCCATTCATAAATTCATTTCTTACATCTCCTAATGAAACGCATCTTTTACACATCAAGTTTTACCTTCAAATACTCGTTCGTTTTTGTCACACACTAAATTTTAGTTTTTGATTACACACCTCTATTCGGTAGATTCCTACTTAATCTTTCCAAAAATCTCATTCTTCCTTTACAAAGCATCATTCCAATCTCACTTTCTAACATTTACTTTTAGCCTTAATCCACACATACTCAACACCATATTATTATCATGTTATGACTACACTTATATCACAACATACATTTCTACTCATAATACTCCTTCCTACCTTACCTAATTGTGCCTATCTCACTAACATTATTTGCCCCATAGTTCTCAACTTTTTCGATAGTGGTGTAACTAGTTTTATTACTAGATCTATCTCAATAAATTTCTAACTCCGATAAGTGTGAAAAATCTTAGCAACAATATATGATCTAAAGCAATCAATATTAAATAGAATTCCAATTTCTAACATCATAATTAAAAATCGTACCTTCTAAGATATTGTCGGAGACAGTTGGTTCCTCTTGGGTCACAATCCCCGCCTGCGACTGCGATAGATGGCACTCTCTCCTAATATGTCCCACTTGACCACACCCATAACATGTTAATGACTTCATCTTCGTAGATTTCTGTGGAGTGGGCAATCGGTAAACTGGAGTCTGAATCCTCTGGGTCTGTCTCGTTGGTACTCTTGGCCTTGCCGGCATTGATGGAGCTCCAACTGCTCTATGACTTGGTGATGAGGGAACCCCACAACTCGGTGGTTGAGTAGCTCTATTCTGTGGGTAAACTGATCCCGGGGAGATTGGCCTCGAATACATTGGCCTCTTGGCCGGGTCTGATCTAGAAGGACGAGAGGTCGAGCGTTGACTGATCTGTCCCTGGCACGTCTGTAATTCCATCCCTTCCCGTTTTCGACCACTAGTTCGGTCCGCTTGTGATGGTATAAGCATGTCATCGATCTTGTTAAAATCCGATGACCTTATTGTTCCTTGAATTTGCCCATCTAACATCTTTCTGAGCCACGCATCTTTAATTGGTCGACGTGGACCTGAGCATTGCACCCCTGTGTGTCCCAACTTACCACATTCATAACACGCTATCACTTTTCCTTTCGATCGATTTAACATCATATGATGTTGTTTCTTACAAAACTCCTCCATCTCTTGCACGGGTATTTCTATAGTCTCGCTTCTTATGTATGGTCGTTTTTCCCGTGACCCTGCTAGTTTCGTGATTGTTTGCCTCTTGTTGGATCCTAGCTGCCCTTCTTCAAATAGGCTTGGAGGTGATGATTGTACTATTCTTATTTCTTCTCGTAGTCCTCCCTGTGCTGGGATATCTACTCTAGGATCCTTATGGGATCCATCCTTCAGGTGGTGGTCGAGTTTTTTTCTATTCTTTCTAGTCTTTTCGTTAATTGACCCACCATGATCATTTGAGCCTCAAACATTTCCAATTGTCTCCTTTCCATGCGTGTCTGACTCTGGGATAACCACGAGACTGCTTCTATCAATTGTTCTATCTTGGTAAGTTGACTTGACCCAGGTAGGCCTTCCCCACCAGTTTGACTCCTTGTCATGGGTCCAGTTGTAACTCTGTTTTCTTGCATCATTCCTAACCTGCGAGTTCAGTAGTCTACTATTTATCAGAAGCAAGGTACTCCTTAGATCCATGTCAACATCATTCTTACGAAAGCATTAACCATTATTATAATACGAAATCTAGTAATGAACACCTTTTTCATTACTGTAGAATGAACCTAGAATCTTATCTTAGACTTACTAGGCTCTACGGACATCTAGACACGGAAGAGCTCGTAATCCCAATACGGAACCACTGATAAGCTCAGATATTGGATTCCTAGTAACACTCTAGGATTATCTTTAATGCCTGTGGTATCAGTCTATTCTCCAAAACATAATGGATCTGTATCCCATACGGATCTAATATTGTGCTCTGATACCATCTGTGGCGCCCCGCCAAACGCTAACACAAATCCCAAGGCCAAATCCCAAGGTACTAGGTGGCACCTCGAAATTTCGGCATGGTCTCCTCTGTTTATGTTAACGTTTCACGGAACTCAAACCTGATAATACAATTTATAACAAAACCTGTATATAAAAATGTAGATATAGGGAAATAACAGCGGAAGACTAATTACATCTAACATGTAAGTAGATCAGAGTGCGGAAGATTTAATCATATACAGGCTTACAAAATACTCTCACTCTAACATAGGCCTAAACTCTCAATCCAAAAACTACATACATCCTGGATGAAACTGGCAATTCTAACGGATGTAGCCTTAGTGCTCACCAGGCAATAAACTCTGATCGTCGATCTGACCGACCAGATACTCCTCAACTACTGACTCTACGCCTGTCTCGGTAGCTGCAAGTGCTGAAACTAAAAAAAATAGGAAGGAAAGGGTGAGTAACGAAAGTTACCCAGCAAGTCCACAGCCAATTCCTACTAATAACCCTTCCTAAGCATGATCGAATAAAGCATACTGAATATTTTTAATACATGCAAGGTTTTACAAGATAAAATACGATCAACTGGTACATATAGCCAGGGATGAGCAACTAAACAGTTTAAAGATTACACATGGCATCAATCATCCATACTCAGTATACATTTTCTATTCTATGCAAATAAGATTGCCAACATTGAAATAATAGACATGCTTCTCATTTATAATTCGAAATATAACAACAGATACATAATACAAATGGTGGAGTATTGGAATTAAAGAGTTGGGATTCACGACTGGATCGCTCCCAGTCAGGACATGATATTCCTCAATAACATCGTAGTTCCTGATTTTGTGGCTGGTCGTGTCTACCACGCTTGTGGAACCATTTATCCGGCTAAGGCTCGCCGTTTGACGTGACCGTAAGCAATGGGTCTCTTTTCGATGTGTCAGAACGTTTGACTACTACTAGATTGTTAGTGATCACTGACTAATCATCTTCGTCTATGCCTATCAGGCGTGCATGTAATTCCCAAATGACACTCCACTCGTATACGACCACCTTTACAATACACGTTCACTGGTAAAGATAAGAAAGGAATGGACCCGGATTCCCGTTGTGACTCCACTCTCATACGCGTCCCATACCACGTATGAGTTTGGTGGTCCCTACCGTACATCCCAGGATAGTGTACCCCTCCGGATGATGTGACACACTATCCCTTCAGGCATTCACAAACCCTTTAACAGCTCACAAAATAGCTACGTACATATATGATTTTTCATTTAAAACAAAAGAGAAATTAACAGAACAGGTTTGAGAACGGATATCCAGTTCCTACCATGCAACCGTGGCCACCCGGCCTAAAATAAATAACAGTACTCAGCGCACGCGCTAACATAATCGGAAATAAACATGCAACCCTTTTCATTAATAACCTGGATATCCTTTCACCAACCTACATACAACATACAATGTAAAATGCAGACATCACCCCTTGGGTGTGATTCTGACATTTTACCGTTCATGCCCTTTTCCCATTCTCTCAACATTCTCATTTTTCATCCTTTCAAATCAACCATTCATTTTTAATCTTTCAAAGTCATTCTTTTGGTCTTTCCATTGAAAACCATCGAAGTTTATTCAAAAACAAGGTCCCGATGATGCACGGGGCAAAAGCTGTTAAAAATAATGAAAGCTGGTGAAATTTGGCTAAGTGTCAGAAATTCAATTTTTCAAAGTTCTCGAAATTGAAAACGGGTTTTTCGAAATGAAAGTCTCGATCATGAGATTCGACACCATATAGTTTTTGTAATCTAATTCAAAGAAACGCAAAAGTTATTTCATTTTGAAAACTTGTCGAAAACGTCGAAAAATACGTTTTGTTCTTGAAACCAAAATTCGGATTTTGATCCTTTGAGATTTGGATCTTGAAACCATTCCCATTGTTCCGAAATGGGGGGTAAAACCTTAATTTCATTAAAGAAATTAAAGTAAATGGAAAGTAAAAATTAAAGAGGACATTTACTTAAATGTTTTTAATGAAATAAAGGGTGAGAAATAGTGTATAAGGTGTGAGGAGGTCAAGCCAAGAGTCAGAACACTGTTCTGAATTAAACTGTGTCTGTCGGTGGCTGAACCAGGATTCTGTCGGTGGAACCGACAGTTTACTCATCGGCAGGTGTCGGTGGGACCGACGGTCCTGCCGACAGAACAAAATTTTCGGCGGCTTCTTGGTTTGGTCGGTGGCAGAAGCTCCATTCTGTCGGTGGGACCGACAGAATGCCTTCGGTAGGTGCCGGTGGAACCGACCCTACCCGCCTACAGCCTGAACCTCACTCGCGATTTTTGGGTTTTTCGATCCCTTTTTCGATTTCCTTTTTCATTCTTCGAACCATTCTACCCACCCACGATTTTGTTATCAAAATTCGATCAAACATAAGCAAAACACCTACTTCTACCATGAATTTGAAATCGAACAACAACTTTCTACGATTTAAATGCAAACAATAAGTTTTGTTTTAAAACCCTAAATGCACATTTGAGAAATCTAAAGTTACCAATAAGAATTGGAAGTCCCTTACTTGCTTGTGGACGCCAAGGGTACAAGCTAGCACTACAACTCAAGGTTGGATGGCTCAAGAGTCGAGGTTGGGCTGACTTGGATGCGAAACGAGCGAGGGTTTGCAAGGTATCCGACAATGACGTTTTCCTTCTCCTTTAAAATGAAGTATAGACCTAGTTCCTAACTCGATGAAGCCCTCGGACGGAAGATGTAGAGGTTTACTCGAGCTACCCAGCTGGTTTTTGATGAAGGATGGGGAAAACGAACAAGAATGAACAACCAAAGGTGGTGAGGTTGTAGCCCTCGTCGTGGCCGACAACTTTGCCTTCTTCGTCGAGGTTCAACTCGGCTTCGTTCGCTCACAAACTTGACGGAAATGGGTCGAAACCCTAGGGTGGAGAAGTGGCTATCGTTTGGGGTTTTCTTAGAGAAGAAGAGGAAAATGAAATAAAAGAAAATCAGATTTTTCTTTTATAACACAGCTAAGGGCATACTTGTAATTTTCCCCTTATTTCTAGTTTCGATCGTAACTTAACTATTCGGACTCGGAAAATGACAAACGAATATATCATTTCGAATAATTTTTCGATTCGAATCTAATGGTATCATCAAATCTTTTCGATTCTCGCTCTAACGAAATTCCACTATTTTGGGTCCCACTTAATGCGAAATTCGAAGATTTTATAACTTTTTCCTCCGAACTCGAATTCAAACTTGCTTATAGGCTAATGTATATATTTCGATCCTTTTGAATCTAATGGCGAAATCGATTTTCCTCAAAATTAATCATAGCAATATTCGAGTATTTTACTCTAAGTCTCTCATTCGATATTTTTCTCCAAATCTCACCATTTAATTTCCTCGAGATATGAGTTAAAAATCTGGGGTGTTACAATCAGCCTCTTCGTCTTTTCGTTTAAAAGGAAACAAAATCTTCGTCTCTTAGTTTGAAACGAAAACAACCTCAATTTCTTTGTCTCTTTTTCTCATCTCAAACTCAATCTCTCTGTCTCTCATTTCAAGCTTGAAAATGAATTTGATGATTTTTCTATTGAATCGATAGAAAATGTATGTTTTCCTACATATTTTGATGATTTTTCAATTGAATTGATTCCTAAACCTAGATTTTTCTTTTATAGAGTTTGAACTCTCGGTAGTGGTGATTCAAATTTTGGTTCGATTGCAAACCCTAAACCCTTGATTTTATTTTCTAGGTTTTTAATACCGAAAGGGGATCAACTCAGTTGAGCTTTAGCACTGAAAAGTAGGTTTGTCATGAATTTGAGTTATTTTCCATCTCTCAAATTGCATAGCTTAAATTAGGGTTTTCTGGTACTATTTTCCATTTCTGTTGAGTTATTTCAGCATTTTTTTATTTCAAGGTTTTCGAATTTAACTTGTTTATGTCTGTTTTGCTACTTAGTGTTAGAATTTTCCAAGTTCTTGATATAATTTAAGAGTTGAAAATTTATTTTTCACATCTTTCGAATAAGTTCCTAATTGTAAGGAATATATGACTAATTAGAACTATTTAATTGAATCCTAAATTGGTTTCAAACAACTACTTATAGATTTTCGGACCATTAATCATGAATTGGCTTCAAATAACTGGCCATTTATCATTGATCTTCGGACATATGGTTTAGAAGGCCTCTAATTTGGTATGTATACATCAATTTTATTGTTTCTCCAATCATCCTTTAATTATCTTTATCATATTATGACAAGTTGACTCACTTTTATAGAATAACCATAGATTTTTTTTTTTTTTTTTTTTTGTTGAGATTATAACAAATAAACTTAAATCAAGGGTTCTCTGTCCACTGCCACATCAGCACTGTGTAAGCAAGGAACAAAAACATTATAAAAGGGATGTTGGGTTTAGTTAGATTTTCAATTTAAAATCAATCAAACGTGTTTTTTATATACCATGGACAGTAACAGGATAAGGCCTTCTTCTATGATGTTGTGTTTGTGGGTTTTAATAAAATTGGAGGTGCTGGATTTAAGTCTTGACTACTTCAAAGGGAGTATTCCTTCTTCTATTGGGACTCTGACTTCTCTCAAGGCCTTATCTTTGCATGCAAATAGACTCAGTGGCTCCTTACTAATCCGAGGTAAACAATTTAAATTGTTGTCAAGTTTTATTACTAAATAATTTTTGTCTAAAACAGATCCTTATTCATTGGATTACTCACTTCCCTACAGAAAATTGATATTTACTTTAACCTGAAATTCTCTGAAGTCAACTAACATTTGTTGTTGATGTTGTTGTTATTTCTAGAAATGTTATATGAAAGATAAATATAATTACTTTAAATTTACTCATTTCAATAAATTATTCATCATTTTAAAATCAATTTTAGAAGATAATCTTCCAGCATACCTTGACAACCTTGACAACTTGACATCTCTTCATCTTTTGGATTTCTCTCAGAATCAATTGGAAGAAAACATTCCTTCATCATTGTTTCATGGTCTCACATAATATTGGGTTTCTAATCATATTCTTAAATTTTCATAATGTTCTTTAAGGCGTTTTCTTTTAATACACATCATCATTAAGCTAAGAGTTTATTTTTTATGACATATCAATTATCATGTGTTTTTTGTGGAGACACCCTTGATCTTTATAACGTATCTTCTGAAAACATGGATTCCAGCCTCTCTTCATTTATTTATATTCTAATATTCATATATAAGCTACTTGAATCAGGTGATTTTGGACTTGCTAAGATGTTGACTTCAGATGACCTTGCCGCCTCAGTGAGTGACATGGATGACATAATGGGTTTGACTCCAAGTTTATACTTAATGCACGATTGTTCAATTAACATGGGTTATCGTGCATAAGTTTGACTCCAATAGCTAGAGCTTCTAGCCGACATTCCAAACACCTGCATTAAAAGCCGATACCCCATGTCAAAATTTCAAGAACTGGTGTTTATTCCTAAGAATAAAGTGATGTCTAAACCCTATTTTGTGGTAGTGAGTTGTATCATTTGGTAGAAAATACAGTGGTGTGTGGTATTTCGAGACCGAAGGTTGGAAATGGGGTATGCAAAGTAGTAGATGTTTAGAGAATTCCTTTCGTAGATGGGGCATGGACGGGTTTGTGTTTTGAAGTTGCAGATGATTGTGAGGAGGTTACTACGGTTCGAGAAGACAAGTTGAGGCCCTTCTTTAGAGGTCACTAAGGAGTCAGCTCTAGGTGCTACGCATGTGCATTGATCGTGTGACTAGGTTGGGGAGGATCAGGATGATTCATTTGTATGTATTGGTTATAAAAGGTCAATGGTTATTTACTGTGTTAGCCGACATGTAACTAATTTAGGTTTGAAGTGTAGTTGCATCTCGGGCATAAGTGATGCAAAATTCATTGTGTGACACATGTGTATTTTATCTCCAAGGTACGTAGTTCTAGTATTTAGGCCGAGCTATAATGATGGGCATGATTGAGAGGTCATGGTCCACAGTCTTCAGTGTGTTTGTGATAAAGCCAAGGTAGAGATTGTTATTTATTTGTTTCTTTTATCAAAATTGTTAGATTAGGCTCTAATCCAATAATCAGGATAAGTTCCTTTTTTGGGAGCCCTAGAAATAACAATGTTATAGGATGCTTAGGTAGATTAAGGTTTTCTTCTTCTAGGTTTTGAGAGAAATAGTGAAGGGGTGAACAAGGGTTTTAGGGTTTGGCTTTGGCTTTGGCTTTTGGATTAAAATTTAAGGCCCCGTTTGATTCAGCTGCCTGAATCTGCTGCCAGCTTCTGCTGTCAGAATCTGCTGTCAGAAGCTAAAACACTGAAAATCTTGTTTGTTACAGCTTCGTGAAAGTGCTGTGCTGTTGACCAGAATCTGGTAATTATTGTTTGATACAGCTTCTAGAATCTGCTGTTTAGGGTAAAATGACCAGAATACCCTTAAGGTTGATGGAACACTCAAAATGCATAAAAAATTACCAGAATACCCTTATAAATATATAATTACACTAAATATATATAAATATAATAAAATTATAAAAAAACTTTTAAAAATAATTTTATTAATTTTAAAATATTTATAATTCAAAAAAAAAATTATAGAAAATTTTATAATTCTACAGAAATTTCGGCAGCATCTCCTCTTAAAAATGGACATATGAAATTTTCCTGATAAACAAAATACCTGCATAATACGCAATTCAACATTCACATTACATCATATATACATAACATATCCACATCACATCATATATCCATAACACATCCACATAACTTCTAATTTACATTCCGACATCATTTAAACATAATAATCATAGTTAATATAATAAGTAAAATTGAAATAAATAAAAACATAAAAAATATACATCCAACAAATGCATACAAAATATATTTTTCATTCTTCTTATTTGACTCTGTTACTTTATCTTGAGGAACATTATCATTGATAATGTCAACTTCATCTGCCCACACAAAAGACCCTGCATGTCTCTATAAAGTAAAATAACACATGAATTAATATCAGTCTCACCAAATATAAATATGCACCCAATATTAAGATCAATATCATATTACCTGCCAAGATGGACACCTATAAAACATCCTCCCATAATTTTCTTTTGTTTTAGCTGTGATTAATGTCATCACTCGACCACATGAACAACATGGTGGATACGTATAATTTGCCATCAATGCTATTCATCATACACAAAGAACATAAATAAATAAGCATAGAATCTTCGAAATATAATTAAAAATATTATAATCTTTATTCCAACATCGAAGAACAGTATTTATAATTACAATACAAAGTAAAAAAAAAATTAATATGAAAATGCATCAATGATTGCCAGTAAAAATGGCATCAGCTATTAAATCCCTATGCATTTTCATTGTTTGTTGACTCTGACAACCTACTGATGGGGGAACTGGATACTCTTGATCAATGATCCTGTCTTCTTCCTCTTCCATTGCCCCTTCTTCCTCGAATCGAATAAATTCTTCATCGGCAATTGCATGTTTTCTGATAAAATTATGCAATGCCATGCAGGCCACGACAATGTTTCGTTGTTTGTCCAAATTATAGGAACGCATCATCTTCAAGATAGGCCATTTTGCCTTCAAAACCCCAAAGGTTCGTTCGATTACATTCCGAAGTGATGAATGTAAATGATTGAACATTTCTTGTCGACCATTTGCCCGTGAGCTCCGATAGTCTTGTAGATGGTATCGAACACCTCGGTAAGGTGCGAGATAACCTTCCATGAGCGGGTACCCAGCATCTACCAGATAGTATTTACCTATTATCCAAAAAAAATTTATATTGCCTAATCTTGAATATAAATATATATAATTGACAAACTTTTAAATACAGACCTGGTGGAGGATATGGAAAATTTAAATTGGGAGTATTCAATGTCTCAAGGAAACCCGTGAATCATTAGCCGATCCTTCCCAACCAACCACCACATGAGTGAACAACATGTCAAACGAACATGTTGCCATTATATTTTGCGTGAGTCCCTTATGTCCTCGATATTGCATTTGTCTGCTATTGGTACAAATGCACTAATATGTGTTCCGTCTATCGCTCCAATACAACCCTACATATTTTTTAATTATATTAATCTATAAACATTAATAAAATAAATATATTTAAAGTGTATGTATATGAGAAATTACCTTAAAATATGGCCAAAAACGAGGATTGTTACGGATGTGCGGAGAGACTTCATTGAGGTCGGGAGGTACAATCAAGGACATTGACAAGTTCACAATCGCCAAAAGAACTATATTGAAATACTTGCTAACCGTTTCAAGTGAATGAACAAAACGATCTGCAATTACTCTTTGTCCTTGATTATGTCCTATTATCAATAGGAACATCGCTACTTGTTCCTGAATAGTAACATATCGTTGCATCTTTAGCAGACCCCGTTCCTCAAGAATAGAACATAGATTCACAAATACATGACTTTCCATTCTAAACAATGCGTGGCACATCGTATTATCATTCAGTGTTTTTCGTACAAAATCAATCCCTTTGAATGGACAATTACTATGTTCCTCCCTATCTAAGACATTCGCACAATAAAATAAAGAACCTAGGATGGCTCCTCTCGTGCCTAAATTTAAAACACTTGACCCAACACTATTATTGGTATCATCATTTGAATCCATGGTATCAGCAGTATCAACAGTATTTGTGCTATCAACATCTGAATCCATTTGACCTGTTTATGGATCCATATTAGTTGTATATACACCCAACTTACAATACACAATAAAATGATATCCACCACATACAACAAAACTCATTATCCACAATATTAATCACAATAAACATCCAATAGTGCAAATAATATCCATCTATAGGAAAATATAATATATGTCTAACAAAAATTAACATATCCATCTAACATAGTATATTACATCATATTAATGCAAAAAGTAACCAATGTATATTGCACCCTATAGGTGCATCATCAAACCGACATAAATATAAAAGTAACCAAGTATATTGCACCCTATAGGTGCATCCCAAAACTAACATAACATAAAAATAACATGAAAAAATGTCTAACAATCTCTCCCAGCCAGATAATCAGTCATCTCGCTCTCTAACCACCTAAGACGAATATCTGTTGATCGTAACCCACAAAAAATCTCTCTGAATTGCTTGTTTTTCATAAACATCTTTAACGCAAAATGATAGAGATCACTGTTGGGGGTTATCTCTGTTAGCTGGTCTAAGAGGTCGATTGACTCTTGAATAGTGCCTTTCTTAGCAGATGTCTGATTGATAGAAGCAGATGTCTGATTGTTAACTGCATCTACCAGCTTCACCAATGATTGGCCAATTAGCATAGCAGGAGTCACCTTCTGCCTACGACCCTGAGATTGTAGAGTATCGCCACTTCTGCGTCGAACAGGATCTGTGGGTGGGGGTACAGTAGCGGTAGCATCATCCCCTAACTCATCAGCATCATCAAGAGTAAAGTCTAGAGGTGTCTGAGACTCTGGGGGCAAGGTCTCCATGACATCTTCTAGATCATTCCCAAGATTATCTGGTTGGTTTACTGATGTAGATGGCATTGTACCAGATGCAGGCGACCACATCCGGCTACCAGTAGCATATGTGCCTCCAAAGATTACATCTAATTGCTTCGCAAACATCAAAGGCTTCGATCGAAATATTGCATCTTTTGGATGATGCTTTAAAAAATAAAAATTCTAAATTATATATAAAAGAAATAAAAAAATTTAAATAAATGAAATAAAGAAGTAAAAAAAATATATACCTCTAACCACCCATCCCACCAATCCTCACTTGCATCTAATATACCCGTCTCAACATTATAAGAGACGCCAGTATTTGTGCAAATCTTATTCCAACGTCCCCAAAGTCCTTTTTGTCTATCCCACTTGTTTTTCATTTGCCCTCTATCATAGTAAACGCCAGTTATCCTTTTAAACTCTTTCACCAATGTTTCATATCCGATCTTATCAAGTACTTTATGTGGTCTCCTCCCCTTTTTAACTAATTCATAGCATATCTCGACCCAAACTTCATGTTGTTTGGGTGTCCAATCTGCTTTCGCACTTTTTGAATTGTTATCTTCCATCTGTCAATGGTAATAACAACAGTAGTGCATGGAACAAAACATGTCATATTCTACTTCAATCTCATCATCAATCTTTCGTAAAATCTTTAGTTCACAAACAAAAAAAATAACGAAATAAGTAAGAACAATAAAAATACTGTTTTCAGTCCCACAGTGATGGATTCCATATATATTTTGATTTTTGCACAATGTATAATCAAAGAGAGAAACCAGGAGGCAATGTCAGGCTATCCTATAGATAGCCGGAAGAACGCACAGTTCTCAGTCCCACGGTGAGGGATCCCTGTGTTCTCAATCTTTGACTGTACAGAGTACAGTAATTGATGTGTGTGTGTGCGTGTGTAAGATAAAGAAAAGCATTCATGATTCAAATATTCAAACTTTAAAACTCAACACAGTCATATGTAAATAATGCTACCCATTTAACATGGCCATGTTCTGAAAGTCATTTCCATAGAAGAACAAAAGAATGTTTTCAATATCAGGAAGACAACCTCCCCATTTAAATTTATTAAAGCTATGATGATGAGTCATCCAAGATATAGATTTAGGCATGATGATGTCTTCAAGCTATAAAGTGATAATACTGATGACATTTAAGATCATGTCTAATGTGAGTGAATCTCGATGATTATTCGATGGTTTGATTTGAGGAGCCAGGTCAAGACCTTATGTGCATAAGATGTATGCCTTCATTTTCATTGTCCCAAACCAAACAAAACCATTCTAGTTCTCACCAAAACCAGTCATCCATTCCCAATTTTCAAAGGTAAAGTTAGCCACCTTCAACCTACAATTTTTTTTTTTTAATCTTGATATTCACCTACTTTACCTCACAAATAATAATGATTTTTTAAGGCAATAGAATTTTAGGTAGAATATAACCTTTTTCAAGAAATTGAAGATGAAGTTGAGGAACTTAAGGACGATGGATTCTTGCACAAAGAATCAAGAGTTTTATCCAACAAATTGCAGTCATAGTTGAATAAAAGTTGATGACACACACACCCATATGTAAATAATGCTACCATTAATAATAAACACACATACACCCATATGTAAATAATGCTACCATTAATAATAAACACACCCATATGAAATTTCCATGTTTATACGTTTAGAAAAATCAAACCCAATTAAATAAAATTGATAAAAAAAAATTCTGAAACTTGCACAAAACTATAATCAATTAGACCCTAAAATTGATAAAAATAAAATTCTGAAATTTCCATGTTTAGATGGTTAGAAAAATCGAACCAAATTGATAAAAAAAAAAAAAAAAATTCTGAAATTTGCTTAAATAACAAAACTATAATCACGTAGACCCTAAAATTGATAAATTTTTTTTGAAATTTTCATGTTTATAGGGTTAGAAAAATCAAACCAAATTAAATAAAATTGATGAAAAAAATTTATGAAATTTGCACAAAACTATAATCAATTATACCCTAAAATTGATATAAAAAAAATTCTGATCCATGTTTAGATGGTTAGAAAAATCTAACCAAATTGAATAAAATTGATATAAAAAAAATTATGAAATTTGTTTAAATAATAAAATTATAATCAACTAGACCCTAAAATTGGTAAAAAATTTCAGAAATTTCAATGTTTATAGGGTTATAAAAATGGAACCAAAAATCTCGTTTGAAGCAACTGTTTGTCGAGGGAGAAGAGATGAAATTTGCACAAAATAATTATCACAACTATAATCAAAGTAGCCCCTAAAATTAAAAAAAAAAAATCAGAAACTTCCATGTTTACAGGGTTAGAAAAATCGAACCACAAGTTCGGTTTGATTCCGCTGTCTGTCGAGAGAGATGAGATGAAGTGGAACTCCGGCTAAACGTAGATCTGTGCGTGGCTCGACAGAGAGAGAGAGTGCTTCGCGGCGGACAGATCTGTGCAAGATCGAGGCCGAACAACCGTGCGCAGCTGTGTGAGAGACCGTGAGATAGAGAGAGAGAGAGGTGTGATAGAGAGAGAGACCGTGAGATAGAGAGAGAGGTGTGACAGAGAGAGCGAGAGAGAGAGAGGTGAGATCGAGAGGTGAGATCGAGAGAGAGGCGAGATTGAGAGAGATCTGTCGAAGGTTATGTCGAAGAGAATAGAGTAAAGGGGCAGGGGCAAAATCGTATTTTCACCTCAACCGTTTATTCGGTGTTTTATTCCCCCGCAAACGCGATTACAAAAGCGTCTCAACCGAGCTTCTCTGATTTGCGTTTCCAAACGCAATTATGAAACGCAGATTTTAAACGCCGTTTTTAACAAACGGTAATTTCGAGTGAAACCGCAGCTTTTCACCGCAAACGCAATGAAAGCCGCGTCTTGAAGCGATAACAAACAGCCGCTAAGTGATTGTTTCTTGTATTGTTCTCTTTTGATTTTCTTAGATAGATTGAATCTATCAACGAGAAAACAACGAACTCAAATCATTGACAATTTGAGGTGGCATTAGCAAAAGTTGGTGTGGTAATAGAAGCTATCTAAATTAATTCAAAAGAACCAGCTCCAAGAGGACAGATGCAGCATTCAAAGGCAGTCTTAACTTCTTTGTAGATATGGGTTTCTGCACCTGTATCGTAAATGTACACTAAATAGAGCCTACGGACGGACTGTTGAGAGATATTCTCATAGAATTAATAATACTAGAGTAGTTGAGTGGAGTGACAGTAGGTTGGGACTTCAATGCATGGTTCACTTGGCAGTTAAAACACGATTTTTGGTGAGATCCATGAAGCACTGCAGTTGGGTTGTCTATGCAATAGTTTCCTGTAAGGGAACATCAACCTTCACATATATTATAGGAAAAATTACTTGATGCGTCCAACTGGAGAGACTTCATTCTAAATCCCCCTTAATTTTTCCGAGCTACGTTTGGTGGTCCATTTAGTAAAAAAAAAAATTTACTCCCCTATCAATTGGTATGATCAATGATTCAAATTGTCTGGATCAATAACTCAAATCATTGGGATCAACCTCTATTCCAATAGTCGAGATCACCTTTTACAACCATCCTGATCAAAAAATTGTAAATTGCCGATCTCAACATTTAAACATTTGATCTCAAAGATAATTTGAATTTGTTGATCTTACAACAATTTGAACTAGACAATTTGAGTCCACCGTTTTACCGAGGTGAGGGGGCATTAAGAGAGATTGTACTAACCGGGTTGTAATTAAGATACCCCACAGTTGTGTCTAGAGGCAAGGCGACTATTCCGGCAAAGTTGTATGGACCAAAACTCAGGATGCATTTAGAAACACAACTTTCCGGCAGGGTTTATTAAGTAATTTTCCCTATATAGTATGCATATGGCAGCTAAAAGAGAGGGTATTTGATGAGATCAATGACGAACTGGAATTAGGCTCTTTGCCAAATTGGGAGCACCATCAAAGCGGTACTCATATTTCACGTCAGACCTAGAAATTATTGTTTGCTTTTAAGCACCCCTTGAGATGAGAGGGCACCAAGGATGTTTGTGTGAATGTGTTAAAAACTTCCTAAGAAGGAATGATTTTCAATTGTAATGTGTATATTGACATACAAGAATAACAAAGTGTCCCTATAACCGAGGAATTGCTTCTATCATAGGGAAACTGATTGAATCACATAAAATAAATTCCATCTCAGAGGATTTTGTTGAAATTGACGAGAACAAATCACCACAATGTGAAGAAAGCCCAAATATGAAAGTCTTGGGCCATCAAATTTCATAAAATTCGACGGATCAGTAGGTCCACTTGGCAACAAATTTTTTATTGTCAAATTTTTTTTTTCAACGGATTGAAACTGTCAAATTAATGAAGGATGAGAGAAATTCGACAGCTCTAAGCCGTCATATCTAGGAACATCAGGAATTTCGATGGTCCTAGACCATCAAAATTCAGTTCTAAAATTCGTGGGCCTAGGCCCATCAATTTTTCTATCGATTTTTCCAGTTTTCACGTAGTGCACTAGCTGTATCTGGTTGTAGTGATTCAGCAATCACTACGCACTCTTATGTATCTGTCCCAATGCCTCATGTCACTCACTCTCGGGCCCTCATCTCTTGTGAGTACCCTCAGACCCATGCTTGGTATGGTTCGTGCAATCCACATTTGTGTCGTAAGGCCCCAATTCGGACAGCTTTTCTGAGGTAAAATTCAGTAAAAAAAATTATAGTTATCAAAGAAAAGACCCCCCCAAAAACAAGTGCTTCATGCAGCATACAAAGACCCAAAACGTGCCATGGTAACCATAACTATCAGCCACGAGCCCCATCGCATCTAGTTGCCTGGGTGCCCATGTCGAGGCACCCCGGCTAGGCACATTAGGGGTGTAAAAGGTCTATAGGCCATGGACCAGACACGGTTAGTTGGGACCAAGTCTGACACAACAAGGGCTGAGCCTTGTCTTTAGAAGCCTGGCCCGGGCTTATTTGAGTCTGTTGCATGATTATTTCTGTCTTCCATTGGTTCAGTAACCATTTCTAACCATGAAACCTTATCATTTCAAGCGAGGTTTGTGTGTATTCTAATCGTTATTTTCTTAAACGGAGATGTTTCCATCGGTTTCACCTTCATAATACTTTCATTACACCATTGCACGATCAGAATTATTTTTGGCCCATTGACTTTATCCAAGTATATTATACGAATAAAAGTTGCTGTAAACCTAAGATCAGAACCAGTTATGTAGTACACTTAACTCATAAGTAGGCCTAACCTGAGTCCAACCCAAAGCCTCATTATGGCAGGCGTCGTTTCATCTTTTCTCATATTGCTAAACCATTTAAGTCGATTTAGAATATTTTTTTAATATATGTTCATAGACAAATAATTGAAGTTTTTTATATAAATAAGGTAGATTACAAGATGCTTAGTCACAAAATATTGTTTTTATTTAGCTAATAAATGTTTAAATTACAAAAAATTAATTATTTTAATAAAAAAAATACAAAATCTCAATTGGCTCAGCCGAGTTTAATTGACTCAGCTGAGATTTTCTAAATATAATTTGAGTCATATCAATTGTCAATTGAGACGACATGCAAGATGTTTCTCATGGAATATCCACATCGTTCTTAAACGATATTGCTCTGGACGAGAGTTGAAACCAATGTTTTAAAAACCGAACTTATAATCAAATTGGAATTTTTCTTTACTGGTCGGACCTAGGTTAGACCGAGGTTGAATTTTTTTATATATTTAATATAAAGGACGGATCATGGGACATAAGTAAAAACATATGTAAAAACAATGATTTTTCAAAATATAGACATTTCAGATTGAGCTGATTTTTTGTGAGGATGATCTCTATGATGAGAAGATCATCCATAAAAAAAAAAAAAAATTAGTCCAATCTGAAATGTCTAACCCCATCAAAAGTGATTTAGAATGTGGATTGTCAATTTTTTATCAATAATTTATAAATCAATTTTGATGGATTTAGAAGTTTCAGATTGTGCTGATTTTTTGTGAGGATGATCTTCTCATCATATAGATCATCCTCATAAAAAAATCAGCTCAATCATCATATTGTGAAAAATCATTGTTTTTTACTTGTCCCATGATCTACCCCCATATATATATCTATATATATATGAAAAAATTATAGTAATGAAGAACTTAAAATATAAGTATATGATAATAAATAAATAAATAATATAAGATTTAAGAAACTAAATTTGTTTAAAAAAAAGTATTTTTCAATAAATAACAATTTTGGTTAAAAATCAAAATCAAAATCTCCAAAGAAGGAGAATGTTAAGGATTTCATGGTATTTTGGGTCACTCAATTTTTAAATAAGTTTTATTAACATTTTAGGATATTTTGGGTAGAAAAATTTATTTTAGGGCAATTTAGGTTGTAAAATAAATTTTGTTGATGTATTTAATGCATGCATATTATCAACCCCTCTTTAATGACTAAATGTTACTTTACAAAGAGGGCATGTATGACTAGATGTTACTTTACAAAGAGGGCATGTTTTCTTCAGAAAAAAAAAATAAGAGAGATAATAATGTGAGTGACCGACTTTTTGACGAATTTTCTATAGAATTTAAAATCGTAGTTCATGGAGCCTATTTGACGGTTCAACTATTAAGTGAGAAAGATCGACAGTTCTCCTCCCCTTAAGTAAAGATACTTTGGAGCCTTTTATCTAACACAGTCGTCTAGGGAATTCAACCCAAAATTTCCAACCTGTGAGAAATAAAAATAGATTAAAAAAAAAACACGTCGAAAAAGAAAACAATCACTCGCACAAGACAGTATTACGTAGTTCGACAATTTGCTTACATCCACGGAATTGCAGGGATTTCAATATTATCGAGAAGAAAATAAAAGTGCGGCTCCAATCTCAAAAACAACAACCAAGACACACCAAAAATAATAATAAAAATCCTAATCATCAAAAACAGTTTATATAAACTGCGCACAGGATTCACAATGGACTACAAAACGGGCCGAAAAAAATTTTACCCTGAACCTCCAAGAAGCCTAAGCCTCCACTTTATGGACTAAACCTTAGAAAATCTCCCATAAAAAATCACAGAACATTATTCGAGTCGGGTCATCAACCGGATTAAACATAGTTAGGCTCCACAAAACCCAACAAGCCACATCTGAGTTTATTCCCTCCACCACTCTCTAGTACTCATTTAGTTGTATACGGCTGAAGCTAATATACCTAAGCTAAGCACCCACGCAAAGGTTTAAATCTCATGCCAAAGAGGAAAAACTAGAAAGTCTCAAAACAATTAATAGTTTCAGTAAGTAATATTTTGGACATTCACTCCAGTTTTGGCTGAAACCGAGTTGTCCTGCCAAAAGAATCCTATTATTCCTGACTGGTACCCTATTAACATGAATATGGTGTGTGTTGTGATGTGCACCCCCTACCTTGCCACCTTGATGTCATCGGCATATCCATTGGTAATCATTAGTACCATAAATAAGAAATTGTTACCCAAGATAATACATGTATTTCAACAAATAAAAATTATGGTACAGAAGTTGATTCTTGCATTTGGGGTCCCTGTTAATTGTTACAAAACAATAGCATCGCTATCTTGGTAATTTAATAGCAAAAGAGATGGCAGTATGTACCAACAGGGTCTTCAACCAAAGCTCCTCCTCAAGCCATCAAGAAGCTGCAATAAAAAATATTTAAAAATAATAAGAGACCAACTCTGTTATAGAGAATTCACAAAATAAATAAAAACAGTGTGAAACCCCCCCCCCCCCCCCCCGCGACCAAAACCACACACAAAAAAAAATTATCCAGACATATATATATATATATATTAATAGATTACCATAAATGGGTATTGAAGAATCCATCCCACAACTGGAATCTGATATAGGAAAGTCTTGACAGATGGCCCAAAGCCACTGCAAAAAAAGAAAAATAATGCAGCAGAAGTTTAGAAGCATTGACAAGTAAGCATATATTCACTTAAGAACATGAGAACAAAGACAAACCTGAAGAGAACAATAGAACCATATATTTCCATGATTATGCCGACGATTGGCCAACGAACAAATAAGAGAAAGAGCCCAATAAAAAAAGGCACCGATCCCTGCAACCAGACAAACAGAAAAATATTATTCTAACTCCAGTCTGATTGCATGCATTCTCTAAATAAACCTTTTTTTCAGACAAAAAATGGACCAAAACTAAATATCAATTTTGCAAAGATATGCACGGACAGTTAAACAGAGGAGTTTAAGGTGACTTAAAAATTCTGATATAAGTTAAAAATCTCAAACAGTCTATCATCACCTAAGTCATGAAAATAAAAGGCTTTATGAATTTTCTAATAAAATGAAATGAAATTATAGAAATTCAAAATCAGCCCGTAAACTTCCTAAACGGAAAGCATACACCTCAGAAACTAGCATAAGGACCACTTTTTAAGTACCTTGTAATTCGTTCTGCTTGTGAAGAGTTTCCATGTAGATTGCCAGCTAAGTAAAAGGGCGACACCAGATAAGCAAAATATCTGATAACAAAAGAAAAAGGGGATATTAGGAACTCACTAAAAATTCCCCGAGAAACAAGTCAACTAAAGATTAAGGTTATGAAGCCTTACATTTCCCAAAGCAATCAAACCCCTATCAAAGAAAAGGATAATGCCGAGAAATGTGAAGAAGATACCAAAACCAATGAAGCCTATCGCAATCTCTGCATTATTTGATTAACATTCCATGAGTTACAAGCACAATTTGAAATAAATGGCTAACATAAAGAATACTACTAGGGTAAGCACTTGAAATTAAGGAATTATCTTTTTCAATGAATTCCCAAGGGATGTACAGGCATGCCATCATCTTTGACAATGTAAATACTGTTGTATAGGGTGAAACCCCCCAACAACCCCCCCCCCCCCCCTCCCCCCCCAGCCATCCAAGTGTCCATGCTATGGTGGATGACAAGAGAGGCTTATCCTGCAAGAACAGACCGTGCAAGGATGAAAACCGTGTAACAACTGCACAGGAGTTCCGTTGCTCGATAAGGTGCTTACAAAAAGTGTTGAAGGATCAGATCCCATGTGGGAAACAATCCTACTTGGGAATTTGAAAAATAAGGCAAAAAGCATAGCAAGGACTCAAACAAAGAGAATCCAAAATAAAATAAGGTAGACTTTTGTGATCACGGGGAAGATATCTATGAATATGGAAAGGAGGTGTGGTACAAGGAAACTAATAAATCAAGGTAAAAGGAGAAGAAACCCTAGAAGTAGAGGGCAACCCAATCCTTAGGGGTGGCTCGACAGTAAAGTTAGTGACAGGGGTTTGCTCCCTCTAGTCATGTGTTTGAAATTCAATGGCCTTCTGACTTACCTTGTTGCACATTGGTAAACTTTCATGGGGTTGTGATGGGGACATCAAATCATCACCCTCAAAATACTACCATACGAAGAGGAAACCACAAGTTCCTTGTGGATCGGTGATAGTAGGAAGAAGACTTGAAGACCCTACGTGAAAATAAATTTGAAGACTTCACATTGGAGAATGTATGTGGATTGTGTTTAGATCGGAGATTTGTTGGATGAGTTAGAATGGCCAACACATGATGATAATGTCAAAATGCTTATTAAAAAATTGTTAAAATGCTTAGGATTTATGTAGTTTTATGTTTTAGGCTGTTATTTTGAAGTTATTTTTTATGTTTTTGAGTTTATTTGCATGTTTATTAGCTCATGGTCCTAGTATTGTTGTTTGGGAGTAGTTTTATAACTTTAACAGGTTTTTTTATTAAGTTCGTAAGGATTGAAATTTTAGGAGAGAGAAAGTTATGAAAAATAAAATATTTTTGTAATTATCTTTAAATTAAGTATAGTTTAGGTAATTTCTCTGTAGGATTTTATTCTAGTATTTAAAGATGTCTTTATGCTATTTTTAAGGATCTTTTGGAATAAGATTTATAAATTTTATTGTTTCCTTGAATGTTGAGGCATTCAACCTGGTGAACAAAATATATCCGTCTACTCCATTCTTTCTTCTTGGTTTATAGGTACATGTCTTATTTTCTTCTTCTTCTTCTTCCATAGATCTCTTTCAATTTTTCGGTTCCTATAGATTAAATCAATTCCAACAAACATCCTTTAAGAGTCCCTACACGTAGTTGAACCTACCCAAATCCTCTCCGAACTCAGATTTTGTTGCCCAACCCAAATCATTCCCTTAAACCTAGCCAAAACTCTACCTAAATCACTCTCAAAACAATCTCTACTTGTTGTCCAATAATTTACAGCAATTCTGGACGGAAGCAATCTAGTGATGATTGGGCCTGCAAGAGTATGACCAAGATAGATAAAAATCTTATACCAAATTGTTCCATTACAACTCTTTATCCACACCCAAACATCCTCATTTGAAGGAACGATTAAAATATCAAAAATATGTTTGACGAGGCAAGCCGAAAAATCAACTCCCAATCGTTAAATAAATTTGCCTTACATGGGAACTTGTCCATGTTTAGGAAGCTTAATTTGAACTTTTCAAAGACAAAACACATGTGCAAACATAACTCTCTCAAAAAACTAGAACATTGTCAAGACTCCTATTTTATGTAGCTGAAACAAGATGCCTCTCTGCAGATTCAGTTGACAAATAAAGAAACTCATTATTCATACAACAAACAACTTGCTTGTGAAGCATCCAATTTAGTTCATCAAAAAATATAATCCCTGCATCGAGTAAAAGATTTGTTTACTTTTTTGCTCATTTATTTCATATGCCATCCTCTAATAATTAAAGCAATCTCCCAATACTTCAGAAGCAAAAGAGACGCACCCTCCCAAAAACTGCAAAAAAGGAACGAAAGTAAGGTAATGTTTTAGAAAAAGAAGACTGGCAATAATATAAAATATTGAAATGCATATTGCGACAACATAAAATACGAGTAGTAAAACCGAAATGTGTGGATCTTCTTAAATTTTTGGGACCTCCTTATGGGGAGTCTAATATTTTGAGCAGTCCCTGTTTCACTCAATAATTTACTTGATGACAAAGAAAGAAAATGTATAGGTTTGACATCAGCTTTAGATATGGGGAAAAGTCACTTACCTATACCTAAAGTATTTAAATCTTATTACATATAGTTTGATTCAAAACCAAATGGATATTTCTATGAACAAACTATAGCAACAGAGAACATCTTCTGAAAATGTCAAGCAATTGTCTGGACATGCCAGTAGCAACACATCCATGTCTGATACTAAAATTTTAGGGGTTTAGGTTACAAATGCACCCATTTGTTTTCCACATTCAAATTAAAGTAAAGACATGACATTCATGGGAAAATTATTTTAAGAACCAAAATATTACCACCTGAATAAGATGGATTTCAAATAATTTCCCTTTGATAGGCCAGAGAGAGAGAGAGAGAGAGTTGGACTACTAGGTCAAGGTACCAAGTACCCAAATCATGGCAACATGGATCGGATGCCAAGAGATGAATCCTTCTCCAATTCATTTCATTTAGCTAAGTAAGCCTTTTTTTTTTGGATAAATAAAGATAATCCATTGAAGAAGTTAAAGAGCTCACCCGGCAAAAGGTAGCTTACCCAGAGGTCGAGAAGACCTAGCAAGGAAGTTCACCAAAAGCACAAAAGAACAAAAGAGCCCCACAAAGCAAGAAAATAAAAAGAAAAAAAGGTCGCCCAATCCCTCATGTCCTCAAACTCCACTTATATATAAAAATCTCAAAGAACACATATTTGAAATTCTCATGAATCCAAGACCAAAACAATAAGGGGTCGCATAGAAATCATTTTTCTATCCTTCAAAGGCTCTAGCATTCCTTTCTTTCCAAACACACCGATAAATCATGAATGGTACTCCACACGGTACTTCCTCTAGCATTAAAAGCAGAAGATGGCCAGCTAGCAAAGAGGTGACAAAATAAGGAGTCCAAATATAAACAGGAAAAAAAAAACACCACCAACTGGAGCTAGCAACAGGGCAGTGAAGGAGAAGATGACTAACATTTTCAATGTTTTCCTTACACACAATGCAAAAAAATCCCAATGATTTTCCCCCTACAAATCAAATGATCAATAGTTAAGATTTTATCTAAACAGCAAACCAAACAAAGAAAGATACTTTTGATGGGATGGGACTTCGCCCCTTATATAAGAGATCCCGAGAAGACTTAATCAAGTGGAAGACAACAAGAGGTAGAAAAACCTAACTAAAAATCTGGCATCTCGAGATTTTATCCATCTTTGTATGTCTTCTAATTTAGGGGAGATATGAACAGTCACAACATTCTCTAGAAAATTAGCAATCAGGTCCATTCTCAGCCGTTTTAAGTTCCTTCTAATACCCATGTCCCAAGAACTACCTTACCCTACTTCACCGGCCATCCTTCAGATGCAATGATCATTTTTATTAGACATTGAAATAAAAAAGGAAGAAAATCAAAGGCTTAGCAGGGCCAAAATGAGATGGGTAAGTACTACTGAGGCTAGGAGTGGGTCTAATAAAATCTCTAGATTGAGGATTGAAGATAGGATTTTGGAATAGTAGCAGGAATATACTAGGGACACTGAGGAGATCCATTCAAAGGTTTTTTTTTTTTTTTTTTTTTTGAACAGTCAGTTATAGTTTGCATATGAATGTATTTGTGATGGATAGCATTAGTTTGGATTTAAAGATTTGGTTGGACAGCCCTTTTGAGAGTAGGAGATTTTGAAATCCATTAGAAAGTTAGACATGGATGAGGCTCCAGACCTAACAGATGCTCTCTGGGTTTTTTCAGATACCATTGGGATATAAATGAAGAAGATTTGATGAGTGTGGTCTACAATTTCCATGAATTTGCATGTTTGGATTACTATTCCAATATGACATTAATTTATTTATTTTGAATTCATAGGGTCGATGTTTCGGACTTTAGACAGATTAGTTTGATTGATAGTGTATAAAATCATGGTTCAGGATTTAGATCATAGGATTAGTTGTTCCTCCATCGGTTCATTTCCTAGAGAGAAAGGACTTTTATAAGAAGTAGAACAAATAGGGTGAGGTGCTAATAGCCAATGAATGCGTCAATTCTAGGAGAAATGACACGATCCCATACGGTGTTTGTAAGACAAATATGGGAAAATCATATTACATTGTATATTGGGAATTCTCAGATTATATGTTAAGGAGAATGCGTTTGGAGGGAAAAAAGGAGGCAATGGATTCAGAAATACATATCTTTTATAGCTTCTATGTTTGGTTTAGTGAATGATTCTCCTATGAAAGGGGGTGGGGCAGCAAATCGCCTATCTCCTTTCTAGTTCATTATTCTACTTGAGGCTTTAGGTAAGAAGATTTCCTGTGCCATTGATATTGGGGAGTTGGACGATTTCAAGGTAGAGAGAGAATTTGAGGATTTCTCATCTTCAGTTGTTGATAATACTTTATTTGTTGGGGCCTCTATGAATTAGTTAAGGTTTCTTAGAAGCCTTTTATGTTGTTACAAGGTTATATAAGGTCTACGGACAAACATAGGCAAGAACATGATCATAAGGGTGGTTGTTGATGTTTTGGGATGTGGTAGTGGTTCCCTTTCCTTCATAGCTTATAGGTCTTCCACTTAGGCTAAATACAAGTCTAAGTGATCGAGTTATGGTAAGATTCGACAAAAGGTTGGCCTTTTGAAAAACTCCAAATTTATCCAAATGGGATGAGGTGGTTTTGATTAAAAGTACCCTCTCGAGTTTTCGTGTTTATAACATATCTATTTTCACTATGTCAATCAGATTTATTAGAATATTGAAAAAGCTGATCAAATTTATTTTGTGGCACTCTCAGGATAAATATCTCAGAATTTTGATTTCAAAAGAAATCTGACTGAATGGGAGATAAAGTACGTCATTGCCCTCATCAATCGCATTTATCCATTTCCATCATAACAGAGGTTAAAAGATTTTATCTTAAATAAAAAAATAAAGCGATTTTCTATGAGTCCATTTCATTCTTTTCTTTCACTGACTTGACCAAATCTTCCTTTTACAGCTTATATTTTATGGGGTTTTAAAATTGACCATTTCTCTAAATAGAATGCTTATTCTCGATTAGATGATAACTCAAAATTGGAAAATAATTGGATTTTTTGCTTCATGTGCAAAGCTAATGGCAAGTAGTGATCCATCTTTTGTTGCATTTTTGCTTGCCAAGACAACTTCTTTAGCAATATTGAGATATGTTGGATCATTCTTTGTTCAATAAGGGAAATGTTTGCTAGTTGGTCAACTACAGTTTTTTAATCCAATGGTAGTCTTCTTTGGAGATTCCTTCCATACGTGATTATTGAGACCGTTTGAATATATATACATCAAGGTCTTTGATGTAAGGATGTTGAATTGCAAGGTATCCATGGTTTAAAATATCATATCGATTAACTGTTTTGGCTAATGTAAAAACTAATACACTATTGGGCGATATATTCTATACAAACCCATACATTCTGATACACCTGAATGTTTCGGGGGTAAATGTTTTGTATCGGTCTTCATTGATATAGTTAAAATTGAGAGAAATTAATTATTCATTAATTAGCCCTAATTAGGCTTTAAAGGTGTTACATAATCTAAATGAAGGAAAAGACTAAAAAGAACATATAGAGTTATTTTAATAGATATCGATACGTATCGACCAATACATTCATACATTTTAAACCATGAGGGTACCATCATTACCTTTTACGGGTTTCTCCTACCAACAATCCTTGACTTTCAGAGAGCTCCAATAGGTATTTTTTGAGGGGTTTTTGTCCTTTGTAAGATGGAAAACCAGTATATTTCTTTTCTCCTTTTTCTGTTTTCTTTTTAGGGGAGTGGGGTGATGTCTTCCTTGTAGTATGTAGTTTTTTTTTCTTTTCTTTTTGTGTTATTTACTACTTGTTGTCCTAGGTCATTGTGGATGCAAAAGTATACAAGGTTCCTCATGATTTGTGATATGGATTTGATCTTGATTCTTATCTAGTTCTCCAAGCACCATTGCGTATACATGCAAAAGACTCTCTACCCAAATCACAGTATGGTCAAAGATGGTCAAGATAAAAAATCACAAACCTTTTTCATGGCTTTTTCCCCTTTTTCACAGTCTTTAGCTTGGCCTGACATAGCAACCACACTTCATAATTTTAGGCCTCTAACAGTGCGATGCTTACTCATGTCATGTAACAATCACGCAAATAGCGGAACCTATTCGTAATTGCATAAATTCGGAATCTTCTTGGACTTGACACAGACCAAGGTTTGGCATGAGCCGAATACAACTCCTAGTCTGACATCAAAGGTGCCAAAGCTTGGAATCGGAATTTAAACTTGAACCACTCCATTGTCTTCAGTTCGTATCCCAAGATGATGTGTTGTGATCATGGAAAATATGAAATTTACCTCCCCAGTAATTAAGGTGGCAGTATAATTGGTTTTCATAAAACTTTATATCCCTATAAAAAAAAAATACAAAATTCGATCCCATAAATTATTAATCATTTGTCTTCTCTCTTTATTTCTTTCTTTCTATAGCTTGTAATTCGATCACAAATTATGTATTCTTCTTTTTCAGGCAATTTAGCTTTTAAAAAAAAAAAACAATTTCTAGGTTATAGATTCTATACCTGATGTCGAAAAATATTAAAAACATGGATTTTAGTGATGAATTCAGGCAATCAAACTGTTACTGTAAATCCATCATTTAAATTGAACGAAGTCTAAAATGCAAAGCCAGTCAATTAGAGAAGGTGTTGTAACAAACAAAAGATCTCGAAAATAAAAAAAGACTCATCACAATTTATATATCTCATCATCAATTACAAGATACACAGACAGAAACAGAAATCGTACAAATCAAAGAAGATAACCTTACCAAATTAGAAATGGGGAGCTTTCTCAAACGGTGAGAGTGCTTGAATGTTCCTTCTATTACGTTTTGGGACAGTGAGAAACTTTTTCTTTTAAGCACTATGCAGCAGTGCCAGAATGCTTTTGTGCTTATTATTCATGGTAAAACAGGTACCGAGTTAATTCGTCCTAAGTCAAATCGTCTAGATCAACCACACCCATGAGTCATGACTGGCACTTGCAAGTGAAAGAAAGTCTACCCAATTTCTTTAATTATTTATTAAACCCTACTTAAATAAGATTAAAACACACCAATCAAACGTTACAAAATTTTGGTTAAGTTATCACTTCAACATTGCAAAGCATTATACTGCATTTAAACAACTTAGCATTTGTTTACAATTAGGATGAGGCCCATTTAAAATCCTAAATGCTGGGATGGTGATCTAAAATCACTCTTCCTAGGGGTATTTTTGTCCTACTTATTTGGGGTGCATTTTGATCATTTAAACTTTTTTTTTCTCTGTAGAGCCCTTTAAGTGTTTTGTTTTCTACAAAAATTTTCAAGTGAGGATTTCTAAAGTGAATGAGGGTTTCTTGGTTTGGATTTTTTCTTTGTCTCAAGATGCAGTCATTTTTGGAATTCTTTGAAAGAATTTTTAATCTATAAGCTTATAGAAACAAAGTTGAAACAAGAAGGCAGATAAGTTTGATGGCATGTGTTGGTATGGGAGGTTCTTATTGATTTTTCTCTCCACGGTAAGGTATTCACTATAAACTCAATCTTGTAATTTTTTTCATGATTGATAGTGATAATTTTCTTGTCAAATTGCCCGTGGATGTAACCTTTATTAGGTGAACCACGTAACTCTTTGTGTTATGATTGTTTCTCCTAATTTCTCTTACTTCCATTAATTTCTCTCAAACATATTTTGCTTGTTATTGTTTTTAGGACATTTCTTATATTATTGTTATGAGGGTTCTTTACAACACTAAATCTGTTAAGTTAATAAGAAAGATACCACAATCTTTCATGATTCTCCTCTACTAATTGAGGATTTTCCTCATAGTTGTGTAATATTCTTGAATAAGAAACTCTTGTGATGTTTTATTTATTTTCTCTAATTGAGGATTCTGTTTTTCGTGTATATATATCTTACCATACACTAAATGACACAACTTCTCCAAAATTTTATTTCTTATCATGGTATCAAAGAAGGTTTGATAACCTCTCTGTAAAAAAATTCCCACCCTTTTCTTATACTCTCCCACCTTCCTTTATTTGGCATGTTATCCGGTCATAGCTGTTCATCTTCTACTAATTCAACACTTATCTTGGACATTTAATCCAAGGATTTATTGCATCACTTTAATAACCCAGGCATTTCTCTTGTCTCTGATTGCCTCAATGTAGATAACTACTCTACCTGGAAACATGTCACGGAAATGGCATTTGCTGCCAAGAACAAAATCTGTTTTGTTGCTGGCAGTCTATTAAAACCCTCTTCTCCTATTTTTGATGTATAAGCATGGCCTCCATCCAACAATATAGTGAAATTTTGGTTTCTTCACACCTTGATCAAGGAGCTTGCAGATAGTGTTATCTATCCTGACACGACAAAATATATTTGGGATGGTCTCCATAAAAGATTCTCTCAAAGCACTGCTCCAAGAATTAATCATCTTATGTACTCCATCTCCATGCTTCAACAAGAACATTCTTCTATAGCATCATATTTTGCTTCTTTAAAATCCCTTTGGGATGAGTTGGCATCCCACAATGATGTTCATGATTGCACCTATGGAGCCTTCAAAGGCATTCTTTCTTATCAACACAAAGAGCATTGTAGGAACCAAAAAAAACTAGTTTCCTCAGGATTAGTGTAGTTACTAAATCGAGGCATAATGACTCGACACAACCCAAGTCAACCCAAATCAAAATGGATCAAATCAAGCCCAAAACATGCTCATTAAGGGGTTTGGCCTCCTTGGCCGACCCCTCAACCAACATGCTTCACTAAGAAGTTCAACATCCTAGGTTGACCTCTCAATCAAGCTTACTTCACTAGGAGGTTCAGCCTTTTTGGCTGACCCCTCAACCGAACTTGTTTCACTAAGAGGTTCGACATCCTAGGCTGACTCCTCAACCGAACTTGCTTCTCTAGGAGCTTTGGCTCCTAGGCTAACCCTTCATCCATACTTGCTTCACTATGAGGTTTGACTTTCTAGGCCAACCTCTCATCCATACGTGGTTACTAGGTGGTCCGACCTTATTGATCGATCCCTAATCCATACATACTAACTAAGGTGGTGCTACCTCCTTGGCTCTAAACATACTTCACTAGGTGGTACAACCATCAAACAAAAAAGAAATTCCTGCTAAAACTAAAGAGATACTCTTATGTTAAGCTACCGACGTAGCACAAATTACACTTGGTGCCTGAAGGAACCCCGACTACATAACTTGACTGAGTTAACTGAAAAATTGAGTTAACACCAAGTCGGGTCAGTTACACATTTAAGATCACACTTCATGTAGGTTACAAGAACCTTAAGGAATGGGTCTTCACTATCATCAAAACATCATGGGCATTAACTATATAAATGTAAGACAACATGGAAGAGAGGTTTCAACTTAGTTTAGTACCTCCTTCAATGAATCCAATCTATAAATAGGGAAACTTCTCTAACTTATGCTATGAGGCACAACCCATACATAATTCTCTTATACTAGTTCTTATAATTCTCTTATACTAGGTCTTTTCTTTTTGCTCTACATCTAAGCTAAGATCTAACTTGATCGTCAGAGGCTCCTTGGCTAATACCTCATCGGTGTCTTTTCAAGTTAAAATGATACTATGATTAAAAACTCAGACGTTTCATCAGAGAAGACGACTAGAACTTAAAAGCTTCATCAAAGAAGATGACATAAGTTGTTCATTTATTATAATACCCATCTAAAGGAGTTATCCATCCTTTATAATACTTATCTCAAGGGAATTGTAACACATATCTTGGGGAGTAGGAGACTCCAAAAATCCCCCACACTTTTTGGCTCCATCTATGGGGAACAAAAAACCAACCCAAAGATCTTACCAACCAAAAGCCTTCATTTTTAACATCCTTCATCCTAAATACACCGTACTTCACCCTCAAAGGCCTTCAACCGCCCAAATCCTTAGCCTCTCCTCAGTGAAAATAATCACCTAGTACACAATGTGTATGATCAATCTATAGGCTTGCTTTGCAAAATAATACTCTCAACTAAGAAGATTCTTATTTCCTGACAAGGCAGTTATCTTTTTAGCTAAAGTCAAACAAGCATGACGTTCTTCTTAGGCTATCTTATAAGTAGTGTAATAGTTAAGAAACCTCTTGTTTTTTTCTTTTGTATATTCTATGGCTAATCCTTCTAACCCACCTCAAAACCAAGCAGAGATTATTCAAACTCTATAAGAGCAACTCCAAAGGGTTCGAACCCAGATATAAGATAAACAATAAATTATCGAACTCCTATGCCAAGAGAATGTAACTCTATAGACTCAACTCAATGGTACGGGGGCAAATCATCTTTAAGATTTGGTTAATACTCTAAATCTGGATACCCAACAAAGAGAAGATAACAACTAGCCTCTAGAGAACATTAATGTTCCACTTCTACAAGTAGAACAAGATAGAGAACTAGAGTCAAAAACAACAACTCACCAAGGATCAAAACAGTTAAAGGCAAAACGAAATGATGATGAGTTCATCAACCGAGATAAACTAGATTCTATCTTGAAGAAGTAAAAGGAGGAACTTAATGTCCTGGTAGTACTTAAGAAGGAAAAGTCAGCTGAGCAACTTACTCGATTAGCAATTAAAGACTCTCTATTTGCAGCAACAATCATGGTCGAAGAGTTACCTTGAAAATACTCCATCTCCAAATTCAACCTTTACAATGGATTTGCTAACCCAATAGAACATCTCTACCATTACAGACAAGTTACGACCCTTGAAGAAAGGAAAAACGCCCTCTTATGTCAAGTGTTTCCCTCTGCTTGCTTGGAACAGCCCTAACGTCGTTTCACAGACTTTTTCTAAGATCGATTGATAGCATCTCTAAACGTTGCATGAATTTCATAGCATAGTTCATGGGAAGTCGATAGTAGTAGAAGGGGGATGGATTCACTATTTGATCTCAAGAAGAAGATTGGAGAAACCATAAGAGAAAACACTTTTTGATTCAAGATGGAGCTTCTTCAAATTGACAATTGCGACGATTGTAAGACAATCATTGCCTATTGAAAAGGGCTCCCCATCAATCTCAAACTTTATGATTTTTTGGTGAAGAGCAACCCAGATAAGCTAGAAGATCTCTTGCTAAAAATGGAGAAATACGCCAAGCTAGAAGAAGACAAGTTGAACGTTGCCCCAACAACTACATCCAGCCTCTAGACAATAAAAAAGGTGTCTCAACAAGGACAAATATGGTTAATCAAACTAAAAGCAAGGAGTGAGCAGAAATAGAGAAAGAGATCCAAACTTGAGAGTGCTCGGAACTACACTCCTCTCAATGACTCACAAGATCACATCCTACCACGAATTCAGAATGAGCCATTTATCAGGTGGCCAAGCCAAATGGTTTTAGATCCTTCCATGAGAGATGTTATGAAGAAATGTGCATTTTCACATAGATTATCGGCATTAGATAGGAGATTGCAAATCTTTTAAGTCTAGGATCCAAGATTTTATAGATTGAGGATATCTGCAAGAGTTCGTCGCTCGTCCAAGGCAGACAAATGTCAATTAACAACAATAACGCCTTCCTTTTCCACCCCCAAAGGGACCTAAACAACATAACCAAAGAGTAAACGTTATAAACGTTAAACACAAAGGAGCAACAACTCAAACAAATCGCACAAAGTAGTTAGGAAAGAATAATCTGATCAGGAAGGCAATAGAGGTGTGAGAAGTCTACCAAATCCAACCTTAGCCTCGATGGAGTCGACCACCAATAGAAGATGGGCATTCCGCCATCTTCTTCTAGGATCAAGATTAGGAAGGAATACATAGGCCACATGAAGACACAATGGTCCTAATACTATCAATAGGCAATCACGACACTAATCAAATCTTGGTGGACTTATGAAGCTTAGTTGATGCTCTCTTCATCGAGGCATTCAAGAAAATGAATATGGATGAAGGTGCAATAGAACCACAAAATTCCCTTCTACTAGGTTTTAATGGTGATACAACCCGAATGCTAGAAGAGATTACCTTACCAGTTTCGCTTGGACCAGTAATTGTGATTACAAGATATATTGTAGTGAATGCTTCTTCACCCTACAATGTAATCATAGGATGAACTTGGATACATAAGATGAAGGTGTTTCCCTCAACTTGTCATCAACTTGTACGATTTCCAGCATTAAACGGTGTTTGGGAAATCAAAGGAGACCAAGCAACTGCAAGGAGATGTTATATCGCCTCATTCAAGAAAGAGTTAGAAGAAAGGTCAACTCCTATTGGAGAACTTATCTAGTCAAGTCAATAGCAATCACAATCAGACTCCCCTACCACAAAAGTTCGAGGAGAAGAGTAGGAGGACTCACCCACAATCGAACCAACAGAGGTCGTAGACATCAGAAATGGGAAAAAGCCAAGAGAAATTTCCATTAGCTCCATGTTGCCAAAGCAAGAGAAGGAGTTGACCAACTTCTTAAGAAGAAGAAAAAGAAGTGCTCGCATGATCGTTCGAAGAAATGTTGGGCATATATCAAAAGATCATCTATCATCAAGTGAATGTGGGTCCCAATTATCAACCTATTCAACAAAATAGAAGGCCACTTGCATCAAAACGAAAAGAAGCAATCAATGAAGAAATAGAGAAGCTACATCGCGAAACTTAATTGGAGAAGTCCAGTACCCAAATAGGATGGCCAACATCATTGTTGTGCCAAAGAAAAATGGCAAAATTCGGGTGTGCATAGACTTCACAAGTCTAAATAAGGCATGTTAAAAATATTACTTTCCTTTACCATGAATCAATTAATTGGTAGATGCAACCTCATGACATGAATTATTGTCCTTCATCAATGGTTACTTAGGACACAACCAAATCATAATGCATCCAGATAACTAGGAGAAAACCTCATTCATCATAGATCAAAAAATGTTTTACTATAGAGTCATGCCTTTCAAACTTAAAAACATAGGGACAACTTATCAGTGCCTAGTTACCTGGATGTTTGAGAAGCAGATTGGGAAAATTAAGGAAGTGTACATTGATGACGCTCTTTTCTAAAACACACTTAGAAGAAACCTTTGATATACGGAAGAAGTATATAATAAAGCTGAATCCAACTAAGTGCACCTTCGGGGTGTCCTCAAGCAAGTTCCTCAACTATCTAGTCACCAAGAGATGAATTGAAAAAAATTAAAATTTGATCAAGACCTTATTCAATATGCCCTTTTCGAAGAGCAAGAAAGAAGTTCAACTACTAATAAGAAATCACATCCACCCCTTTTTCAATTACTTTGAAAGAATAAACATTTTGATTGGGGGTAAGAATAAAGCTTTCCAAAAGCTAAAACAATACCTTGGACAATCCCCAATTTTCTCTAAGCCACAGTTTAGAAAGAAAATGCATTTATACTTAACAACTTCAGCGAAAACAAACAGTTCAATCCTTCAATCCTAGTCATGACGAAAAAATGTATATTAAGTCGATATACTTCACCATCAAGACCTTTCTCAATGCTGAAACCAAGTTCTTTAAGATGAAAAATGTGGCATTAGCATTGGTGTACACAAAAAGGAAATTGAGGTCATATTTCCAAGTACACTCAATCGAAGACATAACTGAGTATCCATTTCGAGCAGTCCTCAATAAAAGGACAAGAGATAACCGAGCTCCTTGTAGACATCGCCATGGAATGTTCGACTATTTATAAGGAAGAAACATACATAGAACTGCCAAAAGTAGAAATTGTAGAACCTTTTACCACTAAGGAAATATGGAAATTGCTAGTAGATGGAGCTTTTAACAATAGAGGCTCGGAGACAAGAGTTGTTCTGATCACAGCTGAAGGATCCAAGCTAGAAAAGGAAATCCGTTTGGGATTCAAAGCTTCAAACAATGAAACGGAATACAAAGCCATTATCATGAGACTAGAAATGACCTCTTACCTCAACATCACAAAACTAACAGTTTACAGTGACTTATGACTAGTCATGAAGCACATCAACAAAATCTATAAGGCTAGAAACGAGTGGATAGCGACTAATCTTGACCTTGTCAAGAAATGGATAAAAAGATCAGAAAGGTTGAGGTTTTCTAGATGTCAACACTAGGAAATCAACATGTAAATGCCTTGGCTTGTGTGGCATTGAAAACGCCCTCGACCCGTTGGTGCGGATCCGTTTTTGGTTATTTTGAGAGTCGCCACCTAGTTTTACTGTTTAAGAATCAAAACATGACTCTAAATGAATAAAATGTACTGATCTATAAAAAAAAAATGGGTTTAGGGATTACGTTACAGGAATGGAAGGTATTAGATACCAATCCCGCTCGACGAACGTCAGTCTCTACTTTTTTCAAAAGATTTACATTGTAATAAAAAATTATCCTAAAATTAAAATAAAAAATTACCTTCTTTACCTGGGTGATTGCGACGGTCGATTCCCTCAGAACTGGCACAGAATGTTCCTCGTGTGAATCTTCTCGCTTTTGTCTCCTTCGCTAGATCTGTTTCCAATCTCTGAGAAGTGGTTTTCTACTCCTAGATTTAAATATTTTTTGGCTTTTTGAAGTTTTTTGAGAATTTCTAGGTGTTTTTTAGGTAAAAAAAATAGGCTTTGGGTGTTAAGTATGGACTTGGGATTTTAGATTTAGGGTTTGGGAAAGTCTTGAGAGAGTTTTTGACCTTTCTTTCCTAGGATTATTCTTGACCTGCGAATTTAGGTGGTGGAGGCTTCTTTTTAAAAAGCTTTTGAGATATTAGGGTTTGGGATTAGGTCATTTAGAAATAAGATTAAGTTGTTTCAATTACGATTTAATTAGGTTTTATTTGAATTTTGAATTTTGAATTTTAAATTTTGACTTACATAAAATGAAAATTTTTAAGTTTTTGGAAAATCCCCCAATGGAGCGTTTTTTTATTAAATTGTATTTTTAATTCTTTAGGATCCCTGGTGGAGGGTTCTTTATTAAATATAATGTGGGCCCCACTTAAATATGTGGGCCACCACCTAAAATTTGACTCATGGTCTTTGATTAATTAATTTTATTTGTTTAAAAATTCTAATTTAATATATTAAGATTTTACTTTATGTTAATTAATGTTTTAATTATTAATTTCAAATTTTTGAATTTTAGGATTGGAAAGTTGTCGTTTTACTCTCAAAGAGGACTATTGCATTAAAGTTATTTTTCGATGTTTTGAAATATTTTGAAATCATTTTTTTGTAAGGAATTCAATGAAAGTATCTGTAGACACCCTATTTTTGCATTTGCCTGATTAATCAACTCATCAACCTGATCGCAACAATTCCCAATGATAGATGTTTATTCCATTACTTTATTTTGTTACTAGATGTGTTTCAGAAATTCGGATGAGGTATCTCGAACTGACAAAACTATAGAAACCACGCTATGCTAGGAAAACACGACCCCGGAAACATAAAAATCATCATCTTGCAGACAAAAAGAAGTTTTACGATAAAAATCACTAAAAAATGATCAAATTACCCAAATACCCCTAATCTTAAAACATCCCTAGAGCCTATGTTACGCTTAGGAAAATCCATTCAAACACATAAAACAACAAATTAGAACTAAATAAATTAATTCACCAATTTTTACAAAATTTGATAAAATTACGAAAATGCCTCTCATAAAGTTTACGACCATTCCACACAAAAAATTTCATAAATGATACAAACCAATATTTTCATTGAATTCCTTATGAAAAATCGATTCTAAAACAGCCTAGAACATTGAAAAATGACTTAAAACGCAAAAAGTCCTATCCGAGGGCAAAACAATAATTTTACAATTTTAATAATTAAAATTTTCGAAATTAATAAATAAAATATTAAATAATGTAAAGTGAAACATTAATAAAATTAATTTAAAATTTTAAATCAAAAAATCGATCAATTAGGCTTTCAGGCAAAATTGTTGATGGTTGCCAGGATATTTATTCAAGGACCCCTCCATCTGGGGGTCCAAAGAATTAAAGATATAATAAAAGGGGGTTCTCCAAAAATTAAAATCAATTAAGTAAGACTAAAGTCAATCTTAAAGTCAATCAAGTAAGACTAAAAGTCAACCAAGAAAGACTAAAGTCAAAGTATTAAAGTCAATCTCATACGACTAAAGTCAAAACCCTAATCTAAACTAATCAAGTCAATCTCATAAGACTAAAGTCAAAACCCTAAATTAAAACCCTAAAGACTAAGTCAATCTCATAAGACTAAAGTCAAAACCCTAATTAAAACCCTAATCAAACCTTAATTCTTCTAAAAAACTTTATAAATAGGAACCTCCACACCCTATTTTCGTGTCAAATAATAAATCCTAAGAAAATTTTGTCAAAAAGCTTCCCTAGCCTCCCATAAACCCTAATTTTGAAGTCCCAACTCCTTACCTAACACCTATACTTCGATTTTAGCTTGAAAAATACTTAGAAACCCTTCAAAAATATCCCAAAATTCATAACAAATTCGAAGAATCTAGATCTTAGAAAGAGATACCTTGCCTCGGATCTCAGAGATCAGATTCGGAGAGAGAACAAAGCGAGGAATACTATATGAGGAGCTATTCTATCAAATCTGAGGGGATAAAATCGTTGCGTTTGGAAAAGGTGAGTATTTTTATTTTTTTATTATTATTTAGGTATTGTTAGCAATGTAGTTTTATTTTGAAATTAGTAGAGATCGGCGTTTGCCGGGCGAGGTTGGTGCCTAACACCTTCCAACCCCATAACGTGATCCCCGGACTGGTATTTTTCTTTCGTAGATTAGTTTATTTGCCTTTTAGAGTCAAAATTCGGTTCCTAGACCATAATAACTAGGTAGTGACTCTCAAACCTCAAAGGTCAAAAGTGGATCTGCGCACCAAGCGGATCGAGGGCGCTTTCAGTGGCGAATCCACTGGGGACTTTTGAGGATCAAACTTGAAAAGTCCCAAATATGGAAACATTGTCATTTAGACCTAAATTTTTTTATTTATTTTTTTAGTTTATTTGACTCGTTTATTTTTTAGGTTTGTATTATATTCTCTCGGCATTTTTTTTAGCATATTATTTTGGTTCAATCAAGTATTATTTATGTGGTTCAATTGAGGGTCGTTTAAGATGACCCAAAATAATGCAAGATTGCAAAGAGGTGATTTTTGTTGATGGTAGAATAATGATTATCGGATCAGATTTTTATTTATTTATTTATTATTTTTTATTTATCTAGATCTGCCTTTAAAAAAAAAAAAATTTAGATGTGTGCCGATTTGTTCATTGATGGTATACATAAGAAAAGAAAATTTTATTGGTTGTTCATTAGGTACATGTCGATTTGACCTTTGACAACATATTATTTTTTTTCCTTTCTTCTAAAAATAAAATGTGCTGTTGTGTGTTGTTGGCAGTAACAACAACAAAAAAATGTGTTGGTGCTGTTGGGTGTTGCTGTTATTGTTGGGTGTTGCTGTTATGTTGTTGTTGCTGTTGGGTGTTGCTGTTGTGTGTTGTTGTTGCTGTTGGGTGTTGTTGTTGCTGTTGGGTGTTGCCGTTGTGTGTTGTGTGTTGTTGTTGCTGTTGGGTGTTGCCGTTGTGTGTTGTGTGTTGCTGTTGTTGTTGTGTGTTGCTAGGCAGCAACATATACGAAAAAAAATGAGTGTTATTTGTGCTGACGCCATGTTGGATGTTTTGGCAGCAATAAAAAATTGTGTGTTGGCAACAAAAAAAAAAGAATTTCTTTTCTTTAAAATCAATTAGTTTTTTTTTTAAGTTTAAAAATAAAAAATAAAAAATAAAAAAGGGATTCATTACTCCAAATCACAACAACTATCATGCTATCTTCAATTTAATGTTTATTGAAGCCTCGATTTATTTCAGGTCACCCAAAACCACCCTTGATTGGACCATAAAAAGAATCTCCTTGGTTTGGTCTAAAAATAATGAGCTTGTGCCAACGATTGGATCCAATTATTATTCGTTGTCTCAATTGCCTATCTAACGTTGCCATGATTTTGATAGGTTTGATGTGCATATCTTTAATAATGTGATTGGAATAATGTTTATTTTGATTCATGTTTATGTGGTATCAATGTTATGATGGTATGATCAGGCCCATGGGCCCAGTGTTTGGAAAAGGCCCCGGGCACACCCCACCCTATTTTGCACACACCACTAGCACATTTATTATTTTGCACGCTTACACATCCCATATAGCCAATGTGGCACTAATGCGTGGTCCAGTCTCTTCAGAGATGCGACGTCATTCATGAAAACCACAACTCCAATCACGTACCTTAGGATATATCAAACTGGGGCATCAGTACCTTCTAATCAGGTAACTCTGAAAGGTATATCGATGCACCCAGGCTGGAGCGACCTAAGCCTTTGAACTATTGTAAGCCACACAGTCACATGTCCCGATTGCCAACGTAGTACTAGTACGTGGTCGGTCCCTTCGTGGGATGCCAAACCATTTATGAAAGTTAAAACTCTTGACTCGTACCCGTAGGTATTGTAGACAGCCCATTTTTGCACTCGCCTGATTAATCAACTCGTCAACCCGATCGCAATGATTCCCAATGATGGATGTTATTTCTATTATTTTATTTTGTTACCAGATATGTTTCAGAAATCCAGATGAGGTATCTCAAATTGACAAAACCTTGAAAACCATACTACGCTAGGAAAATACGACCCCAGAAACAGAGAAATCATCATCTTGCAGACCAAAAAGAAGTTTCACGATAAAAATCACTAAAAATTGACCAAATTACCAAAATACCCCTAACCTCAAAACAACCCTAGAGCCTATGTTATGCTTAGAAAAATCCATTCAAACACATAAAATAACAAATCGAAACCAAATAAATCATTTCGCCAATTTTAACAGAATTTGACAAAATTACGAAAATGCCCCTCATAAAGTTCACGATCATTTCACACAAAAAATTTCATAAATGACACAAACTAATATTTCCATTGAATTCCTTACGAAAAATCGATTATAAAACATCCTAGAACATTAAAAACTGACTTAAAACGTGAAAAGTCCTCTTTGGGGGCAAAACGGTAATTTCACAATTTTTATAATAAAAAATTTTGAAATTAATAAATAAAACATTAAATAATTAAAGTGAAACATTGATAAAATTAATTTAAAATTTTGAATTAAAAAAATCGATCAATCGGGCTTTCAAGTAAAATTATTGAGGGTTTGTGGGATATTTCTTTAAGGACCCCTCCATTTGGGGGTCCAAAGAATTAAAGATAATAGAGGGGGGTTCTCCAAAAAATTAAAAGTAAATCAAGCAAGACTGAAGTCAAGATATTAAAAGTCAATCAAGTGAAATTAAAGTCAATTAAGCAAGACTGAAGTCAAGATATTAAAAGTCAATCAATTAAGACTAAAGTCAAAATATTAAAAGTCAATCAAATAAGACCAAAAGTCATAATAGAATTCTAATTAAATAATAACTCTATCTAATAGAGTTCTAACTAAAAAACAATTCTACCTAAAATAATTCTAATTAGAACACAACTCTACCTAAAACAAGTCTAATTAAAATACAACTCTAATTAAAAGAACTCTAATTAAACACTAACTCTATCAAAATCAACCTCTAAAAAAAATCTATAAATAGAGGTGCTCACACCCTATTTTCGTATTAAATCATAAACCCTAAGAGAAGTAGGTCTAGAAACCCCCATAGCCTCCCATAAATCCTAATTTTGGAGTCTCAACTCCTTACCTAACATCCCTCCTTCAATTTTAGCCTAGAAAACACCTAAAATCCCTCCAAAAACACCCCCAAATCCACAACAAACTTGAAGAGTTCAGATCCAAAAATAAGGAGATACCTTGATCTCGGAGATCCGAAATCAAATCCGGAGACAAAACGAAGCAAGGGAGTACGGTGCAAGGAGCTATTTTTGTCAGATCTGAGGGAACAAAGTGTTTACTATCGGAAAGGTATAAATTTTTTTTTTTTAATTTTTTTTTATCTAGGTTTTTAGCAATGTGATTTATTTGGGAAGTTAGTAGAGACCGACTTTGGCCGGGCGGGGTTGGTGCCTAACACCTTCCAACCCTGTAACATGATCCCCGAATTCAATTTTTTTTTGTTTTAGATTAGTTTTTATCCGTTTAGAATAATTGATCGGTTCCTAGACCGTAATAACTAGGTGGCGACTCCCAAACCTCAAGGGTCAAAAGCGGATCCGCGCACCCCGCGAATCGAGGGCGCTTTCAGTGGCGACTCTACTGGGGACATTGAGGATCAGACTTGAAAAACCCCGAGTATGGGAGCATTGCCAACGACCTAGTTTTTGTTTTTGTTTATTTAATTCTTAGTTAGTTTCTTTTTATTATTCGTGTATTGTTTTTATTAGTACATCATTAATTATCTGATTCTACTCGGAGCACTTTGATCCAACATGTTAATCTTTATGATTTAATCAAGGGCCATTCGGAATGATTCTAAATAATGCGATATTTCAATATGAATAATTTTGGTGAGGGTGGAATGATGATCATGAGGATGGAATAATGAAACGAAAAGGTTTTTTTTTTTTTTTTCCTCCTTTTGGGGTATGTCGATCCATTTTTGAATAACAAAAAATTGTTGTTTTTAGGAAGCATGTTTGATAACGTTTTTTTTTTTTTAAAAAGGGGGATTTTTTTTTATTAGTTATTTGTTTTTTCGCTTATTACGTAGGTAGGTATTCATTTTTTTTTTTAGGCAAGACATGCTGTCCATTGACAGCATATAGAATTTCAAAAAACAAAATGAAAAAAACAACAAAAAATTTCTGCCGGCAGCAGCTTTTTATGGTGTGGCGCTAGTACAAATCGATTTGAACTGTTAAACCCAATGGGTGCGGTTAGTAGAAAATCCCTTCTACTCGTTTATTTCATTTTTTTTAACCCTTTTAAACAGTTTAAAAAAAAAAAAAAGAATCCATCATCTTCTTCCCCAGCTGGTTCTATCGAACTCAACGAAGAGAGATCGACTCCTCAAGGGTTTCGAACTCATATTTTCGGTTTGTGAAGCTCAAACGATCCAAAGCTTGGACGTTTGAGTTTGTTTTCGACCTCACACCCTTTTTTAATCGGTTTTCAACCATGTCCGTCGTGTTTCCAACAGAGACCAATCCAAACCGATCGGCTGGAATCTCAGATCGAATTCGTTGTTTTAAAGAGATTAATCACTCTCAAAATCGATTTGATCTTGGCGTTTTAATCTGTTTATTACTTCATCGTCCTCAACTGAACTAAACCAGAAACTGATCTGGTTCATCTTCTCCAACCGAACCATATCTGAAACCAATCTAGTTCCAATGACTTCAATCCGAATCGGCTGATTCAAGATCGATCGGTTCAATCGATTTTTTTTTTTTTTTAAAAAAAGGAAATTGATCTCTGTCCATCTAGTTCCATTGTCTTCAACAAGGACTGACCGATCCAAGTGGAAAACTGATCGGTTTGGCAAAGCCGATCATTTTAGATCCTTTGTTATAATCAGTCCACGATCCTTCCCCACGAAGAGGATGTCTGATTCTTCCTCAGGAAGCTTCGTATCATCAACCAACTCGAGCAATGGTTCTGTCGGATTTTTTTTTTTCGTTTTCATCTGTCAAAGAATTTTTGAAGTTTTAATCGATGGAAACCTCGATTTGAAGCAAGAGAGGAAGATCCCAATCAGTGATAAACGAAGAACCATTAAAATTTTGATTTTTGGTTTCAAACTCGAATCGAGAACCTTTTGGTATTTTCGTTTCCAATCAACTTTTAACACGAAGATCTTGCGACCATTAAATTGACCATGGATGAAGTCATGGCTCATGGAGTCTGTGGGGACAGTTCCACTTCGATCTTGAGCTAAACAAGTCGTTAATGGCAGCGGGTTTTTTTTTTCTTAAATCTGAGTTTGAAATCGCAGGAAATTAGTGATAAATGAGGGACTTTAAATCAGCCAAACTGACTTCAAACCGATTGGATTGTGAAGATCGATCATTCTCTATTTTTTTTTTTTTAATTTGTTGACAAATATGGTTGAAAATCGTTGGAGAAGATGATGTGCAGGATAAGTAAACTTTTCGTTTTACTAAAGCCACACCCTTTTATTAAATACAATGACCATTTGTTATGTTGACAGCACCCTACCATACCAAGTCGCCTTTTGTTTTGTTTTATTTTATTTTTATTTTTTTTTTACTGTTTTTGCTTGTTATCCTTTTAATGGTTTTTCTAAAAAAAATGTGTTCGTCTAAGTTTGTTTAAAAAAAAAAAAAAAAAAAAATCAATTTATTTTTTAAAATGTCCCATTCTTTTATTTTTTCCCTATCTCAATTGGTTTAAAAATCATCATAATTACTCAGCCCAACGATCGTCATTTCATTCTCAATCCAATATCCTCGAAAATATTAATTTGATTAAGGTCACCCCAAAATGACCCTTGGTTGGACTATAAAAATTACAAAATCATGCTTATTGCAATGATCGGATTTAATTCATTATCATATGCCATATTTATTGATTAATTTACCATGATCGATGTATGAAGGTGATGTACATGTTTAGATCTTAAATCGGACCATATTATTAGTTTATGTTAATCTCCCTTCTAACATGCCATAATCTTGCTTGAAATACACGTTTGATATTGATCATAATGTTGATCATGATTAAATATTCATGTGATTGGAATGATGTTGATCTTGATTAAATATTCATATGAGTTGAATGGTGTCGATCTTGATTAAATATTCACGTAATCCGATGTATGATGGTATGATCAGGCCCATGGGCCCATTTGTTTAAAAAAGGCCCCGGGCACACCCCACCCTGTTTTGCACACACCAAATGCACGTTTATTGTTTTACTCACTTACACGTCCCATATAGCCAACGTGGCACTAGTGCGTGGCCCGGTCTCTTCGGAGATGCGACGTCATTCATGAAAACCACAACTCCAGTCACGTACCTTAGGGTATATCAAACTGGGGGCATCAATACCATCTGATCAGGTGATTCTGAGAAGCATGTTGATGCACCCAGGCTGGAGCGACCTGAGCCTTTGACCTATTGTAAGCCACACAGTCACATGTCCCGATTGCCAACGTAGTACTAGTACGTGGTCGGTCCCCTCGTGGGATGCCAAACCATTTATGAAAGCTACAACTCTTGACTCGTACCCGTAAGTATAAAAGATAATCTAAGTATATCAATTGCACTTCTTGGTCAAAACCGGTACCTAAGCAAGATCTTGCCCCGCTGTACCCTACTGTACGAGGGGGATAGACTACGTCTATTCTAGACGAGAGGTATTTAAGTGGGCCCTTGCTCAGCATTGTGCGTCACCTCTCAACTGGAGATCAAACTGGCTGTTTTTGGCTTCAGAGAAGTGAATTGAGGTTTTAGATTATCACCTACACGGTATATCAAACCAAGTCACCACGTATTGAAAGGTATATAGGTGTGCTTGGGCAAGGGTAGCTAGATAAAAATGCATTGCACGTAGTAAGCTTAGAGTTTAGAAACCTTCCCAGTAGGTCACGACTCGAACTTATCGTGGGTGTTCCCAGGTTGTTATTGAATGAATGCATGTGATTGATGAATGTATGTGAGTGATGTGAATGATGAGATCAAAGTGTATGATTGTCCTCAAGGATCAAAATTTTTTTTTTTAATTAAAATGGGTGCACCGACCCAATAAAGAATCCATTCTTTTACAATAATGACCCAGTCCATCCCGATCCAACAATCATGATGAACCGGGCTAGTTAAATCAAAATGGAAATCAAATTTTCAAAGAAGAAAAAGAAAATATTTTTCAGAAAAGATTATTTTCCAAAAAAAGTGTTCTTTAGAAGAAACGTTTTCCAAAAAAAATATTTTTCAGAACATATTTTCCATAAGAATAAGATTTTCCAAAAGAAAATAAATTGATCTTCTACATGGACCATTAGAAGAGTACTAAAATACCCTTTTATGTCAAACCAGGATGTTAGCCGCCGGCAATAACCCAATCGATCAGTTAGTTAAAACAACCGTCATAGGAATGCACCCTGTAGAGAAGATCAATTTTGGGAGATTCATGTTGAGGAGTGCTCTTTACTTCCATGACTTTGAGATAGATTGGAACCTCTTACACGCCATGGCTAAACGATAGAACCCCTATCTTCACATATTCCATATGGGGTATATGCATTTATGCCCTACTCAAAAGGATTACTATGGCATCATGAGGATATCCACTTCAGGACCTCTAGTCAGGCCCTCATTGAAGACCGGATATTCTGGTGAACTCGTCACAGGGCTAAACATTTCCAAGGAAGAAGCCAAGGTCTTAGTCAATGATAGGAGATTGAACTTAGTACTTTTACTAGGCCAGTATCGCTCCCGCTGTCACCCTATCAATGTAAAACTCGAAGCCTGGCGAGTTACTAGAGATTATTGATTGTGCCTAGGAATCCTAGCCCAATACATACTGACCTCTAATAGTGATGGCCAAACTATCCCTGAGTCCTTTATAGATATAGCCTCTCAACTCTCAAGGAAAGTCAACCCAGTACCTCTCATCATAGCCGAAACCTTCTCAGGTTTAGATGCCATAAAAAATGGTGAGCGGGAAAGCTTCAAGGGAAGCCCCTACTTACTCTATATGTGGCTTTGTGACCGTCTCAAAATCGTAGAGGTTCCTTCAAACCTCGAATATGGGCCAGAACATTTTTTCAAGAGAAACCTGTTAGTGCGTCACAACTTAGTCAAAGCCTGGAGCAAATGGTTAGACTCTCGTCTCGCCTGTCATATCGATTTTAGGTGCCCTTGGTGGATGACTGATCCCCCTGTTTTAGGAACCAAAGGATCCTACTATGTCTGTCTGATTGGTTTAGAAGAAACATCTTTTTACCACCCTAATCTGATCCCAAAACAGTACGACGTACCTACAGAGTTATCCTTACCTCAGCACAAAGCTTTCTTTTCCCCCGAGCCTTTAACTGAAAAGTTAGTACACCTCATTGAGAAAGCTTGGAACAAGCGCACCTTAGGGTATCTAGAGGGACCAGCAGAATTCAGAGAGTCAGTTGTTAGAACCAAGAGGGTCAAGCCTGACAGCAATCCTGATGACTATCAAGACAAAGCCAAGCGTCCATGTAAAAATAGTTCAAATCAAATTTGTTGAAAGATGTTTTAATAAGAACATATTGTTTGTTAATCATTTTCAATAAAACTATCTTTCTTTTTGAATAAATATCTCATTTTCAAATACTCATTGTGTGAATGGATTAATTAATGGATTGGTGCACAAACCTCAATAAAATGATTCTTAAAAATGTTATCAAGGGGGTAATACTGAAATTGACTAAATCTACCTTTGATGGGGTCATATAGGATTATCATTACGCCCAAACTCAAGCGTCCACCTCCTAGTTGGAGTCGTAAGTCCAGTTGGTTAGAAAGAACCACAGTACCAAGTCAACAAGCAGAGATGGCTTCAGAATCTGAGCTCACAGAGATCTATAAGATCTTGACAGCCTTTGCCAATGATATCAGCAATATAAAAGGCAAAGTGGAATGTTAGAACAGACCTTGGAATCGACGGGAATTCCCTTAGATGACCCAAAGGGGAAAAAGGTTAAAGAGAAACGTCCACGTGAAGTCTTCGAACTCGACAGAGACGAAGAGTATGTTGATGAAAATCCGACGTTATCTAATAGAATGTCTCAATTGGAGTCAGCGATGAAGAGTATAAAGGGTATTGATGAAATTGCAGCAGGCATTGAAGCTTTAAATCGCATCCCTAGAATCCATTTGCCAGAAAAGTTTGTGATACCTGAAATGGACAAGTTCAGTGGGACAGGGTGTGCGAAAACACATCTTAAGGTGTATGTTACCAACATGCGCACTATAGGGCTCAACGACGAACATATGACATTGTTCTTCCAAAGAACTTTATCAGGATCAGTACTACGTTGGTTAATGTCTCAAGATCCAGTTACTGTAGGTACATGGGAAAATATGTCAAAGACCTTCTGGCATTAGTATAAGTACAGTACCGAGATTGAGACTTCAAGAAAGGATTTGGAAGTAACTAAACAGAAAAATGGGGAGACATTCACTGATTTCATTGGTCGCTGGAGGGCCAAGGCTTCTCAAATGTGGGATAGACCTTCGGAGAAGGAACAAGTAGCAATTATCCTAAAGAACCTCTCTCAAGGATATGCTCAACACCCAGTGGCCCAATACCTCCCTACTTTTGAATCCTTGTTGCAAGCCGGGAGCCAACTTGAGGATGTATTTACCTCTGGGATCCTTTCTAACCCCTCAGATAACAAACCTAAGAAACCATATATTCCCAAACCCAACATCAACCATACTTACATCGCCAATACCTCAGTTACCCCAGCTCAACCCCCAACTCAGACTAATAACCAGGTTCACCCAAGTCAACCTCGAACTCCATGTCAGTTCACCAATCTAGGGATGAGTCTTACGGTAGTACTTCACAAATTGATGAAAAAATGGCTTCTTACCCCTATCCAACCCCGACCTTTACCTAATCCCTTGCCAGCTGGACACAATGCTAACGTGTTCTGCGAGTTCCATCAAAACCCTGGCCATCACACGGATCGATGTATCACCTTGCGCCATGCCATTCAAAACCTTATTGACAACAAAAAGATCACCATCCCTAGCCCACCAAATGTCACCACTAATCCACTACCTACTTATCAACATCCACCAACCCTGAACATGGTTTCTCACACCCCATTACCATTCGACCCTGTTTCTCTCATCCATCCAATCCAAGTTAAACCGCCCAGTTACCCCCTTGTCGGGATAGCCTTCACTAATGAGGTTTTCACCACAAACTATGAACCATTTGATTTAACCTCGGATGATACCTATTGTTTATCCCCGCCTCGTTACGATAGTCCCGCGTTCACTAGTTACCTGTTGGCCCAAATGAATCTGAAAAATCCTGAACCTTTGACAGTCGAAGATCCATACTTGTTGACTGAGGAAGATGAGCCTTTCCCTCTTTCCTATGATGAAGTTAGACATATGACTCGAGGGGGAAGAGTTTTTAAGCCACAAGAACTCTGTAATGATAATCCTGCAGTCCTGACAAGAAAAGAAGGAGATGATCCCACCAAGGAAAGCATCGAAGAGGATAACTCCGTGATCAAACAGTTGAAAAAATCAGGGGCCAATATCTCAGTATGGGGTTTACTCATGGCTTCCATTGCTCATAGGGAGGCTGTTCTCAAAGCACTAAACACAGCCCAAGTCTCCCTTGAAACTTCTCCAGATCAGCTGGCCAATATAGTAGGGGCAACTTACGTGGAGAATATCTTATCCTTCTCGGATTCAGATCTCCCGAAAGAAGGGACAAGTCACACTAAGCAGTTACACATTACAGTTGATTGTAACGGGATGAGGGTACCTCTGGTTTTGATCGATAATGGGAGTGCACTGAACGTTTGCCCGCTGAAAACTGCTACTTGTCTCGGGTTTAAGACTGAAGATCTCAAACTCACTAATCAAGGTGTTAGGGCTTATGATAACACCAAAAGGGATGTACTGGGAATTTTGCACCTTCGATTATCCATAGGCATAACTGAATTTCCTGTGGAATTTCAGGTTATTGACATCCAATCTTCTTTCAATTTACTGTTAGGGAGACCATGGTTACACCAAATCAAAGCCATCCCTTCTACGCTACACCAGAAGGTCAAGTTTATCAAGGATGGGCTAGTGATTACTCTCCATGGAGATGCTGAAATTGTAGGGATTATGAATAATACCGAGGCTAAGGATGAACCGTTGCTTGAGATTCAACCAGAACAACAGGAAGTAGAGCTCAGTGGGTTCGAGTTTGAAAAGATATGCTCAATCCAATGGAATCAAGCCATGAAAGAATATTTTCCAATGGAAAATACCTCTAATTGCTACATGGCCAATATATTCAAGAAAATGAGATTCTTCCCTGGTATGGGCTTAGGTCCCAAGCAGCAAGGTATTAAGGAGGCACCAGTGATTAAAGAGGTCATCGGCACATTCGGACTAGGATATAAACCTACTAAGGAAGATTGGGCCCAATATTGGAAGACAAAACGGGATAAGGCCATTGCTAAAAGACAAAGGCGTACTACAGAAGCCCTATCGAAAGACCCTCAATGGTTATTTTGTGAAAGAAGGAGAAGACTTCCGCTACTGTGGGTTCCCAGAGCCGTTCATTGATCACATCACAGGTACTCGTCTGCCGGGGTTTGAAATCTTTTTTGGCATGGAATGGCCCGAAAAGGAAGCAAGCATAGAAGTTAAGGAGAAGAAAGTTGAAGACTGGCAGCTCGATCTGGACTCCCTCAACATAGATCAGCTATTCATTGAAGATCATGGTATCTTAGTGTTGTCAGTTGAGAAAGGAATCCCAAATCCTCAGTCTGTAATCAAACCCGCTGTTGGGTCTCTATCAAATTATCATGTAATCAGTCCTGTGTTGCATGTCAAGGCTGGGTCTGTCGGTCCCATTAGTCCTGTTCAGTCTGACATGCCAGTTGAGTCATTTATTTCTGTTGAGTCAAGTAAGTTAGTTGTTTCTGCTGAGTCTGTTGCTTCTAGGGAGTCTATTTTTCCTACTGAGTCGAGTGAGTCTGTCAAGTCTGCAATGAGTCCTGTTACCCCATCTCTTTTCAATGAAATGAAAGAAATTTTTGATTACCTCGAGCGCAATAATAATTTGACTAATAATCTGACTTCGGAGGGAGAGTCTTCTGACGAAGAACCTCCTCCTGAAATAATCAAATTACTTGAACAAGAAGAGGAACGTCGGGCTCAACCTCTAATAGAGGAAGTAGAGGTTATCAACCTCGGAACAAAAGAAAGTCCTCAAGAAATTCGTATAGGGGTCACTTTATCTCCTGATGAACGCAAATGGATAGTAGATTTGCTTAGAAAGTTCAAAGACGTGTTCGCGTGGTCTTACGAGGATATACCGGGGGTAAGCACAGATATTGTCCAACATCAGATTCTGTTATATCCTGATGCTCGACCAATCAAATAGAAACTTCGACGTATAAAGTCGGAATGGACTTTGAAAATCAATAAAAAAGTTACGAAGCAGATTAACGCTGGATTTTTGGAAGTAATAGAATACCCTGAGTGGATTGCTAATGTCGTTTCGGTACCGAAAAAGGATGGAAAAGTCAGGACGTGTGTGGATTTTAGAGACTTAAACAAAGCAAGCCCAAAGGATAGTTTCCCTTTATCACACATAGATGTTCTAGTGGACAATACAGCAAGGCACGCTTTGTTGTTCTTTATGGATGGATTTTCAGGGTACAATCAGATAAAAATGGATCCTCGAGATATGCAAAAAACGTCGTTCATCACACATTGGGGGACCTTCTGCTACAAGGTCATGCTTTTTGGTTTGAAGAATGCTAGAGCCACCTATCAAAGAGCAGCCACAACTTTACTACATGACATGATACACAAAGAGGTTGAAGTCTATGTAGATGATATGATAGTCAAATCCAAAGAACGACTAGGGCATGTTATAGCGTTAGAAAAATTTCGCACAAGGATTCAAAAGTACCAACTCCGCCTTAACCCACAGAAATGTGTATTTGGAGTAACTTCTGGAAAGTTATTGGGGTTTGTAGTCAGTCAGAGAGGGATCGAAGTAGACCTTGTAAAAATTAAAGCTATCCAAGAGATGCCACCGCCTGAGACTGAAAAGCAGATTCGAGGTTTTCTGGGTAGAATCCAGTATGTTAGTAGGTTCATCGCTCAACTCACCAACGTCTGCGAACCTATTTTCAAGCTTCTAAAAAAGAATGAACCAACAGTTTGGAATGAGCAATGTCAAAAGGCTTTCGACCAAGTCAAGGAGTATCTCTTAAACCCGCCTATTTTGGTTCCACCCACACCGGGCGAACCACTTCTTCTTTATCTGTCAGTCACAGAAGAAGCTATGGGATGCATGCTTGCACAGTATGACAAAGATACTCGCAAAGAAAGGGCCATCTACTACATCAGCAAGAAGATGTTAGAGTATGAACGAAAATATTCATCCTTGGAGAAAACCTGCTTAGCACTGGTATGGGCCACTCAGAGACTCCGGCACTATATGTTGTCTCATTCAATTATCCTGTTATCTCGGATGGATCCTCTCAAGTATCTTTTTGAGAAATCGACGTTGACAGGGAGAACCGCGCGATGGTTGTTGTTGCTATCAGAGTTTGACATCACGCATGTTACGCAGAAATCCATCAAAGGAAAAGTTGTAGCAGAGTACTTGACAGATCACCCTGTAGTAGAAGGAATAAAGCCCGTCGATCAATTTCCTGATGAGAACATCTTGCACGTTAAAGAAGAACCGCAGAACCAAACATGGCAGTTGTACTTTGATGGAGCCGCCAATCAAAATGGGTATGGAATAGGGGCAGTCCTGCTTTCTCCGGAAGGATGCCACATTCCTATCGTTATTAAGTTAGCATTTTCGAACACTAATAACACGGCTGAATATGAGGCGTGCATCGCAGGGCTCGAAGCTGCTTTGAACCTAGGCATTACAGAAATTGAGGTTTTCAGGGATTCAGCCTTGGTCATACATCAGTCATTGGAAGAATGGAAAACTAGGGATGAAAAGTTGAAACCTTATCATGAGTATTTGTTAAGCTTAGTCAGTAAGTTTAAATCTATCATGTTCCAGCACTTGTCAAGGGAGGATAACAGATTTGTTGACTCCTTAGCAACTTTATCTTCAATGATCCATTTACCCCCTGGCATGGAATTGAGACCGACATTGTTGAAGTCAAAGACAGACCCGCATACTGCCATCAGATCAACATTGCTACTCGACTACCCGATGGAAAGCCATGGTACATAGATATAAAGAGAGTGTTGGAAAAACAAGAATTCCCGGAAGAAGCATCGAGGAAGGAACGACAGACCCTACTAAGATTAGCATCTCAATTTATCCTGTGCGCAGGAAGCTTATACAAAAGGTCTTATGATGGGATTCACTTGTCGTGTGTTGATGAAGATCAAGCTGAACAGATAATGATTGAACTACATTCAGGAGAATGTGGCCCTCACATGAGTGGGAAAATGTTAGCTAAGAAAATTATGAGACAAGGATACTACTGGCCCACGATGGAAACAGATTGTCATCACATGGTCAAAACCTGTCATAAGTGCCAAATACATGCGAACCTTATACATGTGCCACCATCTCAATTAGTGGGTCTGACTTCACCATGGCCATTCTCAGTCTGGGGAATTGACATTATTGGTAAAATATCGCCTAAGGCATCAAACGGGCACGAATACATTCTAGTTGCCATCGATTATTTTACCAAATGGGTTGAAGCTGCCTCTTATGCTGTCCTCACTGCGTCACGAGTTGCAAAGTTTATTCAAACAAACATCATCAGTCGATACTGGGTACCTTCGGAGCTTATCTCTGATAACGGGTCGCACTTCAAAGCTGAGGTTATCAAATTATGTTCAAAGTTCAAAATCTCACACCATAAATAATCTCCTTACCGACCTCAGACTAACGGAGCAGTCGAAGCAGCTAATAAGAATATTAAAACTATCCTTAGAAAAATGTGTCAATCACATCGAGATTGGCCAAAAAAATTGCCATTTGCATTATGGGCATATCGAACCTCAATTCGATCCTCCACCGGAGCTACTCCTTACTCCTTAGTGTATGGCATTGAAGCAGTCTTGCCAGTTGAAATGGAGATTCCATCTCTCAGGGTTTTGTTAGAAAGTCAGTTGTCAGAAGCAGATTGGATTCGCCAACGGTATGAAGAATTAAATTTGATCGAAGAAAAACGACTAAGAGCATTGTACCACATGCAAGCTTATCAAAGAAGAGTCGCCCGTGCGTTTGACAAGAAAATCAAGGCCCGTCACTTACAAGTCGGGGATTTAGTACTCAAAGAGAACAGGGCACCTATTTTTGATCCTAGGGGGAAGTTCAAACCAAATTGGGGAGGTCCGTTCATCGTCAAAGAAATATTACTAGGAAAAGCTGTCAGACTTCAAGATCATGATGGAATCGAATTACCAGAACCAACCAACCTTGACCAAATCAAACGGTACTACATTTAAGGAGGCCATCTTTGGTCGAATCAATCCTCATATTACCCAGTTACCCTTTCTCAACCCCTTTGCAGCCTTTCCAAAAAGAAAAATTATGCCTTTTTCTTTCTCAGCCCGATCACCTAACCTAGGGGAGGGAAGCTTCGAACTACGTTTTGGCCTGATCCCAAAATTCTGGGGTACGTAGGCAACCTGAGAAGTTACTTCAGGCCCGACCACATCAAAAGAAAAAATATATATTTCCCACACAATAAAAAAAAAGTCAAGAAAAAAATTCAAAAGAAAAGAAATATCATTCAAAATGGGGAAGAAAATTCAAAGAAAAAGAAATAATGCCACACAAGGGGCATTTGGGTTTTTGAGCCTCAAAATCCCTTTCTTTTTATACCCAGTCCTAAGCTTACCCATAAAAGTCCTCCTAAGTACCATGCGAGAAGTCAATGACGATAGTAAAGCATGATCCGACAGTAACTCTAGAAGATCAGAAGATAAGAAAATATTAAAAAAAAAAAAAAAATGATGAAGCCTGCTAAGTTGAAAACCCAAAAAGGGTGACTTAAGCAAAAATTAAGGCAAGCTCGCAAGGTTGAAAATCTGAAAGGACAACTTTGGCAACAATCAGAGCAAAGAAAAAAAAAGAGAAGGGCTCGCTAGATCGAAAACCTGAAAAGGCGATCCAGGCAAAAGCTAGAGCAAGCTCACTAGATTGAGAACCTGAAAAGGCGATCTAGACAAAAGTTAGAGCAACAAAGAAAAACAGAAGAAAATCCCAAGCTAAGAGCGGTCCGAGCTGAAACATCAGAAGTCCGAATAATCAAGTTCAATACTTAGTTTAAACCAGACATAGACTTAGAAACCACAAGTATCTTGTCTACGATCGATCTGAAAATGTTTACTTCCCCGAGTGAACCAATGGAGAAAAGGGTGAATTCTATGATGAGTCTCGAAAGGAAATAATTTTGTACTCTTGAGCCTGACTCAAAACCTTCAATAAAATTAATCAAAATTAAAACTTGAGTCTTTATTGCGCTTGTGGTAATCAAATATTTCAAACCTTCATTCAAGGGCATTTTTTTTAATGTAATTTTTCCCCCTTATACTAGGGGCATTTTTTTAAATCTTTGCATGATGTGTTCAATTATCTTCAATGTCACGTACATTTTCAAACTAGGGGCATTTTGTTTTTAAGCAATGTTAATCCTAAAAGATAATGAGAACCCCAAACTTAAGGTTACCCTCTTGCTAACAGTTTTTCAAAAAACTCTTGAGGTTCAAAAGAAATAAAAACTCAGGTTTTAAATTCATAAAACTTTTTGATAAATCCTTGAGGTTCAAACAAAAGCATTTTAGATCTCACATAGGAGATATGGCATTCTTTCGTTCCCAGATTTCTTTCCAGATCCAATCATTCTTAGATTCGATCATTTCTCTTTCAAATTCATTATCTTTCAAATTTATTCATTCTCCGAGTCATTCCAATCAGTCTTCTCCAAATTCATTCATTATTTTCCAAAATTCATTCATTCATCTGCCAGTTTTGCTTAGTTACCGCCAAGGGTTATCTTGGATTTTGCTCAGATGCCGCCGAGGGTTTTTTCGGAACTATGCTCAGTTACCGCCGAGGGTTTTCTCGGAACTATGCTCAGATGCCGTCGAGGGTTTTCTCGAAACTATGCTCAGATGCCGCCGAGGGTTTTCTCGGAACTATACTCAGATGCCGCCGAGGGTTTTCTCGGAACTATGCTCAGTTACCGCTAAGGGTTTTCTCGGAACTATGCTCAAATGCAACCAAGGGTTTTCTTGGAATTATGCTCAGGTGCCGCCGAGGGTTTTCTCGGAACTATGCCCAGATGCCGCCAAGGGTTTTCTTGGAACTATGCTCAGTTACCGCCGAGGGTATTCTAAGAATTATGCTCAGTTACCACCGAGGGTTTTCTCGAAATTTTGCTCAGTTTATGCTCAGTTTATATTCAAATTATGCTCAGTTTATACTCAGATTATGCTCAGATTTTAAATCACACACTTGCACAGTTGTCACATTAGTCAAGGAGAATTTTCTAAAATTAAAGGATCTTACACCGTCAGTGAGAGTTTGCGCTCAAGGACCTGACAACCTTTTTAATTCGGGGAGAGTTTACGCTCAAGGATCCGAACACCTCGACGAATTGCTAAATCAGGCTGTAAAATGAACTGTCACTAGCTTTGGCATTCAGATATCGCACTATCTACCAAAATAGATTTGCTATCTAGTTTGCTTCAACCCTCTGCCAAAGAGGGGCATCTGTAGACACCCCATTTTTGCACTTGCCTGATTAATCAACTCGTCAACCCGATCACAATGATTTCCAATGATGGATGTTATTTCCATTGTTTTATTTTGTTACCAGATATGTTTCAGAAATCCGGATGAGGTATCTCGAATTGACGAAACCTTAGAAACCACGCTACGCTAGGAAAATACGACCCCAGAAATATAGAAATCATCATCTTGCAGACCAAAAAGAAGTTTCACGATAAAAATCACTAAAAATTGATCAAATTACCAAAATACCCCTAACCTCAAAACAACCCTAGAGCTTACGTTACGCTTAGAAAAACCCATTCAAACACATAAAATAACAAATCGAAACCAAATAAATCATTTCACCAATTTTAACAGAATTTGACAAAATTATGAAAATGCCCCTCATAAAGTTCATGACCATTTCACACAAAAATTTTCATAAATGACACAAACTAATATTTCCATTGAATTCATTACGAAAAATCGATTCTAAAACATCCTAGAACATTAAAAACTGACTTAAAACGTGAAAAGTCCTCTCCGGGGGCTAAACGATAATTTCACAATTTTCATAATAAAAAAATTTGAAATTAATAAATAAAACATTAAATAATTAAAGTGAAACATTGATGAAATTAATTTAAAATTTTGAATTAAAAAAATCGATCAATCGAGCTTTCAAGTAAAATTGTTGAGGGTTCGTGGGATATTTCTTTAAGGACCCCTCCATTTGGGGGTCCAAAGAATTAAAGATAATAGAGGGGGGTTCTCCAAAAAATTAAAAGTAAATCAAGCAAGACTGAAGTCAAGATATTAAAAGTCAATCAAGTGAAACTGAAGTCAAAATTAAAGTCAATTAAGCAAAGACTGAAGTCAAGATATTAAAAGTCAATCAATTAAGACTAAAGTCAAAATATTAAAAGTCAATCAAATAAGACCAAAAGTCATAATAGAATTCTAATTAAATAATAACTCTATCTAATAGAGTTCTAACTAAAAAACAATTCTACCTAAAACAATTCTAATTAGAACACAACTCTACCTAAAACAAGTCTAATTAAAACACAACTCTAATTAAAAGAACTCTAATTAAACACTAACTCTATTAAAATCAACCCCTAAAAAAAATCTATAAATAGAAGTGCTCACACCCTATTTTCGTATCAAATCATAAACCCTAAGAGAAGCAGGTCTAGAAGCCCCCATAGCCTCGCATAAACCCTAGTTTTGGAGTCCCAACTCCTTACCTAACATCCCTCCTTCAATTTTAGTCTGGAAAATACCTAAAAGCCCTCCAAAAACATTCTCAAATTCGCAACAAACTTGAAGAGTTCAGATCCAAAAACAAGGAGATACCTTGATCTCGGAGATCCGAAATCAAATCCGGAGACAGAACGAAGCAAGGGAGTACGGTACAAGGAGCTATTTTTGTCAGATCTGAGGGAACAAAGTCCTTGCTATCGGAAAGGTATAAAATATTTATTTATTTATTTATTTTTATCTAGGTTTTTAGTAATGTGATTTATTTGGGAAGTTAGTAGAGACCAACTTTGGCCGGGCGGGGTTAGTGCCTAACACCTTCCCACCCTGTAACATGATTCCCGAATTCAATTTTTTTTGTTTGTTTTAGATTAGTTTTTATCCGTTTAGAGTCATTGATCGGTTCCTAGACCGTAATAACTAGGTGGCGACTCCCAAACCTCAAGGGTCAAAAGTGGATCCGCGCACCCCGCAGATCGAGGGCGCTTTCAGGTATATCAAAGATAATCTAAGTACATCAATTGCTCTTCTTGATCAAAATCGATGCCTAAGTGAGATCCTGTCCCGTTGTACCCTACTGTACGAGGGGGATAGACCACATCTATTCTAGACAAGAGGTATTTAAGTGGGCTATTGCTCAGCATCGTGCGCCACCTCTCAACTGGGGATCAAACTGGCTGTTTTTGACTTTAGAGAAGTGAGTTAAAATTTTAGATTATCACTTATACGGTATATTAAACCAAGTCGCCATGTACTGTCTGGTATATAGGTGTACTTGGGCAAGGGTGGCTAAATAAAAATGCATTGCATATAGTAAGCTTAGAGTCTAGAAACCTCCCCTGTAAGTCACGACTCGAACTTATCGTGGTGTTCCCGGGTTATTTATTGAATGAGACCTTGTGATTGATGAATGTATGTGATGATGTGAATGATGAGATCAAAATGTACATATGAGATCAAAATATTTTGTTGTCCTCAATAATTAAAGTTTTGTTTTACCTGATTAAAATGGGTGCACCAACCCAATAAAGAATCCATTTTTTACAATGATTCATAGTGACCCAGTCCATCTCGATCCAATGATCATTATGGGCCGATCCATTTGAATCAAAATGGAATTCAAACTCTTTTCTAATTCGGGTTTTAATCCATTTTAATAAAAGAAAAATGTTTTTCAGTAGAAAAGTGTTTTCCAAATGAAAAATATTTTCTAAAGAAAAAATATTTTTTAAAAGAAAAGAAAATGAAGGAAATGATTTACAAAAGATTTATTTTTTTATGGAAAATTTTTGAAATATGTTTTTTACAAAAAATCTATTTTTGCATGGACTTTGGAAAATTACCAAAATATGTTGCAAAAAATAATCAGATTTGTGAAAATTTTTATATAATAAAAACATTATTTTTCAATAATTTTCAAGAGTGCAATAAAATTATTTTCCTTCTGAATAATCATTGAACAAATGAATTGTTTTATGGATTGGTGCACAGAATTCAATAAAATCTTAAGGTTCATTTAAAATGTTATTAAGGGGATAATACTAAAGTTGATTAAATCCACATTCGATTAGATTTCAGGGTTATCATTGTACCTAAACTCAATTGTCCATCGTCTAGTTAGGGTTGTAAATCCAGTCAATTAGAACAAACGTTAATATCAAGTCAATAGTCAGAAATGATCTCAGAATTTCTCAAAATTACACAGTTATTCCCTGAAGATCATAGTGTTTTAGTCTTACCAGTTATAAGCAATGTCTCGAGTCCTCAGTCAATAATCAAGCCCGTTGTTGTTACTTGTCTTGAGTTTTCATGAGTCATTTAGATTAACTCGAGTCTATTTTTTTATCAATCCAGCAAGGTAATGTTTTCTTTAGATTGAGTCAACTCTTTTTTCTGTTGAGTCGAGTTAGTTTGTCGAGTCATAGAGATGTCTGTCGCCCCTTCTGAATTTGATTGGATAAAGAAAAATTTTGAATACCTCAAGCGCATTAATGAATTAACTAATAATTTGTTTTTAGGATATATTTTTCTCCTGAACAAGAAGGATAAGGGTTAGACTCAACAACTTTCAATCAAAAAAGCAAAGGTCATTGACCTCGAAACAGAAAATAATTCCTAAAGAGATTCAATTAAAAATCATCCTATCCCTAGAGAAACACGAAGGGATAATGAATTTACTCAGAAATTTCAAAAAACTTGTTCACGTGGTCTGGTGAGGATATGTTATGTGCAAGCTTGGGTGTTGTCCGACATGGAATAGATACTCACTCGATGAAATGAAAATACCAACGAGATCAAAGAATATACTACAAAACGTTTCAATGTTGTCCTCACTGCAGCTATCATAAGTCAATACAGGGTACCTTCGGGATTGATATCTGATAACGAGTTACACTTCAAAGTCAAGGATTACTTTATGTTCAAAGTTCAAGATCTGACATCATCTCCCTACCGTCCTCTGATTAATGGAGTAGTTGAAGCAAATAGCTAATAAGAGTCTCAAAATAATTATCGTGAAAATGTGTCGATTGCACCAAGAATTGTTAGAGAAGCTTTCATTCACACTAGGGGCACATCATACTTCAATGCAGTTTTCCACTGGAGCTATTCTCTACTCTCTAATATATGATATGGAAGTAGTCTTGCCAGTTAAAATGGAAATCCTGTCTCTCAAGGTCTTGTTGGAAAGTCAGTTGCCAAAGGTAGATTGGGTCCGTGGATACAAAGAACTAAATTTGATTGAAGAAAATAACTTAGAGTTCTGTACCACGTGCAAACTTATTAAAGAAGAGTCACTCTCACGTTTGATAAGAAGGTTAGGGCTCATCACTTACAAGTCGGGGATTTGGTAATAAAAGAGAATCAAGTACCTATCTTTTATCTTTAACCCTAGAGGGAAGTTCAAACCTAATTGGGAAGGTCCGTTCATCATTAAAGAAAATATTCATGGAAAAGCCGTCAGATTTCAAGATCATGATATAATTGAACTTCTAGAACCAATCAACCTTGACCAGATCAAGCAGTACTATATTTAAGGAGGCCATCTTTGGTCGAATCAATTTTTCTACTATCCAGTTCAATATCTCCTTTCTTAGCCCTTTGCAACCATTTAAAAATAAAAAATAAAAATATATACTTTTTTCTTTCTCAGCCCGATCACCTAACCCAGGGGAGGGAAAATTTTGAACTTCGTTTTTGGTTTGGGATACGTAGGCAACCTGAGAAGTTACTTCAGGCCTGACCACATCAAAATAAAAAAAATAGATTCCCTAACAAAGAAAAATCTAAAAAAAAAAAAAATTCAAAAGAAAAAGAAATATCATCCAAAATGGGGAAGAAAATTCAAGGAAAAAGAAAATGCCACACAAGGGGCATTTAGGTTTTTGAGCCCCAAAATTCATTTCTCTTTATACCTATTCCTAAGCCTACCCATAAAAGTCCTCCTAAGAACCGTGCGAAAAAGTCAAGGAAGATAGCAAAACATGATCAGACAACAATTCCATAAGAAAGAAAAGAAAAAAAAATTAAAAAAAAAATGAAAAAAAGCCTGCTAGGTTGAAAATCTGAAAAGGACGACTTAGGAAAAAATTAAGACAAGCTCGCAAGGTTGAAAATCCGAAAGGACGGTCTTGACAACAATCAGAGCAAAGAGAAAGAAAAAAAGCTCGCTAGATTGAAAACCTGAAAAGGTAATCTAGGCAAAAGCTAGAGCATGCTTGCTAGTTTGAAAACCTGAAAAGGCAATCTAGGCAAAAGTTAGAGCAACAAAGTAAAACAGAAGAAAAACTAAGAGCAGTCCGAGCTGAAACATCAGAAGTCTGAATAATAAAGTTCAATACTTAGCTTAAACCAGACACAGACTCAAAAGCTACAAGTATCTTGTCTACGATCGATCTGAAATTTTTTACTCCTCCAAGTGAACCAAGGGAAAGAAAGGTGAATTCTATTATGAGTCTCAAAAGGACATATTTTGTTCTCTTAAGCCTGACTCAAAATCTTCAATAAAATTAATCAAAATTAAAAAGTTGGATCTTTATTGCGCTTGATGTAATCAAATATTTTAAACCTTTATACAATGGGCATTTTCTTTTGCCTCTAAATATGTAGTTTCCCCCTTTATACTGGGGGCATTTTTTTAATTTTTGCATCATCTTCAATGCCATGTTTATTGTCAAACTAGGGGCATTTTATTTTTGAGCAATGTTAATCCTAAAAGATAATGGGAACCCCAAACTTAAGGTTACCCTCGTGATAACAATTTTTCGAAAAACCCTTGAGGTTCAAAAGAAATAAAAACTCAAGTTTTAAATTCATAAAAATTTTGGATAAAACCTTGAGGCAAAAAGACAATAGCACTTCGGATCTCACATTTTATTGTGCCCAGAGGTTAACTAATAACTCATTTACTTAGAACAGGAGATATGGCATTCTTTCATTCCCAGCTCCATTCATTCCTAGATTTGATCATTCTCTTCCAGATTCATTATCTTCCAGATTTATTCATTCCTTTCCCGATTCAATCGTTCTTCTCCAGATTCATTTTCAATCTCATCCAGATTCATTTTAATCATTCTTCTCCAAATTCAATTATTCTTTCCCAAAAGTCATTCATTCCTCAGCCAGTATTGCTCAATTGCTGCCAAGGCTTAACTTGAATTTTGCTCAGTTACCGCTAAGGGTTATCTTGGATTTTGTTCAGTTGCTGCCAAGGGTTAACTTGGATTTTGCTCAGCTGCCGCCTCTTGGATTTTGCTCAGTTGTCGCCAAGGGTTAACTTTGATTTTGCTCAGTTACCGCTAAGGGTTATCTTGGATTTTGCTCAGTTGTCGCCAAGGGTTAATTTGGATTTTGCTCAGTTACCGCCAAAGGTTAACTTGGATTTTGCTCAGTTGCCACTAAGGGTTATCTTGGATTTTGCTCAATTGTTGCCAAGGGTTAACTTTGATTTTGCTCAGTTGCCAAGGGTTAACTTGGATTTTGCTCAGTTGCCGCCAAGGGTTATCTTGGATTTTGCTTAGTTGCCGCCGAGGGTTTGCTCGGATTATGCTCAACCAGATGCAGCCGAGGCTTTGCTGTGATTATGCTCAACCAGATGCCGCTGAGGGTTTGCTCGGATTATGCTCAGCCAGTTGCCACCAAGGGTTTTCTCGGATTATGCTCAGCCAGTTGCCACTGAGGGCTTTCTCGGATTATGCTCAGCTAGTTGCCACCGAGGATTTGCTCGGATTATGCTCAGCCAGTTGCCACTAAGGGTTTTCTCGGATTATGCTCAGCCAGTTGCCACAAAGGGCATTCTCGGATTATGCTTAGCCAGATACCACCAAGGGTTTTCTCAGATTTTAGTCAGATAGTTTATTACTCTTTCACCCCGAGCATGTAGAATAGAACTCCCAAAAAAAATAGTTCATTACTCTTTCACCCCGAGTAGGTAGAGTAGAACTCTCGAAAAAAGTTCATTACTTTTTCACCCCTAGTAGGTAGAGTAGGACTCCCAAAAAAAAATAGTTCATTACTCTTTCACCCCGAGTAGGTAGAGTAGAACTCCCAAAAAAAGTTCATTACTCTTTCACCCTGAGTAGGTAGAGTAGGACTCCCAGAAAAAATAGTTTATTACTCTTTCACCCCGAGTAGGTAGAGTAGAATTCCCAGAAAATAAGTCTATTACGCTTTCACCCCGAGTATGTAGAGTAAGACTCCTAGAAAAAATAGTTCATTACTCTTTCACCCCAAGTATGTAGAGTAGGATTCCCAGAAAAAATAGTTCATTACTCTTTCACCCCGAGTAGGTAGAGTAGAACTCCCAAAAAAAGGTCATTACTCTTTCACCCCGAGTAAGTAGAGTAGGACTTCCTGAAAAAATAGTTCATTACTCTTTCATCCCGAGTAGGTAGAGTAGAACTCCTAGAAAATAAGTCCATTACTCTTTCACCCCGAGTATGTAGAATAGGACTCCTAGAAAAAATAGTTCATTACTCTTTCACCCCAAGTATATAGAGTAGGGCTCCTAGAAAAAATAGTTCATTACTCTTTCACCCTGAGTAGGTAGAGTAGAACTCCTAGAATATAAGTCCATTACTCTTTCACCCCGAGTATGTAGAGTAGAACTCCCAAAAAAAATAGTTCATTACTCTTTCACCCCGAGTAGGTAGAGTAAAACTCCCGAAAAAAAATTCTTTACTCTTTCACCCCAAGTAGGTAGAGTAGGACTCCTAGAAAAAATAGTTCATTACTCTTTCACTCCGAGTAGGTAGAGTAGAACTTCCCAAAAATTAGTTTATTACTCTTTCACCCTGGGCAGGTAGAGTAGGACTCCTAGAAAAAATAATTCATTACTCTTTCACCCCGAGTAGGTAGAGTAGAACTTCCCAAAAAATTAGTTCATTACTCTTTCACCCTGAGAAGGTAGAGTAGGACTCCCAAAAAGCTTAGTTCATTACTCTTTCACTCCAAGTAAGTAGAGTAAAACGTCACAAAAAAATTAGTTCATTACTCTTTCACCCTGGACAAGTAGAGTAAGACTCCTAAAAAATTAGTTCATTACTCTTTCACTCCGAGTAGGTAGAGTAAAACTTTCCAAAAAAAAAAAAATTAGTTCATTACTCTTTCACTTTGGACAGGTAAAGTAGGACTCCCAAAAAGCTTAGTTCAATACTCTTTCACCCCGAGTAGGTAGAGTAGGAGTCCCAAAAAAAAAATTTCATTACTCTTTCACCCAGGGTAGGTCAAGTAAGACATTCAACTTTTTATGCTCAGATTATGCTCAATTTATGCTAAGTTATGTTATATTTATGCTCAGCCCTCTCAGATTTCAAGTGTACACACTTGCACATATTAGTCAAGGAGAATTTTTTTAAATTCAAGGATCTGACACTGTCTGTAAGAGTTCTTGCTCGATGACCTGACAAATTTTTAGTTCGGGGAGAGTTTTACGCTCAAGAATTTGAACATCCCGACGAATTGCTAAATCAGGTTGCAAAATGAACTGTCACTAGCTTTGGCATTTGGATATCGCACCATCTACCAAAATAGATTTGCTATCTAGTTTGCTTCAACCCTCTGCCAAAGAGGGGCATCTGTAGACACCCCATTTTTGCATTCGCCTGATTAATCACTTCGTCAACTCAATCGCAACGATTCCCAATGATGGATGTTTATTCCATTACTTTATTTTGTTACCAGATGTGTTTCAGAAATCTGGATGAGGTATCTCGAACTGACAAAACTGTAGAAACCATGCTACGCTAGGAAAATACGACCCCAGAAACATAGAAATCATCATCTTGCAGACAAAAAGAAGTTTTAATATAAAAATCACTAAAAATGACTAAATTACCAAAATACCCCTAACCTTAAAACATCCCTAGAGCCTATGTTACGCTTAGGAAAATCCATTCAAACACATAAAACAACAAATCGAAACTAAATAAATCATTTCGCCAATTTTCACAGAATTCTACAAAATTACGAAAATACCCCTCAAAAAGTTCACGAACATTTAACACAAAAAATTTTATAAATGACACAAACCAATATTTTCATTGAATTCCTTACGAAAAATCGATTCTAAAACATCCTGGAACATTGAAAAATGACTTAAAACGCAAAAAGTCCTCTCCGAGGGTAAAACAGTAATTTTACAATTTTAATAATTAAAATTTTCGAAATTAATAAATAAAATATTAAATAATGTAAAGTGAAACATTAATAAAATTAATTTAAAATTTTAAATCAAAAAATCGATCAATCAGGCTTTCAGGCAAAATTGTTCATGGTAGCCAGGATATTTATTCAAGGACCCTTCCATCTAGGGGTCCAAAGAATTAAAGATATAATAAAAGGGGTTTCTCCAAAAATTAAAGTCAATCAAGTAAGAATAAAGTCAATCTTAAAGTCAATCAAGTAAGACTAAAAGTCAACCAAGAAAGACTAAAGTCAAAGTATTAAAGTCAATCTCATACGACTAAAGTTAAAATCCTAATCTAAACTAATCAAGTCAATCTCATAAGACTAAATTCAAAACCCTAATCTAAACTAATCAAGTCAATCTCATAAGACTAAAGTCAAAACCCTAAATTAAAACTCTAAAAACTATGTCAATCTCATAAGACTAAAGTCAAAACCCTAATTAAAACCCTAATCAAATCCTAATTCTTCTAAAACACTTTATAAATAGGAGCTTCCACACCCTATTTTCGTATCAAATAATAAACCCTAAGAAAAGTTGGTGAAAAAGCTTCCCTAGCCTCCCATAAACCCTAATTTTGAAGTCCTAAATCCTTACCTAACACCCATACTTCGATTTTAGCTTGAAAAACACTTAGAAACCCTTCAAAAATACCCCAAAATCCATAACAAATTCGAAGAATCTAGATCTAAGAAAGAGATACCTTGCTTCGGAGCTGAGAGATCAGATTCGAAGACAGAACAAAGCGAGTAATACTATACGATGAGCTGTTCTATCCAATCTGAGGGGATAAAATCGTTGTGTTCGGAAAAGGTGAATATTTTTTTATTATTATTTAGGTATTGTTAGCAATGTAGTTTTATTTGGGAATTAGTAAAGACCAACATTTGCCGGACGGGGTTGGTGCCTAACACCTTCCAACCCCGTAACGTGATCCCCGGACCCGTATTTTTCTTTCGTAGATTAGTTTATTTGCCTTTTAGAGTCAAAATACGGTTCCTAGACCGTAATAACTAGGTGGCGACTCCCAAATCTCAAAGATCAAAAGTGGATCTGTGCACCCCGCAGATCGAGGGCGCTTTCAATATCGGTTTGTGTCATATGGGTTCTTGGCATGAAATGATCGTGGATCCTATTATGGCATTTACATAAGTTTGTCAAATTTTGTGAAAATTGGCAAAATAATTTATTTGGTCTTAATTTATTGTTTTATATGTTCGAAAGGATTTTCCTAAGCATAATGTAGGCTCTAAGGATGTTTTGATATCAGGAGTATTTTGGTAATTTGATCATTTTTTATGATTTTTCTCGTAAAACTTCTTTTTGTCCCAAGAATGATGATTCTTATGTTTTAGGTCATATTTTCCTAGTGTAGCGTAGTTTCTAAAATTTACTTGTTTAAAATATCTCATCCAAATTTTGGAAATACATCTAGTAACAGAAAAAAATATTAGAATATTCATCCATCATTAGGAATCGTTGCAATCGAGTTGACGAGTTGATTAATCGGACGAGTGCGAAAATAGGATGTCTACAGATGCCCCTCGTAGTAGAGGGTTTAAGCAAACTAGATTGTAAATCTACTTTGGTAGATAGTATAATATCCGGATGCCAAAGCTAGTGACAGCTCATTTTACAGCTTGATTCAATAATTCGTCGGGGTTTAAAAGTTGTTAGGTCCTCGAGCGTGAGGTCTTATTACTACGTCAGATCCTTGAATTTAAAAACATTCTCCCTGACTAATGCAAATGTAATGAATATGCACGTGTGTGCAATAAAGTAATGATGTTGAAAAGGCATGGCTCCATTTTGCACTTCATAAAAAAAATTGAATAAGATGACTAAGCAAATAATAAAATTTGGGCAAAACCTAAGAAAATTTTGAATAAAAACAAAACAAAACTCGTGAAAAGCTGAATGAAGTTTAAGAAAAATCTGAGAATGTCCTACTTTACCTAGCTTGGGTAAAAGAGTAATGAACTTATTTTTCTGGGAGTCCTACTCTACTTGCTCGTGGTGAAAGAGTAATAAAGTTATTTTCTAAAAGGCCTACTCTACCTGCCTTGGGTAAAAGAGTAATGAAATTTTTTTTAGAGTCCTACTCTACCTGCACGAGGTGACAGAATAATGAACTTATTTTCTAAGAGTCATCCTCTACCTGCTTAGGATGAAAGAGTAATGAACTTATTTTCTAGGAAAACAAATGGGAAATTAACACCGTTTTAGAATGTTTATTTTTTTTATAACAAAGAGTTGGACTTTATGAAGGTCAGGTCAACATTTTAACTTTATTTGAACTTCATGGGTTTCAAAAATTACTATCAAGAAGGTAACATTTAATTCAGGGTTAACCTTATCCTTTAGGGTTAAAATTGATCAAGCTTCATAACAAAATGCCCTTCGTTTGACAAAGAACATTGCATTGAGGATAGTTAGAAAATAAATGCCCCTAGTGTAAAGAGGGAAACTACACTCTTTAGACAAGGAAAGTACCCCTTGTTTTGAAGGTTTGAAATCCCTGATTACCACATGAGAAATAAAGATTTAACTTTTAATTATGACTTTTCACATTGAAGATTTTAAGTCAAACTCAACGAAACAAAATACTTTCTTTTGAGATTCATCATTTTTTCCTCTTTGATTCACTTAGGGAAGTTAAAATTTTCAGATTAATTGTGAACAAGATACTCGTAACTTCTAAGTCTTTGTTTAATTTGAGCTGAGTATTAAAACTTACCGATTAAGAGTTTCTTCTAAAATTGATAAAGCTTGGTCATTCAAACTTTTGATATTTTGGCTCGGATTATCTTTTCTGATTTTCAACTCGACGAAAATTTTCTTTTAGTCACCTTAACTTTGGCCTAGATTGCCTTTTCAGATTTTCAATTTAGTGAGTGTGCTCTAACTTTTGCCTAGATTTCCTTTTCAGATTTTCGATCTAGTAAGCTTACAATTTTTTTTCTTAGCTCTGATTGTTGTCAACCTTTCAAGCTTGTCTTAATTTTTGCCTAAGTTGCCTTTTTGAATTTTTAACCTAACATACATTTTTTTTTGCTCTGATTGTTGACAAGGTCATCCTTTCAGATTTTCAACCTTGCGAGCTTGCCTTAATATTTGCCTAAGTAGCCCTTTCGGGTTTTCAACCTTGCGAGCTTGCCTTAATATTTGCCTAAGTAGCCCTTTCGGGTTTTCAACCTGGTAGGCTTTTTTATTTTTCTTCCCTTTTAAACTTCTGAAGTTACTGCTTGATCATGCTTTGCTATTTTCCTTGAATTTTTTGTACGGTACTTAGGAGGACTTCCATAGGTAAACTTAGGATTGGATTTAGAAAAAAAGATAGTTTGAGGCCCAAAAACCCGAATTTTCCTTGTGTGGCATTTCTTTAAAAAAATTTAATTTTCTTTCTTATTTTTACAATATCTTTGTTTTTTGTCTCTTTGTGAGGAAATATATTTTTCTTTGAATTTTCTTCCCCATTTTGATAATATCATTTTTTTCTTAAAATTTTTATTTATTTATTTATAGGGAATATATATTTTTTATTTTGACATGGTCAAGCCTGAAGTAACTTCTTAGGTTGTTTACGTACCCCAAAAATTTGGGATTAGACCAAAATATAGTTCAAAACATTCCCTTCCCTGGGTTAGGTAATCGGGTTGAGAAAGAAAAATGTTTTTTTTTTTTAATTTTTTTGACAAAGGCTACAAAGGGCTGAAAAGGGATACATTGAGCTCGGTAATAGAGAAATTAGTTTAACATAAGATGACCTCCTTAAATGTAGTACCGCTTGATCTGGTCAAGGTTGGTTGGTTTTGGTAGTTCAATCCCATCATGATCTAAAAGTTTGATGGCTTTTCCAAGTAGTATTTCCTTAATGAATAAATCCCTCTAACTGGGTTCAGACTTCCTAGGTAGCATTTCCTTATTGATGAAAGAATCTCTCCAATTGGGTTCAGACTTTCTCTTATGGTCAAAGAGGGGTGCTCAATTTTCTTTGAAGTCTGATGATTTTCCAAAGTAGTATTTTCATGCTGATGAATGAATCTCTCCAATTGGGTTCAAATTTACTTCTATTTTTTTTTTTTAAGTCCGATGGTTTTTCCAGGCAATATTTCCATACTGATGAATGAATCTCTCCAATTGGGTTCAGTTTTCCTTCTATTGTTGAGAAAGGGTACTCAATTTTCTTTGAAGTCTGATGGTTAAATCATTGGCTTATAAGTGGCAAACTTTGACTTTCTTGTCAAATGTGCAAGTGATTCTTCTCTGATAAGTTTATACGTGGTACATAACTTCTAGGTTGTTTTTATTCAATCAAGTTTAGTTCTTCATATCGATGACAAGCCCAGTCTATTTCTAACAATTGACTTTCCATCAAGACTTTAAAATACGAAATTTCCATTTCAATTTATAAGACTACTTCCATATCATACACTAGAGAGTAGGGAATAGTTCTAGTAGAAGACTGTATTGAAGTACGATATGCCCACAGTGTGAATGCTAACTTCTCTGACCAATCTCGGTACGATTGACACATTTTCATGATGATTATTTTGAGAATCTTATTAGCTGCTTCAACCACTCCTTTAATATGAGGAGGGTAGGGAGATGATTTGTGATGTCGGATCTTGAACTTTGAACATAGAGTATTAACGTCAGCTTTGAAGTGTGATTCGTTATCAAAAATCAATTCCGAAGGTACCCGTATCGACTGATAATATTTGTTTGGGTGAACTTTGTAATTTGAGATGTAGTGAGGAAATCATTGATAAATTTTGTAATATCTTCTTTAATCTCATCGATATTTTTCATTTTATCGAGCAAGTATCTATTCCGTGTTGAACAACACCCAAGCCTGCACCCAACATATCCTCATAAGACCATGCGAACAAGTTTTTTGAAATTTCTGAGTGAATTTATCATTTCTTCATATTCCTCTAGGGATAAAATGGTTTTTATTTGAATATCTTGAGAATTATTATTTCTTCTCTACATCAATGACCTTTGCTTCCTCAATTAGAGGTTGAGCATGACATTTATCTTCCCATTCAGGAGGGGGTTCCTTTGTTCAAACTATAGATGATAATAAAATAACTAACAAAATAAAACATTGGCAAAAAAGGGTCGAACCACAAAGACAACGTTATTCCAAAGAATTTTTACTTCCAATCTAATTAGATTTTAACAAGCAATTTAAAAATAGTTGTGAGAGAGATTTATTTAAAATAAACTATTAAAATAAAATAAATTTAGAAATACGATAAAGAAGTGTAGATCAATTGGATCCACCTTCACAAGCTTTATCAATGAATTCTGATTTTCTTTTAATTCGATCCACTAAAAAATACTAATGTTTGTGGATCGAAAAATCAAGCGGTTAAAATATAAACAAGATCAAAAGTATGCAATAATTTAAATAGAGATTATTAAATAAACATTAATTGTTCTCTGTGAAGCATGATTCTTCTTGAACTTATCAAAGAAAGAAACCATCAAATACCTACGCTATCTCAATAACTCATGCCGAGATTATTAGATAAACATTGACTATTCTTTGTAAAACATGATTCTTCTTGAACTTATAAAAGAATTAGTCACCAGAACTTTGGAAAACATTCAATGGTTAACCTAATAATACAAACCTAACATTAACACAATAAAACTATGAAGCAATTTCAAGAACAATCAAAACATTGATAAATCTTGCTCCGAGTTCCTCAACCAATTTAACAGAGATTTAGCCAACAGTCATCGCAAGAACAATAAAGTGCAAAATAAAAAAAATATGAAAAAAATAGAGATGAGAGAAAGAAAATATCTTTATTGCTTGAGTTGAAATCGACAGAACCTCCTTACAACTTTCGTAAAACTAAGAAATAGAAAATAAAAATCTAAACTAAAAGAATAGAAGTTGATCTCTAAGGGATATTGAATATTTTCAAAAATAAAATGCCATTTAGTCTAGTCTCCTATTTATAAAGAAACCAGGGTTTCTTGGATAATTAGGATTTCAGAAATATCCCGTGATTACAAAAATACCAAAGTCCTACTTCAATACGAATGTCTTTCAGTACAAATTTTGAGGCTTGACTTTGTTCGTTGATCATAGCGTCGCGGTAAAGTTTTGGTCAATTGACTTGAATTTTGGTCCATGATCTTATTTTGGATCTTGGATCACAGTGATAACTTTGGATTTTCCCAATTCGCATTGAAACTTCACAAATAATTCCTGTTACATATAAATAACAGTAATTAGTTTCGAATTACACAATTTAATTGAAAACAAGAATTATTATGAACTAATTATGCATTATATCTAATGAGAGGAATTAACATGCAATTTATTAATAAAATCTATATAATTAGGGCACTAGAAACGATTTTCTAGAACCTGATCATAAAGGGAATCTCTCCTTTAAGTCAGATTATTTGTTAATTCGTTAATGCGCTCGAGGTATTCAAATTTTTTTTTATTTAATCAAATTTAGATGAGACGACAAACACCTTTGTAGACTCAACAAACTAACTTGACTCAACATAAACAAAAGAGTAGACTTGATCTAAAGAAAACATGACCTTGATGAATTGATAAAAAAAATGGACTCAAGACTTATGAAAAATAATTAACCACATACAATGGGCTTGACTATAGACTGAGGACTCGGAACATTATTTACAACAGTTAAAATTGAGGCACTGTGATTTTCAAGGAACAACTGGGCGATGTTGAGAGATTCTGAGGTCATTTATGATTGTTGACTCAATACTGACGTTCGTTTTAACTGATTAGACTTACGAATCTAGCTAGGTGGTGGATGATTAAGCTTAGGCGCAATGATAACCCTGAAACCCTATCGAAGGTAAATTTAATCAATTCTAGTGTTACCTCCTTGATAACATTTTAATGAGTCTTGAGATTTTATTGAATTCTATGCACCAATCCATTAAATAATTTATTCATGCAATGATTATTCAAAAGAAAAATAAATTTATTGAACTATTGAAAATTATTGGCAAATAATGTTTCCATAATAACTTTCAACAAATCTTATTTAAATTATTTTTTACATTGAAGCGTGTCTTTGTTTTGTTGGTCATCAAGATTGCTAGGCCAATTAGGCTTGCTTCTTTAGCTCTAACAACTAGTTCCTTAAACTTTACTAGTCCATCTGGATACCCTATGATGCACTTGTTTCAAGCCTTCTCAATAAGATATACTAACTTTTCAATCAATGGCTCGGGAGAGAAAAACTCTTTATGTTGAGGCAAAGAAAAATCTATAGGTACTCCGTACTGCTTCGGGATCAAGTTAAGTTGGTAAAAAGATGTCTCCTCTAGTCCAATTAGACGGATGTAATAGGATCCTTTAGTACCTAGAACATGATAGTCAGTTATCCACCAAGAGCACCTCAAACTAATATGAAGAGCGAGATAGGAATCCAACCATTTGCTCCAAGCTTTGATTGAGTTGTGACGTACTATCAGGTTTCTTTTAGAAAAATATTTATTTTGGCCCATACTTAAGGGTTGAAAGAAGGTCTATAATTTTAATATGGTCACAAAGCCACATATAAAGTAGGTGGGGGCTTCTTTTGAAGCCTTTCCCCTCATCATCTTTCATAGCATCTAACTCAAGAAGGTTTAAGCTAGAATGAGAGGTATAGGATTGGCTTTTTTTTAGAGTTAGGAAGCTATGTTAATAAAGGATTCAATGATGGTTTGACCATCACTTTTGGAGGTCAATATGTATTGGACTAAGATTCCTAAGCACAATCAATAATCTCCAGTGGCTCGCCAAGTTTTTGATTTTATATTAATAAGATGACTGCGAAAGCGGTATGGGCTCAATAAAAGTACTTAATCCAATCTCCCATTATGAATTACGGTATTGGCTTCTTCTTTTGAGATGTCTAATCTTGTGGTGAGGTCATCAGAATATCCAGTCTTCAATGAGGGTCTGAGTAGATATCCCCATAATGCTACAATATTCGTCATAAGTATGACACAAGTGCATATGCCTAATATGAAAAATATGGTATGTAGGGTTCCAATGCTTAGCCATAGCACGCAAAAGGTTCCAATCTATCTCAAACTTGTGAAAGTAAAGGGCACCATCTCAATATTAATTTTTCAAAGTTAATTTTCTATATGGTGTACATCCCCATAATGATTGTTCAGACCAACTGATCGATTGGGTTGTTGCCTACGGCCAGTATCTTGAGTTGACACAAAATGGTATTTCAGTATTTTTTCAAGGTCCATGCAAAAAATTAAAAAATAGAACTTTTGTAAAAAATCATTTTCTTTTCCTTTGAAAAAATATTTTTCTTCTTTTGAAATGAGTTGAGACCCGAATTAGAAAAATGTTTGAATACCATTTTGATTTGAATGATCCGGCCCATCATGATTGTTGGATCTAGATAGACTAGGTCATTATGAATTGTTGTCACATTTAAAATGGATTCTTTATTGGGTTGGTGCACCTAGCGATATGATAGCCTTGAGTTAAATTAAACAAAAGTTTGATCATCTTGAAGATAAAATCATAATTTCCTGATCTCAACATTTAAAAAGTTCATTTTCAAAAAGGCAACCTAGGATCACCCCACAATAAGTTCGAGTCGTGACCTATGGGGAGTTTCTAGACTCTAGGTTTATTACGTGCAATGTAATTTATCTAGCCATCATTGCCCAAATGCACCTTTATACCTTTCAAGCGTACTCAATTAGATGGTACGTGGTGACTTGGTTTGATATACCATATAGGTACGAGTCTAGGGTTGTAGCTTTCATAAATGGTTTAGCGTCTCATAAGGGGATTGACCACGTACTAGTACTACGTTGACAATCAGGACATATGATTTTGCAGCTTATAATAGGACAAAGGCTCAAGTTACTCTAATGTAGGTGCATCAATATACCTTCAGAGTCACCTAATCGAATGGTACTGATGCCCCAGTTTTTATACCAAAAAGGTACATGATTGAAATTGTGATTTTCATGATTGACGTCATGTCTCACGAGGAGATAGAACCACGTACTAGTACCATGTTGGCTATAAGGGACATCCAAGCATGTAATGCAGCGTAATATAAACGTGTTAGTGGTGTGTGTAAAATAAGGTGGGGTGTGCCCGGGGTATTTTTCATATGAATGGGCCTGTGGGCCAGATCAAACCAACAACATATGGATATCACATAAACATTGATATAAAATCTATAGCATTGAAATCCAAATCAAGGCATGCACATAAAAAATATATACTGATTATGGCATATCAATTGGACAATCAATTAGTATAGCACAAAGAATAATCAATCCAGTCTAACATTGAAATAGGCACAAAAACCCCCTTTATTTATTTTTATTTTTATTTTTTCAAAAAATTTTACATCTACAAAATAAAAAAACTTTTTTTTATTAAAAGCAAATTGATTTTTGTTGTACCAAGCAAAACAAATAATCCCTTCTTTTATTGAAATTAAAAAAAAAAAGCTTATTTATATATATACACATATATGTTGGTTTAAAACTACTACTAATTATTTAAAGAATCCTAAAAACACTACCCAATAAAATAAAAAAAATTATACTGCCACACCAAAATTAAAAAAAGAAATTTTTTTATATATGTATATACATACATATGTATTTTTTTTTAAAACTACTACTAATTATTTAAAAAAACCTAAAAACACTGTCCAATAAAAAAAGAAAAATTCTACTACGACACCAAAATTAAAAAAAGAATTTTTTTTATTTTATATATATACATATATGTTTGTTTAAAAACTACTACTAATTATTTAAAGAAACCTAAAAACACTGCCCAATAAAAAAGAAAAATTTTACTACCATACCAAAATTAAAAAAAGAAATTTTATTTTAATTTATATATATATAGGATTAGGATCTGTATACACATAAAGCTACTCATAAAGCTACAACGTGTTTTGTCTTATATAGACAAAAATATTTGGAATGAGCTGAATTTTTGTGAGGATGATCTCTATGGTGAGGAGATCATCCTTGCCAAAAATCAGCCTATTATGAAACTTCTAACCCCATGTTTACAAGTTGAAAATTTTTAGACCGTCCAATTTTTGTAAATCCGTTTTGATGGGGTTAGAAGTTTTGGAATGTGATGATTTTTTGCAAGGATTATTCCCTCACCATAGAGATCATCCTCACAAAAAATCAGCCAATCCGAATCTTTTTAATCATATAAGACAAAAACGTTGTAGCTTTATGACTAGCTTTATGTGTCTACGAAACCTGACCCATATATATATATATAGGGAAATGTTCAGCAACAAACATTTTGGCAAAACATTTTTCAAAACATGGGTTAGAGGTTTTGGAATGGGCTGATTTTTGGTGAGGATGATCTCTACAGTGAGTGGATCATCATCACCAAAAATCAGCCCATTCCAAAACTTCTAACCCCATCAAAAATGGTTTACAAAAAATGGACGGTCCACACTTTTTCTACTTGTAAACTGGGGCTAGAAGTTTTGGAATGGGCTGATTTTTGGTGAGCATGATCTCCTCACCGTAGAGATCATCCTCACCAAAAATCAGCCCATTCCAATGCCTCTAACCTATGTTTTGAAAAATGTTTTGCCAAAATGTTTGTCAAAATGTTTGTTGCTGAACGGGACCCATATATATATATACACATATATTTTTGTTAAAAAACTACTACTAATTATTTAGAGAAACCTAAAAACATTGCCCAATAAAATAAAAAGAAATATTCTACCATGACCCACGTGGCCTTTGAATAAAAAGAAATAAAAAAAAATATCATGGCTCCTCATCTCAATCCCCATCATTCCATCCTCAATTTATTATTATTTTTGAAAATTTGAAATTATTATGGGTCACCAAAGATGACCCATGTGGCCCTTAATTAAGACCTTAGAAAAATCACTGAAAAAATAAAATGTCTACAAAAAAGCAACCAAACAATTTACAACTATGCCAAACGGATTAAAAAAAAAAATAGGCCAATTTTGCAATGCACCAAGATTTGGGATTTTCAAATTTGATCCTCAAACTATCTCCAACAGAGTCGCCACTAAAAACACCCTCGACTCGTCGATGTGGATCAGTTTTTTGTTATTTTGGGAGTCACCACCTAGTTTTACGATCTAGGAACCTAAACATGACTCTAAACGGATAAAAGATACTTATATACAAAAAAATGGGTCCGAGAATCACGTTACAAGATTTAAAGGTATTAGGCACCAATCCCTTCCGACGAACGTCGATCTCTACTTTTCCCAAAAAATTTATATTACAATTAAAAATGATCCTAAAATTAAAAAAAAAATATTAAATTTTTTACCTGAGTGATTGCGACTGTCGATTCCTTCAGAACTGGCAGAGAGTGTTCCTCTTGTGAATCTTTTCGCTTTTGTTTCCATCGCTAGATCTGTTTTCGATCTTCGAGATGAGATTTTCTCCTCCTAGATCTAAATATTTTTTGGCTTTTCGAGGTGTTTTGAAAATTTATGAATATTTTTTAGGTAAAAAAATAGGATTTGGGTGTTAGGTATGGACTTAGGACTTCAAATTTAGGGTTTGGGATTATGTCACTTAGAGATAAGATTAGGTTGTTTCAATTAGAATTTAATTAGGTTTTATTTAAATTTTGAATTTTAAATTTTAACTTAAGTAGAATGAGGATATTTTTTACCAAATGGGTTGAAACTGCCTCTTATGCTGTCCTTACTGCGTCACGAAATGCAAAGTTTATTCAAACGAACATCATCAGTCGATACGGGGTACCTTCGTAGCAGATCTCTGATAACGGGTCGCACTTCAAAGCTGAGGTTATCAAATTATATTCAAAGTTCAAAATCTCACACCATAAATCATCTCCTTACCGACCTCAGACTAATGGAGCAGTCGAAGCAGCTAATAAGAATATTAAAACTATCCTTAGAAAAATGTGTCAATCACATCGAGATTGGTCAGAAAAACTGCCATTTGCATTATGGGCATATCGAACCTCAATTCGATCCTCCACCGGAGCTACTCCCTACTCCTTAGTGTATGGCATGGAAGCAGTCTTGCCAGTTGAAATGGAGATTCCATCTCTCAGGGTTTTGTTAGAAAGTCAGTTGTCAGAAGCAGATTGGGTTCGCCAACGGTATGAAGAATTGAATTTGATCGAAGAAAAACGACTAAGAGCATTGTACCATGTGCAAGCTTATCAAAGAAGAGTCGCTCGTGCGTTTGACAAGAAAATCAAAGCCCGTCACTTACAAGTCGGGGATTTAGTACTCAAAGAGAACAGGGCACCTATTTTTGATCCTAGGGGGAAGTTCAAACCAAATTGGGGAGGTCCGTTCATCGTCAAAGAAATATTACCAGGAAAAACTGTCAGACTTCAAGATCATCAACAGTATTTTTGGCCATTCATACAAAGAGATGCCTTACTATTAGGGGTGTCAATGGATAGCCGAAATCCGAATTCGAATCCGAAAAATCGGATATTATCCAAAAATTTTGGATATCGAATTCGAAAATATCCGATTTTTTGGATTCGAATTCGGATTCAGATGTTATTTTAGTATTCGAATGAATTTCGGATACGAATTCGGATATTGCGACACCCAATTCGATAATATCCGCTCCAAAATAATATGTATATTATGTATTTATGTTACACAACAAAACTTTTTTTTAATACATATATGATGTCGTATATTCATGTTATACAACGAATCTTAAATTCAGAACTTTATCTTCCCCCAACCAAATGCAGAAGAATCAGCCATGACCTCCATCTTCATCAAAGTGGTTTCGACTGTGCGAGCTCGGTAACCACCGTCTTCTCCGGTTGGCCATTGTTCAGGTACATATTCTCTCTCTCTCTCTCTCTCTCTCTCTCACAGTAAAACCATTTTTTCTTAATTGTGTGAGCTCCATATCCACCGCCTTTGCTGGCTAACGCGCATCCAAAGATGCATCCTCTTTCTCACACACACACACATGCACAACGAAACCCCATTTTATTTGATTTTTAAACTGAAATACTTGGAAGATTACCATTTTTGGAGTTGAAAAAAAGGAAAATCGATTTGTTTTTTATTTTTTTCTCATTTTTTTACAGATGGACTGATTGAGGATGATGGTAGTTTGTAGGATTTTTTATTGATTCGGATATTATCGGATATTCGATATCTTTTTCGAATTCGAATTCAAATTCGAATATTAATTTTTTTTTTTTTGGATTCGAATTCGAATATACCGACATCAAATCACATAGCTATCCGTTGACAGCCTTACTTATTATACGTCAAACGATGCGACTAGTGCCAACGACATGTTCCAGCAATCTATCAACCAGTCAAAGTGATGCAACAATTAAAAAGTCCATAGCCCTTTTCTCAATGGGGTCTTGATATAGTAAGTTCCTTGCCTATTACTTATAGACAGAAATGGTTTCTTTTAGTACCCATCGACTACTTCACAAAGTGGGTGGAAGCATAACTTTTAGCACATATTCGAGAGTTAGAGGTGAAACACTTCCTTCGGAGCAATATCTTATCTCAATTCAAAGTTTAAAATGTCGTTTTCATAGATAACAGGAAGTAATTTGAAGGACAGCGTGACATCCCGAAATCCAAACACGAATCCCTACGATTCATCGATCAGAATCTCGATGTATGAGGTAATCAATCACACAACCTGATAGAACATTCACAAATAATAATACTTATGGAAAGAAAATATACGCAGTGAAATAAATATTTAACTAACAACTATACGAGATTCTAGAGTAAGCAAAAAAAATCGACAAACACTGATATAGGTCAAGATCCTCAATCTCATAATACATCAAGTTAAAAAAATTTATAAACTAACATGTTTCTTATCTACAAGCAAAAACTGCTAGGATCCTCTACTAATCCTCAAAGACACGGTGGCAGCAAGATATCAATCTGATCCTCCTCGGGGACCTCCTCAAATAGCGGCTCCCCAAGAGCTGAATAATATGAAATGTGAAGGATAGGATGAGTAACAAGGGAATGTTACTCAGTAGGATGAACGTCGTTCTAACAGCGAGTCATATATGCACGAGTAATCATCAAAACAATTAAATGATGCAAGTTTTCATAATGTAACATACGATAAATGTCTAAGCATACTCAGTAACAGTTATAATAACTTTTAATCTATCATTTTCAATCATTTAAAGTAGCATATGCATCTTTTAAATGAAAACATCTATCAATTATTACAAAATAAGAAAAAGATACATAATAAGAACACGGCGGTGTAATCAATAAGGGAGCAGAGGAACACGCCGATATAACCGCCTCAACTATGGCAATACGATATTCCAAACTTAACTTCTGATGTGGAATCCCATTGTTGTAATCTGATTTTGTGGCCGATCTAGCATACCACGGTTGGATGACCAATTATCCGACTCAGACTGGTTGTTGACTAAGAATCCAATACTGAGTTCCACTAACGATGAGGTCGACCGTTTGATGACTACAGACTAAAAGTGATCACTAACTAGCCCAAGAGACCCCTCGCTTCGAAGCCTATCAAGAGGCAATGCATGTGAACCCCGCCTAACTCTATACTATACAGAGACCGCCTTTACATACAACGTTCCCTAAGAAATAAGTAGGAGAAATTCGCGAATCTTGTAAGTTGTAATATACTCTAAGGTATCCCATACTACCGAAGAGCATATGACATCTAGCACTATCCTAGATTGACTCGTCGCTTCCGGATACACAACAACGCGTCACTTTTTATGGGTTTTCTACAAACCATTATTGACAAACAAAATAGTTTATTTTATATATAATATATCATTTATTTTAATATAAAATACAAATAAAGTCTGGTAGTGCCCTCCAGTGACAATTATCTGTCATTTTCATCCATCAACCATCTCATCCCTCTATCTATCTATCACGTTTTATGTGGCATGGCCACTACGTAGAACTGGAGGCACTGTCCCATCAATCAGTCAAGAACATACGTTCTCTTTATCCATCCATCAATTAAATTGATCAATCTATCATCTAATTTTCTACATATCTATCAAAGTAATTTTACCTTTAAAGTAATTCGAAATCCATAGAGCATCAACCAATTCCATTTGATGATTTTGGTTGAGTCGAAAGACTCGAAAACAAAGATAAAACTATAAGACTTAAAAGTTGGAAATCAGTGAAAATTTGGCTAAGTGTTGAAAAAATGATTTTCAAAGTTGAAATTTAAAACAGGTTATTTCTTTCTTTTTATTTATTTATTTATTAAAGAACTTAAAGTAATACTTAACTGTTTTTAATGAAACAGAGGTAGGAAATGGGTATACATACTATATGGAAGCAACACAAAAAAAAATTGGAACCAAACTTAACATTCGGATATTTTTCAAATTGCTAATTTTTCGTCGAAACTCGACAAAAATCGATCCAAATATTATACCAACTATAAAATACTTATATTACATCAAATGAACTAAAACCAATCATAAATAAACATGCAAACATGATTCAAATCGTTTAAATATGTATAAATTTAATAAAACGATTGATTTATCGACTATCGTATAGATTTTCTATGAAATTATTGCATAACTAGAAGGTAGAAGGGAAGGCAACCTAACTCAAGCTATATTCAACGGTTGAACGAAGTTTAAAATCACCTCTGGCCAATCTCTAAATTTTTCTTCTGGAGAAAATCGGATTTTTTTGCGTCCACGCGTAACCCTCGGGGAGAAGAACAACTTTCCTTCTTGTGACTAAGCTCAGATCATTCTCGTTTAGCATAGATCTGAGTTTCAAATATCGAGGCAAAATGGTTGAGATTTGTTTGGAAAGGAGAATAAGAAAAAATCTGATTTTTCTAATAGAATTCAAATATTTATAAAACTTAAGTTGGGACATACTTGTCATTTTGAAAATTATTTTTCCTGAATGTCGAATTGAATAAACTTATACTCTATTTCGGGTGATTTTTTTATACGAATCGAATGGTATGATCGATTTTCTTAAATTACGTCTCTAACGTGTCGTTTACCTAATGGGAAAATATCTAATGCGAAACTTGAGGATTTGATAACTTTTTCAATCGACTTCAGATTTAGGCTTGCTTATAGGCTAAAGTATGTTTCTCGATCCTTTTAAATCTATTGGTGAAGTTAATTTTCCTCAAATATTAAAAATTAATAATCCATACTTTTAAATCAATGCACGGATCTAAAATTCTTTCCTCGAGATACATTTTAGGATTTTCAGGTCATTACATCCTCCTCCCCTCAATAAGAATTTCGTCCTCAAAATTAAACATACCTCAATCGAAGAATAATTCTGGAAATTGAGCACGCATCTCCATTTCTTTCTCCCAAGTCGTTTTCTCGACATTGTGATGTCTCCAAAGCACCTTAACCAATGGAATAGCTCGTGACCTCAACATTTTCTCTTTACGGTAAAGAATTTGTACTGGCCCCTCTTCATACGATATGTCTTCCTCTAAATTCAAGGACTGCCAGTCAATGATGTGGGATGGGTCCGATTCATACTTTCTCAACATCGATATATGAAATACATTATGAACCTCTTCTAACTGAGCAGGTAAAGCCAACTTGTATGCAACCGTGCCAACTCTGTCTATGATCTCAAACTGTCCTACATACCTCGGCTTTAGTTTACACTTAATCCCAAACCTACTGATTCTTCTTCTTGAAGAAACCTTCAAGAATACAAAATCACCGATCACGAACTTTAACGGTCGTCGACGATGATCTGTATAACTTTTCTACCTGCTCTGTGCCACCCGCAACCTTTCTCGAACTGTCTTAATCTTCTCAGTAGTCTCCGAGACGATGTCGGGTCCCAACAGAATACTATCTCCGACTTCTACCCAACAATTCGGCGATTTGTACGATCTGCCATATAACGCTTCAAATGATGCCATGCCTATACTAGATTGGTAACTATTGTTATAGGCAAATTCAGCTATTGCCAAGTGATTTTTCCAATTACCTTCAAAATCTAGTACACAAGCCCTCAACATGTCTTCCAATATCTGAATAACACGTTCTGACTGCTCATCAGTCTGTAGGTGGAATGTTGTACTCATCTTCAGCTTCGTACCTAATGCAACTTGAAAACTCTACCAGAATTGAGATGTAAAATGTGGATCCATATTAGATACAATAGCAACTGGGACTCCATTTAACTTCACAATCTCTAAGACATAAATCATGCTCAGCTTATCCACAGTGCAAGTCATCTTGATAGGTAGAAAATGAGCAGACTTAGTAAGTCTATCTACAACCACCCATACAACATCAATCTCATCAGTGGCCTTCGGCAACCCACTAACAAAATCCATAGTCACGTGCTTCGATTTCCATTCTAGAATAGGAAGTGGTTGCAATAACCCTGCAAGTCTCCTATGTTTAGCCTTTACTTGCTAACATGTCATACAACGACTCACATACTAGGCAATGTTTTTTCATCCCTGGCCACCAAAAATTTCTCTTCATGTCCTGATATATCTTGGTACTCCCTAGATGAATAGAAAAATGCGACTTATGGACTTCATCCATTATGTCCTTCCTCAACAAGGTGTCGTGAGGAACCCAAAGTCTACTCTTGAACCATATACTACCATCATCATGAATTCTCCAACTCTGGTCACCAAAGTCTTCTATTTTCTCCTGGTACCCTTTCAATTATGTATCCATCTTCTACGCTTCAATAACCATCTCAACGATCTGGGGTTGTACTTTCATGTGAGCTACATAGGATTTCTATTCATCTGTTTCTGAGGGAATGTTGAATGCGTAAGCGATTGCAGTTTCTAGCATTTTCCATTCCTCAATCCTTATGTGAGCAAACACCCCATCTTTCTTATGACTCAACACATCTGCTACTACATTAGCCTTACTAGGATGGTAATGCAATGTAAAGTCATAGTCTTTCAGGTACTCCATCTATCGCCTCTGCCTCATATTCAATTCCTTCTGCGAGAATAAATACTTGAGACTCTTGTGATTTGAATACACTTCGAAGGTCTTACAAATAGTGTCTCCAAACCTTGAGTGCGTGCATTATGGCCACCAACTCTAAATCATGGGTCAGATGGTTCTTCTCGTGGATCTTCAACTATCTCGATGCGTAAGCAATTACCTGACCATCCTGTATTAATACACACCGAAGTCCCGTATGAGAAACATCAGCATAAATGACATATTACTCTCCTAACTTAGGGACTATCAAAATGGGTGTCGTGGTTAGTCGAGTCTTAAACTCCTAGAATGCTATTTCGCAACTATCGGTCCATTCAAACTTGACCCCTTTCTGAGTTAACTTCGTTAATGACGAAGCTATCTTCGAAAAACCTTCTACAAACCTACGGCAATATCCTACAAGTCCAAGAAAACTCCTGATCTCAGTAACTGTAGTAGGTCTCTGCCAGTTCAGAGCCGCTTCAATCTTCGACGGGTCCACCGATATCCCATTCTTGGAAATCACATGACCCAAGAACTTCACTTCATTTAATCAGAATTCGTACTTGAAGAATTTAGCATACAACTTCTCCTAGCGCAACTTGTGAATTTAGCATTCAAATAATCCTCATGCTCAAATTCCATCTTTGAATAGATCAAGATATCGTCAATGAAGACATTCAAGAAATCCCAAAACACTCGCTGCATGAGATCCGTAAACACCGCAGGTAGATTAGTCAAACCGAACGTCATTACTAGGTACTCAAAGTGCCCTAACCGAGTTCAGAATGTTGTCTTTGAAACATCCTCCTCTTTGATCCTCAACTGGTGGTATCCCGATCTTAGATCAATTTTTGAGAAGTACTTGGCACCTCTTAGTTGATCAAACAGATCATCAATCCTGGGAAACAGATACTTGTTCTTTATCGTCACTTGGTTCAATTTTCAATAGTCAATGCATAATCTCATTGACCCATCCTTCTTTTTTACAAACAAAACTGGAGCACCCCAAGGCGAGCTACTCGGACGAATGAAACCCAAACCTGTCAACTCTTCCAATTGATTTTTTAGCTCCTTCATTTCTGTTGGGGCCATTCGATAAGGTGGAATCGATATGGGTCTAATTCCTGGATTCAATTTGATTGAGAAGTCAATCTTCCTGGTTGGGGGTAACTCAGGTAACTCTACAGGAAAGACATCAGGATAGTCGTATACTATTCGGATTGCCTCCACCTTTAGTGACTCTTCGTTCCTCTTACTAACGATAGCATTCATGTTATACAATCTATCCCGATCAGTGCCATTCTTAGATGGTTCTATCACTCGGATTACATGATTCCGAATTCCCTTAAACTTGAACTTGAACTCTGACTGTCCCAACACAACAAACTTAACTGTCTTCGCATAATAATCTATAACCGCATGGTATGCAGCTAACCAGTCCATGCCTAGGATGATGTCAAAATCTCGAAGCTCTAAGACTATCAAGTTTAGTTCAAACGAACTATCTCTTATCTTGAGAATGCACGAGTTACATACCCGATGTGGTATTGTTTTAGTTCCCAAGAGAGTCATTAACAAAAGTGTCCTATTGGTGTCTGTTGTAGAAAGTTCTAACTTTTCTACCATGTTAGACGATACAAATGAATGTGTGGAACCCAAATCCATCAATACATGTGCTAAACAGTTGTATAGCATAATTATACCTTCCACGACATCCTCTGAAGCTGTAGCGTTGGCTTGCGTCATAGCATAGACCCTAACCTAGGTCATCGAATCACGGGTCTGCTGGGGGATCTTGGGGCACTGTCTCCTCAGATGTCTTAATTCTCCACACTTATAACATCTAATTGGCTCTCTACTGGCCTGACCCGTAGGTTCCCTCTGCGACGGTAATGGAGGTCTAGCAGTCTAAACCTGAGGCCTCGAAGTCTGTCCCTGACCTTTGGTCATCTAACTCTATGAACAAGTAGCCTGACCCTTGCCCTGCACTGGCTTGTAGATACTGGGGGTTCAAAACTACTCTGACCCTGTGGTTGGCTGGTCCACTGCTGCCCTGAACTATTGGCCCTGTAAATCATCTGCCTCTTGGTTGATGGGGGTACCGTCCTAATCCCAGCACTCTGATCGTAAATGACCTCATATGTCCGCTCTAGCCTTTAGGCTCTCGTGACGACTTCAGAGTAGCTAGTAACCTTGAAGGCTACAATCCTACTCCTGAAGGTGATTTTCAACCCTCTAACAAACTTCTCAGTTTTCATCTAGTTGGTAGAAATCAGCTAGGGAGCATAACGAGCCAATTGAGTAAAACGGGACTCATACTGGTGCACGGACATGTTACCCTGTACCAACCTATCAAACTCCATCCTCTTTCTGTCCCGGGAGCTAGCGGGAATACACTTCTCTAGGAACGTTCTTTGAAAGATCATCAAATTGTTCTGAATCTCCGGTTGGTTATCTTTCACCGAAGTCCACCAATGTGCTACACCCCTCTGAAGCATAAAAGAAGCACACATGACCTTCTGGGTATCTGAACACTCCATAGTGCATAAGTATTTATCAAACTCCTCCAACCATTCTTCCGCCATAACGGGGTCGCAACTCCATCAAAGCTGGGTGGCCTCATACTCCTATACTCTCTCAAAAGAATACCTGCAAGACCCTGATATGGTGGTCGCACCAACTGCACATGTCTCGGTATCTGTGCTGGTGGAGTTGGGGGTATACCCTGATCAGGTGTGGAGTCAAGGGTGTGCTCCGAAGCAGCCTCAAGTATATGTGCACCTGACTGGTTCTGGCCCCCTATCATCCCGGTCAACTATCTCATCAAGGCTGTTTGATCTTCTATCATTTCCATCTATCTTTCTTGTATTATTTCCTGGTTCTGGGATATCGCAACTATGGCTTGCATCATCAATTCCATCCCTGTTGGTTGTCTAGCCTCAGATGTCCCTGCATCTATAGGTTGGTGCCTCTTACTTGGCCTACTTCTGCCAACCATCTAATAAAATCTGCAATTTAAACAATCTTTATAATTTTTCCAAATCCAAAAGACAATTTCATCAAACTTTAGGCAGAGTACGAATTACACATCAAGCATTTATGCGTTCAAACATATTCCATTTAATACTACTTAGTCCATTAATTCATCAAAGAACTATTATCTCATACTTCATATCCTTAAGGAATTTCCTATTTTTTCTAATCCTACCTCCAATCTAGACTCTAACAGACTTCTAGACACAGAAGAGTTTTCATCCCATTCAGAACTAATATTGAGCTCTGATACCACGCCGTCATGCCCCGAAATCCCAACACGAATCCCTACGACTTATCGGTCAGAATCTCGAGGTGTGAGGTAATCAATCACACAACCTGATAGAACATTCACAAATAATAATACTTATGGAAAGAAAATATACGCAGTGAAATAAACATTTAACTAACAACTATACGAGAGTCTAGAGTAAGCAAAAAAAATCGACAAACACTGATATAGGTCAAGATCCTCAATCTCATAATACATCAAGTTAAAAAAATTTATAAACTAACATGTTTCTTATCTACAAGCAAAAACTGCTAGGATCCTCTACTAATCCTCAAAGACACGGTGGCGGCAAGATATCAATCTGATCCTCCTCGGGGACCTCCTCAAATAGCGGCTCCCCAAGAGCTGAATAATATGAAATGTGAAGGATAGGATGAGTAACAAGGGAATGTTACTCAGCAGGATGAACGTCGTTCTAACAACGAGTCATACATGCACGAGTAATTATCAAAACAATTAAATGATGCAAGTTTTTATAATGTAACATACGATAAATGTTTAAACATACTCGGTAATAGTTATAATAACTTTTAATCTATCATTTTCAATCATTTAAAGTAGCATATGCATCTTTTAAATGAAAACATCTATTAATTATTACAAAATAAGGAAAAGATACATAATAGGAACACGGTGGTGTAATCAATAAGAGAACAGAGGAACATGGTAGTGTAATCGATAAGAGAGCAGAGGAACACGCCGATATAACCGCCTCGGCTATGGCAATACGATATTCCAAACTTAACCTCCGATGTGGAATCCCATCGTTATAATCTAATTTTATGGCCGGTCTAGCATACCACGATTGGAAGACCATTTATCTGGCTCAGACTGGCCGTTGACCAAGAACCTAATACTGAGTTCAACTAATAGTGAGGTCGACTGTTTGACGACTACAGACTAAAAGTGGTCACTAACTAGCCCAGGAGACCCCTCGCTCGAAGCCTATCAAGAGGCAATGCATGTGAACCCTGCCTAGCTCTACACTATACAGAGACCGCCTTACATAAAACGTTTCCCAAGAAATAAGTAGGAGAAATTTCCGGATCTCATAAGTTGTAATATGCTCTAAGGTATCTCATACTATCGAAGAGCATATGACATCTAACACTATCCTAGATTGACTCGTCACTTCCGGATACACAGCAATACGTCACTCTTAATGGGTTTTCTACAAACCATTACTGGCAAACAAAATAGTTTATTTCGTATATAATATATCATTTCTTTTAATAGAAAATACAAACAAAGTCTGGTAGTGCCCTCTAGTGATAGTTATCTGTCATTTCCATCCATCAACTATCTCATCCCTCTATCTATCTACCACGTTTTACGTGGCATGGCCACTACGTAAAACTGGAGGTACTGTCCCATCAATCAGTCGAGAACGTACGTTCTCTTTATCCATCCATCAATTAAATCGATCAATTTATCATCTAATTTCCTACATATCTATCAAAGTAATTTTACCTTTAAAGTAATTCAAAATTCATAGAGCATCAACCAGTTCCATTCGATGGTTTTGGTTGAGTTGAAAGACTCGGAAACAAAGATAAAATCATAAGACTTAAAAGCTGAAAATCTGTGAAAATTTGTCAAAGTGTTGAAAAAATGATTTTTCAAAGTCGAAATTTAAAACAGGTTATTTCTTTCTTTTTATTTAGTTATTTATTTATTTATTTATTTATTTATTAAAGGACTTAAAGTAATATTTAACTGTTTTTAATGAAATAGAGGTAGGAAATGGGTATACATACTATATGGAAGCAACACAAAAAAAACTAGAACCAAACTCAACATTCGGATACTTTCTGAATTGCTGATTTTTCGTCGAAACTCGACCAAAATCGATCCAAATATTATACCAACTATAAAATGCTTATATTAAATCAAATGAACTAAAACCAATCATAAATAAGCATGAAAACATGATTCAAATCGTTCAAATATGTATAAATTTAATTAAACGATCGATTTATCAACGATCGCATGGATTTTCTATGAAATTATCACATAACTAGAAGATAGACGGGAAGGCAACCTACCTCAAGCTATATTCAACTGTTAAACGGAGTTTAAAATCGCCTCCGACCAATCTCCAAATTTTTCTTCCGACGAAAATCAGATTTCTTTGCGTCCACACGTAACCCTCGACGAGAGAAATAACTTTCCTTCTTGCAACTAAGCTCAGATCGTTCTCGTTTGGCGTAGATCTGAGTTTCAAATATCGAGGGAAAAGGGTTGAGATTTATTTGAAGAGGAGAATAAGAAAAATCTGATTTTTCTAATAGAATTCAAATATTTATATAATTTAAGTTGGGACATACTTGTCATTTTGGAAATTATTGTTCCCCAATGCCGAATTGATCAAACTTATACTTTATTTCGGGTGATTTTTCGACACGAATCTAATGGTATGATCGATTTTCTCAAATTACGTCTCTAAAGTGTCATTTACCTTTTGGGAAAATATCTAATGCGCAACTAGTGGATTTGATAACTTTTTCAATTGATTTCAGATTTAGGTGTGCTTACAGGCTAAAGTATGTTTCTTGATCCTTTTAAATCTATTGGTGAAGTTAATTTTCTTCAAATATTAAAAATTAAGAATCCGTACTTTTAAATCAATGCACGGATCTAAAATTCTTTCCTCAAAATACAATTTAGGATTTTCAGGTCATTACAGACGGACAATCCAAGACTTCTGCAAAAGTTTGCATATACGCCAATTCTTCTTTATCCTTTGTAATCCTCAAGGAAATGGGCTAGCAAAAGTTACAAACAAAACTCTGATCAACAACCTCAAGAGGAGATTTGGATATGCAAAAGGAAAATGGGTCGAATAGCTCTTTGGAGTTCTATGGGCTTACAAAACCACTCTAAGGAAAGCCACTAGAGAATCTTCTTATGCCTTAACACTTGGAGATGAAGTAGTCATGCCTACAGAGTTGGCCCTTCCAATTATGGGAAGTTTAGTCACAATCCCTTAAGGAAATGATATAAGGTGATTCTTGACCTCACAGAAAAAGAAGAAGCAATGTTCTTACTTGCAACCGACCAATAGTAACTTAAGCGAATTTATGATTGAAAGGTTTGACGAAAAACCTTCAAGCTTGGAGACTTGGTCTGAAAAAAGGTATTTGAGAACACAAAAGAACTCAACAACGACAAGTTGGGGGCAAATTGGGAAGGACCATCCATCATAGATAAAAGTGGGGGCAACAGGGGTGTGTTACTTAAAAATCCCAAGTGGTGACGTACTTCAGCATCCATGGAATGCATCAAATTTACAAAAGTACTATCAATAACATGGGTCTACTACTTCAAAATCCCAAGTGGTGATGTACTTCAACGTCCATGAAATGCATCAAATTTACAAAAGTATTATCATTAACATGTAACCACTTATCAAGTTATGAAAATAATCTATCGAGTTGCTTGGAACTAAATCTCAACTCGAAGAGTTAGCACAGTAACAAGCTTATGACTACGAATCCAAGATCATCAAGGTAGCCCGCGTTTCTTTACCAACGAATCCAAGCTCATCAAGGTAGCTTTCACTACGTTACAAAAGAGCCATCGCTCTCCAACATGTTCCAACTTCATCTCAAAGGTCTCTTACTCTCTAAGAAGTTCCAACTTCATCTCAAAGAACATCGATCTCCAACAACCTTTGACTTTATCTCAAAGAGCCCTCACTTTCTAACAAACTCCAATTTCATCTCAAAGAACCTACACTCTCCAAGAAGCTCCAACTTTACCTCAAAGAGTCATCGCTCTCCAACAAGGTCCGTCTTCATCTCAAAGTGCCCACGCTCTCCAATAAGCTCCGATTTCATCTCAAAAAGTCCATGTTTTCCAAGAAGCCCTCACTTTTCCATTAAAGAGCTCACGCTCTTCAAAAAAATCTCGTTTCTCCATTAAAGAGACCACGTTCTCCAAGAAGCCCTTGCCTCTCCATTAAAGATTCTGCATTCTCCAAGAAGCCCTTGCTTCTCTATCAAAAGAGCCCTTGCTCTCCAAGAAGCCTCCTATTTCTCTATCAAAGGGATCTTGCCCTCAAAGAAAGAACCACTTCACTAAGAAGAAGGAAATCCAAACCTCTCAAGCAAAAGAGCCCATGCTCTCTAAAGAAGGTTCATACAACATAGAGCTCAAGCTCCAAGAAGAAGCCTCAACTACACAAGCATTCCACAAAAGAGAGTACAAACTCTTTAAAAAAAACACCTGATTGTATTACTAACATAGAGAGTTAATAGCTCAAAGAATCAAACTATCAAAATACTCAAGAACATAAAAATCAAAACAAAGCATGGAAGCCTAAAAAGAGGTTCAAGAAGAATCTTTTGTGTCATAAGTCCCGAAGATAGCAGCAACAATAACCCTACGATCTGAATCACTGTCATCAATAACAAAAATATAAGAAGTCGCTAAAGTCTTCTCCACCTTTTCTCCCCTTCTTCTACTCCTTTGAAAATTATGGTGTTCCCATCCTCATTCAGTCTAAGCTCGGATAAAACTCGAGCCCACTCTTCATCATGAGCCTTGTGTACTTGCTCCTCAAGTTGTTTGCACATACTCTCATAGATCATATTTGCCCTGTTCTCGTTATTTGCCTTTAGGAAAGAGAATTGCATCTCAAGAGAAGTGCTGTAAATCTTCTTGTTCTTTTACTCTCAGACAATTGTTTGATAGGAATTGTTCAAGGACATCCAAGACTACTCTGAATAAATTTTCTGAAGATGAAGTATAGCAATTTCTCCTTCAATAACTATCAAATGATCAGTAAGCGTGATCATGTGATAAGAAGTCTACCAAAATCCAAAAGAAAATAATTTAAGAGAATAATCTATAAGAAAGAAAAAGGTTTGAGGAAGAAAACTTATCACATGAAGATGAGAAACAGAGATGTTCATCATAGAAGTTGAGTCGAGTTAACTAACTGTCTCATTGTCTTTGATCAAGTAAGAAGACTCAAGGATACATATGGCAATATAAAGATATTCAAGAATTGACTGATCCTCATTGACCGAGCCATCAGCAAAACGACCATTGCACCTCCAAAGTGGACAAGAGCCAAAAAGTCAAAGAAGATTAACAAAAATATCACCAACTTCATCTACCTGAGAAGCAAATATTTCCCCTCATTACAAGTTGCTCTCTAGATCAAGATGTTTCTCGAATCTGATATGATTGGGAGAACGCTAAAGAATTCTTGGTTGATCTTGGCCCCACCGCAAGGAAGAGAATCTGGGAACACACCTTGCGATATGACAAGGTGATCGACTCCAATTCATAAAATTAAAGAAATATAATTTGAAATAAAAAAGAAATAAAAAAAAAATTAAAAAATTGAAAGCATAGCATGAAATTGGAAGAAAAATACAATTAAAATATGAATTTCAATGATAAAAATAAGAAAAAAAATAAGAATTTACAGAATTTGGAGCTCCATTAATGGAGTTTTCTTCGTCATCTTCTCCACTTTTCTCCTTTAGATTTACTTTATCTCTTTTCTAAATCACTTAAATCCACTTTCTCTATCTTCTTTCTCATTCTCTTTGATCTTTAGTTCTTTCTACAAATAAATTATCTCTATAAATTATGCTTATTTTCTAAGACCTCTCCTCTATTTATAGAAGGAGGATATAAAAATTATTCCTAACTCACTTATTTACAATTTACATTTATTAGAAAGAACACCCTCTCTTACTTACAACTTTAACTTATTATAGAACACTCTTTCTGTAATTATTTTTCTACAATTGTCATAAAATAATCCATCTCCCTCAATTAATATTATTACAAAATAAGCCTTTTCACTTGTAATTATAATTATTCTAAAAAATAACTTAAAATATAAGAAAAATTATAGAATTACCCCATTTATCTACAAATAATCCTCAGAAATAATTAAGAAAAATGTAAAACCATCTCAATTACACACTAAATATGCATGTGCCAATTTTACCCAATAACAATAAAGCCCCATCATTGTTGTAATAATTGTAGAAGAAGAATTATAAAGGGTGTACTCTGTAATAAGTGAAAGTTGTAAGCGAGAGAGGAAGTTATCCCTAATAATTGTAATAGATCCATAATAGAAAATAAACAAATTGAGTAGGAGAAATCGAAATAAAACTAAATAAAAAAATAAAGAAAAATAGATCTAAAATACAACAATAAATTTTAGAAAGTCAAAAGTAAAATAGATCAAAAAGTGAAAATTGGATAAGAAAGGTTAAAATTTGAAAATTATAAATAAGAACACAAAAATTAGATCTGAAACAAAAATCAAAATAGAATCGAACGAAACATGACTACAACTAAGATCCTCTCAATGAAACCACCATTTTCCCCTGCATTGCTCTCTAGTTTGAGATGTTTCTTAGACCTAAAATGATTAGGGGAATATTAGGAGTTCTTAGTTGATCTCATCCCCACCGTAACAAAGAGGATTGAAAATTCAACTTCACAATACAGCAAGGTGATTGACTCCGATTATATTACATTATGGATTTGATTCGATGTTCTTAATATATCCAAATCAAAAAAAAAAATATTAAAGAAATAAAAAATTAAAGAAGAAAATACAAAATTGATGGAGAATTGCAATTTAACTTTAGAATTTCATTAAGAAAATAATGAAGAACAAGGAGATTTACAGATTTTTGAAGTTTGGAGCTCAAGTAATGGAGGTTTCTTTCTCATCTTCTTCATTCTAGATCTCAAATCTACTTTCTTTCCCCTCATTCTCTAGTTTTTAAGACTTCTATTATATTTATAAAAGGAGAATCTAGAAATTATTTCTAACCCCCTAACTTAAATTTACAATTATTAGAGAGAATTCTCCCTTTCACTTACAATTTTCACTTATTTAGAACACCCCCTCTATAGTTCGTCTTCTACAATTATTACATAATAGTCCCACTATTTCAATTATAATTATTACAAAATAAATCATTTCATTGGTTATTATAATTATTCCTAAAAATACCTCAAAATACAAGAAAAATTATAAAATTACCCCCTTCATTTACAATTAATCCCCAAAAATTTTTAAAAAAATGTAAAATCACTTCAATTATATATCAAATATGCATGTGCCAATTTTACCTTATAACAATAAAGTCCCATCGGTGTTGGCCCACCAAAGTGAAACTCAAGGGCTGATACTAAAGCAATCATCATCATGAAAATAATCATGTTCACAAAATCTCACTATAGAATCTTCGGGTTAAATCAACCTTCTTTGTGTCTTATTAAAAAAAATTGACAAATGTCATTGAGTACTATTTTGATCCTATAATATAAAAAACTCCTGATGCTACACCTTCAGAAAGTAGCCCAAGGGGTGACATCACCATCAAAATTGCATATCGTGGTCATGGACACAATCTTCATCAGAAACGAAGTCAGTTACTACCGTAAACATTGGAACACAAATAGTGATAAAGACTTTCTAAAATAGGATAAAAAGTTATGCCTCAAATATATAAAAATATAAAGACTTTTATGTCAATATCTCAAGCTAATGTCTTTATCACCTAAAAGAGTCAAGTGAGTAAGATTACTCAAAAGAAACAAAAATATTTGTTTTGGGTTCCAACAAGGATACTCTCAATGTCTTGAAGTTACTACATTAAAAGGGAGGGACAATACTTCCTCAAGGAATGAAAGAACAAAAATTAGAGCTGAGACACCAAGCTCTATAAAAAAGAAAGTGAGGATAGAACCATAGAACTTTTGTAGTATCAACACCTTAAGCTCTTGGGAAAAATGAGGAACTTTAGTTGAGCCAAGAAACTTTAGGGTAATATGCAATATAATCATACAAATGCATGCATTTGGCTTTTGAAAAAATATGATACATAGGGGTGGTAAGAAGAAAATGTAAAATCAAGAAAAAGATATAGCTTAAATACAAACTGAGGTAAAATTATTGTTCAATCAATGGATTCAAAAATAATATGTGTAAAAGAATTATGGATGAATATAAACACACAATCATTAAAATACAATTATGCAGGCTAAGATTGAAGGTCTTCTTGCTAGCTCAAAATATACAAAAATAAGGAATATGGTTAAAGTTATGGGAATATTTACAATATCAAATAGTAATGAGGATTCCTAAAATAAGATTGAAAATTATGCCTTTAATGGTGAAATTAAGATAGATTTATGTCAATAGAGCATTCTAATATCCTCATTACCATTGGAACAAAATGAATAGGACTTACAAATATTCACCTATAGTTCTTTTTTTTTTTAATTTAAAAAAATAAGTTATTAAAAGGGAAGCATCAATGTCTTACAATTGCATAGAAATAACATGAATTATCTCCTTTCCGTGAATTGAAATAACGAAAAATGAGAACTGAGACATAAACCTCGTGTGAAGAAAGTGAAAAAGAAGATAAGAATTTCTCTTGTAGCATCAACATTGAAAGCTCTATGGGGGAGTGACAAAAATAACAAGATTGAAGAAAAATCAAATTAGAATAATATCCTTATCATGAAAAAATATCTATACAAAATTACTCAATAAATTAGTAACATTTGGTAGTGGAGTATGGAAATAGGATAAAATTATCACTGCCTAAAATTTTAAAAATAGATTATGATTAAGGTTAATAACAATTTTTAATACTACTACTATCAAGGAATTGAAGTGATAAGGACTTATAGCACAATATGCATGCCTCAATATTACTCAACAACATAATTTTTTTATTTTCAATTAGGAAATATCAATGTCCTCAGATTACCATTAAAAGAGTTAAGGCATATCATTTTCATGAAATGAAAGAAAAATTATATATGATTGGGACTGAGGTAATACGTCTTTTTATGAAAGAAAAGAGAGATCATAAAACCCCAATGTCATCAACATCTCACATTCGAATTGGTAAAAAAATAAGACAATTGGAGTAATAAAAATTGGCAAATGTATCCATTGAGCATAAAATATGGGTAATTATTTGAAATATATTTTTTTCAAATTTCATTTTGAAAGAATAGTAGAAAATAAAAATAAATTATTTTTTATTTTAAAAATCAAATATCATTTTGAAAGGATAATAAAAAACTTTCAATTTTTTTTTATGGAATCATTTTTCAATATTTTGCAAATATTTTTGGAAAGTTTTTCTTTTTTGGAAATTGAACATTTTATTTTTATTTTTTTAGTATTCAACAAATATTTTGAGCACCATTGATGCCGTTGGTCAATAATAAGAATACCTTGTACATTATGGGTATCATCATCTTGTACATTGCAGATACATTCAACTATGTCAAAATATTTTCATTTGTTGTTTTGTTCTCTATTCATTTTCACTTTGAGGCACTTCCGATGACACTGGCCAAATGTAGGAATACCTTATACAATGTGGGTATCAACATCCTAAACATTGTAAATGCATCTAGCTGTGTCGGAACATTTGGGGTGCACGAATCATTGAAATTATTTTGAAATAAATGCCTTGAACATTGTAGACATCAACACATTTTGAAATATTTTTTATTTTGAGAATTCTTTTTGAAAAATTTTATTTTGAATTTCATTTTGATAACTATTTTTTTTATAAAAATTATTTTGAAAACACTTTGCATAAGAATAGCTTAATCAATATTCCAAACATTCCAAAAAAATTGAACAAGTTAAAATAATATAATATGCAATAAATCATCAACAATTTATTTTTAAAATATTTTGAAAAATATGCAAAAACTTTTGAACAAAAATGATTGAAAAGTATTTTACAATTTTTTTTTATTTGAAACATTTTGAAAATCATGCAATTTATTTTTTACGAGAATGAAAAAAATTCATTTTCGTTTTATTTCATTTTTTTTCTTTTTGAAAAGCTCTCTAATATATGAGGTATATATATGTTTCTTGGGAGAAAGACACATTTGAAAACACACATTCTTTTAAAAACAAATTTGACATTTTTCATTTGGAAAAGCCCCTAAGTGGGGTAAGAAAAGAAAATTGTAAAAAACTGTTAGAAAAATAACTTTACCCCCAAAAGCTACTGCAGCATAACCGCAAAATCATTATGTAGAAAAAATCGATGAAGCTGGGGTGTTCTTACATTTTTTTCCGAGAAGAAACACTAGAAAAATACACATATTTTTTTTATTAAAATTTACAAATTTTTTTTTAAAAGACCTCTTAGTGGGACAAATATATGTTATCAAGAAAAGAAAAATATTTGAAAAACAAAATATCTTTTGAATTTGAGATTTTTTTTAAATAAAAATGAAACAGACACATTTTTTGTTACTTTTGAAAATTAATAAAAAAATTTGTAGTTCTTTTTGAAAACTCACATTATATTGCTTATTTTTTGTTGAAAATAATCAGAAAAAGAGACGGTTGTGAAAATATCATAAATGTGATCATGAAGATAAAAGCATGTTACAACAACACATCATGCAAGAATAACTTAAATTAATAAGCATAAATTCCAAAGACATTGAATAAGTCATAGCATTGAGTCATGTAACAAAATAGTAACATATTGTACAATAATTGGTCTAAACAATAATCCAAATATTCCAATAACATTGAACAGGCCAAATAAAAATGACATGAAAATCACAAAAATGATCAAAGGTAATGATGATATTCTAACAAAAAATAATTGTGTCTAATTCTAAACATACAAAAATTGAGAAATAAACAAAATTGTGAGAACAACATTTCCTTAAAATTTAAAGAATTAAAAATATTGAAATGCAAAATGATTAGGAAAAATTGGGCAGCATAACGTCTAACATTAATGCATAAAAATATTTTTCTAAAGAAAAATGTGGGGTATTACTCAATTAAATCTTCCATTTTAAAAACATATTTTTTTTAGAAATTTGGGCAGCATAATACCCCTCAGGGATATGTAAAAATATTTTTTTCAAATTGGGGTGTTACATTATCTCAAACCAATATTATCCAATAAAAATAAAATATAACAAATGAAAAATAATACAAATGAAATCAGTAAAACAAATGAATCATAAAAACAAAGAAATCTCAAATCGAGTATTAGGGTTGGAAATCATGGAACACCCCGAAAATGGACTGAAATTTGGGATTCAAATAAAACCATATAAAAATCACTTGATGAAAATAGTTTTGTAGAAATTACATTAGAAAAATCGATATAGAAAAACGCATTCGAAAGTCGTTATTCAAAAATCACTATAGAGTGATATAGAGTAAGAAAGTTTTATAGGGATAGCGATAGAATGAGACCGATATTTGAGGGAAGCAATATTTGTAAGTGATAGGAAAGAAAAAATGTTATTTGTATGAAAATGATTATGAGTCTGTAACGATATGAAGAAGGAGGTGAGTAATTAGAAAGAAGAGAAAAGAAATTGAGATGGGATATCAAATCTATCAAATTCAGAAAAAAGAAAGCAAAAAAACGTATAAAAATAGATCCATAAAATAAAAAAACAAATTGAGTAGGAGAAATCGAAATAAAACTAAAATAAAAAATAAAGAAAAATAGATCTGAAAAAAAATTAATGAATTTAAGATCAAATTTAAGAAGGTTAAAGGAAAATAGATCGAAAAGATAAAACTGGATAAAAAGGTTAAAATCGAGATACTGCAGACAAGAACACAAAAATTAGTTCTAAAAAAAAGATCAAAACATAATCAAATGGAATGTGACCACAACCAAGATCTTTTCAATGAAAACACCATTTTGTTTCCCCCATTCATGGTCACATTTTAGCTCGGGATGTTTCTCAGATATGAAATGATTGAGGGAACATTAGGAGTTCTTAGTTGATTTCGTCCCCACCATAAGGAAGAGGATTGATAATCCAACCTCGCAATTTGGCAAGGTAATCGGTTCCGATTACATTACATTATGGATCTGATTTTGATTTTCTTGATGGATCAAAATCAAAGAAAAATAAATTAAATAAATAAAAATTAATAAAGAAAAATACAAAATCAAAGGAGAATTGCAATTTAAATTTACAATTTCATTAAGAAAATGAGGAAGAACAAAGAGATTTACAAAATTTTAGAGTTTGGAGCTCCATTAATGGAGATTTCCTTCTCTTCTTCTTTTTAGATTTCATATCTACTTTCTCTTTCCTCTTTCTCTAGTTTCTAGTCCTCTCTCTCTCTCTCTGATTTCTAACAAAATTAGATAATAAATTATGCCTATTTTCTAAGACCTCTCTTTTATTTATAGAGGGAGAATTTATAAATTATTCCTAACTTCTTCACTTACAATTTACAATTAGTAGAGAGAACTCCATTTCTCACTTACAACTATCACTTATTACAGAGTACTTCCCCTGTAATTCTTCTTCTATAATTATTATAGAATAGTCCCTTTCTCTGAATTATAATTATTACAAAATAAACCCTTTCACTTGTAATTATAATCATTATAAAAAATATCCTAAAATACAAGAAAAATTATAGAATTACCCCATTCATTTACAAATAATCTCTAAAATAATTAAGAAAAATGTATAACAACCTCAATTACATATCAAATATTCATGTGTCAATTTTACCCTATAACAACAGATTTTTTAGAAAAAGAATATGAAGAATTTAAAAGTACAAGTGAAGAAGGATCCACTGGAAGGTCAGAAGTAAGCTTAAGATCTTCTCTTGGTCATTTGTCCTTATTCTAACTAGAAAGACTACTCTTCATTTTAAGTGGAGGATGTGAGGATATTCCAATAATAAGCAGAATTGGTAAATCACTTGACATTTGCACTCTGCACTACAAGCTTGATCGTTTCCTGAACTCTGGACTAAGGCAACTCTAGCTGACTAGTAGATTAGGAAATTGGTAGGAAGAGTAAAGCAATAAACCTTCAAGCAAGGAAAATAAGAAAGAAGTGTTTGGAAACTTTTCTATGAAGAGGAAAGACTAAGAACCCGCTCGACTAGTAGGCGATACTCCGGACTTAGGTTTGGTAGATCTAAAAGTTTCTTGCAAAGAGAAAAGTAATCAAAAGAAATATACAAGAAAGAAGAATAAACTACTTTTGGAAACTTGAGACCTTTGGAAAGGATTTACTTCTAAGGATCTTTCGTCAAATTCCCAGTTGCCTGACATGATGAAAAGGTCACAAAACCAATGCTTATCAAATATAGGAAGGTTTCTAATTAAGGAATCATTCCAAATAGACAAGTAGTAGCTAGGTCTCTTAGAAGAGGAAGACAAAAGGCGATAAAAGGAACAAGAGTTCATCAATTCTTATACTAGTTCTCTTATTTCATTCTTCATCTAAGCTAAGATCTAACTTGCTCATCGGAGGGTCCTTGACTGACATCCCACCGATGTCTTTTTAAGTTAAGACGATACCATATTGCGATCAAAAACTCAGAAGCTTCATTGGAGAAGATGATCGAAACTTAAAAACGTCATCGAAGAAGTCAACTGGAGTTATTCATATATGGTAATATGCATCTTCGACTACACTTGATGCTGCTACCTTTAATGTTCATGGCGCTTCGAACAATTGTTATCGTGGTTCTAAATGTAATCATAGTTGTCCTCGTTGTGGTCATTGTGATGATATTGGTCATACCAAAGCACGTAGTTATAAATTACATGGATATCTTATACAACACTAAAAATCACAAACTCGTGATCCATTAACCACGATGCCAATCGCATCCTTTGTTATCCATACTATTTCTGATGGATCAATTGTTACTAGTACCTCCTCTACATCAACCTCTTTACCTCTTTTATCTACAACATAATATTAACAGCTTCTTTCTTTACTCAATGTTGATGATCAAACTCTTTCAATTAACTTTATTAGTATTGTATCTTGCAATTCTGTCACCAGTCTTTCTTCTTGAATTATAGACTTTGGCGCATTTGAATATTTTACAAATTCTGTTTTGAACTTCACTACGTCATAATAAGGATAGAACGACCCTCATTTTGCGAAAAAAAATGATAGTTGCAAATAGTCATTTTTCAGCGATGAATTCCACCAGTCGCTATATAAAAAATGACCCAACTTGTATAAGGGTTTAGTACCAATTTTAAACCCTAAATATTGGCCATCGCTTTGCTAATATTATTTGGGACTGACCATCAATGTTTTGCGCTAAATCAGTCATTTTTGCCTTCTCTCTTATTCAAATCGATCTCTAAGGTTTATATCAAATTTGCACCTCACACGATTTATCTTCTCTATTTAACTCGATCTCTCTCATCGACTCTCTCTCTCTCTCTCTCAAACTCCATTGGATTTTACCTATCCAGGGTTTTGATCTCTCAATCGGATTCCAACTCTCCAGGGTTATGGATGTTCGCATTGAGGTAGAATATAAAGGTTAAAAAATCATTGTTCGTGTTCTTTCTTTTGATCTTCTTAAAGGTTAGATTCTTCGATAATTTTATTTCAATTTTACTTATGTGAATTTCTTCTTTTCGATCTACTGATTTGTTTTTTTTTTTTTAAGTATTTTTGCAACTTAACTCTGATTCATCTTGATTTGTTCTCTCTTTTTTAAAATGAAAGTTTTGTTTTAAATTTCTGACATCTTTGAAAATTTGATTTCTACATCATAGTGATCATACAATTCTTTTCTGAATTCTAATTCTGATTTTGCTACTTTTTTTGTTTATGTTTTGTGTGTATTTGTGTTCTAATTAAAGTCCTCAATGGGAAAAAATGTGGGCTTCGACAGTCGAAAACAAAGAAAGTCTAGGTTCTAAACTTAGAAGCTATAATAGAAAGGCATAAAAGAAAAATTCTTAAAAAAAGATCAGAAAATGAAGAAAATCATGCTTAAAAGAAATAGATTTGTGTTCAGATTTCTACCAAAAAGGAAAATTCTAGGTAGAAGAAAATCATAAAATGAAGATAGGCATGATAGTTGGTATTTTTGTATTTTATAGTAAAATATCACCAAATTATCATGTCTTGTTGTTCATCATAGTAGAAGCATCCCGATTTGGTGCAATATTATTGGAGATAGACTATTGTAAGTAATCTCTTAGGAGATTTTAATGTTGCAAATGTTGTATTTCTGTGTTATTGTTAAAATTTTATTTATCAAAAAATAAATAAGTTGTTGTTATTCAACAATTTTGAGATTTTCTTAAGCTAGAAAGCATAACTATTCATGTCATGAAAGGTCTTAAGTGTTTTGAGGCTGGAAGAAGATTATAATTTTAAGTCCCATAGATTTGTTTTGTGTTTTCTATTATTTGGAAATCGAGTAACTTGCAAATAAGGCTTTTTTGAATTTACATTTATAACAATTATAGAACATGTGATTTTGTTAGTTTCAATTCTGATTTCAAGTTTATGATTTGGGAATGTGGTCTGGTTATTCATTAATTTTGATGACAAATTAATCGTATGCATTATTAAGATGAAATTTAAGAGCGAGGCTGCGAAAATTTCTATGAATGATTAAAGTTTTGGATTGAAAATAGTTTCTTGATCATGTACATGGTAAAAATTGTAAGAGAGGGCAAAAATTTATGTACTTAATTAAAATTGTGCAGGGATAATGGCTATTCAACTGTATGTGTAGTGTTTTATGTAAGTGAGATCTAATAATTATTGATTAGTATTTTGATTTTAGAGCTCTATTGTTCATTACTCATTACTCTGCTTAGAATTATTAGATTTGAAAATACAAATAGCTTCCATTGAAGCATTTATTCATGAATGGATAGCTAATTTCATGTGTATGCACCTTTCGAGTATTTATGACATGTTTGTGAGTAGCTTTGTTTGTAGTCATGACTTGTCGTAGAATGTTTTGAGGGTGTTATACTCTGTAAAATACCATTTTTGCTATAAGTAAAAGCTTCCTCCCAATTTACAGCATGACAATTTCATAAACGAAAAACCTTAAATATGTCCATACAATATGATAGATGTATTGACCCTGGCAACTTACAACCATTATTGCTTTAAATATTTTCAAAACACATAATTTTAGTTGGTAGTACTTTTGCCCAATCCACATCAAACAATGTTTTTAGGAAAAAAAAAATATGCATAACTTTCTGATATTTATACTTGTATTCAACTATTTGCTAATAGCAAACATGACCTATCATTTAGTTTATCCTTCATGACAATACCATAAATAGGTAGGAAGTTGCAGAAATGTGTCACTAGGAATGTCATACAACATACTCTCTCAGACACAATAGAATGCAGAAAGATATTTTCTTTATGAATAATACTAGATACACACCCTTAAAGTAGCTTTACGCAGAGATGATGAGTGCATGTATGCCTTCATGGGTTTGAATGTTAAAATGTTGAGAGGTACTCTTACACCATTACAATTTATAATTCAAAAATAACCTCGAAACACAAAGGTATATTTCCCGTGTTTCTACTATTTTTTATTAATTTTTTTATATTCATGATTTTGTCATTAATGGAACCAAAAGATAATCTAAAGGGTCGAAGTTCGACGTGAACCTCTAGGTGGTTATATTCCATGCTATAGAAAGCAGGTAATTGATAATCAATGTAGTCCATCAGTAATTAGTAACATATTCGTTTGTATCACTTGAAGAGCATATCATACCAGTAATTCTCCCATGTTTGTCACTTTTGTTAGGAACTAGTTTTTTGTTCTTAATATATGCCTAGTGATGTATACTAGTTTCTATCTACATCTCTAGCACTCTTTCCAGATCTTTTTTAAAATATGTAATGGAGTCCCACTTGTTAAAAGATATAGAAAATGAGATAGAGGTAGTTCAACTTAACTTAAACCTCTATTTGATTTATGGCTTAATTTCATTTTTTTATTGGTGGTTGATCAAACATTAATATATTGTTAGGTTTGACAAAATCTCTACTTGATTTCCTCTATCATACTCTCTCACATAATATGGGGATGTCTACAAGATCAATGTGATTGCTAATTGAACTTGACAAGGTTCCAAATATTTGGAATGTTCTGTAGTGATAGGACATTCTCTCACTCACAAAAAAAAATGAAACTGTATCCTATAAAGAGCGAAACCACATTTTATACCTAGCAATCGACACATCTTCAATGGAAAAAAGAAATGCTTTCAGCAAATGTGAAAACACGAACTCAACACGGTATCTTGGATGATTTTGAAGCTTCTTTATTTTTTGCAATCTATAAACTAGAGAGCAGAAGAAAAAGGCCACAAGTATGTTTTTGGATGACAAGTCAGTTTGTAGGTAGATTTTCTGAAAATCTTACACATCCAATTTTAGAATTCCTTTCTTATCCATCTCCACAGACTTGAAGCATCTATGATTTTGATTGATAAGTCAAACTTGATTACACAAGTTGGGATTTTAGTGCTTAATATTTTGGTTTCCATATCATTTTCTTCTAAAAAGTAAGAATCCAATATAATAGTAGGATAATAACTTCATCTGATGACCTAGCCAAAAGACTAAATTTACTTGCTATTTCAAACTAGAAATACTTGATCAAACAACTTTATACTATTCAAGTTCATATATTTAGTTTTTATTTTTAATAATTGTAGATATGAGTTGGGAAGCTAAGAAAATATTTGATTAATCCAACTAAAATGTGATGGCCATTAAACCTTGCTCAAGTTTCTTTGTTCAGGTTTCCTTTCTTTCCCGTCTAAAAAGTTTATTTTTGTTATAATTTTGGTTTTCGTGGTGGTGCTTCAAAATACTCTATTTTGAAACTTTATGGTGAAAGATATTTAGATTAGATGTAATAATAAGGAACATAATAAATGCATTTGCTAATGGTATTTGATAGTTTGTTTGATTCGATTTGGTGAGATGTCTTGGTTTGTAACTTTGTAGGAGGAAATATTAAATAATAGGTGGAAAAAATAATACTCTGTTCTTGGTCTTGCATTTTTCCATCTCAATTTATTTGGTGATTTCAAGTGTGCTTGCTATTCCATAATTTAGGACAAATTCATTCGAAAAAAGATCCTTCTATTTGGGTTGTCTTGGTGGTGGTTTTAATGTTGTGCAGGTAAGGATTAGTTTCCATGAAAATTTTTCTACTCATCTCTCAACTTTATAACATTTACTAAGGGCTTTCTAATAAAAGATCTCAGTAAATAGTTTAATTTTCTAAATTTTTATAGTTGTCCTAATTACACGTGTAATAGTAAATTTACTCTTAATCAAACACTAAAAATATATCTCATCATCTTTGCTCTATTTTGCATTAAATTAGCACATTGATATCGACATGCTCTCTCTTATAAATGGTTACAAAATAAAAATGGTGGCTTGTCAACTTGGGAGCTGTAATAGCATACAAGTAGATGGAGGTAACTCCTTTCAAAACCAAGTAACAATTCTAAAAATTCTTGGAATCCCTCTATGTTAGTAATGACAGTTGAATGTGGTCTTATTAATATTGTTAATGAAAATAATAGGCTATAAGAATAAAAAAATCACAACACCATACTTAAATATTTTGCTAACTTAATCACATTTTATGAAAATTTTGGGTTATGTTTGCAAGTCATCAATCCTTCAGAAGTCTTCCAAGACATTGTTGTCGAACACAAGTAATAAATATTTCTTTAACTTTTCTACTTTCTCTGATTAGTGTTCTTCAATTTGATACACAATAATGTTTGAGGTATTCTTGGTATGTTGAATGCACCGCACCAACAATTCAAGCTCTAGTATAGTTCATGAAATTATATCAATGACATTGGAAGAAACAAATTTAAAATTTTGTTGCCAAAGCAGTACGTTACCTCGAACATAAACAATTACCAAATGATTCATGGTATGTTTCTTTGTCTACCTATGAATGATTTACACTTCTCACTTATTGCAATTTGCATAGATCAAATATTTACACGAAAATATTATTTGTACAGGTATGAAAATTGGGGAATTTGCTTTATCTAGGGGAACATGGTTTGCACTAAAGGGGCTATCGACTGCTGAGAAGAACTAATACAATAGCCCAATCATACGTAAAGCAATTAATTTTTTTTTAACTTATAAATCCAAAAAAAGCGAGTGCTAACAACAGTCAGTTTTTTCTAACTACTAACAATAGGCATTTTTGCCAACTACTCAAGACAGTCGTTTATTAAAGACGACTTCGATTAAAATAACTGTTGCTATGGCGTTTTCAGCGGTCGTTTTTTTTTAATGACTCTTGAGCAATCTTTTTTTGTCAATTTTGACATAGTGTTTGTCCAATCTCCATCCTACTAGTCATGCTAAACCGGTTTGTCTGCCCAATGGCTCAAGTCTACCAATCACTCATCAAGGGAATTTTATTACATGAAAAGATTTCTCTTTGTGATGTGCTTTATGTTCCATCATTTGATTTAAATCTTCTTTCAGTTTGTAAATTGACTCAGTCCCAAGATAGTACACCACTCTAAATGTTATGGTGCATTATCCCTTCAGGCATTCACAAACTCTTTAACAGCTCACAAAATAGCTATATATATTATTTTTATTTGAAAATAAAAGAGAAATTAACAATACAAGGTTGATAATGGATATCTAATTTCCTACCATACAACTGTGGCAACCCGACCTAAAATAAATAACAGAACGGAAACATAAATAGCGCATCGCGCTAACAGAAAGTAAATAAACATGCAACCAGTCATTATCCCTAGATATCCCTTCACCAACCTACACACATTACAATGTAAAATGCAAATATCATTCATTAAACGTATTTCCTACCCGCAGTCACGTGTCAACTGATGGAGCTTGTCATGTGTAGCACTGCTACCATACCACTATCCCGGCTGATCACGGGTTACGTTTGGCACGTGCACAGGGTGTGACATCCCATCTTTTCAGATGTAAAATGCAAACTTCACCCCTCGGATGTGATTTTGACATTTTACCTTTTCATCCTATTTTTCCCTTTTTTCAATTTTCATAGTTATTAATCTTTCAAAAATAAAATATTCACTTTCTGATATTCATCAATTCAATATGAGTTAACTGAATATTAAATCATTTTTTCAACCATAAAATTTATTTTTATTAATAACATTGAAAAAATACAAAACTTATATCAAAACTGGGTCCAAACGGTGCACATGACCCAACTGACGGAAATAACCTGGTGAAATATCCTACCTACGTATAATTTGTTATAAAATATAATTAAACATATCAAATATGCAAATTCTAGCGTGAATTTGAAATAACCAATTGAATTCTATATTTTTTAAAATACATCACAAATTTTTAATAAAATCCTAAATGCAATTTTCATAATCTACGATTACTAATAGAAATTGAGAGTTCCTTATTGTCTTAGTGCGAAAGAATCGAAGTGCATGCACGAAATCGAGATGATTTGACACAAAAATCGAGGTGAATCAAACTTTTAGATGGTTGATTTTTGAGTTTGACCCAGTGGTTTCAAAGATCTCGATACCGTTGTCATTTCTCCCTTCTGCAACGATTGACGATTTAACCCCGAAACAGATGAAATCCGAGGTCGAAGTTATAAAACCCCCATATATATATACAACTGATTTTTACTGAAACAAGATAAAAAAATGAGAAAATGGAAAGAACTTGGGTGAGTTTTGTAGAGAACGAAGCTGCGGACATTTCTCCCTTCTATGTCGACTGTCGAAGATAGACCATTTATGACGAAACGGAGGTTGAAAATTGGGAAGAAAACCAATTTCTTTTAAAAACTCGTTGGCTGGTTTTGGATGAATTTGGAAGATAAATAGTATTTTTATAATAAAAAAAATTATTTATATAAATGTGGGACGAAATTGGTATTTTTCCTATTGTTTCGTTCGACGATAACTTGACTGTCTGGACTTCAAAAGTGACGAATGAATACTCTATTTTATCTAATTTTTTATTCTGGATCTAATGATGTACTCAAATTCTAAAAATTATGTCTCTAGAAAAAATTTAATTTTTTGGCCTATTGAGACCTTAAAATTGACGTCGTTTTCATTTTTTTACGACATTTTAACTTTTTAAGCTCCAAAAATGACAAGTAAATAGTCCATTTTCTATAATTTTTTGTTACAAACATAATGATATGGTCAAATTTTAAAAATTCTTGATTTAGCAAAAAGTTATTATTTTAGTCTGGTCCAACTCGATAATCAAGGATTTTGCAACTTTTCTATTCGGACTCGCATTTGAGCATGCTTATAGGCTAAAGTATGTTTTTCAATCATTTTGAATCTAATGGTGAGATCAGATTTTATTAAAAATGACCAGAATAAAATCCTACAGTTTTACCCTAAGTCCCACTTTCAAGATTTTTTTCAAAATTTCATTATTTATTTTTTCTCGAGATACGAATTGAAAACTTGAGATTTTATATTAACAAACGCAATTTCCTTTTCATTCAAGTATTAATAAAATTTTGTCACCTTTTATTCTCTTTCATTGTGATAGTTGGGGTGGTTACACTACTCCCTCAGCCATTGGTGCTTATTACTTTCTCATCATAGTCGATGATTGAACTCGATGTACTTGGATATACCTCTTGCATACTTACAAATTTTTCAAAGCCTTTTTTGCCATGGTTCGATCCCAATTCAATTGTCATATTCAACAACTAAGAACCGACAATGGAATTGAATTTGCCACATCTCACCCAATGCAAGATGTATTACATGAGCACGATATTCTCCATCAACAAACTTACATTGCTACATCCCAACAAAATGGCATTTCAGAACACAAACATTGCCATCTTCTTGAGGTAGCATGTGCTTTGCACTTTCATTTTGGGGAAAAGGTATTTTAATCGCAGCTTACCATATTAACAAAATGCCAACACCCCTACTTTCCAATGCAACCCCTCATGAAGCCTTATTGAAATTCAAACCTTGTTATTATCACCTCTACGTTTTCGGTTGCCTTTGTTACGCACACAATATGGAACCTAATCAAAACAAATTCTCATTACAAGCCTTTTTATATGCATTCATTGGTTACCCTTATGGCCAATGTGGTTATCGTGTTTATAATCTTGACATTAAGAAAATCTTCACCAGTCGCGACGTCACCTTTCATGAAGATATCTTCCTTTTTAACACATTACTCACTTACCATCTTCTTTTTCGATTGTTCTATATCCAAGAACAAAAGTTCAATTAAGATATTTCCATATTTTCCTTTAAAACCAAGGTTACAAAGATTTTTTATGTCAACCAAAACTGCTTCTAACATGAGTTGGCATGACGAGAGCCATACGAAGGATGGCTTGTTAAGGCACCCAGTAGACTCATTAGCATGGAAAGATTTTGACGATCAAAATCCGTCATTTGCTTCAGATAGTCATAATATAAGGTTTGGATTGGCTAACGATGGTTTCAACCCTTTCAGGACTATAAGCATTTCTCATAGCATATGGCCTGTGATTCTTATTTCATATAATTTACTCTCGTGGATGTGTATGAAACAATCAAACATGATCTTATCCCTATTGATCCCCAGTCCTAATAGTTCAAGAAATGACATAAATGTTTACATGAGGTTTCTGGTGGAAGAATTGAAAGAATTGAGCGAATACGAAATAACGACGTATGATGCATCAAAAAATAAAACCTTTCAGATGCGTGCAGCTTTGATATAAACCATTAGTGACTTTCCTAATTATGTTATGTTATCAGGTTGGAGTACAGAAGGGAAACTTGCGTGTCCTGTTTGCAATAAGGATACATGTAGCCAATATATGAATAAAGAAAAAAAACATTGTAACATAAGCCATCGTCATTTTTAAAATTTCACAATAGGTTTCGAAAGAAAAAAAAGATCATTTTATGGCACAGTGAAAGATAGGACTTCACCATTTGTTGTGTCTGAAAATGACATTATAAATTTGTTGAACGGGATTGTGTTTAAATTTGGGAAATAAGTTAGGAAGAAGCAATCAAAACAAACACAAGATGACGTAATGCCAGATAATTGGAAGAAATTAAGCATATTGCTCGAATTGCCATATTGGATAAACAATTTATTGAGACATATCTGGACATGATGTACATCGAAAAGAATGTGTGTGATAATATAATTGGTACTTTGTTGAACCTCGAAGGTAAACCAAAAGATAACTTAAAGACTCATTTGGACTTGGTAAAAATGGGCTTGAGGGACACACTTCACCCGCATATAGTGTCTACGACGAATAAAGTTAATTTGCCAACTGCTTGCTTCTCCATGAAAAAACACGAGAAATAGTTGTTTTGTAAGGTACTAAAGAGTTTGAAGATTCCAGATGGGTACTCTTCCAATATCACAAGACGTGTCAATATAAATGAGCGCAAAATTACTGGTTTGAAGAGTCACGACTCGCACGTCTTAATGATGTAACAATTGTTGCCATTGGCTATTAGACGATCAATATCTTAAATATCATTACAATTATCATTGAATTGTGTAGTTTTTTTCTGTAAATTAGGTAGTAAAATATGTAATATTTAGGAATTACATCAACTTGAGGAATGTATTGCTCTCATGTTGTGCAATTTAGAACTAATATTTTCCTATGCATTCTTTGACATTATGGTGCATCTACCGATCCATTTGGCTAAAGAAACAATATTAGATAGTCTTGCTCAATATTATTGGATGTATCCAATTGAAAGGTGCGTACTATTAAAAGTAATTATGATCTTAGCTCAAATTATTTTCAAACAATTATCTCATATACATTATGTTTATTTATATAGGTATTTGTATAGATTAAAATCCTATGTACGAAACAGATCTCAGCCTGAAGGATCTATAACTGAGGGATACTTGCCTGAGGAATGTCTTACCTTATGTTCAAGATATCTACATAATGTCGAGACAAGGTTCAATAGACCAATTAGAAATTACGATGGTTGTGCGATAGGAGGCGTCGTTACATTTTATTTGAGGGATTGGAAAAAGAACAGGCACATCGCTATATACTGTTCAACAACCAGAATGTTACGTGTTACATAGAGTAAAAAAAAATTTGAATCATTAAAGTTATGCACAAGCATACGTGATGTAATTTAGTTTTGTGATTATGCAGACAACATATACGTTCTCTTATAATGCAGTTTTCATGCAAGAATTCTCATGAATTGCAGAAGTTGCAAAATGAAATGTTTACTAGTTAGTTCAAGGATCATGTAAGTGAAATAGATTAAATATGATTATGACTCATTAGTTTTATCTTGGTAATGTATTAATATTAACTTTTTCGCTTTAATCAGGTGTAATTACTGAAGAAATCAAATAAAATCATGTCAGATGAAATTGTGAGCTTAAGCTTAGGTCCACAAAGTTTTACGAAAAGATTTAAAGAGTATATTTAAAATGATTTTAGATTTTGTGTATCGGATAACAAGAAGGGACATAAAAATCAAAATAGTGATGTAGCGATTACTGCAACCACTACAAGTTATGCAAGCACTAAAAATAAAAGACTCATTACAAGATCAATAACATATTATAGGCATTTAACATATATAATTGAATTGACATATTCTCATAGTCTCAAGTTTGTAATGTTTAAGTATGATTGGGCTGATGTTAAGATAATGGACAAAGGAATTGTAAAACCCCAAGTTCTGGATTCGTATCTCGAGAAAAATAAATATTAGAATTTTGAAAAAAAAATCTTGAAAGTGGGACTTAGAGATAAAATTTTAGGATGCTTCTAATCATTTTTAATGGAATATGACCTCACCATTGGTTTCAAAATGATCGAAAAACATACTTTAGCCTATAAGCATGCTCAAATGCGAGTCCAAACATAAAAATTGTAAAATTCTCGATTATCGAGTCGGACTAAGCTAAAATAGTAACTTTTTGCTAGAATAATAATTATTAGGATTAGATTACACCATTGGATTCGTAATAAAAAATTATTGAACATGGACAATTTATTTATCATTTTTGGAGCACAGAAAGTCGAATTATCGTCAAAAATGAAAATGACGTCAATTTTAGAGGTCACTTTACGCCAAAAATATAAATTTTTGTTAAAGATAGAATTTATAAATAATGACCACACCATTAGATCTGGAATGAAAAATTAGGCGAAATAGAGTATTCATTCGTCACTTTTGGAGTCCAGATGGTCAAGTTATCGTCGATCAAAATAATAGGCAAAATATCGATTTCGTCCCAAAGTTATATAAATAAATTTTTTAAATTTTTTTATCATCGTCTTCCCCAACCCATCCAAGAAAACCAGCCAACAGTTTTTTGTTTTTTAAATCATTTTTTTCTCAACGTTCCAACTCAGATTCGTCGCGAACCGCTCTTCGTCGACGACCGACATAGAAGGGAGAAACTCCGCAGCCTCATTCTCTACAAAACCCACCCAACCTTTTTTTGTTTCACTTTCTTTTTCATCCCGTATCATCAAAAATCAACCATATTTATATACGGGGGTTTCGAAACTTTGACCTCGGATTTCATCCGTTTTGGGATCAAACCGTCCTCCATTGCAGAAGAGAGAAAAGACGACGACGTCGAGATTTTCAAAACCACCAGTTCAAACTCAAAAATCAGTCACCTCAATTTTTTTATTGATCGCCTCGATTTTCGTACACATATTTCAATTCTTTCGCATAGAGATAGTAAGGAACTCTCAATTAATATTAGTAATCATAGATTGTGAAAATTACATTTAGAATTTTATTAAAATTTTGTGGTTAGTTTTTAAAAATATAGAATTCAATTGGTTATTTCAAATTCACGTCAGAACTTGCATATTTGATATGTTTAATTATATTTTATGATAAATTATACGTGGGTAGGATATTTCAACGGGTTATTTCCTTCAGTTGGGTCCTGTGCACCGCTTAGACCCCGTTTTGATCTAAGTTTTGTACTTTTTCAATGTTATTGATAAAAATAAATTTCATAATTAGAAAAATGATTTAATATTCAATTAACTCATATTGAGTTGATGAATATCAAAAAGTGGATATTTTGTTTGAGAGATTGAAAATTATAAAATTCAAAAAAAGAGAAAATGGTATGAAAACGATAAAATGTCATAATCAAACTCGAGGGGTGATGTTTGCATTTTACATTGTTGTGTTGTGTGTAGGTTGGTGAACGGGTATCCAGGGATAATATTACTGGTTGCATATTTATTTACTTTTTGTTAGCACGAGGCGCTGTTTACTTTTTCGTTATGTTATTTATTTTAGGCCGGGTGGCCACAGTTGCATGGTAGAAAACTGGATATCCATTCTTAACCTTGTATTGTTAATTTCTCTTTTATTTTTAAATAAAAATAATATATCTATATATATATAACTACTATGTGAGCTGTTAAAGAGTCTGTGAATATCTGAAAGGATAGTGCGTCATATCATCCGGAGTAGTGTACTATCCTGGGATGTATGGTAGGGACTACCAAGTTCATACGTCGTATGGGACACGTATGAAAGTGGAGTCATAACTGGAATCCGGGTTATTCCTCTCTATCTTTATTAGTAAACTTGTAATGTAAAGATGGTCGTATACGAATGGTTTGTATATTTGGGAATCACATGCACACCTAATAGGCATAAACGAAGATGATTAATCAGTGATCACTAACAATCTATAGTAGTCGAACGTTCTGACACATTGAAAAGAGATCCATTGCTTACGATCGCGTCAAACAGCTAGCCTGAGCAGGATAAATGGTCCCGTAAGTATAGTAAACAGCGACCAGCCACAAAATCAGGAACTAATACTTTATTATTAAACATCATGTCCCAACTGGGAGTGATCCAGTCGTGAATCCAATACTCTAATTCCAGTACTCCACCATTGTGTATTATGTATTTGTTGTCTTATTTTGATATATAAAATGAAATGTATGTCTAATGTTTTCATTTGATCAATTAGATTTGTATAAAAAGAGAATATTATAGTGAGTACTACTGATTGATGTAATGTGAGTTTTAAAATGTTTAGTTCCTCATCCCTAGCTATATGTATCAGTTAATTATAGTTTCTTTTGTAAAATTTTACATATTTTAAAATGATTCAATATTTTTATTCGTTCATGTTAGAAGAGGTTATTGGCAGAAATTGTTTGCTTCCTTATTTAGTAACCATTGTTACTCACCATTTCCTCCTCTATTTTTTTTAGTTTCAGATTCGAAACTTGACAAGGTAGGTGTAGAAAACGAGTGAGAATAATCTTGTGGGTCAAATAGACAGTCAGAGTCCGTCACTTGGTGAGTATTGGGGTTATACCCCTAATGGTGTCAGTTTCGTCTAGAAGTATTATGGGTTTTTTTTCGAGCGTTAGGACTTTTGTTAGAATGAGGAAATAGTTGTATAATTATGTATTTTGTTATCCTCCCGTACTCTGATCTATCGTACGTTATTAGATATATATAGGCTTCCGCTAGTCTTATATCTTTATATGTATATATGCAGAATTGTATGTTGTTTATCAGGTGCAAGTTGAACGCCTTGGAATGCTAACATAAATAGAGGAGACCATGCCGAAATTTTAAAACGCCACCTTGTGCCTCGAGATCTGACATGGGGTTTTGTGTTAACGTTTGACGGGGCGCCACAAGAATAAAGGTTGATGATCATGGGTTTATACTTATCAACTTCACATGACTTTTATTTCAAGGAGATAAAGTCACAAATGAACCATTTGCATTACAAGTTTTCTATGTAGAAGATCGTATTGATTTAGGATGGAATGTTATTATAAAGACTAAATCGAGAGATTTGTATTACATGAATGAGAAAATTGTTAATGATGAAGACGATATATAGGAGAGCCATCCATTTAGCGATGGTTTTGACAGAAATATCTTTGAAGAGAATGATGATGGTGATGTCAATTGGGTTAGAGATGATGTACTGGAGGTTACTATCGATGCACCTCCCCACTTATTATGTGAATTGCTTCCTTATCCAGTTGATGATACAAATGATTCTGATTTTGAAAATCACTAAGTTATAGCTCATATTTTGCAATGAATTATTTACTTTAAGTGTTCATCGGTATGTCAACATCATTGTTTAAATAATTATTTACTGCTTAAATTTGTAATAAATATTTAATTAATTTTCATTTTATCTCATATTTATGTTCTAACATTGTTTGTAAATGTAGATGAACTCACTTCAGTATGAAGTTGATGAGGTGTCTTCAAGAACGTCACCCAAGAGAAGGTAAGGCCCAATACGATGCATTAACATATGTAATGTTGAACCTAATCGAAGATCGAAAGTACATTTCAACAAGGCTGAACAACCTTATGGTATGCATGCTCAAAAGTTGTCTAGTTTTTGTGGTATCTTGGCTAAAGACCCACATCTACTCAGATTAGATGTCCCATCATGGAAGATAATTGATAAGGATGTCAAAAAATGAGTGTGGCAGAGCGTTTTGATATGTTAGATATCTTTAATAGAATTATGCAGGTTTTTTTTATCGATATATACTTTTGTGAATTTTTTATAATAGTTTTACATTTTTCTTTGATTTCTATGATAAATTTGTCATCGGTTCTCAACATTATAAGCATGTAATGAAAAAAATTAACTAGTTATGGAAAGACAATAAGCATAGACTGAAGTCTCGTATTAATGATACATTTAATGATGATAGAACTCAAGTTTAAAATTGTCCAGATGATATTTCTCTTGAGCAGTGGATCACACTGATTGATTTTTGGAATTCTAAATTGGGTTAGGTATATTTTGTGTAAAATAATTTAGTTTGTTAACATTACATGTTTAGTTTTCAATTAATTAACTGATCTTGATATAGCGTCAGAGTACTACTAATCGGGAAAATCGTTCCCACCAGACAATGTTTCGTACATCTGGTTCGAAAAGTTTCTCACGTGTACTTCATGAAGAGGTATATCAATCCTATTAATATTCCATTGATTATAAATATAGTTATTATTATGTTTGATATATCAATTACATATATAACTATACTAATCACCATTCTGTTATTTTCTAATATGTGAATAGGAAAAGCAAAATCCAACAAAGGGTCTACTTAACCGGGCAGAATTATTTATCAAGACCCACACCAATGATGATAACAAGCCAGTAGATGATGTTGCTGCTAAGAAAATTGTAAGTGCAATTACGTTATTGAAAAATATAAACTATTTACTATAATTAATCATTGTCAATAATTGTTTATTAAATTAATTAAACTCATAATTATTTTTGTAGGATGAGATGAAAGAACTCATGAAAGATTTACCACCGGACTCTCAAGACATCATCGGACCGAATGACATATTTGCTAAGATTATGGGGCCCGAGAAACTTGATCATATTCGTGGGTATGGCTTGGGTCAGACTCCAACATCATTGTTTGGATCATCTTCTAGTCAAGGTGTCTCCTCATCCATAAATACTGAGGAGCATATCATTTTGAAGGATAAAGTGAAAACTTTAAAAAATCAACTAACTGAAATGGAGAAACAAAGAGAAGCTGATAAAGTCGAGGCTGCGTGACAAAAAAAATATGATAGGGAGGCACATGAGGAGCTCAAACATTTTTTTTTTGGAATGGAATGATTAGTAAGTATTTATTCATATTGTTTAAGTTTTATAATAAAGTAATACAATATAATTCATAATATGTTTTTTTTTGTAATTCGAAAACTGGTACTCGATTCCACCTGACTCTTTTACCCAGCTTCCGGACGATGATTAATTTACTGTAACTTTTAAGAGTTACTCTTTCTTTTAATGTCTTTAGTAAACTACTTTGTTTTAAATACTAAGTAACATCGATAACTTTTAGGATTTTTTGAACTATTTCAACATTAAAAATAATTATTTTTTTTCACCTATATCATACTCTTTATTTTGGAATGTGTAAACTACACATATACTAATATGTTTGTGTAAGACTTCATACACTTTTCTAACTCATATCATATTTTTTTGCTTGTTAGTTCCTTGTATTTTTTTATTATTAGTATCTCAAATCTCATATTTTATGTTTCTTACTATATCACTTTTTAACTTGTTACTAACTCTTTTTTTTTTTACTTATTAGGTATACCTTTTTTAACTCCGCCAATGTAAAATTAAACATTTTACATTGCTAGTCCCAAGCCCAGATAAAATAGGAGGGAAAATGATGAAGCAAGGAGTAGTTCGCTTGATGCACCTGGCCAAGAGGTAATTCTTTTATATAATCTGGATTAGAAGCTACTTTATTATTAAAATAATGATGTTTTAGTAGCTTTACTATATAATTTGAAATAAGTATACTTATTACTAACTACCCATTTATTTTTATTTTTTTGCTTGGTGAGGAGTTTGAGGAAAAGTTGATGAATCTATACTTCAAAGAACTATTCCAAGCGATAATAACTTAAGTTTGACATCTTTCATACATGGGATGTAAGTATATTCATCTTACATTCTAGTCTCATGAGAAGAATTTCATTTGGTACTTGTGCATTAGTAATGCTATATGATGATCATTGATTGTTTTCTTTTAGAAAAATTTGCTTATGAAAATCTGATTCTTCATACTTGTGATCTTAATTTTACTTTCAATGTGGTCTTAAAGTTAGTACAATTATTTTTAGAATCTCAAAGTTAGTACAATGATTTCAATGTGAGTTTAATGCATATTTGTATTAATTTGGATTACCCAATCATTTGTTACCATTTAGGAAATCAATGTGGACTTGATATGAACCTAACCAATACACCATTTAGGAGATCATCTAATCCATGCCTTCTTTTATCCTCATCAATCATCTAATTCATGCCTTGCAAGATCTTTGGAATAATTCTTAAGTTGTATATAATTATCCTTAATTATTTAGCATTTCTATTTCATATATATAGATAGGAGTGTCATTATCACACACAAGGGAAGGAAGGTCCATGATATTCCTAGCTAATTTAATGTAAGGGATATATGTTTCTTAATGTAAGGGATACGTTCCTAGCTAGAGATGGAACAAGATCAACACATAATATACAATGACCACGGTTCATTGGGATAGTTTGCGCATTATTAAGATATACAGTACTTACCCAGTAATCAAGGTGAATGTCTTCTAGCCATCCTTGTACTCTTCAAGGAGGTGAAACTCTACATAAGTTGTATGTTTATGCTTATTGGTCTGGACTCTGGACTATCAGATCAGCTGGAACACTCTCCTTGGCTAATGGATAGTCTTTTTTCTGTACTATTTCTATAATAACCTCAACATCCAAAAGTAGGTGATTTTTCGAAGATGGTTAGTATCAGTTGATTGGTTTGGTTTGAGGGTTATAGCTCATCCACTAACTAGTATCCCCGAACCCAAAATCAAAAATACCTGGATGAATGCAAACCATCCAATTGAAGTACCCTTTTCCATGATCTTGTTAGCCCTCATAAAATTGGGCACGTAGATTTGATTTTAGGTTCATGCAATTGGTACATTTTCACGATCACAACTTGTCTGAGTGGTCAGTGGTAGCCATGGAATGCACATTTAGAATCAATTGGCACGTGACCCTATTTTGGTTATAGATGGTACTATTTGTAGAAGTAATTTGGAGTTGCTCTTATATTTTATTAAATTTGGGAATCTGATTCCATCTTATTCACTTTGCAACTTCTAGATGAGAACAGGTGGTACAACTTCGATGACAGCCATATTTCATTCATTAATGAGGAAGACGTGAAGTCTACAGCTGCTTTGGTGCTATTTTACAGGAGAGTGAAAATCGAAAATATCTCTATAAGTAATGGAGCACAGTCCTCTGCAGGTCATAACAATGTTTTGTTCCAGAAGTAGAACACTCAAGCTTCCCAGAGAGAGAAGCCAAGCAAAGGTGTGTTTGTGTGTGTGCATTAATTGTATATAACTTGTATGAACTATGTAATGGTCCTTAACTAGGGATATGGGTAGCATTTTCATATTTTATTTTTAAACGTAGGAAATAAGGGCACTAACAGAAAAAAAAAAACCTTTCTTTAGTGGGTATTGTTCTTGATAAGCTTTAAATTGGTATCGTATGGCCCCTCACAAATCTAGGGTCTGCCCTCGTGGCTCCATTGTTGAATCTCCTTGTAGCTGGTCTAGCTATTATTAGCACGTGAATATGTATGATGAACAAATGAGTTTTGCTTGTTTTGTAGAGAAGATGTAGTAGGTTAATTAGAACCCACCATTAGATGTAATTGGTTCATTTTTATTGCTTGAGAACATCTGATCATTGTATATTATGTGTTGATAACCCTTTTATGTTTTTCTATGGTTCCAAGCACTGATATTGAAATCTTATTCTAGATACATTTCTGGCCTTGTTCAGGTTTACACTCTTTTAATATACTTTGCTACTTGGTGTGGAATAGGCTGTTATTGGAGCCAATATCATATCACCTCTAGTACTATTACTCCAACAGGAAGACTTTGACGTCAAGAAGGAGGCTGCATGGGCTATCTCGAATGCCACCTCAGGCAAATCCCATGAACAAATTCAGTATGTGTTTTTCTTTTCTCTCATTTCATTTCTTTTAACCATTTCATTACTAATGTGTCAGGATATTATCAGTGGACTCGATTAATAGGAATATCCTTCAACTTGAGGATCAAGCTGTCAGTGATGCCATCCATGAGATCATTGTGAATGGTTGATTCTAAGGTATGTTTTGGTTGCACATGACTTATGGCTTTGCCATGCTATTTTACCAGATTGGGCATGGAGATGGAGTGGAGTATGAGAGATGATTGGTTTCAAGTGCACACTAAATCCAAAAAACATATCACATTTTCAGGCCCTCAATCAGGGTCCTAATTAGCAATCGCCCGTTTAGTTATGTTTTATAATTCTTATTTTGTCTTAAGTTGCTTAGGCTATCAAACATATTTATTGAAAGTGATACACAACTTTAGGAGCATAATAGGACGGAAATCATTGTATTAGTTTGAAAGAGTTTGAGACTTTTAGTTGTATTCAAGTTGATCGCATTAGATGTCATAGATGGAAAATCTGTAAAGGAATGTAGATACCATGCCAACCCTAGCTAGGACTACTATTGTATTTTTCTAGAGAAGGGAAGAGAAGTACTCCTTGCTTCAACCTCCCATAATATACATTTTTTTTTTCCTTTTTAAACAATAACTTACTGATTAAGTAGAATCTTATTTATATTCTTAATAGACCTAAGAATTTTTTTTTTTTAAATGGCTTTTTTTTGTGACTATAATCTAAACAACCATTTCATTTGTTTTGGATTGCACAGGTGAGTTAGTACATCATTATCAATTGCTAAGAAACTTCTCTATTTTTGTGGGTCATTCTCTATATTATCATTCATGTAGTTTTTAATTTTTATTACAAATGAGCTTGTAGCCTAATAATCATATTTCCAAATAAACATTGACTCGAACCAATTTAGGGTCTTACAAACAAAATCGAACAATCTTGAAGGCAATTGCTTTCTCTCTTTTTTTCTTAGGAAGCAATGGAGGCAATGGTTGTTGATGTCGGATCAAGACTTCTTAAAGTAGGATTTGCAGTTCCTGATCAAACTCCAACTATGGTAATATAAATTCATATATATCTTTTTTCCATGTCATGTCATTAGAAATTGCTATACTCATTTCATCTTATCAATGCATGAACAATCTACTAAACAACTTCAAATGCAACAATGGTGGAATGGATGGATTAGAAGAGATGATATTCATGTACAAATTATTAGGTTTTAAAATACTATCGATCAATGTTTATGTTACTTATTTTGTTTATAATTCATAGAGTTGCCTCTTTTTTATAGTGAAAATATTCATGAATGCATACTTTGTTTTTGGATTTCGTAGATGCATGTTTGGTAGAGTGTAGTTTATGTTTGGTAAAATGTTGTTTTTTTAAAAACTAAAGTTGTCATTAGGGGCGATTTTCAAACTACCTCTAAAATATAAGAACCACCCTTAAATAATAATAAGAGTCGATTTTAAAATCGCCCTTAAATTGTTATTATTAGAGGTAATTTTCAATTAATTTCTAAAAATATAAAAATCACCATTAAATCATATTATTTAGAGGCGATTTTAAAACTGCCCTTAAATAACTATTATTAGAGGTGTTTTTCAATCAGCCACTAACAATATAAAAAACCTCCCTTAAATCATATTCTTTAAAGGCAGTTTTTAAACTGCCATTAAATTATTATTATTAGAGGCAGTTTTCAAACAGCCTCTAAAAATATAAAAAAATGCCCTTAAATAATTATTTAGAGGTAGTTTTAAAACTGCCCTTAGTTGGCCACTAAAAGGAATTAGCGACGCCACTATAGTGGGCGTTTCGACTAAACTGCCCTTAAATATATTTGAGGCGGTTTAGTCGAAATTTGTGGCAGTTTAAAACCGCCTCTAAATACCTCATATTTTGTAGTGTTAACTCTTTGCTTGGGTCACACACTTCATGAACTCCATATCCACTTACTGACTACCTCTCTTATACACATTTTTCTCCTTCTCATTTTGTCTTTCTTTCAACAATTTCTTCATCTGTTGAACCTAACTCCTTCTCCCAAGCAATTAAGGACCATCATTAGCATGATGCCAAGGCAGCTGAGATAACAGCCTCGGAACAAAATAAGACCTAGACACTCCAACCATTACCTTCTGGTAAGAAACCAATTAGCTTCAAATGGGTTTATAAAATTAAGCATCGAGTGGACGGTTCCATCAAGTGATACAAAGCTCGTTTGATTGCAAAAGGTTTTTAAGATAGAGGATAAGCTTGGAGGGCATAAAAGTAAACTACCTAACTTTGATTCTAACAAGATGAGGTTAGGGTAGTGATTACACTCATGTGGGGACCAATTTGACCAAGGTCTTTGTTTAAAGAATATGAGAATTACAAAAAGACCAAAGTTGTGGGATTATTGGAGAATTAAAGGAAGGGTAAAAGAGTAAAAGAGAGGGATTTATTAGGGGAGAAGCTATTAAGGATGGGGGTTTAAAGGGTAATTATCCCTAAAAAATTTTGAACACACATGGACTTGTAATTGCCTAACAAAATTGGCCTTGGGTGAACCAAGGCCTGAACAAAAATAAGTCTAGCCGTGGGTCACCCTTGGACCAAGCAAAAATTAACCTATGGCCAGGTAAAAAATAAGCTTAGCCAAAGGTGAGGTATGGCCAAGCTTAAATCCAAAGTTTGAAAATTGGCCTTTAGGCCTTGTGGGTGTTTGAAACTTGGGCTTTTGAACCCTCTTGAAATATACTTGAGTCAAGTCCTTTCTCAAAAGGTTTTTTGTGCTCTCAGGCTCGGCTTAAAGAAAAATGGGTGTGTACAGAGCCCGTGCAAATTGGGGTGTCTATAAGTGGGATTCCTCTTTCCATGTTTCGTAGTCCTGCTAATCCACTTTGAGCTCTGCTAAACCCTTTTAATATCCTTTAGTGTAAGAAACAAACATGATTTTTTGGGATAGTATATCTTACACTACCAACTTGATACCAAAGCACAACCTAAAGATTGCAAGGCCTTCAATTTACTTACTTGTTTAATGAATGATTAAGACTATCAAAAATTCAAATTGGATTCAAATTCGTATTCAAAATTTCAGATATTATTCAAAATTTTCAAATATTTATTGAAGAATGTTTTAACTCGACATTTGAAGATCATTGATGATGCAATGCAACCTAAGCTCACGATGATTGTCGCATAGAAGCCGTAAGGGATCCCCAGTGGATCATTTACTCTAATCTTTTCCTTCAACTCGAGTTGCTTGCTTGTTCGACAACCAACAGTAGCAATAGTCAGCTTTTCAAAAAGGAAAAGGGGAAGTATTAGACCTTTATGCATGAGATGAGTAGTAATAGTTGGTGAAAATTTATAACTAACAAGATTACCTAAGAAAATCTTCCATGAGTTGGGAAAGAATCACCTGAGTATGCAGGGATCTGTTTGGACGAACGACATGAGAAGGGGTGTCCCAAAATCGATCCATTAAGAATCTGATTTGATCATTTATCGAAACAGTTTTTATATTAACCATCTCCCAATCCGATGGGCATCTGATCTGATAATTTGTTCAAAAATTATAAACGATGCTTATTAATATAATTTATTTCTTACTTTTATTAAATCGAATAGAAAAGTGTTAGGCCCAATGAAAAAATATATTGACTTTTTGGGTCGAATGATATCAAATTTGGAACAATACATATCATTTAAGATCAAGTCCGGACTTAAAATGACAGATCCATATTGGATCTGGACTAAATTTAGTATGGGAATGGTACCAATTTTGTAACAATCCAATCCAAACCTGATCATTGACATCTCTATCCGTAATGATCATGGTAGAGGGAATTACACAAATGCCAATCCAGCCCGACTTCATCAGACGAACGTACAGTTGGGCCGGGCCGGGCCCATTTTATTGCTGCTTATCAATCAACAGCAGTCCATTGATTTTCAATAGTAGCAAATCCCACACAAAGTTGAATGAAAATTCTACTTTCTTGGGCATTATATGATATATTGATGGGAGAAAAATGATTTGTTTCAGCCAAAGCTAATTCCAAGGGAGGTAAATATAAATATTTATGAATGTAGGGATGCATATCTAACTTGACTGATAATAGAGGCGGTGAGATAAAAATATTTTCTTTTAGCCTTGCTAGGCTTGCTACTCTTCTAGCTTAGTAGGGATTTGAATAGAGAAATCTAATGACAATTGGGTAAGTTCTTGAATAGGTATGGCTTAAAATTTAAAAATATATTACCAAAGATTTTCTATTTGGTAGGGTTCTATTTTTTGGGGAGATAGACCCATTTAACAACTCCCGGTGTTATAAATAGAGATCTTTAGGGCTATAAAACTAGGAAATAAAATATATTGATTGTTCTTGATCTAATTTGTAGACATAGGCACTTTATCGAATCACGTAAATCGTTATGTTTTCGTGTGCGATTTATGTTCTTTTTGCTGCTTCGTATATGTTACTATTTTGACCTCTTAATTGCCCAGGGAAAGAGGAAGAGAAAGGGGTGTGGGGTTCATATCTCGATCGCTCACATCTGCTTTAATCCATTCATTGTAATAATTGATGGAAAGATGGAGCATTTTCAAAGCATGGAGACATAGTGTTGTGATGATCATTTTCATAGCCTGGCCATTTAGATTTATTAGCATCCATGTATCCACCTAATCCATATATATATATATATGTGACTCCTATTAATGACTCGTGAAAAAAAACATGATCTTTAAATGCAACCATTGGATTTTGTTTGAAGGGTTCAGATCATGTGTTTCTCACCTCACCTCAAAATGTCTTCCAAGCCAGGGCAATTAAATGATACAAAAGTAGTTTTGTAAAGTCAAACAAGCATACACTAAATTTAAAATTATAAAAAGAATCGTGTTGGAGTAACATTAAAATTGACATCAATTCTTAAATCATTGATGTGTCGGACTACACACAGCCATACATACTTTTCATTTGTATCTCGATGAAAAGCACTTATGATTCCGTACGTACAACCACATTAGTAATGTGAGTATCGATGTCAATTTTAATATTACTTGAGCATTTTTCTTATAAAAATAATTAGAATCAGTTTGCTTCCTACTTTAGACATTTGATCTCTTGTCGTCATGAAAGCAACAAGTTTCAAATCACGATTAATTATTGTTTCAAATCCTGCAGCTGCACAGGTCCTGTCATTCCACAAATGACTCATGAATTTGAAGAATCTTGTAAGAAAATGAGAGAGAGCTAATCGTGGACTTTTTTTCCTGTTTTTTTTAATTTATTTCACTTCGGGTTGGACCATTTAATACCTAATACTAGGGCTGTCAATTAATGTTTATTGGTTCGGATACAGTAATATCCAAATCCAAATCCAAAATTTCTATCTAATATTCAAATTCGATTATCCTATTGGATATCGGATAATATCCAATTGGATTTCGACTAATTTGTATATTTAAAAAATACAATTTTTCCTTATTCAATTGATTTTTTTTTTATTAAAAAAATCTATTATATATTATACTATGTTATATAATAAATAAATCAAATAAAATAATATATATTATATTATTTATATAAAAAATAAATCAAATAAAATAAGATATATTATATATTATTTCGAATCAGATATTTTCGGATTTGAAATATTAATATTGAATCCATATCCAATAAGGATTGGAATATATAAAACTATTCGAATTTGAATTTGAAATTTTCGAAATTTTCAGACAATTCTCGAGTTGACTCAATGAGTTTTAAAACACAGCAAGTCATGACTCATGAACTTCAAGAAAGAGAGAGAACAAATTTGATGTAGATTGGGGATTAGACAACAATTTCTAAGCTGTCCATTTGAGACCATATTGATACACGTTAGCCATTAACCATGGATGTTCAAAGGGTTCATCTCATTATTCAAAATGAGGATAAAGGTAAGCAACAAAGTGACTTGAAAAAGACAGAAGATCGGTTACACCTACTCAGATTTTAAATCTAATAATTCCTACTTTAGTTTAGGGTCCCCTTCAAAACACTAATCCTTCCTTTTCTAATTTCTATCCCCTCTACTTCACATGTGCTTCTAATCTCTTGTCCCCACCATCATACCCTTATTTAAAAGCCACTACTCCACAAGACAAGATAACCCCCCCACTACAAGTTAACCAAATGACACAATTAAAAAACCCTGCATTTCCAAACTGATGACATACCTTTGACCAAAATCTTTTAAGAGAGACTAATAGAAGATGACTGAAATACCCTCTCCTCTTCAGCCAATTGTAAATAACCCTCAAGGTTTTTTTTTTTCATACCCCAATATCCATCATCTTCAATTCTTCAACCTTTCTTGGGCAATCCTTGATCCCTCTCAAATTATCCAAAAAATCTTTCACCTTCAACCCTTGATTTATTTGACAAAGTTCAATAGGGTCAAATATTTATTTACTTATTTTTATTGATTTAAAAGATGAATTAATTAAGAAACTAATCAAATCATGCAAGGAATGAAAAGTACCCAACTAATGCACCAAAAACATCTGGGTGTTGGTGTTGTACAAAGTTAAGTCTTCATTTTTTTTAGTTTGTAACAAACCGTCATACTCTAAAATCGATGTTTATTATGACTCACTATGTGATAGTTTTCACTTTGGTACCCTTCTTTTAGGATTCATACTTTTTTCTTGGACTCTATGAAGACTTTCACTAAAATTGAAAAGCCAAGGATTTTTGCCAAGAAGGCGAAGACAAGGTATTTTGGTAAATTTATGCTATAATCCCTTAATGAAGATCCTAGTCAAGGTGTATGATATCATTTTGTATACACAGTGGACTATCTCAAACATTCACCAGACTCAAGGTGTGGTGTATCTAAAATCTAAATTACCCTAAAATTAATGTTATACTAACAAAAATTGTTCTTCAATGATAGGAGATGTACATATCTCAACAAATACAATTTTGTTTTTTTCTAGTTATTAGGTGATAGTTCATTAAGAGAATGACGTAAATTTCATTAACTTATTTGATTGCACGCAAGCATCTTAATTTCATGTCTAAATAACAAACAAATAAGCTCCCTCCCTCACTTAATTAATTTATTAACTTAATCAGATCTGCCTCTTACCATCTACAATTTTTTTTTTATAATTATATATTATCAAACAATATAAAAAGACTAGCTCATAATCCTAATTTAATTTTGTTTGTAGGGTTAATATTTTTATTGAGAGGTCGCACTATGACATCAGATCAAGAAACTATGTACAAAATCAACTCCACTCCACTCCACAAGAAGCAAATAAAAAATAACAAAATTATAAATTACAAAAATACTGAACCAGTTATGATTTCTTTAGTATTTATAAAAATGGTCAGATATCTGAATTCATAATTTTATTTTTGTACGGAAACAGTTATCTTATGTACTTAACATTTTCTATTTACTTATTTACCCTTCTTAACAACCTTCATTCAATTCAAAGGCATGAAGGTAAATTCTTCAAATTGTTAGTACAATGATTGTACATTGCCATCAGATAACCATTTTCACAAAAAAAGGACAATTATGAAATGGGATTTTTTTTTGCTAAGCAAGCAAGTGGTATTAAATTAGAGAAAAAATAATGATTTTGTGATGCCCTCCACCAACCTACACCCCCAACACAAAAACGTAGACCATTTACCTCAGGAGACGTAGAACCATAAATCTTTTCTTGTGCATCTCAAGGCAAACGATCTACGGTTCTATGATGGGGGCATATGTCAGAGGGGGCTTCAAATTATCCCGACTCTTAAAGAAATACTAGTGTATGTAACTTTGAATGACATTCAAAGTAGCACTTTATAAGTGTGTAGAAAATCATTGATATTATTTCTCGAGATGCGAGTGTGATATATTCGAGGAGAATCAATGATTCTTTACATACTCGAGTGTTCTTTCAAGCCATGGTAGAAAGACTTATTAAATTATAAAAGAAATTACAAGATTTTCAGAGGTATAACCTCCACGACCTCTTTTTTAATAAGGAAAGAGTAGTGATAATCTGACACTCCCCTCTAACATACACCCCATTATAGAACCATAAATCATTCGTCTAGGGATACAAAAGAAAAAGATTTATGATTTTGCGTATCTCGAAAAAAATGATTTATGATTTTGTGATGGGAGTGCATTAAAGGGGGGGGGGGTTTAAAAAAATCATCATTCTTAAGGAAAATGTTTTATTGCTTGCATTGAACACTGGGTCTAATACTTAGTTGATCTGACAATGCATAAAGAACTGTTAATTTTCTAATTGGTATCTCAAGAAAATAAAATCTATAATTATATATGCATTGCAAGGTCAACTTAATGTCCAACGTAAGCAGTGTAATAATACTCTTTTAATAATGCCTTGAAATAGGTTATATGTCCATCTTCATAAATATTAGGAAATCATGCTGATTCAGTAATTTCCCACATATTTATATATGCTCCCTATCAAATGGCTATACTTGTATAAGGAAAAACTGTTTTTTATGAAATTAATAAATAATTTTATTAATTAGAAAATAAATTAGGGATCCATATAAATCTAGACAAGAAGAAAATCCAATTTTAAAAAGCTAAAATGTCACATCTGATTGTGGTCCTAGATTCTAAATTGTAGTCTTTGAAATCAACTGAGTTAGGTTTGGTTCTGACTTTTAGGTACTGAGCCGGATCCACATTTATGTCCATGGGCCCAGTTATCTGCCATCTATGACCAAAACGAAACAGTGGGGGAGTTGTTGAAAGCTGGCTCCCAATTTAGAAATCTTTTAACACATTGGCATTCCAAAAATTATTAGGGGATTTTGAAAGGGCGGGGGGGGACCAACTGATTTGGTTCGGGTTTTATAACATTGTACTCGGATCCAATTCAATAAATATTAGTCAGGTTTACGTACCCGTAACAAATGGATCAATGGATATTGATTCAGGTTTTAAAAAATAAAATTGGCTTCAATAATTATTGGTGTCCGAGGGAGTCACCCAAACCAATTGATGTACCCAATTGGGAGTCTATGAAGGAGAGGAGCTTGCTTTCAAGTCTCAATGGATCACGTTTAGATTTGACCTGGATCCAATCAGGACCCAATCAGATTTTTCATTATCAAGTTCGGACCCTATCCAATACAATTCAATCCAAAAATAAACATTGGATCTGTTCTAATCCAACTAGATTTCATAAAATAAAAAAATGTGTACTTTTGCTTTTATCAATTATGTTCCTATAGTGGTTTTTTTTTTTTTCCACCTATTTTTAGTCATGCTTTGATTATCCCACCTACATATTTCTAGGGGTGCAACTTGGTTCGGTTTGAGTTCTAATTGAAACCAACCCGACATAGCTCAATTTTACTAAATAAAAATCAGAACCAAACCAAATTCCATTGAAACCAAACAAACCCAAACCGGACTAAAGTCGATTCGATTTTATGACTTGTCAATATCCTATAAATTGTAAGTAATATTTTTTAATGACCAAACAAATATATAATAAACATAAAATGTCATACAATAAATCACTAATCAATTCATAAAAATTCATTAGTTTATTCATAAAAGATCATTAATTTATGTCTCAATTCCTAAAATAATTCATAATAATTATTATGTACATATATATATTTATTTATTGCATAAGAATTTGGTTCTAAGTTCGGCTCGGTTCTATACAAGTTTGATATGAAAATCGAACCAAATGATCGATTCTCCATTTGTGTAACCTGAAATTAAACCACAACTTATTCCAGATCGAACCAAACCACCCCAAAACTATCGTTTTGATTCAATTCTCGGTTTGAACCAGACCAAGTTGCACCCCTACATATTTCTATTGAGAATTGTGGTACATGGTTCTTAATTTCTGTATTCCATGAAAACTAGCACATATGAGGATTTGGCCGTCATGTCCTTGATTTATCAAATAGTTAGATCATGTCTTATGCATCAAGAGTGCCACTACCATTTTGGCCTTTGGATTCCAACATTCAAATTTATCATAACAATCCATGGGGATTTCTTGCCAAAAAGGTTTTGATTTCACATTCCCGATTCTGATACGATGATTGAGAAGTTTTGGAGCATAACCACTCGAGATAATTTTCTATTCTTACCAATACTTTTTATATATGTTTTTTTATTCTATTTTTATTGAGTTTAAAATTGGAAAAACACTTTGAACAATGTTACCAAACACTATTTTATATTTCTATAAAGAGATTGATCTTGAAGGCAGCTCTACTTTTAGGGTTTAATTCCAAGTCCATCCATCATTAGGGAGTTCCAAACCGAGCATATCGATGATTGATAAGCATCGGATTCATCACTATCGCCATCTTCATCATTTTCCTCCAGTTGGAGTGTACTATTTTATCGATAATATAGCTCTCCTATTTTATCACAACGTTATGCTATACATACTTCTTTTTTTAAATTGAATTTTTTTTTTTTAAATGTACATCTATCGTACTAATCCGATCCAGATCCGCTCGATAATTGGATAACGATCCAATATGTTGTTAAATTAGAAACTTACTTAATCCAAGTCCTTGATCCAGATCCGAAGTTATCACACGAGAATGAAATGGATTTTGGTCTAACCCGATCCAGGCCACGTCATAGTGGTTGAAGAGACATGACAGTTTCTTCAGACATATTTTGTAAGGTGTGGACCATATATACAAATAATTAAATAAGAAATGTAGTAGAAAAGATGACTAAAGAAAATAGCTGGCTGACGTCACCTAAGAAAAGGTATGAGACACCGAGTAAAAGACAGAAACAACTTTATACGTTGAGGCACAGAGCACCAAAACAAGGATCATTAATTCATGTCACTATTATACAACATAACATAATTTTCATAGAAGCGGCACGAAATGGTTTGAAATTTAGACTTTAGTAATATAACATATTATAACTAAGCCCTAGGCTTAAACGGTCTTTATTGCTAGAATTAAGGAAATATTACTTAAAAGACGTTGGTGGAGGGATTTATTTCTAAAATACCCCCTAATTTTGCACGATTTAAAAAAAAAATTTATTTCTTAGTGGTCTCTCATTATTGACGAACACATCACTTTTTTATTTACTGTTAAGATCATAACCTTTTATTTATTGTCGAACTTGACGCTTTTTTATTTAGTGTTGAGTTCACACTTTTACCGTCAAACTCACCACTATTTATTATTGAGTTCACCACCTTTTATTTATTGTCGAACTTGAAGTTTTTTATTTAACTTTAAAGTTCACCACTATTTATTATTGAGTTCACCACCTTTTATTTATTGTCGAACTTGAAGTTTTTTATTTAACTTTAAAGTTCACCACTTTTTAAAAGTAGTGAACTCGACACTAGTAAAACCCACCTATTTTCAATTTTCGAGTTTTTTCGACTCAAATACATGGAAATATCGACTAAAAACTTGAGATTACGACTTGTTTAGATAATTTCAACCCAAAAGAACCATTCTTGATCAAGTTTCATCCAAAAATTAAGAAAAAAATAAAAAGTAAAAAATAAAAACCCTAATTTTTTTATATACATCTTCAAAATATTTTGAAAAATCTTTGAAAATGACTTCTTCTTCATTATTAAATCCTTTCTAACAGAATGGAGTTTTCAAAACTTAATTGAGATGCTAAAAATTCAATTTTTTTTTATGAAAGCAATGAGTTCAAACAATTAAGACATTCTATCATGAGAAATGTGGAAGATGAGGTCCAAAGATTGTTACAAAAAAGAAAATTTACTAAATGGATTATTAAGAGATTGCCCAAAACTTAGGGACTATTTAAAAAAAATTCCCTCTACCAAGATCCTTTAAGTAATTTTCTCTACTACTAAAGCATATCTTATGGAGTCTTCCCTCACAAGACTATTATTTGAAGGGGTGTATTTGATTGAAGCCAAAATCCATGAATTATATATATGTAAGAATATGTGCTTTGTTCGACTTCAAATTTGGTAATTACTAATAATTTATTGTCGGAAAAAAAAAATGTAATTTGCTTGCAATCACAAGAAAATAATTTGCTTACTTCTAATAAAATATTTTTTCTATGGAATATAAAAAAACAAATGGCCAACTCTTAAATGTTAAGCTTTTAGATTTCGATCAATTGTTTGTCAATTTCATTATCTATGTATGATCAAACACAAACAAACAAATTATTGAAGAGATACTTTTTCACCAACTCAAATATTTTGTGTGCAATTTGAGTCAAGCATAAATTCACTAGTATCTTCATTTGGTTCAAGTTTAGCATATAAAAGGAGAGGATCCTCTGTAGCTCCATTTTCCTGGAGCGCTCTTAAATGATTAAGAGAGTGCAATGTCAACCACAAACGTATATTACACTGTTGAAAAGTGTTTGAAAATTAGAGGCTCAATGACCATCCAATTTCAAAGTCATGGATAATGCTAAAAATTTTGGTTTTGTTATTCTTCAAATCTGATTTGAACAATGAGTACAAGATATCTACGTTGTTATTTTTTTTAAGTGATTTTTTGTGAACGCTAGCGTGGGATTTAATCTATAATATATCTTTATCTACATAGTTATTAGTCCATAATTTTTCAAGATCAAATATATATATATATATATATATATATATATATATATATATATATATATATAGATTAAAGGTTAGGATACTTACCTTATGCAATAAGTTAAATTGATAAATCAATATGCTAGAAGCGTGCCTTTCTCAATCCACGTGTTTGTGATACAATGTGCGTAAATCCCCAGTCGTTCTCTAATTTCTAGACTCACCTTCTCTTTTCTTTCTATATTGATTCGGCCTAGCGCTTTAGAGATTGATGAAGATCACTACGATTCAAAAATCCTAAATCACTTCTTTGTTGTACATGTTTTTTTGCATGTCTATTATGGGGTGCTGATCAACTTAAATAGATAGGAATAGTGGGCCTAGAGATCCTCTTTTATTAAGATTGCTATCCATCAAGGTTTTCTTCTAAGACTTAAAAAGTACTTATATTTCCAATATAATTGAGATTTATCCTTAATTATTGACATCTCGACAATATAGAATTCTTGTGCAAATAAAAAATCTAAATGTGTATGTCAATGGGCCACACGATTATTGGGTTCTAACATTCTCCCACTTAGTTCATTAGACCGGTTGTGTTAGAGTGATTTTTTTTCTTTTACAAAATAATTTGCTTTTGAAATAAATACAATTTAGGATTCTATAACCAAAAATATTTTTACACGTGATCACAAATTTTGAAATCTTGTCAATAATCACTATTCAATTAGATATTATTCATATTATATTTCAATTAAATACTAATGTGAGTCATAGCAGTTGTATGTCATCTATGTCATACTTCCTTTTATGTATCATACCATTAAAACTCGTTCTAATATAGCATTTAATTGTGTCCTTGTAATTTGTTTTGTCAAGACATTTTCTGCATTACTTACATCAAAAACAAAATATGATCATAACATAATGAAAACAAGAAATAAGTAGAAACAAAGTTTTATTTAGTAGTAATGTTAATGTTAGTTACATAACTATTTCAAACACAATCTACTCCAAATACATAAGAGATTTCTCCAACAGACCCATCCACATAACATATTCTTTGTAGACTTTTGGTGATAACCCATTTGTTAATGCATCGACTATCACTTGAGTGGTATTGATGTTCTCGATTAAGACTAACTTTTGGACTATCTTTCTCTCTAACTACCAAGTACTTGACCTTCATGTGTTTCGTACAGCTCAAGTACTTTTCATTCATAGACAAAAATACAATTGTGGTATTATCATAATATATCTTCAACGATTTAACTATAGAGTCAATAATTTCAAATATTGAGATAAAATTCCACAAGCATGGAACTTGACTCATGACCTTAAAACATGCTATAAATTCAACCTCCATAATAAATGAAATAGTAATACTTTTATTCATGCTCTTTCACGAGATAACTCTATCCGCTAGTAGAAATACAAAATTTGATGTAAATTTCTATTATTAGACCATATGGTAAAATATGAATCTAAGTATCTGATTTCTTCTAGATGATCTAATTTTCTATAAGTGAGCATACAATCTTTTGTCTCTTGTAAATATCTTATAACATTCTTTGAATCTTTCTAATGCTCTATTTTTAGGTTGTTTTGATATCTACTTAACATCCCAACTGCAAAATTAATATCCGGTCTGGTCCAGGTTTGAGTGCTCATCAAACTCCCAATAGGTGGGGTGTATGGAATATCTTTCATCTACTCCTTTTATAAATTATTTTGCGAACATTGCATTAAGTTGAACTTATCTTCCTTTTTGATAGGCACGTCACCAATAAAACAAGACTATATGTTATATCTCTCTAAGACTCGATTGATACATCATTTCTAAGACAACCCTAATAATCTTTAAGAAAATGTTCAGAAAGGAAGGGTATAAGGCTTGAGATCCCAAAGAGGCCTCTAGTCTAACAGCATTATTCTTTATTTTATTCTCCAATTTTCTTTTCAAAATGCCCTTAATTTGACATTCTTATTTCACTTTCTTCTATCCTTTGATAGGAGATTTTTCATTAAGGGACACTTTTTTAACGTTTTTCTTTTGGAGAATTTTTTTTTTTTTTTAGTAACCGGACCTAAAGTAACTTCTCAAGTTTCCTACGTACCCAATTTTGTTCAGGATTAGGTCAAAATGTAATTCGATAATACACTTTCCTCCCTTAGGTTGGTTATTGTTGTTTAGAAGTAAAAGGTTATTTGAATTTTCACAGACTGCAAAAGGGTGACAAAAGATTAAATTTGATCAAAGATGACCTCTTTAGGTGTAGTACCGATTGATGTAGTCAAAGTTGACTTATACCATCAACTTGATTCCATTGGAGTCTCAAAGTTTGACTTCTTCAAATGATTTTGCTGAGATGGACGGATGAAGTCTCTAATTATCGTGTTTCCACTTTTATTCTATAGAATTGAACATGAAGTAACACTTAGAGTTGCTTTATTTTAGCGAGGTCGAATTCTTCGACAATGTCAATCTACTTTACTCATAGTAGTTGACCTTCCATTAATATCCATAATTGTTGAATTCTCATTCCTTAACCATGATTGAGGTGCGATAAATTCAAGAAAGTTTTTTCTTTTTTCAAATTGATCCTAATGACGACCTTGATATTTTCATGAATACACTATCCACTCTTGAGATTCTTGAGAATAATGATATTTTCTTCTCCCTTGTAATCCAATGTCAAAGATGACAAACTTCTTCAATGGTTGTCTACTTTTTTATACCACATTGATGTTTTTTTGCAATATTCTGTCACTATTGTCGAGAAACTCTTATGATCTAGTTTGACTCATTATGTATTTGGAAGTAAATAGACACGATAGTGGACGACTTAATGCTTATACTAAATATTTTTCTATAAGACCATGCGAAAATAGTTTATAACTTTTTGAGCAAGCTTACCATTTCCTCATGTTCCTCTAGGGATATATTTATTCCACTTCGTATTTCTCAAAATTATCTTTTAACTTAATATTTATCAATTCATTTTTTAGTTTGAGCCTAATTTGATTGATTTGATCGCTCACTCATTACGCATGAGGCTATCAACAAATGTATTCATTTTGTTCCATAGGAAAATTACATTATGGGCATAAAATGATTGATTAATTCAATAAAAGTAAGAATAACTAATCAGTAGATGAGATCGATTCAATAAAAATGAAAAACCTTTACACAAGATAATCAAGAAGATGGTGTATGATGGTCTTAAGGACTTGAAGCTTGAGGTCTGACAAGAAAGGAGACAACGACTTAGACTCAATGTTTGTGTTCTGACAGGAGGGATATAATGGTCCAAAAATTGTTTAGGCTTGAACCTTCTGGGAGCAATGATGATCTGATCATTTGAAATGTTATTTGAAGTCCTAGAGATAAAAAAAAATTGTTTATGGCCTCTACTTAATTGAACAAGATCCTAGTCCATGATCACTTTTTGATTTGCTTGCCCAAAATTTGATGACATTAATGGTGAATTAACAAGTTAAATCAGTTTACAACTCAGATTGATGAAATTGATCAATCAATTCAATTCATTTAATTAGATCGATTGAAATGGGATGATTGGAATGAAGTGATTAGAATACAATTGATTCGATATGGATTTTAATCCACATGATCGGTTGAGTTTACTAATTTGAATTAAAATCTGTTTGATCTAATAGATTTAAAAAAATGAGTTAAACCAATTGGTCCAACTGATTTAGAGTTGATTGATTGGACTCTTTTGCCAATTGGGCCAATTAGTTTAATTGGTTCAACATGATTGACATGTTTCATCAATTAGGTTGATTTTATTGGGCTAAACCAGTATTGCAGGTTTAAATTGAGCGGTATGGACTGTTCTGCCCACTTACCTTATGGTTAAATTAAAATAATGCAACTTGGGAGCACCTATAGTCGATTCGGGTCATGACTTAACGGGACCACACCTATATTTGGATTTATAAACTCACTACATAATTGAGACTAGGTTACGACAAAACTTAGGTCATTTCAGTTTGGAACACCGATATAACTCCCAATTTCACCTGGATAGACAATACGTGGTGTCCCAATTTAATATACCCAAAAATACTAAACTAAAGTTGTAGTGTTCGCATGCCTCACCCGTGTCCCAAGGGGCTAGGTTGTCTATGTTCCAACTGTAAGGTTATTGGGAGTCAAAGAATGATGCAAACATGTATATATATGCTTGTGAGTATGTATAAGGGAACGGAATGCGCTTGGGGCATTTTTCGAATCATGGGTATAGAGGCAAGATCAAATCGTCAAATAAAAAATCATCATGGAACACATATATCAACAATCAATATCAACATATATATCATATATCAGATAAACATCACATCGATCAACCAATCAAGGTGGTTATCAGGATCAATCAAGATAATGAAATTATATGAAATCGATCAATATGGAAAAATAATCATAAATTATCAATCAAGATCAACCAATCAACATATCAAATATAATATTAAATCAATCATGAACACTATCCAATCGAAAAATATCATGTTACATGATAGCACAAAAAACACTATCCAATCGAAAAATATCATGAAAAAAAGAAAATACATTTTTTAGGGATTTATTGGGCCAACCCATCTGTTGAATTTTTATTAAAAAAATTCCCTTACTTTTATGAAATTTTTTACACAACAAACCTTGTGATAAGAACTTAGGCTGGGTCATTGGTTCGCATGGACCATTGCATCGCAAACCAATGCCAATCTTTTAGGTTTGATGGAAAAGTCTGGATCCAAAAATAAAGTTCACAATTTTTTTTTATAGTTTTGATCCAAGGTTTTGAAAATCTTACTAAGTTAGTAAAACTAGCCTTACCTTATGGATGTCCCAAATTAGTGCGGTCAGTAGTATGGAGTGGAGATCCAAGTTCAAATTTATGCGGTTAATTTATTACTTGGCATACCGTGGAGGAGATTCTAATTGCATCAATTTGTAACATCTAAAATAAGATCTTATGGCACAAAATTACTAAGCAAGAAATTGAGATTTTGAAGAAAAACAAATAGAAAAGTAAAAGTTGATTTTCAACGTTGAATTTTAGTTTTAAAGTGGTCTCTTCTTGGAGAAGCTGATCAAAGGGAGTTGGGCTACTTCCCCAAACAAGGTCAGGCAATTTACGGTGTAGAGAAATTAGCGTTTATACAGTCCAATGGGCAATCCCACCCGATTAAGATCCAAAAGGCTTTTTATTTTTTAAACATATATATATAGATATATGGGTTGGGTTCCGTAGACAGATAAAACTACTCATAAAGCTACAACGTTTTTGTCTTATATGGTTAAAAAGATTCATAATGGGCTGATTTTTTGTGAGGATGGTCCCTATGGTGAGGGGATTATCCTTGCAAAAAAATCATCCCATTTCAAAACTTCTAACCCCATCAAAAGTGATTTACAAAAATTGGACGGTTTAAAATTTTTCAACTTATAAACATGGGGCTAGAAGTTTCATAATAGGCTGATTTTTGGAAAGGATGATCTCCTCACCATAAAGATCATCCTCACAAAAAATCAGTTCATTATATATATATATATGGGTCACGTTCAAGGGCCAACTTTTTGGCAAAACATTTTTCAAAACATGAGTTAGAAGTTTTGGAATGGGCTGATTTTTGGTGAGGATGATCTCTACGGTGATGAGATCATCCTCACCAAAAATCAGCCCATTCCAAAACTTCTAACCCATGTTTTGAAAAATGTTTTGCCAAAAAGTTGGCCATTGAACGACACCCTATATATATATATATATATATATATATATATATATATATATATATATATATATATATATATACTGGGTCAAAATCAAGGGACATATGAAAAAACATATGCAAAAACAATGTAACATTAATAAATTTTCAAGATATGGGTTAAAAGTTTTGGATTGAGTTGATTTTATGTGAGGATGATCTCTATGATGGGAAGATCATCCGAAAAAAAATCAGTCTAATCTGAAACTTTTAACCCCATTAAAAGTGATTTAGAATGTGGATCGTCGATTTTTTGTTATTTTTTGTCAATTTTTGTCAATAATTTATAAATCACTTTTGATGGATTTAGAATTTTCAGATTCAATTGATTTTTTGTGAGAATGATCTTCTCATCATAGTGACCATCCTCGCAAAAAATCAGCTCAATCCAAAATCTCTAACCCATATTTTGAAAAATCATTATTTTTACATATATTGTTACATATATCCCTTCAACCTATATATATATATATATATATATATATATATGGGAAATGTTCAACAACAAACATTTTGACAAACATTTTGGCAAAACATTTTTCAAAACATGGGTTAGAGGTTTTGGAATGGGCTGATTTTTGGTGAGGATGATCTCTACGATGAGTAGATCATCATCACCAAAAATCAGCCCATTCCAAAACTTATAACCCCATCAAAAATGGTTTACAAAACATGGACGGTCCACGATTTTTCAACTTGTAAACTGGGGCTAGAAGTTTTGGAGTGGGCTGATTTTTTGTGAGGATGATCTCCTCACCGTAGAGATCATCCTCACCAAAAATCAGCTCATTCCAAAACCTCTAACCCATGTTTTGAAAAATGTTTTGCCAAAATGTTTGTTGCTGAACCGGACCCTATATATATATAAGGTCCTGTTCAGCTCCAAACATTTTGGCGAACATTTTAGCCAATCATTTTTGTCCTACATGGGTTAGAAGTTTTGGAATGGGCTAATTTTTTATGAAGATGATCTCTACGGTGAGGAGTTCATTCTCACCAAAAATCAGCCTATTCCAAAACTTCTAGCCCCATGTTTACAAGTTGAAAAATCTTGGACCGTCCAATTTTTGTAAATCATTTTTGATGGGGTTAGAAGTTTTGGAATGGGCTGATTTTTGGTGATGATGATCTCCTCACCATAGAGATCATCCTTACCAAAAATCAGCCCATTCCAAAACTTCTAACCTATGTTTTGAAAAATGTTTTGCCAAAATGTTTGGTGCTGAACATTTCCCATATATATATATATATATAGGATCCCGTTGAGTACCAAACATTTTGGCCAACATTTTAGCCAACTATTTTTGTCCTACATGGGTTAGAAGTTTTGGAGTGGGCTGATTTTTGATGAGGATGATCTCTACGATGAGGAGATTATCCTCACTAAAAATCAGCCAATTCCAAAACTTTTAGCCCCATGTTTACAAGTTGAAAAATCGTGGATCGTCCATTTTTTGTAAATTATTTTTTATAGGATTAGAAGTTTTGGAATGGAATGATTTTTGGTGATGATGATCTCCTCACCGTAAAGATCATCCTCACCAAAAATCAGCCCATTCCAAAATTTCTAACCCATGTTTTGAAAAATATTTTGCCAAAATGTTTGGTGTTGCACATTTCCCATACGTACGTATATTTTAAAATCTAGAAGTCGATGGTGTCAGAGTTCAACGAAATTGAGGACAAGATGTAATATCATACAAAGTTAGTCATGGTGTGTGACCCATAAAATGGACATATGCAAACAAGGAATCTTGAAAAAGGAATATGCTAAGATAACATTATTGAGTTTTGGTGTCACTCCAGCACACTTCTTTAAAATAAACGTGACAAAGGAGCTTGCCAGATAAAAGTCTCTTGTTATGTCTATTTTTTGTTTTATTCCTTTTGAATAATGATCCACTAAAATGTCCTATTTCTAACCATGGAAAGACGCCACCTCGTTTTGTGCAAAGTTGAAATTTTGGGCCCACTGACAGTACAGATGTGTGGTCCATCTCTTGGCGAACCCATGTTTAGTGTCTGCTAAATTGTATCTACTGGATAAAATATTTTGAGATATACATCATTCTTAATACAACGCTAACATCAATGGATTCACATCAATCAAACTGACACCGTGTGTGCTTTTGCCAACAGACACGTACTCACACATGCACACACATCTGACGTCACTCCTCTCTGTTATGTTGTGCACCTCACGCATCATTTTGCTTCTCTCCTCTTCTCTTCGTGAATGGATCTCCTCCACACACAACCCACGATTGAACTCTTTTTTTTGTTTTTTTTTTCTTTATTTTTTTTTTATAGATTACGATTCAAAATTTGACCCTAAAATCTTTGATTGTTTTGGGTGATCCAAGGATGTTGTTAAATAAAAATTCAAAATAATAAAGAAAATACAATGTATATATATATATAGGTCCCGTTCGCCACCCTAAGCTTTACCCTACACTTTAACAAATGTGTTTTGTCTTACATGGGTTAAAAGTTTTAGAATAGGTTGATTTTTGGTGAGGATGATCTCTAGATTTTTGATGAGGATGATCTCTATAGTGAGGAGACCATTCTCACCAAAATTCAGCTCATTCCAAAACTTTTAACTCTATAAAAAATGGTATACAAAAAATGGATGGTCCACAATTTTTCAACTTGTAAACATGGGGCTAAAAATTTTAGAATGGACTGATTTTTGGTGATGATGATCTTCTAATCATAGAGATCATCCTCACCAAAAATCAGTCAATTCCAAAACTTCTAACCCATGTAGGATAAAAGACGTTTGTTAAAGTGTAGGGTAAAACTTAGGGTGTTGAACATTTCCCATATATATATATATATATATATATATATATATATATATATAGGGAAATGTTCAGCAACAAACATTTTGGCAAAATATTTTTCAAAACATGGGTTAGAGGTTTTGGAATGGGCTGATTTTTGGTGAGGATGGTCTCTACGGTGAGGAGATCATCATCACCAAAAATCAGCACATTCCAAAACTTCTAATCCCATCAAAAATGGTTTACAAAAAATGACGGTCCACGATTTTTCAACTTGTAAATCGGGGCTAGAAGTTTTGGAATGGGCTGATTTTTGGTGAGGACGATCTCCTTATCATAGATATCATCCTCACCAAAAATCAACCTATTCCAAAACCTCTAACCCATGTTTTGAAAAATGTTTTGCCAAAATGTTTGTTGCTGAACGGGACCCATATATATAGGGGGGCGTTCAATGGCAAACTTTTTAGCAAACTTTTTGGCAAAACATTTTTCAAAACATGGGTTAGAGGTTTTGGAATGGGCTGATTTTTGGTGAGGATGATCTCTACGATGAGGAGATCATCATCACCAAAAATCAGCCCATTCCAAAACTTCTAACCCCATCAAAAACAGTTTACAAAAAATGGACAGTCCACAAGTTTTTAGCTTGTAAACATGGGTTAGAAGTTTTGGATTGGTTTGATTTTTGGGGAGGATGATCTCCTCACTGTAGAGATCATCCTCACCAAAAATCAGCCTATTCAAAAACTTCTAACTCATGTTTTGAAAAATGTTTTGCCAAAAAGTTTGTTAAAAAGTTTGTTATTGAACGCTACCCATATATATATATATATATGATCCCCTTCAGCAATAAACATTTTGACAAACATTTTTCAAAACATGGGTTAGAGGTTTTAGAATGGGCTGATTTTTGGTGAGGATGATCTCTACGGTGAGGAGATCATCCTCACCTAAAATCAGCCCATTCCAAAACTTCTAGCCCCAGTTTACAAGTTGAAAAATCGTGGACCGTCCATTTTTTGTAAATCATTTTTGATGAGGTTAGAAGTTTTAGTATGGGCTGATTTTTGGTGATGATGATCTCCTCACCGTAGAGATCATCCTCACCAAAAATCAGTCCATTCCAAAACCTCTAACCCATGTTTTGAAAAATATTTTGCCAAAATGTTTGTCAAAATGTTTGTTGCTGAACATTTCCCATATATATATATGAGTCATGTTCCCCACCCCAAGCTTTACCCTACACTTTAACAAACGTGTTTTGTCCTACATGGGTTAGAAGTTTTGGAATGGGATGATTTTTGGTGAGGATGATCTCTATGGTGAGGATATCATCATCACCAAAAATCAGCTCATTCCAAAACTTCTAACCCCATCAAAAATGGTTTACAAAAAATGGACGGTCCACGATTTTTCTACTTGTAAACATGGGGCTAAAAATTTCGGAATGGGCTGATTTTTGGTGAGGATGATCTTTTAATCATAGAGATCATCCTCACCAAAAATCAGCCCATTCCAAAACTTCTAAACCATGTAGGACAAAACACGTTTGTTAAAATGTAGGGTAAAGCTTAGGGTGTTGAACATTTCCCTACATATATATATATATATATATATATATATATATATATATATGTATGTCTGTATGTATATATGACACTAACATGTCTCCAAAAATTAAAAATAGGTCAATTTTGCAATGTAATAGTTTTTGAGATTTTCAGGTTTGATCTTCAAAAATTTTCAATGGAGTCACCACTGAAAGTGCCCTTGATCCATGGGTGCGGATCCCAATTTTTAGAGTTGCCACCTAGTTTTACTGTTTAGGAATCGAAAACAAGATAAATCAAAATTTACGAATAAATTATGGGTGTGAGAATCAGATTACATGATTGGAAGGTATTAGATACCAATCCTATCTGGCGAAAATCAATCTCTACTATTCTCAAAGATTTACAGTGTAAAAATAGAGTAAATATATAATAAAGATTAAAAAAAAAAATGAGATAACATGTTTTACCTAGGTGATTGCAACGATTGTTCCCTTAGAAACTAACGGTGAAAATTCCTCGTGTAAATTTTCTCGATCTGTATTTGATTTTAGATATGTTCCTGAACTTAAAAATGAAAACTTAATTTTTTATATATGAATATTTTCTAATTTTTCTAGGTGTTTTGGGGATTTCTAACTATTTTTTAAGTTGAAAATCAAAGTTTGTAGATTAAGTATTAAGTTGGGGTTTTAGATTTAAGATTTTAGGAATGTTTTAGGAGTTTTTAGCTTAATTTCTCCAGGATTTATGAAAACCTGCGAGATTTGATGGTAGAGATGTATTTTTATAGAAGTTTTTATAGAGTTAGAGTTAGATTTGTTCTCTTTTAGGTATAGACCATCTTTTACTAATCTGCAAGTTGTTTTAGATAAGATTCAAATGATTTTTTATTTGGATTCAATTTCTTTGAGTTATGTAAAATTAAATTTTAAATTTTTGGAGAACCCCCCTAATGAAGGATTTATTTAATTATTTTAAATTCTTTAAGAATCTCGATGGATGATTCTTTAATTAAATATCAAATGTGTCCCACTTGAATAAATGGGCTGCCACTAGAAATTGGGCTCATGGGCTTAATCAATTGTGTTTATTTGTTAAAAAATTTAATTTGATTTATTAATATTTCACTTCAATTTAATTAAGATTTTTAATTATTGATTTCATATTTTTCAAATTTTAGGGTTTAAAATTTTCCTTTTACCCTCAAAAAGGATTTTTGCATTGGGACGTCGTATTTTGACATTTTGAGATGCTTTGGAATCGATTTTTCGCAAGGAGTTCATTGAAAATATTGATTTGTGTCATGATTTTTTGGTGTGAAATGGGTAAGGGGCCACGAGGAGTATATTTGTAATTTTGTTAAAATTGACAAAATAGCTTATTTAGTTATAAGTTGTCATTTTATGTGTTCAAAATGATTTTTCTAAGCGTATTGTAGCCTCTAAGAGTGTTTTGGCGTTAGGGAGTATTTTGATAATTTGGTCTTTTTAACAATTTTTATCGTGAATTGTTTCAGTCCCAAAATGATGATTTTTATGTTTTGAGTCACATTTTCTTAAAATAGTATAGTTTCTAAGGTTTGTTTGCGTTGAATATCTCATCTGAGTTTTGGACACATGTTTAATGACGAACAAAAACCTTGAGAAGATCCATTTATTATTGAGAATCGCCACAATTGGATTGATGAGTCGAGAAATCGAGTGAATTCAAAAAGGGGGTATTTACAGTACTATGCACAAATGACTAACTTTTTTAAGAGTTTAGCAAATAGGTCAGGATTCTGGTCCGATTCATTAAATCTACCATTGTATTCACCTCTTTTGTTGTAACCTAACTATTTTAACTTTCATATCTAATTATCTTTTTACCACAATTATAAATATCTAGAAGATATTCACAGATTGAGATTTCTCATGTATTAGATAGACATAGTCATACATAGATAGGTCATCTATAAATGTGATAAAGTATCTTCTTTCACTTAGATATGCATCGGAAAAGGGTCCACAAATGTTAGTGTGTCTAATCTCAAAAAGTTCTTTACTTTTTGTGGATCCTTTAGTCATCATAAAAACAATTTGTTTTTTTCATGTCTTAATTTTGTCTTTTCCCAAATACACATACTAGTCAGTTCGTTTACACTTCACTAATCATTATTGGTGCTATAGTGAATCTTGAAGGAATCAAATTGAGTCGGGAAAGAATTGAGAATATTTTACAGTAGGAATGATTCATCCATGCTCATTCTTAATACCCTTAGTTTCACAGTCTTGTCAGTTATGTTAAGGATATGATCTTGAATTCATCGCGTCCCATCGTACTTCGTAGCCATCAACCCAACAATTCAAGTGCCCATAGATGATATTATTGATAAATTTGAATTTTTCTTCCACACCCTTTAAATACTTCTATGTACTATTAGTCAAAGGTAGGGATGTCTTGATATTGTTAGTGATCGCCATCCTAATACATCAAATTGAGCCTATTTAATCTTTCCCAAGCGTAAAGGAAATTTTCCTATTCTGTCGTACTATCATCAGTGAGATTCACAAGTTTTACATAAATAAGTACTAGGTCAAGATCTTCAACTCCTAGAGTGAATTGGATGTGCTTATACCATGCTGAAAAATTAGATCTAGTGAGGATCAAGACGATATAGGCATAAGAGTGCAACGACTCAGAAACTTAAATTAAATAAAGACAATGCTCTAATAAATGTTTTGAATTTTATTTGATAATGATGAATTTATTAATATAACCTAAATTTATTAAAAATTACAAGTTGCAAGAAAAATACTTAGCAAACCAGACTCATTGAGGAAGTCCGATCTAGATTATAAGAGACTTGAAAAAAGTTCAACCCTATTGTAGGTTAGGGTCTTAATGACATTGCTTTGTTCATAGTAACAAAGCATAGAGTTTGCCCTTTTGTGGATCAAGATCTTAGTGACCTTACTTTATCTTAAGTGGCAAAACACTGAGTTGGGCCCTTTTGTGGATCAGGGTCTTAGTGACATTACTCTGTCCTAAGTGACAAATCATTGAATTGGCCTATTTTTGTGGGTTAGGATCTTAGTGACCCCACTCTATCTTGAATGGAAAAGTATTGAGTTGGAACCTTTTGTGGGTCAGGATCTTAGTAACCCTACTTTGTCTAGAGTGACAAAACACATAGTAGAGTTGGTTCCTAGTATAACTGGTGTGACGCCCCGCCAAATGCTAATACAAAGCCCCATGTCAGATTTAAAGGCATTAGGTGGCACCTTGAAATTTCGGCATGGTCTCATTTGTTTATGTTAGCATTACAATGAGCTAAATACCTACACCTGATAAACGATATACACTATATCCTGCATATATACATACAAAATAGAATAATAACGAAAGCCTATATACATCTAATAACGTATGATAAATCAGAGTGTAGAAGAAGAAATTTATACACAGGATTATATAGAAACTCCTCACTCTAATAAAAATTCCTAACTCTCAAAATCAAAATCTATATTACTACCTGGACAACCTAACGTTGCTAGATATAATCCAGTGTTTACCATAAAAAGGACTTTGGTCGTCTACCTGACCTACCAGATAATCCTTACTCGTGCTCTACACATATTTCACCAAGTTCTGAATCTGAAACTAAAAAAAAAATGAAGAAGGAAGGGTGAGTAACAATAGTTACCCAGTAGGGAAGCAAACAATTTTTGCCAATAACCTCTCCTAATATGAACGAATAAACATACTGAATCATTTTAAAATATATAAAGTTTTATATAAGAAACTACGCTATAACATTTTCTTTTTATACAAATCTCATTGGTCAAATGAAAACATTAAACATGCATTTATTTCATTTTATATATCAAAATAAGGCAACATATACATAATACACAATAGTGGAGTAGTGGAATTAGAGTGTTGGGATTTACGACTGGATCATTCTTAGTCGGGACATGATATTTTATAATAAAGTATTAGTTCCTGATTTTGTGGTGAGTCGTTGTTTGTCATACTTGATAAGAATGCAAAATGTCATATTTTTCTCCTTTAATATTTAGTCCTTTACACATATTTAGTGCTTAAATGTACTCATTATTCTTTTATTTTGATTTAGGATACAAATGGAGGTGTTAAGTGCAAAATGAAATTAATTGGGCGATTTTGGACAGTTTCGATATCACTTCGTAATTAGGGCATAACTCTCTCATCTGAACTCTAATTGAGATGATTCAAAATACTATGGAACGCTAAGAAAAATATCTACAACTTTTGTGTTTTGAGTTTTGAGAGATACTGACTGTATCAAGGTCAAAATCGGGTTTGAAATTACTGTGCGTACATTGTTGATGCGAATTTGACACGGATTTGATTCGGTGTATTTTCGAAAGTCTCCAAATTTGGAGCATGAAAATTCCAACTAAAACACCACTTTCCTAATTATATTAGGACTTTATTTTACTTTAATTAGTCAGATTTTGATATTGTTATTGAAGGATAAGATTTAGAATATTTTTAGGAGATTTTGTAAGCTTCTAAGAAGGAAGAAAATAACGTGGAGAAGAAAAAAAGAAAAAGGAAGAGACTTGAAGGATCTCTATCTCTCTCTATCTCGATCTATCTCTCTATCTCTTTCTTTCTCTGTGTATTATTTGATTTTAATCTTTTCTTGAGGAAAGAAGAACCAGAAAGTTGGGAAACTAGGGGCCAACGAGTTATTGCCAAGAAGAAGGAGAAGTTGCTGCTTGTATTCGTTTTCAATCATCAACACATCTCAAACTTCTTTGGTTGTGTTAAAAAGTGTAACCCTTATGACTTTTATTTATTTTTATTATTTCAACCCTGGTTGCTATTGGATTAAAGAACATCTTGTTGGATTCTTAAGTTGGATATATTTAATTCAATGAGTTAGTGACTTTCAGATTCATTAATTAATGTTTTCGGATTGGTGATATGTAGACACATGAATCAGTGAATTTTAATTATGTATGCTGAATTTTCAGTTTGGTCATATTGAAAACTTTGATATTAACGGTCATTGAAGCCATAATTGTATCTCTAATCACCTAATTGATTTTGAGTATGATTTAAAAGTGGTAAAAATTATGAACAATAGTTGTGATCTGAAAATTGCATGTTCTTTAGCCATGGACTTTTCCATAGGTTTGAAGAGTAGGTTATTGAATCATAATTCCTTTTGATCTTAATGATTTGTTTAAGAAGTTGTAAAGATATGCTAAGTATTAACTTAATTGCTTAATTAAAATAACTAGGTGATGGACTTTTCCAAAATCCTAGGGTTTATCTAAGAAGGAATTTATAAGATGCATAATCTCTTTAGGCTTGCACTTTGATTCAATTCGGATATGTAATTAAGACATAAAATTCGTTGTTTATGTTGAAGCAATTTGATTAGTCATTTAATGAATTTGATTTTCTGAATTGTGAGAGAAGATGATCAATTGTAAATATTTGTTTTTTTAATTTCTATTTTTATTTTTATTATTTCTTTATTTTTATTTTTATTATTTTTTTAAAATCCGAATCGCAAAAATTGAAACCCCCTTAAATTTGTGTAATATGTTTGTTTCCAATTTGTTAATTAAACTAACTAAAATTTGTTATGACTCTTTAGAATAGGAGTACCCGCAATCCCCGGCCAATAACGATACCCTACAAATCACTTTATTACAATCTTCTATAGGGTTTATTGATGACTAAAAATATGGCCAATCAATACTTACAAAATAATTTATCCAGCTCAGGCTGACCGTTTGACGTGATCGTAAACAATAGGTCTCTTTTCGATGTGTCAGAACATTCGACTACTATAGATTGTCAGTGATCACTGACTAATCATCTTCATCTATGTCTATCAGGCGTGCATGTGATTCCCAAATACAAAAACCATTCGTATACGACCACCTTTACATTACAAGTTCATTGGTAAAAATAGAGAGGAATAAACCCAAATTTCAGTTATGACTCAACTCTCATACGTATCTCATACCACATATGAGTTTGGTTGTCCCTATCGTACATCCCAAGATAATATATCACTCAAAATGATATGACAGACCATCTTTTCAGGTATTTGTAAGCTCTTTAACAGTTTACAAAATAGTTATATATATATATATATATATATCATTTCCTTTCTTTGAAAATAAATACGATTTTTTTTAAAACAAATGAGAAATTAACATTACAGAATTGAGAATGAATATCTAGTTTCCTATCATGCAATTGTGGCCACCCGACCTAAAATAAATAATAGAACTTGGAGCATCTACGCTAATAGAATTTAAATAAACATACAACCAATCATTATTCCTGAATATCCCTTCACCAATCTACACATAGCATTACAATGTAAAATATAGATATTACCCCTTGGGTGTGACTCTTACATTTTACCATTTTATCAGTCTTTCCTTTTTTTTTTTCGATTCTTGCATTTTTTTTACATTTTCAAATACATCATTCATTTTTTGAATTCATTCACTTAAATATTCATTTTTCGATATCAAATTCTTTTTCACACTTTGAAATTCATTTTTATCATTTAAATTTAAATTTTACAAAACTTATATCAAAATAGGGTTCAAAAAGTTCACAGAACCCAATTGGCTGAAATAACTTGATGAAATATCCTACCCAAGTATAATTTGTTTTAAAATAAAATTAAACATATCAAATATATAAGTTCTGACGTGAATTTGAAATAACAAAAATAATTTTACAGATTTTAAACCCAATATAAATTTTTGATAAAAATCCCTAAATGCAGTTTTTACAATCTACAGTTATCAATAAAAATTGAGAGTCCTTACAAATCTCTAGATGATAGAATTGAACTACATGCACGAAAATCGAGACAATCGACATAGAAATCGAAGTGGATCAAACTTCGAGACGACTGATTTTTAATCAAACCTGGTGGTTTCAAAGATCTCGATGCCGTCATCATTTCTCCCTTCTACAACGGAGGACGGTTTAACCTCATAACAGATGAAATCTAAAATTAAAGTTTTGTAACCCCCGTTTCATATACGACTGATTTTTGATGATACGGCGTAAAAAATGAGAGAAAACAAAAGGAAATTAGATGGATTTTGTAGAGAACGACGCTACAGACATTTTTTCACTCTACATTGGAGGTCGAAGACAGACTGTTCGCGAAGAATCAGAGTTTGAAGACTTGAAAAAAAAATTTCTTTTAAAAACCTTTGACTAGTGTTTAACGATTTAACATGACGATGAATAGTGTTTTTTATTAAAAAATTATTTATGTAAGTACGGGATGAAATCGATATTTTACCTATTGTTTCGTTCGATGATAATTTGACCGTCCGGACTCCAAAAATGACAAATGAATACTCTATTTTGTCTAATTTTTTATTTTTGATCTAATGGTTTGATCAAATTTTAAAAATTCTATTTCTAACAAAATTTTACTTTTTCGGCCTGATGGACCCTACAATTAACATCATTTTCGTTTTTGATGCTAATTTGACTTTTTGAACTTCAAAAAGGATAAATAATTAGTTCATTTTTTATAATTTTTCATTATGAACCCAATGGTATGATCAAAATTCTTATTTTAGCAAAAAGTCATTATTTTAGCCAGATCTGATTCGAAAATTGAGGATTTTGTAACTTTTCTATTCGGACGCACATTTGAGTATGCTTATAGGCTAAAATATATTTTTTGACTATTTTGAATTCAATGGTGAGGTCAGATTTAATTAAAAATGACCAGAACAAAATCTTAAAATTTTACCCTAAGTCTCACTTTTAAAATTTTCTCAAATTCCACTAGTTATTTTTTCTCGAAATACAAATAAAAGATTCAGGATTTTATAATTGGGTTGACTGAGTAGGATTGTGCAAACAAAGTAGAGCTAGGTAAATAGAGTAGAGTTGGGTCCTTAGTATAGCTGAGTTGACTGAGTAAGATTGTGTAAATAGAGTATAACTAGGTAAATAGAGCAGAGCTGGGTAAACAGAGTAAAGCTGGGTCGAGTGTATGGTTGAGTTGACTAAGCATGACTGTATAGACAAAGTAAAACTGGGTAAACATAATAGAATTGAATCCCTTTTATAGCTAGGTTGATTGAGCAAAATTATGTAAACATAGTAGAACTAAGTAAACAAAGTAGAACTGGGTCTCTAGTATAGTTGGGTAAACAGAGCAGAGCAGAGCGACCCTAGTATAATTGGGTTGATTGAGAAGGACTTTATAAACAAAACAGATTTGGGTCCCTAATATAGCTGAGTTGACTAATATGTTAGACAAAGCAGAGCTGGGTAAATAGGGCAAAATTGGATCCCTAGTATAGCTGGGTAATCATAGTAGAGTTGGGTCTCGAATATAGTTGGGTTAACTGAGTAGGACTGTGCAGATAGAACATAGTTGGGTAAATATAGCAGAGCTGGGTCCCTAATATAGTTGGGTTGACTAAGTAGGACTATCCAACCGAGCAAAGCTAGGTAAATAGAGCAGAGTTGGGTCCCTAGTATAGTTGGGTTGACTGAGCAAGATTGTGTAGAAGAAGTAGAGCTAGGTCCCTAGTATAGCTAGGTAGGCAGAGTAGAACTGGGTCCCGAGTATAGCTGGGTTGATTGAGTAGGTCTGTGTAGATAAAACATAGCTGGGTAAATTGAACAGGATTGGATAGACATAGTAGAGTTGGGTTCTAAGAATAACTGGATTATGAGTGGCCAAGATATCTTGAGTGAAAGAGTAGCCCTAAGTGACTTAAGGGTCTTTCATAATTAATGTCCCGAGTGACAACTTTGAATGAGAAGATGAGGGTCGAATAACCAAGATATCCTGGTAACTATTCTGCTATGAGTGGCTAAAGATGTTCTAAGTGATCATAGGGTTCCAAGGGATCATCGTTTCCTTGAAGGAATATGAGGAAATAATATTTTCATAAAACAAAGTGAAGACACTAGAATAGTGTAGTATTCTCGTAAGTGGATCTCGACCTCACCAATCTCCACAGATGAGAATGGAGTTAACTGTAGAGGGTAAAATCAGTATTGGACGTGTAGCAAAAATAAAACGAATATCGATGATTAATCACATGATAATTAATACATATCTCGAGACATTGATTGATATATCCTTGATTAAATTTTATTTTTGTTAAGATTGTAATCGTATCCAGAAATAAAAAGTCTCCTAATTGACTAAAAAATATATATTTCTAAATAAGGATAGATTTTGTATAGAATTCTGATTTGTTTGACTTTTCTTTTAGGGGTTTGTCTCTCTATCTATATAAGGAGAACGATTAGGTAGAAGATGGAGGAGGATCTTAGGAGAAAAGAAGATAAGAGGAGGCTAGGATTTGTAAATCTTGTAATGACTTGAAGGATAATGGAATGGCTCTTTGGAGTCCGAGGACATAGTCCGATTTTGGGACGAACCCTGTAAATAAATCTTGCTTCTTATTTTCTCTTTTTTCCCTTCTCTTTGATTATTTTTCCGTGTGATTTTTGATTATTTTGAGTGCATAAAGAAGAATGAAGATCGATTGTTAGGGGTAAATCTCGAGGAATCGACGACATCTAAGATTTCACCTCTATAGGTTCGTATAAACCTAAACAGAAATAAAAGATCTAGAAATTTATGGGTTTATAAAAATCCAAACCAAAATCAACGGCAATAAAATAAATCCAAACATAACCAATTAATCTTAAGATTAAAAAAGGTTCGAAAATAAGCATTTAGTTTCTACAAGATTTCAAAAGGAACTTAGCCAATATGGCAACAATAATGTATGAATAAAAAATTAATTCTTTTTTGGTAGGATTCCTATCCATCAAGATTTCCTTCTAAGACTTAAAAGAGTACTTCTATTTCTAATGTAATTAGGATTTATCCTTAATTATTTACTTCTCTATAATATAGAATCCTTGTGCAAGTCAAAAATCTAAAATGTGTAAGTCAATGGTATACATGATTATTGGATTCTAATAGGTAGAAGAAGAGCTACAGAAAAATGGGGCTATAAAGGATTCGTTCATACATGTATAACCATAATCCGACCTCCGATTAATTTGGAGTATATTAAGTGCTTTTAAAGCTAGTACTAGAACCCCTTCTCCCCCCCTCCCCCATCAATTTCATGTACCAATTTCATTATCTATGCATATGATCAAATACAAACAAACGAATTCTTGAAGAAATAATTTTCCACCGAATCAATTTTTTGGTGTGCAATTTGAGTCGGATGTAAATTCACTAGTGAGTTTCTTTAGTTGGTCCAGGCTAAGCATATGAAGGAAGTGGATCCTCTGCAATTCCATTTTCTTGCAGCGTTCTTAGACGGCGGTTAAGAGAGTGCCATGTCAACCACAACCTTATATTACACAATTGCAAAGTGTTGGAAGATTGGAGGTTCATTGACCATTCATTTTCAAAGTCATAGATCTTGTTAAAAAAATTGATTTTATTTTTCTTCAAATATGATCTAAACCATGAGTACAAGAGATTTGGATTGCTATTTTTTAAGTGATATTTTGTGGACAGTAGAAGAACTACTGGACGCCACATGAAAATGGGGGCAATAGAGGATTCATTCCGGCATCTAAAACCATAATCTGACTTTCGATTAATTTGGAATGTATTAACTGCTTTTAAAGCTACTGGTAGAAACCCCCCTCCCTCATTCCCTTCCCAACCCAACCCCTTCCTTAGATGCACCTTATGTACCTAGGTCATGTCTAAGAAAGCTAAAGTAATGGGGGAAGGGAGACTCATCACCAATCCATGAAACTTGAAAGTAACTATGATTATTTAAATATTATTTTTTATTTTTTCTTAGAACTATTAAAATAAAAATAATATAACGAGTCCAACGTGATTATTTTCGAAATGAACCTTGGAATATTTCAAGAGATTATTTGTCTTGATTAAGACATCCAAATATATTATGTAATTATTATAGTCAAAGAAGTGTTTGGTTTATCCATTATGCTATTATCCATAATTATTCGTCTTGATTAAGACAGCCTAACTTACTATCTATTATTATTATTATTATTATTAGAGGTACTAGTGAAAGCAAAGTCACAATCACACGAAAAGCCGCCTAGTAAATCATCTCCTTCAACAACCCCTCTTGGTGAAATATCAACAAATGGGCCCTGGGTTGCCTGCCAAGAAGCCACGTGGACCTAGCATCTGAACTGTAAAATTATTAAATTATCCCTTCTACCAAGACAGTACTATTGTCAATGGATTAGGCCGTGGGTTACCTGCAAAGAAGCCACGTGGACCTAGCATCAAAACTATAAAATTATTAAATTATCCCTCTTATCAAGATAGTACTATTATCAATGGATTGGAGTTGTATACTATTAGGAATCAATCCTATATCTGATCTGTAATCAATAACTTATTGGATTTTATAACAATTGAATTTAAATGCATTTTGATAAATTAGGTTCAGTTTATATTCAATCCAAAACTTCATAGAATTTCCACAAACATTGATTTTCTTAAAAGTAAAATAAAAATTTACTATTTTATCTTTGGGTCGTGCTGGGGTGACACGGGATTTATTGTGATTCTCACAATTCTGATGTGGACATGCATACATAACCTTAGATGATTTTTACTCGTGTCACGAGAAAACACATTTATGATTATGCAAATCATACATCAGACTTGTGAGAATCACAGTATGTACTTTGTGTCATTTCAACATGTTCCTTTATCTTTTGGTGTAGAAAAGAAAAAGGTGCCATTATCTTTTTTTTTTTTTTTCTTTCTATTAGATAAAATTATTATTATTATTATTTAATGATATTTTTGAAAATATTCACATGAATGTTATTTCACAATGGCAATGACGACTCCTTAGTACTCCTTTTTTTTTTTTTTTTTTAATTTAAAAAATAAAAACACCAAAGAAATTTTTAGGCGTATATTTTAAAAATTCATGATTGTTGAGGTTTCTATATATTCAATTTTATAATATTTATGAAAGTGTTCATATATAATATTTCTTAATTATTTATTTTTACCAAAGTGAATATATATTTTATGTTACAAGTTATTCTCACACCTTTTTTAAGGATCTGCTAGCTCTCTTATGGTCATATGATTTATTCTATGGAAGTTTTTCAACGTAAAATAGAGTAAATCAAGAGGTCATAGCAAAACCCTATCACTAATTTTATGGGAGGCTGAGCGTAACCCATACATATTGTAAAGTCACATTTTCTATAGTGAACCTAAATTCAACTCAAAGGCATAACATTAGATCCATCAAATTAATAGTACATGAGATATATAATCACTTTGGTAAACAAATATGATTATAAAATTGGATATTTGGCAATTTTCATAAATATTAAAACAACATCCCGTTAAGCAATTTTGGTAAAAGACGTAACTATTTTAGTAATTTCTTCTATGATTCAGATATTTTGTCATATATCTCAAGTCAGGATTCTTTGAAAATTTTGAGCTTTGACCGATGGACTCACAGCCCTAATTTGAAACACAAACCCCTCATCTGGCAATATCAGTCGTTTTCCCTTTCTTTTCCAAGAAACAAGAAAAATAATTGATTGGGCATTGTAATTTCTTAAATAGAAAAATACACATAATAATGTTTTCTTACTGTCAATCACAATTACGAAATGAGAAAGTGTGGAAATCATGGTAGCGATGGGCGTTTCAATTTCAATTTCAATTTTTTGTTTTTGCTTAGTCAGAGATTGAAGTATTAAATGTCAATTACAGCTATATCTGTGTATCATTAGATTAAATGTCATTATCTAGATATATTGGTTTCCATTTTTCTGAAATTAGCTGTTTTGCCTCATTTCCTTGTTAGATTAGACTTAGATGAAGATTCATAGAAAATCATAAATATTCATGTTGTCTTTAGAAAAAAACAAAGCCATTGTTTTCTAAGTAAAGATATTTTATTTTATTTCCTGCTTCAGATATTTTCAATACTTACTATATTTACTTTAATTATAACTTAAATATTTATTTGTTTATTTTTATTTATAATGAATATGGCACGTGGGCATATAAACATTAGATTGCTTCTGATTCATGGATAAATCGAATTTATCCCTATTTAAAAAATTATTGCATCAAGAGATAAAAGAAAGAAAGTGACATAAATTAAAATTGAGATGATATGAAGGAAATGAAATGAGACCACTCTTACACATTTTTCTCGGGATACCCGTGTATCCCAATGAAAACAATCTAATGGTACTGTTCCCTTGCCTCACAAACTGCGTGCATTCATCACAACACTAGATAATATTGAAGCCAAGTTCTATTCTCTGACTTTTTTCCATTAATTGAAAAAACTCCAAGGTTAAATATAACTTTAGGATGATATGAAAATACGATGATATCCTTGGCCTTGTCAACATTAATGTATATCAAGACTTAACATCGTATGGCAAGTGTGTCAACTTAGTCACTCAAATCTAACACGTAGTGAATTCGTTTCGTATCCCTAATCAGATGGAAATGTCAATATCAATAACAAAGAAATTACTATGATATTATATGTTAGGATTTTATGGAGCGTACATGTTAAACGCAACGGAGATCCAAACCTAGAGAAGTGTCACGTTGAATCGATCGTCGGAGATCAAAAAGTCCAAACACATATTGCATCGATGCTATTAGAGTAGTTACAGTTCTTTCCACGCCTTAAATCATAGGGTTTTCTTTTTTAATAGAAATTAAGAAATCTACCGAATTTAGAGATGAGAGGAATTGAGAGAATTTCTTATTTTTTCAATGTCTGTCACGTACCTTATCTTTTTTTATTTATAAGGATAAATAGATAGTGAGATTGCAGTCTCTTAATATAATAGGGACTAAATCTCACTAAGACTCTAACTCAAGAGGAGTCTTAGTATATAACTTAATGAGATGGGGCCTACATGGATGCCCAAATAACCAATATCTCTCACTCGACCATAGTGAAACTCAACAATTATCTCTTCATCTTAAGCAATACAAGTATATTCTTCATACAAGGGAATAAGGGGTGCAACCAATGAGAGTTTGTCTTTCGGAGAAAGCATTATGTTAAATTGCTATCTAACTGACAAAATACATCTCATTTCTTATAACTCACATATGCCCCAGACTTATTTGGCCACATCAGATTGAACATTTTCCAAATTCTCATGAACTTAAGCTCAGAATAATGTTCAACCCCATACATAATACACGGACTTTCTTTTCAAAAAATAAATTGTAAATCTATACATATTGTTGAATATACACTACGTAAAAACTGAAAAATTCGACATAAAAATTTGATGGGCCAAGGCCCAAGAATTTTAGAAACTGAATTTTGACGGTATAGAACAGTCAAAATTCTTGATGTTCCCATATTTGATAACTTAGAGTTATTGAGTTTTTCTCATCTTTCATTAATTTGTTAGTTTCGGCCCGTCGAAAAATAAAATTTGACAATGAAAAATTCGACACTAATTTCACCTCTTAGTCCGTCGAATTTTATGAAATTTGACAACCCGAGGCCTTCAAATTTGGGCTCTTTTCACATTGTGATATGATAGTAAAAAATACTTTTGAAAATAGAAATTACTGTGCCGGCACAAGCTTTAGTCATTGTGTACAATTTATCATCAGAATGTGATGCCAAATAATCTTCTTCAAGTCCTCATGTTGATTAGTTTTTGTTAAGTTACTATTTCAGTCATGTTTTGTTAGACCTTATCAATCCTAGTCATAGGTAACATGATAGAGTCAATAAACATTGGCCTCTACTTTATAACATAGTCATTAGTCACTAAGGGCACAATAATCATCTAATTATTCAATATATTCACACAGTAATGAAGCATAGAATCATTCACTTACTTATATAGGTAAAAATAGGTCATAATAAATAACACATGTAGTATGACTTACATGCTATGGTAGAGTTTTTTAAGAGTCTGTCAACCTCAACACCATACTGATTTGAGTCTAATCGCACTGTGAGCGCCTAACCTGAATTTATCAATCCAATTGCTTACCAAATCACCTAATTAAAGTTCACATTCGACTCCCCCATATAATATGATTCTATAAGTCTACGAATCATGTTTGATTCTTATGAATCTCATTTCAACAATATTTGAGATGACATTAATACAATTATTAAGCTTGCAATCATTGCACCTTGTAAATTGATTCAACCCTTAGGTTTAATTGTCTAAACAATGTATTTCTACGTGCAATCTATGCACCATGATGGTCATTATGTGAGTGAATTACCTTAGCCTGATGACGAAAATCAAGTCCATACTCAAAAACATAGTTAAAAATGTGTGGGCATAAAATAATCCAACAAGAATACAAAATAATGATGAAATAATCAAATGAAAGGAATAAATATCTATAAAAAATAAATATCCAAGAGTAATAATAAATCTAGAAGTTTACTACAATCACAAATCAACACCTACGAAATCCCAAACTCCTAACAAGAGTATGATAAATGCCTCAGGCAATAGGTTTAGTTAGAGGATCTACTATCATCTGACCTATAGAAATATGTGATAGGATTACCTCCTTTTACGTAACCATGCCTCGAATGTATTGATAGCGAATGTTGATGCGCTTCAATTATTCATGGTATTTAGGATCTTTTGTATATACTAGTACTGTCATATTATCACAATATAATGATACACGATGTTTGGCATTATGCACTACACTGAGTCAAATAAGGAATCTTTTCAACCATATATCTTCTTGAACCGTAGCACAACAAGCAATATATTCTAACTCCTTCGTGGATAAAGCAACACAAGATTATTTCTTGTTAGACCAAGAAACAATACTACCTTCAAACAAGAATGCATAACTTAACGTGGATTTACACTCATTTAGATTACTAGTCCAATCCGCATCACTATAGTCCTGTAATTGCAAACATGTTTCTTGATAACATAATGCATAATTTGTAGTGTCACGCAAATATCAAAATATTCTCTTTATTGTCTTTCAATGAGCAGTTCCTAGATTATTTTGATAATGACTGACCAATCATAATACAAAGCAAATATTTTGTCGAGTACATATCATAACATACATCAGATTTCCAATTGCATTTGCATAGGGCACTTGTGCCATCTTTTCCTTCTCTACATCCGTCATAGGGCAAATACCAAGATGTAAGAAATGTCTCTTCTGGACTAGAGTATCTATGGACTTAAAATTTTGCATACGAAAATACTCGAGTACTCTTTTAATGTAAGTCTCTTGAGACAAACAAATAAGTCTCTTGGAATGATCACAAGTGATCTTAATTCCAAGTATAAAATTTGCTTCACTCATATCCTTCATTCAAATTTTGATGATAACCACTTCTAAGTGGCGACAATTAACTCCATATCATTTCCAGCCAATAGAATGTCATCAACATACAAAGAAAACATTAAAAAACTATTTTCACTCTATTTAACGTAATACAATAGTCTTCTTTCATCATCGTAAATCCATTTAAAATAATGGTTTGATGAAATCGAAAGTATCATTGCCTGAATGATTGCTTCAAACCATAGATCAATTTTTTAAGCCTACATATTTTGCGCTCATGTCTTACTTTGAAACATATAGGTTGATCCATATAGATCTTCTCATCTAAATTTCCATTGAAAAATTTTGTCTTAACGTCCATCAGGAAAAGTTCTAAGTATAAATGTATGATAGTGGCTAAAATGAGACGAATAAAGGTGAGTCTCAGTACTGGTGATAAAGTCTCATCATAGTCAATACCCTCTATTTGGGTATATTCTTCCATAACGAAACGGGTTTTATACTTATCAATAATTCCATCAGTCTTTCGCTTGAATTTTAGAATCCATTTGTTTTCAACAATCTTGCATCTAGGCAGAAGATTAATAAGTTCTCAAACTTGATTTTTCATCATAAAACTAATTTCCTATTATATAACAGTTATCCATTCTTTAGAAGTAGATGATGATAATGCCTCCTAGTAATTCTTAGATTCATCATCATCAATTAGGACAGACATTAATGATTCTCCCTTCAATCTCAAATCGACGACGATGTATTGTTCCACGTTTACTCCTATGAAGCTCAAGATTTTCATTAGAAACATCTAGTGGTACACTCCCACTATCTTTGACAATCATCAGATCATCAGAAGGTTTAATTACCCCACCTTTGTCAAGAATAAGTGGAGGTTCCTTTACTGATTTTGGATTTAGTTCTTTTATCTCATAGAACTCATGTGATGTCTGAGTTTTCTTTTTTGCTTGGGAAATCAATTTTAATGAAATCCACATCTCGTTACTCAATCTCTATCATTCCACCATTGTCTCATTCATAAATAAACACAAAGCGTTTAGAATGCTCAAAACATTTTATAAATGTGCATTTCTTACCTCTTATGTCTAATTTTTCAATCTGATGGGAAGGAATATGAATAAAACAAGATGGTCCTCATGGACGTAGATGACCTAAATCAGGTTTTCTATTTGTTTATAACTTATAAGGGGTGGATGTTACAGATTTGGAGGGTACCTTATTGAGGATGTAGGTTGTAGTCAAAAGAACATCTCCCTATAAAGAAATAAAAAGGTTTGTTTGCTCCATCATTGATTTCACCATATCTAAAAAGGTTCTATTATTTCTACAACGTTGTTTTGTTGCAGAGTAGAAAAAATCGTTAATTACTTATGGATACATTTTTCTTCACAAAGCCTCTTCATAGTCACTGATAAATACTCCCGTCCTCGGTCAGTTCTAAGAGTCTTAATTTTTCTTTCCAATTGATTTTCAACTTCCAACATAAATTTCTTAAGGCAATCTAATGCTTGAGATTTATGTGAAATCAAATAAATATATCCAAATCACGAATAATCATCAATAAATATGATGAAATAGGTCGTTCTATGAAGTGTTTTCACATTAAGTGGTTTGTAAATATCAAAATGAACTAACTTTAAGGGAATTGATGCATGTACTATCTTTTCAAATGATTTTTTACTTGACTTTTCGACTAGACAATGTTCACAGATTGGAAGATCAACTTTTGAATGTGGACTTTATAATCCATCATTTGCTAGTTTATTTATCCTATCTTGTCCAAGATGGCTTAATCTAATATGCCATTTCATAGAATCAGAAATAATACCATTAAAAATCGAATAAGTATCAGAGTTTAAATTACTATAATTAGCATCTAATTTAAACAAACCATTTAAAATAAAGTGTATCCATAAACAATCGAATTCAAAGAAATGTTAATTATCTTTAATGAACAATGAAAATCAAAACCTAACTTTAATAGAATGCAACTGAAAGCAAACTACGTTGAACTCCTGACGCATAAAGAATATCGTGGAGTAACATTGTGTGTCCTGTATGCATCCGTAATTGGTATGTTTCCATTCTCATTATATATTCACTAAAATTATTTTCCATAAATATCTTCTTGTTGGCATGTAGGACTCAACGAAACTCTATGAATCATACTCTATCCCCTTGCTTTATGTTTAGTTATTCCAAAATCTACAATCCAATCAAGATCACAAGAATTAGCAACAAACACCTTTGTGCAAATAAAACAATGAAATGGAGGAAGGGGATTATAGTTGTTTTTTTTACTTGTTGCCAATTTGATGGGATAACCATGGATGTAAGTGGATTAGGTCTAGGTTGGATAGGAGTTGATTTACGATCAATCAAACGAGGATTAGATCGGATCCATTACTGATCCAATAAGAATAGGATCAGACCCTTATTGGATAAGACTTTTTTTTTCCCTCTCAATATTAGGATCAATTTTGATATGATAATAAATTGATTGGGCATGGTCAAATCAAATATGATTTCATATGCAAACTTCAAATATTAAAACAAAAATATAATATAACATCAAAAGCATAATTATTAAAATTTTATCAAATTGAGAAACGCGATTAATCTAGAATTGATTTAAAAGGTTATTAGATTGGATCCATATTGGAATCCAAATCCTTAATCCCGATATGAAGTTATTAGATTGAAACAGATTAAATTAATCCAGTCTATTGACAATTCTAAAATTAACAATTGGATTAAGTGTGGATCAAATCAAGCACATTTGACGAGCAATACATAAAAAATAAACGAAATGTACAAATCATATATTAAAAAAATATATATAATTTAATTAAAATATTTTCTCTAATATTACCGGATCATATGGGATTGGGAAGCAATTTGATGATATTTATTGGATCTCAATTCCTCATGTATTATCTATACAATAAGATCATCATATGGGTCCATAAATGTCATCTTAATTTTTTTTGTTTTTGTCACATGCATCCAACGTAAAGTCCGAGGTCAGTCGAAATTCTTGTACATGCTGAGGGTAAATTTTTATGTGTAAAATAAACTTCATTAAAGGCGGCTACCTACTCTGGCCGGTAAACAAGGGAAAATAAAGTAAATAAAACTATGCTTTTCGTACCAGTAGAGCCGGTCGATGAAAGGTTCAGCAGGTACTTAGGAGCTGCTTTGATTTGACTTTATCAACGGAGAAGAAACAAACGAACTTCACTTGTACTTGTACATTTGGCGGTTGTTGAATGCGCAGTTGTACCAAATTCGTTCAGCAGAGGTGGACAGCAGTGCACTCAAGTCAAGACTCATGAAAGCACGAGACCATAATAATTGGAGTGATCGTTCTGGCAACTTCTTTACGTTCTGTAATTATTTAATTTTCTAAATTGCGCATCTCACCTTTTCTTAATCATTTCCCCCATTTTTTTTATGTTTTTAATAACTAGTTTTATGAGTCAGATGCGGGGACGTGCTTACATAAGTATTTTTATTGACTCGTGCTGGGGTGACACAAGATTTACTGTAATTCTCACGATTCTGATGTGAACAAGTATATATACCGTAGATGATTTTTACTCGTATCACGAGAAAATACATCTATGATTATATGCACATCACACACGTCAGACTTGTGAGAATCACAGCATTTTCCATTTTTATATGAGGTTGACCTATGACGTGGTATTACTTCCCTCCACATGACAGCACTTGCTAGCACATGATTTGACTAGAGGAGGATGGGTCGTGGACCCATTGTGTATTTTTGGGAATTTAATATGAATAAAATATATTTTTTAAATAATATATAAATAAATATTTCGTTTTGCAGATCAAACAATTAATGTAATAAGGGTTGTGAATGGGTTGGTTTGCCATAAGTTGGATGAGCCCTAATTTGGTCTAAATTTGTGTGTTGTACCTTGGATTATTAGTCTTAAATAACATTAATCCTAAGTCAATTGAGATCAAATATGATCCTAAAAAGATTTGGATCAGACTTGAGTTGATTTTCAAAATTTACAAAATGTTAAGTTCATGCATCCATCAAAGTCATTTAGAGTTGTTTTATACTATTTTTCATCAAAATAAGATTCTGATATCCATAGTAAGTGAAAAAATATTAGAGACTAAATTAAATTAATTATTTATGACATGCTAATTTAATTATTTTGTGACATGTGGGCTATCGATCAACATCTTAACCACCACCCCCTTTTTTTAATTCTTCAAGGGCCACCCGTGAGGGCGCACCCTCACTTACCTGGTGTGTGTGATGTGCAAGTGTTGCATGTGCCTTGAGATTAGTCTTTAAACAAGACTATGATTTATGACTTTATGTACTAAGCAAAATACTGGCTCGGTCCACTGTCAACAGGGATACTAATTATTAATAATAAAAAAAATCATTTAAATATATCTTAGATTTCATTTATCACTGAAAATCATGATAATTGGTACATCCAAGAGATTTTCATTGCTTTAAACTACTAGTTTTTCAATGATGGAAATGAATTTTGTAAGAGAGTTTAACAATTGTTTTGTTGTAGGTGAAAATTTGAGAATGACGATTGAAGGTAAACAAAAATACTTAATTGGTTTCCAGGGTCGATGACAGGTGAACAATCCTTAATTAATATGAGTCATTTTTCCATGTTTTAAATATTAGATGATAAGACAAAAATTAAGACTAAAACTCTATTTTCTAATAGATGGGACCCCAAGGCGGAAACATTAATTAATGATTTCTTGGAAGGAAACAAATACTAGAAAGTCTCAACGATACATCAAATTATGTCGGTCATATAAAAAAAATAATAATGAAACAAAAGTAGCAATTTATTTTATTTGTCATTTAGATGATTGAAACAAATAAAATTACTAAAAAAAAAAAAATTATATGATTTCAAGGAGGGAGTACTAAATAGTTCAAGGATGAGAAACAACATCCACCATAAAAGTGAAATTAATCAAAACTAAAAAGAAAAAAAAATCAATAAGTCAATATTTTTCAATAAAAATAACTTTTCTTTTCAATTTTTTTTTTTGTTTTTGTTTTAGTTTTTTTTTTTGTTTTGAGATTTGTAAGATAATTCACACTTTTTTAAAACTATTAATTACCTGAAATCACATAGGTTTTGCGAAGTAACATAGAAAGTTTACCAAATTGTCTATATATTTTCCTCAGACCTCATAAACAGTAATATGTCTATGAATCAGCTACAACATGTCCATGTTTTGCAAAATCATTAAAGCACGAACTCACATTCCTTTAGGTTAATTGAAAGTAATGACTCCTTTAACTTAGATCCTGATTGGTTGGTCAGTAAATTATTGTAAATAAGTGTAAAACAATAATTTACAAGGATGAGGTACTTACTTGTCTCTCCATAAACAATTGTGAATATTTATGCGTCTTGCTGGCATATCGAGCAGATCTTAGACCAGTAAATTGTTGCATATCAGTTTACAACAAAAATTTACAGGTGTTTTGTGGTTTGTTGTTCCTAAATAAATTAATATGGTTTTACTAGGTTTTAATATTGGTTGAAAATATATACATAAATCAGATAAAAAAAATATATAGAATTAGTTTTACTCATAATTTTGATATGGGTCACGATTAGAAGACATAATTTTTATTTAATATTTTTGGAAACCCTGCTTTAATGCAATACATTTTTTCATTATATATTACAATATAAAAAATACTATCTTGACCCTACTCGATTTTGTAAAATGGACTACATCCGGTCCATGTTAAAATGTTGTATGTTTAAGTATGTCCTTGGTCAAGGTCGGAACCAGGATTTTGCCCATGTGGGGGCAACCAAGAGTATAAAATATTTTGTGGGGACAGTGAAAGAAAAAGAAGTTGTGGGGGACAGCTAATAGTGGATTTTTCTTTTTGTAGGGGTAATAGTTCAGATTCTTTTATCCGTTGTTAAAATCTATCGCAATAGCTCAGTAATTCATAGTCTTTGAAAATTCTTGTGGGGGCAAGTGCCCCCATAGCCTCCAATGTAAATCTGCTCATCCTTGATTCCTAATCTTGATGCATGGGTTTTTTTTCTCTCACCATCTCCATGATTTGGTGAATATTTGACATACCTTGTTGTTTTCAAGTTGATGATGAAATATCCCTTGACCTTAGTCTTTGTTTATAAATTAATGTAAAATGACCTAAATGCCCTACTCTTTAAACACTTCCCAAAAACCCTTGCTTGTTATCTCAAAATTCATCATCTTCAAACGCTTTGACCTCAAAGATTTAATCTATTCAACCATATCTTCAATCAAACACTTCAAAATTCCTCATCTTTCACTTCCCCCCCAAAAAATTCTATCTTGCCTTATTTTAAGGTTGAAGTGGATAGAATCCTTAGATTAATTACTGGGATAAAAATAAAAAAAAATCTAAGAGATTGAAAATAACTGATTTTGGAAAGAAAAAAAGCAAGATTTTTTTACTAGAGATTGAAGATGAGAATATTTAGGTCATTTTCTACAACTCTATCAAGAAATTCCAAATTTTCATCAATTTCAAAACACATAGGGGTAGGTCAAGTATTCACCAAATTGTTAAGGGATATGCTTAAATCAACCTATTTTTTTTTCAACTCAAACATTATTAATAAATGCATTTAGGCCATTTTTTCTTTAAGGAAAAAAAAAAAGGAAAATTAATTGCTATCCACTTGATACGTTTCTTTCGCATGGTCAATGGCCTGTGTTGAAACGCCTCTTCTATGTAAGGGTAGTCCAAAAGTTCTGTGGTAGTTGGTAAGTGAAAAAAAGTTAAAGAAAGGGAAATGCCTATTTTAAAATTTTCTTTTAGGTCTTATGGCAAGGGAAAAAAAAAATTATTAAATTGGTTTATAATTATTAAATTTTTTTTAAATATAAATATAGAGTAAATGCAATAAAAGGTAAGGTAGGGAATATGACCACAATGTATCTCCTTGTTTTTAGCTCATGGCACTCAGACTCATCAATGCTTGCCACGTCAAGCATAGGAAGGTAGTTTTGTAATTAAAAAGGGTATTTTTATATTAAATACACATGAATACATGTGATTGGTGGATCCCAGATTTCTGTGAGCAAATTTTTCTTTTCCCCAATGTATAACATTTATAACGTTTTGAAGTCATCAATTTTCATTGGATGATCAAAAGCCTTCCATTGCAATCATTTTGATGGTCAAAAAGAAAAAAAATATCCATCGAACCATTCATAATAAAATAAAACATTGATTAAAGTTCATGATCATCGGTCCAATCAACCTGACTTTTGGGGTAAGAGACATCCATGGGATCCGATGAAATTGTACAAGTTTAGCTTGAACTTTTTTCCTTAAGTGGAATGGGATAATTGGATAATTTTTACAATAATGAGGGTATATTTGATTGAAACCACATGGTATTCGCATGAGCAATAAGAAAATCATATACATTTCTCCCAAAAACTGAAGTGCCCATCAATTGTTAAAATGTGAGAGAAACGCTTAATTCCTGTTAGCAAATGAGATTATGATGCATTTTACTAAGGTGTACATTGATACACCATGAATTTTCAATCTCAATAACATCCAATCCAATGGTCTGAACCTTGGGATGATGACTGTCTCACATTGTATCACAGCAACACTATACTGCCCAGCCTTGTACATATATGAAAAAACAAAATTTTTTTTTTTTTTGGGTTTTTTAATTTGTAATTGTAAGGAATGTCTTAAAACTATTTTCCACTACTAAAGTACAAATTAATAAAATTTAGATTAAAATTAATCAAATATTTAATAGACTTTAAATTTATATATATATATATAGGGTCCCGTTCAGCACCAAACATTTTGGCCTACATTTTAGCAAATCATTTTTGTTCTACATGGGTTAGAAGTTTTGGAATGGGGCTGATTTTTGGTGAGGATGTTCTCTACTGTGAGGAGATCATCCTCACCAAAAATCAGCCCATTCCAAAACTTCTAGCCCCATGTTTACAAGTTGAAAAATCGTGGACCGTCCATTTTTTGTAAACCATTTTTGATGGGGTTAGAAATTTTGGAATGGGCTGATTTTTGATGATGATGATCTCCTCACCGATAGAGATCATCCTCACCAAAAATCATCCCATTCCAAAACTTCTAACCCATGTTTTGCCAAAATGTTTGGTGCTAGACATTTCCCATATATATATATATATATATTTCATGAGTTTTAGGTGAATTTGGTGAGTATTTTGAATCGGCTAAGGTGAATTGACTGTTTTGATAATGTATTTTTGTGATAACTAAATCCCGTCAAGTTGGATCAACTTGGTCGGTCGAGTTTTGTTAATCCATTTTAAAATTATAGTTGTGTAAATTCTGAGAAAGAAACATATGGTAAAAAGAAGAAAACCCCAAAATCAAATTGATAGAGAAAAAATAATTTTTATTTAAATAAGGACAAATGGTCAAAGTGAAGAGACAGACTGTATGTTCTAAAGATGTATATGATGAAGCATGTATGTTCTAAAGATGTATATGATGAAGCAGTAGAGTGTATTATTTGTTGCATTTGAATATGTATGTAGTAGGTGACTTATTATTATCAGCATAAAAGTAGGGAATCCAAAGGATTAAAAAATATTAAAAACAAGAACCTAAAAAACCCATCAAGCCAGCTAGGTGAAGCTCTCATGTCAATTGACAAGAATATTAATCAAAACCAATTTGGTTAAATTTTTTCACTCCTTTATGACAGCTTCTAGCTTCTCCTCCAAGTCTTTGTCACTTCTTATAAATACTACATTATCATGCAAACCTAAACCATAACCATAACCACAACCAGTACAACCTTCTCTTCCCTTCTTCTCTCTTGGGAGAGAAAATTAGGTCAGACACATTGGCTAGTATCAAAATTTTCCGGTGGTGAGATCATCGTCCATGAAAAGTCCTTGTGGCGACCCTATGAGGGGTCGTCTTTGGCCTCATATTCTAGTGGCATTGGTTGTAATCCTCATTTCTAGCAATGTAGGATCAGTTTTAGGGGATCCATACCACTACACTTCTCCCCCGCCTCCTTCACCGTCTCCACCACCTCCTTATATCTACAAATCTCCTCCACCACCTTCTCCATCTCCACCACCACCTTATTACTACAAGTCTCCACCACCACCATCACATTCCCCACCACCTCCATATTACTACAAATCTCCACCACCTCCTTCACCATCACCACCACCACCTTACTACTATAAGTCTCCACCCCCGCCTTCACCATCACCGCCACCTCCTTACTACTATAAATCTCCACCACCACCTGTTAAATCTCCACCACCGCCGTACTATTACAAGTCACCCCCACCACCTTCACCATCACCACACCCACCTTACCACTACAAATCTCCACCACCACCTTCACCATCACCACCACCGCCTTACTATTACAAGTCACCACCACCACCAGTTAAATCTCCACCACCACCTTATTATTATAAGTCACCACCACCACCAAGTAAGTCACCTCCACCACCTTATTACTACAAATCTCCACCACCACCATCTAAGTCTCCTCCTCCACCTTACTATTACCACTCACCACCACCACCAGTTAAGTCTCCTCCTCCACCTTACTATTACCACTCACCACCACCACCAGTTAAGACACCTCCACCACCTTATTATTACCACTCACCACCACCACCATCTAAGTCTCCTCCTCCACCTTATTATTACCACTCACCACCACCACCAGTTAAGTCTCCTCCTCCACCTTATTATTACCACTCACCCCCACCACCGGTTAAGTCTCCTCCTCCACCTTATTATTACCACTCACCCCCACCACCGGTTAAGTCTCCTCCTCCACCTTACTATTACCACTCACCCCCACCACCGGTTAAGTCTCCTCCACCACCTTACTATTACCACTCACCACCACCACCGGTTAAGTCTCCTCCTCCACCTTATTATTACCACTCACCCCCACCACCGGTTAAGTCTCCTCCTCCACCTTACTACTACCACTCACCCCCACCACCGGTTAAGTCTCCTCCACCACCTTACTACTACAAGTCACCCCCTCCCCCAATTAAATCACCACCACCGCCATATTACTACAAATCTCCACCACCACCAGCTAAGTCTCCTCCACCACCTTACTATTACAAGTCTCCACCACCGCCTTCACTGTCACCACCTCCTCCATACTACTATAAGTCACCTCCACCACCTTCACCTTATCCTCCACCACCATACTACTATAAGTCCCCACCGCCACCTGTACCAATGCCTCATCCACATCCCCATCATCCACTCATTGTTAAGGTGGTTGGAAAAGTCTACTGCTACAGATGCTATGATTGGGGGTATCCTGTAAAGTCCCACGACAAGAAGCATCTCAAAGGTATAATAATTCTCACAAACTATTTATTTATTTATTTATTAATATGTGTTACATGGTTTTCTCAATATTTTCTTGCTGGTTGACAACAAAAACCAATTTTTCATGGGCAAATTTATAAAAAATTATGGGATTAGTTTATGGGGTCATCGGGCAAACATGCTGGGTTGACTGGAAAACTCATCGATTCCAATTGAAAACTCAGACGAGTTATGTAGGTACTCTTTAGATTCTTTTTTAGAAAATATAAAATAAATATAATTTTAATTTTCTATATTCAAAATGTTAAAATATGTATCACCCTGACCAACTTTAATTTGCCCAAGAGTTATCAAGTTGACTCAATTCAATAGACAACACATTCAGTTTTTAAAACATAGGTGGTTCTATTCAAGATTCTATTTTTTTCTCGAAAATATATAAATAAATGTAATTTTAACTTTAATTTTTTTACCTTATCCAACTTCACCATAAGTTAAGAGTTGACTCAAGTAAATAGACAGTAAACCGAGTAAAATTTCAATTAGTTTTTAAAACAAATAGATGCTTCCCATTGTATATTAATTAATTTTTTTGTAATTGGAGCAGGTGCTGTTGTGAAGGTGACTTGCAAGGCCGGTGATAAGCACATTGTGGGGTATGGCAAGACCAAGATCAATGGCAAATACAGCATCACAGTTGAGGGTTACGATTATGCCAAGTACGGAGCCAAAGAATGCAAAGCCAAGCTCCACAAGGCCCCCAAGGGCTCACCTTGCAACATACCTACAAACCTTCACTATGGCAAGAAAGGAGCCATGGTCAAGGTGAAGTCCAAGACACATTACGAGATTGTGCTCCAGGCCAAGCCATTTGCTTATGCACCCAAGACTCCTTACAAGGAATGTGAGAAGCCCTCGTCACCTCCCTATCACTACAAGTCCCCACCCCCACCATCATCATCTCCTTCTCCCCCGTATTATTACAAATCTCCACCACCGCCATCACCATCCTCGCATCCTCCATACTACTACAAATCCCCACCCCCACCATCACCTTCCCCACATCCTCCTTATTATTACAAATCCCCACCACCACCATCACCATCACCACCACCTCCATACTACTACAAGTCCCCACCTCCACCATCACCTTCTCCATACTACTACAAATCCCCACCACCACCATCGCCAACTCCTCTACCTCCCTATTACTACAAGTCTCCACCTCCACCTCCAAAAATCTCCTCCACATCCTTACTACTACAAATCCCCCCCACCACCATCACCTTCTCCTCCACCTCCCTACTACTACAAGTCTCCACCCCCTCCTCCAAAATCTCCCCCACATCCTTACTATTACAAATCCCCCCCCCACCAGCCACCTTCTCCTCCACCTCCCTACTACTACAAGTCTCCACCCCCCCTCCCCCAAAATCTCCTCCACATCCTTACTACTACAAATCCCCCCCACCACCCATCACCTTCTCCTCCACCTCCCTACTACTACAAGTCTCCACCCCCACCTCCAAAATCTCGCCTCCACATCCTTACTACTACAAACCCCCCCACCACCATCACCTTCTCCTCCACCTCCCTACTACTACAAGTCTCCACCCCACCTCCAAAATCTCCTCCACATCCTTACTACTACAAATCCCCCCCACCACACCCCCACCTTCTCCTCCACCTCCCTACTACTACAAGTCTCCACCCCCACCTCCAAAATCTCCTCCACATCCTTACTACTACAAATCCCCCCCACCACCATCACCTTCTCCTCCACCTCCCTACTACTACAAGTCTCCACCCCCACCTCCAAAATCTCCCCCACATCCTTACTACTACAAATCCCCTCCACCACCATCACTTTCTCCTCCACCTCCCTACTACTACAAGTCTCCACCCCCACCTCCAAAATCTCCGCCACATCCTTACTACTACAAATCCCCCCCACCACCATCACCTTCTCCTCCACCTCCCTACTACTACAAGTCTCCACCCCCACCTCCAAAATCTCCTCCACATCCCTACTACTACAAATCCCCCCCACCACCATCACCTTCTCCTCCACCTCCCTACTACTACAAGTCTCCTCCCCCACCTATAAAATCTCCTCCACCTCCTTATTACTACAAGTCTCCACCCCCACCTTCAAAATCTCCTCCACCACCTTACTACTACAAGTCACCCCCACCACCTTCATCATCTCCTCCACCTCCTTACTACTACAAGTCTCCACCCCCACCTTCAAAATCTCCTCCTCCTCCCTATTACTACAAGTCCCCACCACCTCCATCGCCATCTCCTCCACATCCATACTACTACAAATCCCCTCCACCACCATCGCCATCTCCTCCACATCCATATTACTACAAATCCCCACCACCACCATCACCATCTCCTCCACCTCCCTACTATTACAAGTCTCCACCCCCACCTTCAAAATCTCCTCCACCTCCATACTACTACAAGTCACCCCCACCACCGTCTCCTTCTCCTCCTCCCTACTACTACAAGTCCCCACCACCTCCCTCGCCATCTCCTCCACCGCCTTACTACTACAAGTCACCTCCACCACCATCACCATCACCTCCTCACCCATACCACTACAAGTCTCCACCTCCACCATCGCCATCTCCTCCTCCACCATACCACTACAAGTCCCCTCCACCACCATCACCTTCTCCTCCACCACCATACCACTACAAGTCCCCTCCCCCACCCTCATCATCTCCTCCTCCCCCTTATCACTACAAATCTCCTCCCCCACCATCACCATCTCCTCCTCCACCATACTACTACAAGTCCCCCCCACCTCCTTCACCATCTCCTCCTCCCCCATACTACTACAAGTCGCCTCCCCCTCCAGTGAAATCTCCCCCACCTCCTACATACATCTACTCATCTCCACCACCCCCAGTCCACTACTAAGCTTGCAAAATTGGGCTCCTTTCTCTCTTAAATCATGTAAGTATGATTACTTTTAATTAAATCTTCTAAAAAGAGCATTTTGAATCTCATTTCAATTGCTATCTTATTTTGCAGGTTTTAGTTTAACTATTGGAATAATGGAAGTCTCCTCCCTGAGGGGGATGGTCATGCATCAATATTCTTCTTTATTGAATAAGGGTCTGAATGGAATTCAGTGCTTCAACCTTCATAATTCAGACCAAATTGCTTCCTATACTTCTTTAGTGACCATCTTTCACATTATGCTATTAGCATATTCTGCTGGGAGTGGCTTGAAGAAAGATCTTGAACAAGACCATAAGAAGACTGAAAAAGATAGATTAATTAGGAAGCCAGGGTTCTGGAGTGATTGTTTGAGTGATTAATAGTTTTTCTTCTTTGAGTTTTTCCTTTGATCTTCATTTCTTATTGTATAGAGTATGGCTGTATTTGGTTCCTATGTAGCATTTGTTTATTTGGAGCTTCTTTGTGCTTCGTGCACTAGACATTGTAGCAATAAAAGAAGACTCTCTCTCTCTCTCTCTCTCTCTCTCTCATATTGTGCACATAAGATATAAGATAGGGATCCTTACAACTCATTGACTGCATATAACCACATATGTTTCATCTTGGGAAGAAAGAAAAAATCAAGCAACGTCACATACAATCCATCACACTTGCACGTTCACCTTTTTAATATCATACTTTAAGTTTTAAAACTCGTTGAGTCCCTTAAAACTCAGTTCAAATGAATCTACTCAATGGAATTTCAGGGTCAATTTGGTATGCAAACTGCGTAAGTCACTTTTAACCAACTCATCTCAGGAACTTCGCAAGTTAGATTGGAAACTCGGTTGATGTTTTAGATATTTATATTGATCCGCTGAATGACTTGGCAGTTGCCATCATGCATATCTGGGTTGAGTACATTCATGTTCTAAAAAGTAGTTGAATATTACTAGGGTGTGTTTGTTACACATAATGTAATGATTTGATTCTAATTTAGAAGATAAAAACAAGTTAATTATAACTTCAAATAATTTATTGCTTAACATAATTTATCATAGAAATTGAAGAACTTGAAAATGATTGGTTTTTGAAAGAAAAAAAAATTGTAGAGATTTAAGTTGAAGTTGAGGATGAAGGCATCCAGGCCATTTTCAGTAGTCTACAAAAGAAAAAAAATTAGTCCAATAGGTTAGTTAAATTTGAAACCAAATGGCTGATTGATAGCCAGACTTGTCCAATACTAGCTATAGTTAAGGCAGTTGTAACAGATCATGAGTTGTGTAACAAAGTCACGTGAGAGCCTTCTACTCAAAGTATTAGAGTTTGTTACTAGATTTTTTTATTTTAACTAATAGAGTTGTTAGGTTATAGCTATTATTGTAATTTATTCAGATAATGTATAAAATGGCAGTTCTCTCTTGTTTCTCATCATTCAGAACAGAGATTTTCAATTCACTTTCTATTTTGGTATCAGAGTAAGGTTAGGATTTTTTTTTCTCTCTCTTTCTCTCTTCTTCTCGATTTTTTCTTTCTTTCCTTTTCCTTCGATCTAACCATGAATTCCGCCAGCTCTCAATCTTCTTCTACCTCTAGTTCGATTGGATTTGGTCAAGCTTCATCAATGGCGTCTGTTCCTACTCAACAGATGTTCAATCATTCTTTACCTGCGAAGCTTGATCGATCCAACTACACCCTATGGAGATCTCAAATTGACAACATTATCTTTGCCAATGGATTCGAAGATTTCATAGAAGGAACCTCTATTTGTCCAGCATAGGAGTTAGATTCTGGAGAAATCAATCCTACTTTCATCACATGGAGAAGACAAGATAGCACTATTTTGAGTTGGATTTACTCTTTTCTCAGCCCAGGAATTATGGCTCAGATCATTGGCCATACCACTTTACACTCTGCCTGGGTTGCTCTGAAGAGAATTTTCTCTTCTTCTTCTGTAGACACCCCATTTTTGCACTTGCCTGATAAATCAACTCGTCAACCCGATTGCAACGGTTCCCAATGATGGATGTTTATTCCAATACTCTATTTCGTTACTATATGTATTTCAAAAATTCGGATGAGGTATCTCGAACTAACAAAACTGTAAAAATCATACTACACTAGGAAAATATGACCCAAAAAATATAGAAATCATCATTTTTCAGACAAAAAGAAGTTTTACGATAAAAATCACTAAAAAATGATCAAATTACCAAAATACCCTTAACCTCAAAACAACCCTAGAGCCCACATTACACTTAAGAAAACCCTTTTAAACATATAAAACAACAAATCGAAATCAAATAAACCATTTCGTCAATTTTCACCAAATTCGACAAAATTATGAAAATGCCCCTCATAAAGTTCACGACCATTTTGCACAAAATTTTTTAAAAATGATACAAACCAATATTCTTATTGAATTCCTTATGAAAAATCGATTCCAAAACATCCTGGAACATTGAAAAACGACTTAAAATGCAAAAGTCCTCTTTAGGGGCAAAATAGTAATTTTTCAATTTTAACAATTTAAAATTCTGAAATTAATAATTAAAACATTAATTAATGTAAATTGAAATCCTAATTAAAATTAAAATTTTTTAAGTCAAGTCAATCAAGTAAGACTTAAGTCAAAATCCTAAAATCTAGTCAATCAAGTAAGACTTAAGTCAAAACCCTAATTTAAATAAACCTAGTCAATCTAATAAGACCAAAGTTAAGCCTTAACTCTAATATAATTCTAATCAAACACTAACTCTATCTAAAAGAATTCTAATCTAATACTAACTTTATCTAAAAAGCACCTAAAAAAATCTATAAATAAGGACCTCTACAACCTATTTTAGTAGGTTAAAATAAACCCTAAGAAAAGTAGTTCCAAGAGTCTCCTTAGCCTTCCCCAAACCCTAATTGAAGCCTTAGCTCCTTACTTAACACCCAAACCCCAATTTTTGCTCAAAACTCCTAGAAACCCTTCTAAAACACCCAAAAATTCATCAAAAAAATAAAAAAAAACACTTAGATCTAGGAAGAAGATACTTCATCTTAGAAGATCAGAAGCGGATCAAGTGACAAAAATGATGCAAGAAATCATAACCAATGAATCTCTCCACCAATTCTGAGGAAACCATTGTTGTGATTATTATGGAATTTTTTTTTATTATTTTATTTATTTGTTTTAGGTCTTTTAGCAATGTAATCTTCTTTGAGGAATAGTAGAGACAGACGTTTGCCGGGCGGGGTTGGTGCCTAACACCTTCCAACTCCGTAGCGTGATCCTCGGACCACAGTTTTTCTATTTGTAGATTAGTTGTTTTTATATTTGTAGGGTCAATATTCAGTTCCTGGACCGTAATAACTAGGTGGCAACTCCCAAACCTCAAAAATCAAAAGCAGATCCGCACACCCCGTGGATCGAGGGCGCTTTCAGTGGTGACTCTACTAGGGATTACTGAGGATCAAACTTGAAAAGCCCCAAGAATGGGAACATTGCCAAATTGACTTAGTTTTTTTTTTTTTCTTTAGTTTGATTTATTTTATTCGTTTATTTATTTATTTTTATTTTCGTGACTTGATTGTAGATTGTTTAATTAGATTTTGGGTATTGTATTTTTGTTTTTTATCCAATTTAATGGTCACTTCTTGATGACCCTAAACAATGAAAGATTCAAATTGACATATAAATTGAGGATAGAATCATGGTGATTAGGATGAGAGTCATGGTTTTTACCTTTATTATTATTTATTTTTTATAATTTTTTGGATGAAAATTTTTTACCACGTTACTATGCATGGGTGGCAAGTTGTGAAAATAAATTACTTGTAAGTAATGCGCTAAGAAACAAAAAAATTATCCTTTTTAATGTTGTTCATGATGCGGAGAGAATTTCAAGAATAAAAATTACAAAAAAAAAATATTTCTATGCGTAGTGTGCCATTAATAGAAAATGATTTTTTATTTTATTTTCATATTCTTCTCATATAATTATTTGTGAGTGATGCATTAAGAGAAAAAAAAAAATGCATTTTTTAATGTTGTTCGTTATGAAGAGAATTCTAAGAAAAAAATTAGAAAAAAATTTATGCGTGGTGTGCCATTAGCAGAAAATAATTTTTTTTTATTTTCATTTTCTTCTCATATAATTATTTGTGAGTGATGTATTAAGAAACAAAAAAATTATCTTTTTTAATGTTGTTTGTGATGAGGAGATGATTCCAAGAATAAATAAATAAATAAATAAAAATATTTTTTTTTGCGTGGGGTGCCAATAGTGAAAACGTGTTTTTTCCTATTTCTATCTTCTTCTCCAATGAGAAAGAAGAGGATGAAAAACAGAAAAGAAGAAAAAAAAATGCCTCTACCCTCTTCATATCTCTCTCTCTCCTCTATTTCCCTCTCAATCTAAATCGATTAGAAAAGCAAAAAAAAAAAATGGTTTCTTCCTAAAATCTGATTTTTATTTTAAAACCCGAAATTTTTGAAGAAAAGCATAATCCCGATTTCTCTTTGCTTAGAGATGGGTCTGAAGCTAAGGATTAGGATTTTGATTCTGCTAAAATCGTCTACTGATGGGAAAATTTTGGGGTTCAACATTACAATGTTTCCATTATGACTTTGTAATAAAAAATTAAGAGATTGAAAGGGAAGCGTGAATAAAGCTTTAGAGATGATTGAAACAAAGATTTGAATCTAAATTTAGAGAGGAAGAAATCTGATGGTCGATGGAGTGCAATCATGTTTTTCACCTGAAATATTTTGATCGTTGAATGAATCGTGATCAAGATTTGACCTCTTTGTAGAATTCCCTTGATTCTGATTGGGATTCAAGAAGCGTTCAATGAGTGGATTTGAGTTTCTTGTGAAATTTTTGATCTTTCATTTATGTGGTAATACTTTTCAGAATCAAGCTTCTTTAAAAAAAAATTTTGTTTCGACTGCACCATCGTTAAAGGATTACTTTTAACACACCAGTTCTTACATATAACACATCATTATAATGTTTTTTCTTTTTCTTACTTGTAAAAATTGGTGTGGCAATAGAATTATTGGAATTTTTATTTTTTTAGGTTTCTTTAATAGTCAGTAAAAAATTTTCTTAAGAAAAAAAAAAGAGTCCATTTGTTTAGTAATTTGTGTAGTACTAATTAATAATAGATTTCGTTTCCTTTATAAAATTTTTCTTTGGTATTGAAATCACCTCGACCCCCGGCCGTCACGCTAAATAGCGGATTAGGTGTCCGATCTACGTATCTCGAGAATTTTTAAAAGAATAGGGAGTCGCCACCTAGTTTAGGTTTAGAAACCAAAATTAACTCCAAATGGATATGGGTCGGTCCGTGGATCAGAGAGATATGTAAGGGGTCAGGTTACGAATTTCGGAAGGTGTTAGGCACCGAACCCGCCTGATCAAGATGATCAGTCTCTACTACGATCCAAAAATATCCTACGGTCAACATTCAAAGACTAAAAGTCAAACTATGGTCCAATCATCATAAAATTGCATCGGATTTACTAAACAAATCCTACGGTTAAAATAATTACATGATTTAATGAGGCATACATGACACCAAAAATTAATGGATCAATTCGATCATACTTTGAATAATAGAAAATTGATTTTCAATGCCACGTACATGAAATTAATGAATTGGCTCATTGATGATATTTATCAAAGAAATTTGATTTCTGAATCGTCAGGTGCATTAAATTCAGTGGGTTAACTCGCAGATTTTGAGTTGCCACATGTATTAAATCGGTGAGTTAACCACGTGCTTAATTTTAAAATAAAATCGATTTAAATTTTCAATGTCCCAAAAATCAACGAGTCGATTCGCAATTTGTTAATCAAAAGAAACCTAATTTTTTGAAAAAAATTCGATTCGCATTCTCAATGTCTCCAAAATCAGAGAGTCGATTCGCAATTTTTATATCATAATAATTTTTTTTTTTAATCGCCACGTGTATTAAATTGGTGATTTAACCCACGTGCCTAATTTTTAAAAATTCAATCCAAATTCTCAATGTCCCCAAAATCAGCGAGTCGACTCGCAATTTGTTAACTAAAAGAATCCTAATTTTTTGGAATCGCCACGTGTATTAAATCGGTGATTTAACCCGCATGTACAATTTCTAAAAAAATCGAACCAAATTTCCAATGTACCAAAAATCAGCGAGTTGACTCGCAATTTGTTAATCAAAATAATCTTTGATTATTTTTTAAAATCGCTACATGTGTTAAATATGTGATTTAACCCACGTGCACAATTTCTAAAAAAAAATCGAACCAAATTTCCAATGTACAAAAAATCAGCGAGTCGACTCGCAATTTGTTAATCAAAATAATCTTTGATTATTTTTTAAAATCGTCACATGTATTAAATATGTGATTTAACCCACGTGCCTAATTTGAAAATAAAACCAATTCAAATTTTTGATGTCCCCCAAAATCAGCGAGTTGACTCGTAATTTTTATTGTGAAAATCGATTTTTTATTTTTATGTTTAGTGTACACCACTAATTTTTATTGAGTCGATTAAAATCAACATTTATGAGTTGACCTAACAACATCAAAAAGTGACGAATCAACCCGATAAATATTAACATCCAATGAGTCGGTCCATCAACTTGGTATACGTGAATTGATTCAATCGATCTATTAATCAAAAAATATGGGTGAATTGATACGCTAATAATTCAGAAACTCGAAAATTGTCATTAGTGCCACGTATACCCCAAAAATCAATGAATTAGTTTATATTCATACGAAATCAAGGACTAATAAAAATAAATAAACAAATAAATAAAAGTAAAATAAAATAAAATGAAATAAAAATAAAAAATAAAAAATTTACCTTTGCCGAATAATTTCGGATGCGTGGATTCCTTCAAAAAACTTGAAATGGCAAGTGAATAATGTCGTACGGGTCGCTGTGATTGCAAGTTATACAAAAATAAAAAATGAGGCGATGTGGCTACAGCTATGACCGCTATTATGGTTGTTGGGACTTGGTGAAGAGTGAGGAAAGCAAAGAGAGTGAGAGAGGGGCATCCAAAATCAGAGAGAGTGAGAGAGACGTGGGAGAAGAGGGCGTGTGATGGTGCGTATGCTGTAATGGAGATGGTTTAATGGTAGAGAACTTGGCTGGTTTTTGATGGAGAAGGAGGTCATGGCAAGGAAGTGGGCTGGCTCTTTTTATGGAGAAGAATAGGGTGTAATCAAGAGAGAAATGGGCTGTTTTTTTATGGTGAAGAGAGAAGGAAATAATGGATGTTAATGGCTGCTATCAAAGTGGAAAGTTGCTGTTTTTTTATGAAAAGTGTTGGCTGAGCTTTTATGGAGAAGAGGATGAATGGTTGTTGTCCAACGTGAACATGGGAGAAAGAGAGAGAGAGAGAGTAACGTGGGTTAGAAGGCGTAGTTAGAGAGAGGGAGATGGGGCTGGATAGACGAAGAAGAAGATGTTGCAGATTTTAATGGAGAAGATGTTGGCTGTTGGGGAAGGTGTTTAATTGCAAAGACATAGGCTATTGGAGATGGAGAGTGGCAGGAAAATGTTGGGGCAGCATAGAAGAAAATGGATTAGTTTATCGTTGCTGTAAAAAATCCGAAAAATGAATATGTATGTTGCAGGATTAATGGAAGCCAAAAAACGTTTTTTTGTTTTTTTATCAATGGCAGCAAACCAGAAAACTCCCCTCCTCTATAGATCATGGTGGCTCTTTTTTATAGTCAAGAGAGGGAGAGATGGAAGAAGAAGTGGAGCTGAGAATGTGGGTAGTTGTATGGGTGGTTAAACAGCAAAAACGTGAGAGAAGGAGAGTATGCAATGGACGTGAGAGAAGGAGAGTATGCCATGGACGTGGAGAGTTGCTGGTTTTTCTTGTGAAGGAGAAGAAGGGTGGAGGACGTGGGTTGATAGAAAAGATCAAAGGAGAGAGAATGAAGAGTGTGGGTGGTTTTTGAAGGAGAAGAAGTGAGGAAGAACGTGGGGAAGAAGAAGAAGAAACGTCTTCTTTTTTTTATTTTGAAATTTTTATTTTTTTATTTTTTTTATTTTTTAAAAGCATGAGAGAGGGGGATCCTACGCTACTCGTATTACGGTAACTCTCCGCCAATGAGTCGTGATTGGTCGATTTAATTTTCCTTCCGATTGGTTGATTTCGAAATTTTTTTTTTATTTTAGTCGACATTTTGATTTGAAATTTAATTTGATGTTTTAAATTACATTTGAATTTGTATTTGATTTTAAATTTTTAATTTCAATTAGAATTTAATTTAAATTTTGATATTAAATTTGGTTGTTGGTTGATTTGATTTTGATTTTTGATTGATTAATCGTTCGGTTTTATTTTTACATTTTAATTGGTTGGGTGATTCGCTTTTAATTTGAGTTTTAATTGTTTAATTTGAATTCAATTTTTTTTAATTTAAATTTTGAACGGGTTGATTAATTTGCGTTTTAATTTGAAATTTAAATTGATTTTAATTTTTAATTGATCGGTTGATTGGAAATGGATTTTAATTTGTTAATTACATTTTGTTGGTCGATTTGGTTGATTGATTTAAAATTTTAATTCAATTTTGCATTTTAGTTGGTTGAGTGATTTTTAACTTGATTTTCAATTTGATTTTGATTTTGATTTTGATTTTGTATTTTAGTCGGTTTCTTGAAAATGTAATTTTTATTTTGTATTGAAATTTAATTTGATTTTACGATTTTAAATTAATTTTAAATTTTGAATTTTAGTTTAATTTTCAATTTGAATTTTATTTTGGTTTAATTTTTTTATTTGAATTTTATTTTCCTAGGGATCAAGGTCTCTATGTTAGAGTTAGATGTTAAGGGGCGTTTTGGTCATTTTTACGATTTTTGAGGATTTTTCTTGAATTTCTTTGTTTTCATCAATTTGGGTCCCGTTCGACTCGAAATCACATTCTGAATGCAATGGAGGTACTTTTGAGACTTTCCAGACATCCGAAATTTATGAGAGGTATTTTCATCATTTTGATGATTTTTTTACAAATTTCTCTGTTTTCATCGATTTGGGTCCCGTTAGACTCGAAATCACGTTCTGAGTGCAATGGGGGTACATTTGAGACTTTCCGGACATCAAAAATTTATAAAAGATATTTTCGTCATTTTTGTGATTTTTACAGATTTTTAGGGATTTCAGCGTGAGATTTCTTTCAGTCCTTGTGTATTTATTTGTAAGTCTCAAATCCATATTTTTCTAGCGTATCGAGATCTCTAAGTTATCGAACTGTGTAGCGAACCTATGCGTACGTGCTTGCTAAGTCGGGTGTAAGATGTAGCGATCCTAAGCGTGCGTAAATTTCTAGGTCGAGTCGTGACGAATAGGGGGGATGAAAAGAAACTAGAAACAGAAGGAATCAAGCAGTACTCACAAGCCTTCGAGTTCTTTTATATTCATCATTAGGAATCCACCAAAATCAGGTGACGAATTGTTGAATTAGGCAGATGCAATAATGGGGTGTCTACAGATGCCCCTCTTTGACAGAGGGTGGAAGCAAACTAGATGTCCAATCTATTGTGGTAGATAGTGCGACATCCGAATGTCAAAGCTAGTGACAGTCCATTTTACAGCCTGATTCGGCAATTTGTCAAAGTGTCCAGATCCTTGAGAATAACCTCTCCTTGGAAAAATGTCAGATCCTTGAATTTTGAAATAAAATTCTCCTTAACTAATGCAAATGCAATGTAGGTGCACGTGTGTGCCATTGTGTAATGATGATTTTTAAAATGCGCATCTCCATTCTGCACATTCATGCTGAGAGGATAGCAAACTGTGTAACATCAACATAAAATCCGTGCAACATGTTTTTGCAGAAAATCAGATAAAACTGAGTAAAATCTAAGAATGAACTGAGCAAGTCTGAGTAAAATCTAAGTAGATCTGAGTAAAATCCAAGATGACCCTCGGCGGTATCTAAGCAAAATCCGAGAAAGAATCTCGGCTGGTCTGAGCAAAATCTGAGTAAGTCTGAGTAAATTCCGATGATTAATCAACTCGTCAACCCGATCGTAAGGATTCCCAATGATGGATGTGTATTCCATTGCTTTACTTTGTTACCAGATTTGTTTCAGAAATCCAGATGAGGTATCTCGAATTGACAAAACCTAAGAAACCACGCTACGCTAAGAAAGTACGACCCCAGAAACATAGAAATCATCATCTTGCAGACCAAAAAGAAGCTTCACGATAAAAATCACTAAAAATTACCAAATTACCGAAATACCCCTAACCTCAAAACAACCCTAGAGCCTACGTTACGCTTAGGAAAATCCATTCGAATACGTAAAATGACAAATCGAAACCAAATAAATCATTTCACCAATTTTAACAGAATTTGACAAAATTACGAAAATGCCCCTCATAAAGTTCACAACCATTTCACACAAAAATTTCATAAATAATAAAAACTAATATTTCCATTGAATTCCTTACGAAAAACCGATTCTAAAACATCCTAGAACATTAAAAACCGACTTAAAACGTGAAAAGTCCTCTCCGGGGGCAAAACGGTAATTTCACAATTTTCATGATAAAAAATTCCGAAATTAATAAATAAAATATTAAATAATTAAATTTAAACATTAATGAAATTAATTTAAAATTTTGAACCTAAAAAATCGATTAATCGGACTCTCAGGCAAAATTGTTGAGGGTTCGTGGGATAATTCTTTAAGGACCCCTCCATTTGGGGGTCCAAAGAATTAAAAATATTTTAGAGGAGGAGTTTTCCAAAAATCAAAGTAAATCAAGCAAGACTAAGGTCAAGGTATTAAAGTCAATCAAGTGAGACTGAAGTCAAAATTAAAGTCAATTAAGCAAGACTGAAGTCAAGATATTAAAAGTCAATCAATTAAGACTAAAGTCAAAACATTAAAAGTCAATCAAATAAGATCAAAAGTCATAATAGAATTCTAATTAAATAATAACTCTATCTAATAGAGTTCTAACTTAAAAACAATTCTACCTAAAACAATTCTAATTAAAACACAATTCTACCTAAAACAATTCTAACTAAAACACAACTCTAATTAAAAGAACTCTAATTAAATACTAACTCTACCAAAATCAACTCCTAAAAAAATCTATAAATAGAGGTGCTTACACCCTATTTTCGTAAAAAATAAACCCTAAGAGAAGTAGGTCTAGAAGCTCCCCTAACCCCCCATAAACCCTAGTTTTGGAGCCCCAACTCCTTACCTTACATCCCTCCTTCAATTTTAGTCTAGAAAACACCTAAAATCCCTCTAAAAACACCCCCAAATCCGCAACAAACTTGAAGAGTTCAGATCCAAAAACAAGGAGATAACTTGATCTAGGAGATCCGAAGTCAAATCCGGAGACAGAACGAAGTAAGGGAGTACAGTACAAGGAGCTCTTTTTGTCAGATCTGAGGGAACAAAATCCTTGCTATCGGAAAGGTATGTAATTTTTTTATTTTTATCTAGGTTTTTAGCAATGTGATATATTTGGAAAGTTAGTAGAGACCGGCTTTGGCCGGGCGGGATTGGTGCCTAACACCTTCCAACCCCGTAACATGATCCCCGAATTCAGATTTTATGGTAGATTAGTTCTTTTTATCCATGTTAGAGTCAGTTTGGTTCCTAGACCACAATAACTAGGTGGCGACTCCCAAACCTCAAGGGTCAAAAGCGGATCCGCGCACCCCCTGGATCGAGGGCGCTTTCAGTGGCGACTCCGCTGGGGATATTGAGGATCAAACTTGAAAAACCCCAAGTATGGGGACATTGCCAATGACCTAGTTTTATTTGTTTTGCTTATTTTATTTAATTTTTAGTTAGTTTCATGTTATTGTTTCTTTATTATTTTTATTCTTGTTGGTACGTCATTGATTGTTTGATTCTAGTTGGAGCACTTTGATTTAACATATCATCTCTATGGTTTAATCAAGGGCCATTCGGAATGATCCGAAATAATACGAGATTTTGAAGGAATACTTTTATTGAGGATGAGATTTTTGGACCATGATTTTTTTTACATATATAAGTATATTTCGATTGAAAATTTGGGTGTGTGCTTAATTTAACATTTGACCGTTTTCCTTAGTTTAAAATTTGGGTGTTTTTTTATTAGTTATTTATTTTTTCGCTTATTAGGTAGGTATTCGTTTTTATTTTAGTTTATTAGGCAAGACATGCTGTCCATTGACAGCATATAGAGTTTCAAAAAAATAAAAAACAAAAAACAAAAAAAAGCAACAAAAAAGTTTCTGCCAACAGCAGCCTCAATGGTGCGCCCCAAGTAAAGCAAAGTGAGGTTTTGAATTCAACGATTTGCAATGGGGTGCCATAAGCGAAAATTTCCTTTTAGTTCGAACATCTTAATTAGCTTCTTCCCTATTCAATCTTCTCTGTCTCGACAGAGACTTGAGAACGCTTCTCCTCTGCCCAGCCCGTGCTCCAATTTGTGGATCTCGAGTGATCGAGATATCAATCGATCAAGCTCGCCTCTACCTCTCAATCGATCAAATAAACTATGGAAACGATGGAACAAAAGGCAAGTAGATGACACGATCTGCAACGTAAGATGAACAGCTCGATTAAGATCAATCCTCACTTGCCTAAACTCGGTTTTGAGCATCATCTCTACGTTTCTATTCAATATAATATCAGTTTATCTCTCGATTTCGATGGCTATTTTTTTAGTCAGCCGTTCTTGTAAGATCGTTGCGTCTGATCTCAAGTTCGAACATGAAGAGATCGGTTGAAGCGTGATTCTTCACCCTATTTCTTTTAAATAGAAGATTAAAATCATTAGCAGGAGGTTCATAGAGATTTTATTCGTCTTAGCAAACTGAAATGGCGAACAATTCGTCGAAAAATCCCATGTTACAGGCTGATATCGACGCTGGTATACTGTTATAGGCTGATCTCGACGATTAGCCTGCTGTTCTAGGCTGATCTCGACGATTAGCTGCTGTTATATGCTGATCTCGACGATTAATCTCGACGACTAACCTGCTGATCTCGACGATTAAGTTGCTGTTATATGCTGATCTCGACGACTAACATGCTGATCTCGACGATTAAGTTGCTGTTATAGGGTGATCTCGACGTTGAGCTCGACGTTGAGCTACTGTTGAGCTCGACGTTATCCTGCTGTTTTAAAACAGCAAGGCCGATCTCGACATGTGCCGGATGAGTTCGATTATTGGCAGCGGCATATAATCTGTCTCACAAAATTATCTTGGGTTTTTTTTAAGATCAATTTGTTTTCTAAAAAAGGGGAAAATCAAAAAAAAAAAAAAATTAAAGAGTAGAAAGTTTTTTTTTTTAAAAGGGGAAGTTTAAAAAAATAATGAAATCCTAATGGCAACATATGCTCAGGTTGGTTTATTTCTTGAATTTCCTTGATTGGGCTCAACTTATTTTTTATTTTTTATTTTTTTTTAAAAAAAAATGATGAACAAAGCCATCCTCTTTATTTCATTGATCATTATTATACCTTTAATTCGAAATTCTTAGAAATTTTGAATTATTTTTGGTCGCCCCAAAATAATCTTGATTGGACTATAAAATTTATCAAATCATTGCGATGATCGGGTCTAATTGATTGCCACATATCATATATGTGCATGTTTAAATCGTGAAGCGGACCATATTATTAATTCATGATAATTGCCTATTTAATATGCCATAATATCATTGGGAATGCATGTTTGATGTTGGTCACAATGTTGATCATGATTAAATGTTTATGTGATTGGAATGGTGCTTAGATCCATATAATTCATGTTATAATGATTGGTTTGATTGGGCCATGGGCTCATTTGTTTGGAAAAGGCCCCGGGCACACCCCACCTTACTTTGCACACACCACATGCACGTTTACCGCTTTACTCACTTACACGTCCCATTTAGCCAACGTGGCACTAGTGCGTGGCCCGGTCTCTTCGGAGATGCGACGTCATTCATGAAACCCACAACTCCAGTCACGTACCTTAGGGTATATCGAACTGGGGCATCAATACCGTCTGATCAGGTGATTCTGAGAGACATATTGATGCACCCATGCTGGGGTGACCTGAGCCTTTGTCCTATTGTAAGCCACACAGTCACATGTCCCGATTGCTAACGTAGTACTAGTACGTGGTCGGTCCCCTCGTGGGATGCCAAACCATTTATGAAAGCTACAACTCTTGACTCGTACCCGTAGGTATAAAAGGTAATCTAAGTATATCAATTGCACTTCTTGGTCAAAATCGGTGCCTAAGCAAGATCTTGCCCCGCTGTACCCTACTGTACGAGGGGGATAGACTACGTCTATTCTAGACTAGAGGTATTTAAGTGGGCCCTTGCTCAGCATTGTGCGCCACCTCTCAACTGGAGATCAAACTGGCTGTTTTTGGCTTCAGAGAAGTGAATTGAGGTTTTAGATTATCGCCTATACGGTATATCAAACCAAGTCACCACGTATCGAAAGGTATATAGGTGTGCTTGGGCAAGGGTGGCCAGATAAAAATGCATTGCACGTAGTAAGCCTAGAGTCTAGAAACCTTCCCCATAGGTCACGACTCGAACTTATCGTAGGTGTTCCCAGGTTGTTTATTGAGTGAATGTCTGTTGGTTGAATGTATGTGAGTGATGTGAATGATGAGATCAAAATGCATGATTGTCCTCAAGGATCAAAGAAATGTTGTTTTTGAAAATCAAAATGGGTGCACCGACCCAATAAAAAATCCATCTCTTGCAAATGACCCAGCCCAACTCGATCCAACAATCCTGATGGACCGGGCCATTTAAATCGAAACAGAAATCAAATTTTCAAAGAAGAAAAATAGTTTACAAAGGGAAAGTATTTTCCAGAAAAAAATATTTTCCAAAAGAAGTGTTTTCCAAAAAAGTGTTATTATCTAAAAAATGTTTTCTAAGAAAAAACGTTTTCCAAAAAATATTTTCCATAAGAAAAATATTTTCCAAGAGAAAATGCTTTCCAAATAACAAATTATTTTCCAGAAGAAAATATTTTCCGAAAGAAAAGAAAATGAAGGAAAAATGATTTACAAAAGATTTATTTTTGCATGAAAAATTATTGAAATATGTTTGTGGAAGTTGTTATTCAATGAAAACATTATTTGTCAATATTTTTCAAGAGTGCAATAAAATTATTTTTTCTGAGTAATCATTACGTTAATGAATTGTTTAATGGATTGGTGCACAAAATTCAATAAAATCTCAGGGTTCATTTAAAATGTTATCAAGGGGGTGACACTGAAATTGGTTAAATTCACCTTCAAAGAGGTTTAAGGGTTATCATTGTGTCTAAGCTCAATCGTCCATCGTCTAGGTAGGGTTGTAAATTCGATCAGTTAGAGTAAACGTCAATATCAAGTCAACAGTCAGAAATGACCTCAAAATTTCTCAACATCATCCAGTTGTTCTTTGAAGATCATAGTGCTTCAATCCTATCGGTTATAAGCAATATCTCAGTCCTCAGTCTTAATCAAACTCGTGTGGGTACTTGTCTTGAGTTTTCATGAGTCATTTGGGTTAGCTCGAGTCCTTTTTTCCAGCAAGGTCATGTCTTCCTTATATTGAGTCTACTCTTTCCTATTGAGTCAAGTTAGTTCATTGAGTCTATAGAGGTGTCTGTTGCCCCATCTGAAATTGATCGGATAAAGGAAATTTTTGAATACCTCGAGCGCATTAACGAATTAACTACTAATCTGCCTTCAAGGATAGATTTTTCTCCTGAGCAAGAAAGATAAGAGTCGGGCTCAAGAAAGCAAAGGTCATTGACCTCGGAACAGAAATAAATTCCTAAAGAGATTCAAATAGAAACCATCTTATTTCTAGAGGAACACAAGGGGATAATGAATTTTCTCAGAAATTTCAAAAGACTTGATCGTGTGATCATATGAGGGTATGTTAGGTACAAGCTTGGGTGTTGTTCAACACGGAATAGATACTCGTCTATATCGATGGAATCAAAGAAGATGTTATAAAATATATCAGCACTATCCTTACTACATCTTGAGTTGCAAATCACATATTATCAATCGATATGGGGATACCTTTTGAACTGATCTCTAATAATGGGTCGTACTTCAAAGCTTAAATCATTACTCCGTGTTAAAAGTTGAAGATCGGAATCACAAATCATCCTCCTACCGTCCTCAGATCAATGGAACGGTTGAAGCGGTTAGTAAGAGTATCAAGACTATCATCAGGAAAATGAGTCAATAACATCGAGATTGGTCAGAAAAATTATCATTCACGCTGTGGACATATCGAACCCTAATTCGATCCTTTACTAGAGCTACTCCCTACTCCTTAGTGTATGGCATGGAAGTAGTCTTGCCAGTTGAAATGGAAATTTCGTCTCTCAGGGTCTTGTTGGAAAATCATTTGTTAGAAACAGATTGGGTTCGACAGCAGTATGAAGAATTAAACTTGATCGAAGAAAACGAGTTAAAGCCCTGTACCATGTGTAAGCTTATTCAAGAAGAGTCACCCGTGCATTTGACAAAAAGGTCAAAGCTCATCATTTACAAGTCAAGGATTTAACTATCAGACTTCAAAGAAAATTGAACACTCCTCCTCGATTATAGGAGAAAGTCTGAACCCAATTGGAGAAATTCATTCATTAAGGAAATACTGTCAGGAAAAGCTGTCAGACTTCAAGATCATGATGGAATCGAGTTACCAGAACCAACTAACCTTGACCAAATCAAACGGTACTACATTTAAGAAGGCCATTTTTGGCCGAATCAATTTTCCTATTACCTAGTTCTTTATTCTCCTTTCTCAACCCCTTTTGCGGCCTGTTCAAAAAGAGAAAAATTGTGCCTTTTATTTCTTAGCCCGATCACCTAACCTAGGGGAGGGAATATTCGAACTACGTTTTGGTCTGATCCCAAAATTCTGGGATACGTAGGCAACCTGAGAAATTACTTCAGGTCCGACCACATCAAAATAAAAAAATGTATTTCCCACACAAAAAATCAAAAAATAAAAAAAAAAAGAAAATTCAAAAGAAAAAGAAATTCAAAGTGGGAAAGAAAATTTAAAGAAAAAGAAATAATTTAAAATGAAATGCCACACAAGGGGCATTTGGGTTTTTGAGCCTCAAAATCCATTTCTTTTTTATACCCAGTCCTAAGCCTACCTATAAAAGTCCTCCTAAGTACCGTGCGAAAAGTCAAGGAAGATATCAAAGCATGATCAGGCAGCAACTCCAGAAGTTCAGAGACAAAATAAAAAGATAAAAAATGATGAAGCCTGCTAAATTGAAAACCCGAAAAGGGCGACTTAGGCAAAAATTAAGGCAAGCTCGCAAGGTTGAAAATCTGAAAGGACAACTTTGGCAACAATCAGAGTCAAGAAGAAAAAAAAAAGCTCGCTAGATCGAAAACCTAAAAAGGCGATCTAGGCAAAAGCTAGAGCAAGCTCGCTAGATTGAAAACCTGAAAAGGCGATTTACGCAAAAGTTAGAGCAACAAAGAAAAATAGAAAAAGATCCCAAGCTGAGAGCGGTCCGAGCTGAAACATTAGAAGTCCGAATAACCAAGTTCAATACTTAGCTTAAGCCAGGCATAGACTCAGAAGCCACAAGTATCTTGTCTATGATCGATCTGAAAATGTTTACTTCCCCAAGTGAACCAAGGGAGATAAGGGTGAATTCTATGATGAATCTCGGAAGGAAATAATTTTGTACTCTTGAGCCTGACTCAAAACCTCCAATAAAATTAATCAAAATTAAAAGTTGAGTCTTTATTGCGCTTGTGGTAATCAATTATTTCAAACCTTCATACAAGGGGCATTTTCTTTCTTCTTTAATGTAACTTTTCCCCCTTATACTGGGGCATTTTTTTTTATTTTTGCATGATGTGTTCAATTATCTTCAATGCCAAGTACATTGTCAAACTAGGGGCATTTTGTCTTCGAGCAATGTTAATCCTAAAAAATAATGAGAACCCCAAATTTAAGGTAACCCTCTTGATAACAGTTTTTCAAAAGACTCTTGAGGTTCGAAAGAAATAAAAATTCAGGTTTTAAAACTTTTTGATAAATCCTTGAGGTTCAAACAAAAGCATTTCGGATCTCACATAGGAGATATAACATTCTTTCAGTCTCTAGATTCTTTTCCAGATTCAATCATTCTTGGAATCAATCATTTCTCTTCCAGATTCATTATCTTCCAGATTTATTCGTTCTCCGGTTCGTTCTAATCAGTTTTCTCCAAAATTTATTCATTCCTCTACCAGTTTTGCTCAGTTGACACCAAGGGTTATCTTGGATTTTGCTTAGTTTCCGCCAAGGGTTATCTTGGATTTTGCTCAGTTGCCGCCAAGGGTTATCTTGGATTTTGCTCAGTCTCCGCCAAGGGTTATCTTGGATTTTGCTCAGTTGCCGCCAAGGGTTATCTTAGATTTTGCTCAGTCTCCGCCAAGGGTTATCTTGGATTTTGCTCAGTTGCCGCCAAGGGTTATCTTGGATTTTGCTCAGTTTCCGCCAAGGGTTATCTTGGATTTTGCTCAGTCTCCGCCAAGGGTTATCTTGGATTTTGCTCAGATGCCGCCAAGGGTTATCTTGGATTTTGCTCAGTTTCCGCCAAGGGTTATCTTGGATTATGCTCAGATACCACCGAGGGTTTTCTCGGAACTATGCTCAGATACCGCCGAGGGTTTTCTCGGAATTATGCTCAGATACCGCCGAGGGTTTTCTCGGAATTATGCTCAGATATCGCCGAGGGTTTTCTCGGAACTATGCTCAGATACCGTCGAGGGTTTTCTCGGAACTATGCTCAGATACCGCCGAGGGTTTTCTCGGAATTATGCTCAGTTACCGCCGAGGGTTTTCTCGGAACTATGCTCAGATACCGCCGAGGGTTTTCTCGGAACTATGCTCAGATACCGCCGAAGGTTTTCTCGGAATTATGCTCAGATACCGCCGAGGGTTTTCTCGGAATTATGCTCAGATACCGCCGAGGGTTTTCTCGGAACTATGCTCAGATGCCGCCGAGGGTTTTCTCGGAACTATGCTCAGTTACCGCCGAGGGTTTTCTCGGAACTATGCTCAGATACCGCCGAGGGTTTTCTCGGAACTATGCTCAAGAACTATGTCCAGATTATATTCAAATTATGCTCAGTTTATATTCAAATTATGCTCAGTTTATACTCAGATTATGCTAAATTTATGCTCAGGTTTTACTCAGTTTCACACAGTGCACACACTTGCACATTTGCAATTTTTAGTCAGGGAGAATTCTCTAAAATTCAAGGATCTGACACCGTCAGTGAGAGTTTGCGCTCAAGGACCTGACAACCTTTTAATTTGGGGAGAGCTTTACCCTCAAGGATCCGAACACCTTGACGAATTGCTAAATCAGGCTGCAAAATGAACCGTCACTAGCTTTGGCATTCAGATATCGCACTATCTACCAAAATAGATTTGCTATCTAGTTTGCTTCAACCCTCTGCCAAAGAGGGGCATCTGTAGACACCCCATTTTTGCATCCGCCTGATTAATCAACTCGTCAACCCGATCGCAAGGATTCCCAATGATGGATGTGTATTCCATTGCTTTACTTTGTTACCAGATTTGTTTCAGAAATCCAGATGAGGTATCTCGAATTGACAAAACCTTAGAAACCACGCTACGCTAGGAAAGTACGACCCCAGAAACATAGAAATCATCATCTTGCAGACCAAAAAGAAGCTTCACGATAAAAATCACTAAAAATTACCAAATTACTGAAATACCCCTAACCTCAAAACAACCCTAGAGCCTACGTTACGCTTAGGAAAATCCATTCGAACACATAAAATGACAAATCGGAACCAAATAAATCATTTCACCAATTTTAACATAATTTGACAAAATTACGAAAATGCCCCTCATAAAGTTCACAACCATTTCACACAAAAAATTTCATAAATAACAAAAACTAATATTTCCATTGAATTCCTTACGAAAAACCGATTCTAAAACATCCTAGAACATTAAAAACCGACTTAAAACGAGAAAAGTCCTCTCCGGGGGCAAAACGGTAATTTCACAATTTTCATGATAAAAAATTCTGAAATTAATAAATAAAATATTAAATAATTAAATTTAAACATTAATGAAATTAATTTAAAATTTTGAACTTAAAAAATCGATTAATCTGACTCTCAGGCAAAATTGTTGAGGGTTCGTGGGATATTTCTTTAAGGACCCCTCCATTTGGGGGTCCAAAGAATTAAAAATATTTTAGAGGAGGGGTTTTCCAAAATCAAAGTAAATCAAGCAAGACTAAGGTCAAGGTATTAAAGTCAATCAAGTGAGACTGAAGTCAAAATTAAAGTCAATTAAGCAAGACTGAAGTCAAGATATTAAAAGTCAATCAATTAAGACTAAAGTCAAAACATTAAAAGTCAATCAAATAAGATCAAAAGTCATAATAGAATTCTAATTAAATAATAACTCTATCTAATAGAGTTCTAACTTAAAAACAATTCTACCTAAAACAATTCTAATTAAAACACAATTCTACCTAAAACAATTCTAACTAAAACACAACTCTAATTAAAAGAACTCTAATTAAATACTAACTCTACCAAAATCAACTCCTAAAAAAATCTATAAATAGAGGTGCTCACACCCTATTTTCGTAAAAAATCATAAACCCTAAGAGAAGTAGGTCTAGAAGCTCCCCTAGCCCCCCATAAACCCTAGTTTTGGAGTCCCAACTCCTTACCTAACATCCCTTCTTCAATTTTAGTCTAGAAAACACCTAAAATCCCTCTAAAAACACCCCCAAATCCGCAACAAACTTGAAGAGTTCAGATCCAAAAACAAGGAGATAACTTAATCTAGGAGATCCGAAGTCAAATCCGGAGACAGAACGAAGTAAGGGAGTACAGTACAAGGAGCTCTTTTTGTCAGATCTAAGGGAACAAAATCCTTGTTATCGGAAAGGTATGTAATTTTTTTATTTTTATCTAGGTTTTTAGCAATGTGATATATTTGGAAAGTTAGTAGAGACCGGCTTTGGCCGGGCGGGATTGGTGCCTAACACCTTCCAACCCCATAACATGATCCCCGAATTCAGATTTTTGTAGTAGATTCGTTCTTTTTATCCATGTTAGAGTCAGTTTGGTTCCTAGACCACAATAACTAGGTGGCGACTCCCAAACCTCAAGGGTCAAAAGCGGATCCGCGCACCCCGCGGATCGAGGGCACTTTCAGGCGGCGTCTGAGCAATCCGAGAAAGAATCTTGGCAGGTCTGAACAAAATCTAAGTAAAATCTGAGAAAACCCTCGGCAGTGTCTGAGCAAAATCCGAGAATGAATCTCGACGGTTCTGAGCAAGATCTGAGTAAAATACTGGAGCTAAATCTCACTCTACAGGAATCATTTTTTATTTTTTATTTTTAGATGGCAGGTCAACATTTGAACCTCAGGGGTTTTCAAAAAATGCTATCAAAAGGGTAAACTTTAATTTCAGATTTTCCTTATCCTTTGGAGTTGGAATTGATCAGGCTTAAAAAAAATGCCCCTAGTTTGATAAGACATTACACTGGGGATAATTGAACATATTTTGAAATGACGTGCCCCTACTATAAGGGGAAAATAAATACGCTTCCAAACAAAAGGAGAGGTGCCCCTAAATATGAAAATTAGAAGTCTTAGATTACCACAAGTGCAATAAGGATTCACTTTTAATTTCGATTTTATTGAAAATTATGAGTCAAACTCATCTATTGGGAACAAATATTCACTTTTGAGATTCATCTTGGAGATCACGTTCTTTCCCCTTTGGTTCACTTAGAAAAGTAAACTTTTCCATATCAATCGTAGACAAGATACATGTGACTTCTAAGTCTTTGCCTGTCTTAAATTGGGTATTGAAGCTTGGTCATTTCAGATTTTTGATGCTCTGACTCGGCTCGTCTTTTCAGATTCTCGATTCGACAGAGATTTTCTTTTGATTGCTCTATATTTTGCCTAGATTGCCTGTTCAGGTTTTCAATCTAGCGAGCATGCTCTAACTTTTGCCTAGACCGCCTTTTCAGATTTTCGATCTAGCGAGCTTATAATTTTCTTTTTTTTTGCTTTGATTGTTGTCAAGACCGTCCTTTCAAATTTTCAACCTATCGAGCTTGCCTTAATTTTTGTCTAAGCCGCCCTTTCAGGTTTTCAACCTAGCAGGCTATCTTTTTTTTTTTTTTGGAGTTCTAGAGTTACTGTCTGATCACGCTTGCTATTTTCCTCAACCTTTTCATACGGTTCTTAGGAGGACTTCCATAGGTGGGCTTAGGAATAGGCTAAGAAAGAAAGAAGATTCGAGGCTCGAGAACCCGAATGCCCCTTGTGTGGCATTCCTTTAAAATAGTTTTCTTTTCCTTCCCCATTTTGACAATTTTTCTTTACGGGAGAACATATTTTTTATTTTTTGAACTGGTCGGGCCTGAAGTAACTTCTCAGGTTGCCTACATACTCCAAAATTTTGGGATCAGACCAAAACGTAATTCGAACATTTCCCTACCCTAGGTTAGGTGAACGGGCTGAGAAAGAAGAAAGTTTTTTTTTTTTTTAGAATGGCTGCAAGGGGCTGAGAAAGGAGATATTTAACTGGGTGATATGTGATGAGTGTTCCAAACACTCAATTATACACACATTTTTCGGATATTTATCTTGATTTTTGTACCTATTTATCCATATTAAGATAATAATCATGATAAGCCTCAAATCACCACGTTGCATGTTAATTAGGCTTAATTATATATAAATAAATTTATTTACTAGATAAATCTAATTACGTGTGTTTCTTGTGCAGAAAATCAACAAATTGGAATCAAAATCTTAAGACAAAAGCATTTGGGTCCACTTTGGAATACCCTAATCCTTTGGAATGCCCTAATCCTTAACTTATATTCTCCTCTTTTGTCTTTTTGTGCAAAGAAAAGTGGATGCTACTTTTAGACTCTTCTACACACATTTTCTCTATAAATAGAGCCTTCATTTCTAGAGAAAGGGTTCCATGTTGATTCTCTTATCCAAGACTCCTTTAATCTAAGGCTCTTAGCCTATTCTCTTATTTTTTGTATTTTCATTTTCTAGTTATTTTCTTTTGATTAAATAGTCTTGTAAGAAGTAGAAGAAGAAGAAGTTGTAATTTTCTCCATGAAATGAAGAAAAGTTCTTTTATCTCTTATCGTCCCTCTCTTTCAATGACATTAGGCTAAGTTCCCCTCCATTGGAGAGTGGAAAAGCCTAGAGCAAGTTCTTGTGTTATTTCTAGTTTTATGTCATTCTTTTATTTAAAATGCTTATGAATTCTCTTTAAGTTTCTTGCACCTTTTATTCTTAATATAGATACTTTATGCTTAGATTAGATCAAGATAAAGTATGCTTAAATTAGATAATTTGTAGTAAGAAGTTTTCAAAGAATTCTACTTTATTTTTGTTCCCTTATTTCATTTTATTTGCAAAACTTTCCGATCTAAGGAGCTAACACCAAGCCCTTATGATTGAGTTATAAAAAGGCTAGAGACTATGAATTACTCATTAACATGTTTTAGGTAGATCCACCTCCAATGGTGTTTTAATTCATAAGTTTACTTGCTTTTAATTTCATTTACTTTAGTTTATTTTCTAGCAATTTTACATCTTCTTATAAGTTCAAAAATACAAAGAAAAATAGTTTTAATTCCTTTTAGTTAATTTGGATTTTTCTTCTTAGCTTAGCTCTATTCTTCATTTCTCTTGGGTTCGATCCCCTACTTGTCCCACAAGTAAGGTAAAACTAAGATTATTATTAACTTCGGTGAGAAGAACAACGATAGTCTCATCAGAATTTTGGCGCCGCTGCTGGGGAAAGGTAAATGTATTAGTGATAAGTTTTGATTTAAAATTAATTTCTTTCATTTTTATTTTATTTTTTTTTTTTTTTCTTTTGATTTCTTTCTATAAGTTCAAGTGTTCTTGAGGTTTTAAGAGAGAAGAAAGAAGAAAAAAAAACATTGAAAAAAAAAAAGTCATTCCCGTTTATTTTTTCACCCTTGACAGCAGAACTTAAACTGACTGTAATTTTCTGCTCCGATCTCCGATTATCTATTATAATATATCAATTTGGGGTAGAACAAAATTTTCTACAAAATGTGACAAAGTCAGCAAGATTGTGGTAATCAGATTCTGTTTTTGAGTCCGTTTACTATCATTTCTGCTAACATTTCTGTTTTGCTTCTTGTAGGTGAACATTTTTTTTTCTTCTTTTCTTTCAATTTTCTTGAATCTTTAGTTAGGTTTATTTTTCTGTTTTAGAAATACTTGTATAAGATTCTTTGTAATTTTTTTTAATTATCCAAGAAGGCTTAGATTGTAATAGACTAAGGAAGGACGACGGGTGGACAATACCGTCACAGCTCCTTAGGTTCGCACACCAAAATTGGAGTTTGGTGTCCTAAGTCGACTCAAACTGTTTTCACCCCGTCTAACACGGGAGGTAATCTCGAAACACCCACGCCTCTCTTTGCTAGTGGGTTACTTCTTGCCTTTGTATGTTATTTTTTCAATTTGCACACACTTGGAATAGTTAATTAAGTAGTAAAGAGCACCCCTCTCCTAGGGATGGCATGATAAGATAAGGATTGGAAGTCATTACCAATTCCTTGCTCTAATTAGGATAATCAACTCACTAGTCATCCAATCAAATTAATTAAAATCAATTAGACTTGACTATAGGGCCCAAAAGCTCAATAGGAGAAATTCCGCTTCAAGTTGTGCCAATTGCGTTTCTTGATCATTTTTCTATCTAGTAAGATCTTGCCCTTTGAGGGGATAGACTCAGTCTATTCAAGAAAGGAGGTATTTAAGAGTGCCCTTGCTTATGCATTGTGCGCCTCCTCCGATCTGGAGATCTGAATGATTCAAACTTGACTTCATAGAATCGAGTTGGAAGGCTAGTTGCACTATTTCTACCCAGTTAGGAGCTGTCTAGTTTTAGGCAACCTATCTAGGTCCAGTCTTTTCTTTTTGTGATTGTTTGATCGACTGTGTGATTTGTATGCTTAGTAGACGTTCACAAAACAACGTGTTAGAACCATTTGATCCTGAGATCGAACGTACTATCAGTAGGATACGCAAGACACCATCAGTAGTTATGATGGGTGATCGAGAGCGAACTCTCAATGAGCTCTTCGCTCCAGCTTCCGCATCTCCTCCTACATGCATTGTTTTACCATTGAACAATGCACCTTAGTTTGAAATTAGGGCTGCCACCATTAATATGCTCCCTAAGTTCCACGGTTTAGAGCGTGAACAACCTTACACCCATCTTAATCGATTCTTGACTATATGTCAAACTTTTAGAAATCAGAATCTAGATGAGGAGAGTATCAAGCTTATTCTGTTCCCGTTATCCTTGGAAGACCATGCAGCTGCGTGGTTGAACTCCTTAACACCCAATTCCATATCTACCTGGGATGTTCTATCCAAGAAATTTATGGCCAAATTCTATCCCGTGACCAAAACTGAGAAAATGAAAGACTCTATTAGAAATTTTATAGCCCGTCCTGATGATGAATTTTCCCAAACTTGGGAAAGATTCAATGATTTATTGGTCAAGTGCCCACACCATGGCATTGACAAAGCACAGTTGGTACAAAGTTTTTATAGAGGATTAACAATGAATCAACGTACCTTAGTCGAGTCAATACATAAGGGTCAGTTCATGAACCAGACTCCCAACCAAGCGTACGATTTCCTCGTAGAGTTAGCCAAGAGTGCTCAAAATTGGAGTACTAACCAAGAAGAATTTGATAGAGATGATCCGATTAGAAAGACAGGCATGTATGAGATGAAGGCAGACCCTGATCTCAAAAATGTTATGTCTAGTTTAGTGAGTGGGATGAACAATCTCACGAAGAAGTTAGATGCCTTTACCATCTCAGCATCCAAACCTCACCTAGACTCTCGTGCAATTTTGCAAGTGACTGTCGAACCGAGTTCTTTGTGCGTTATATGCGACGGCAACGACCATTTGGTCGAGTGCTGTCCCACCTTGCCTCAAATCAAAGCTGAACAAGTAAATGCGATTAATGGCTATAGTGCTTTTAGGAAGCCAACTCCAAACTCTTTTAGCCAAACGTATCACCCAGATAATAGGTTCCATCCTAATTTCTCATACAGACAGAATGAACCTATTCAATCTAGTGGTCCGTCAGGTTACAATAAGAGTTTTCCTAGGCAATCTGGTTCTTCCACAAACCAAGTTATTGTTCCTCAAGTCCCTTATCAACCCCAACAATCTACAGATTGCAGAGCCATCATACCAGATCCCATGACCAATTACCAGCAGCCTGCCCAACAACAGTCGTCCTTAGAATCTATGATTGCCGAGTTGATGAGACAACAACAGCAGTTCATCCAAACTCAACAGTAAACCCATCAAAATCAAACTCAGATTAACCAGGTCACTGCGCAATCCATAGCTAAGATGGAAGTTCAGTTGGGGCAGTTAGCTCTCTCCTTGAATGGGAGAGAGAAAGGTCAATTTCCTAGTCAGACTATCCCTAACCCTAGAGGTCAACCTTTGATTCCAAACGGATCGAAAGGTCAATATGAAGTAAGAAGCCATTCTGGAGCTCCACAAGACTCAGTCCAGGCTATCCACACCTTGCATTCGGGAAAAAAGGTGGACAACAAGGTCCAACCTTTTGACATGGGAGAAAAAGTCCTAGAGAAGTACAAAGTTCAAAAAGAAGTCATAGAGTCTCCAATAGAGAAAGAGAAATATTTGAAAAATCCTCCTATCATTTTGCCAATTCCAAAAGCTCCATTTCCCCATCCCCTTAGAGATTCTAAAAAAGGTAAGCAATTTGAAGGTATCTTAGAAGTCTTCCAAAATGTGCATAGCAATATCCCATTCCTAGATGCCATTAAGCAGATACCTTCTTATGCGAAATTCCTAAAGGATTTGACCACAGCTAAAAGGAAAACACCATTTCCTCGGGAAGCTATCATGGCAGCCCAAGCTTCATCGCTCATCCAACAAACGATTGCATCAAAATTTAAGGATTTTGGATGTCCAACAATTTTCATTCATATTAGAAATCAAGTGGTCGAAAAATGTCTCTTAGACTTAGGGGCTAGTGTGAACCTTTTACCATATTCGGTTTATAAATAATTAGGTTTGGGGGTTTTGAAACCCACAGATATCACGTTGAGTCTAGTCGATAGGTCCATAAAAATTCCAAAGGGTATAGTTGAGGACGTGATAGTTAAAGTCAAAGATTTCTATTTCCCTGTTGACTTTGTTGTCTTAGACATGGAGCCAGTCATCAATTCGAATAGTCATATTCCTATCATCTTAGGACGTCCATTCTTAGCCACGTCTGACGCAGTCATTCGTTGTAGAAACGGAATATGACTTTAGCATTTGGGGATATGAAAGTGAAACTGAACGTCTTCCATAATTTTCAAGGAATTGATGTAGATGATGGTATGGAGGAAGTGAACATGATAGATACGCTAGTCAATCAAACGTATCAAGAGTTAGGGTATTCTGATCCCCTAACAAAATGTTTGGCTCACTTTGGCCTTGACTTAGACGTCGAAGAGTCTATAAGCGAAGTCAATGCTTTGCTTGAATCTGTTCCACTCTTAGATTCTGTGCGGTGGCACGCAAAAACTGAAAGTCTTCCTGTGCGCACATCCAATCTTGTTCCTTCTTATATCGAGCCTCCAAAATTAGAACTCAAGTCGCTTCCAGAGACCTTGAGATATGCATTTCTTGGTAAGAATCAAACCTTGCCCGTAATCATTTCTTCTCACCTTAATGAAGTTCAAGAGGGAAAGTTGTTAGGAGTATTAAAAGAACATCAAGAAGCTATTGGTTGGAGCATAGCTGACATCAAGGGAATTAGTCCATCTGTGGTAATGCACCATATTCGTTTAGAGGATTTCGCTAAGCCTTCCTTAGAATCTCAGAGACGGTTAAATCCTATAATGAAAGACGTAGTTCGGATGGAAGTGATGAAATTGCTAGATGCGGGTATTATCATCCTATCTCTGACAGTCGTTGGGTGAGTCCTATACAAGTAGTTCCTAAGAAGTCTGGTATCACTGTGGTAGTGAACCAAGACAATGAATTAATCCCCACTCGAGTCCAAAATGGATGGAGAGTGTGTATTGACTATAGGAAACTCAACTCGATGACTCCTAAGGATCATTTCCCCTTACCTTTCATTGATCAAATGTTAGAGCGTCTGGCAGGACATTCTTATTATTGCTTCTTAGATGGTTATTCCGGGTACAACCAGATACATGTTGCTCCAATCGATCAAGAGAAAACAACTTTCACCTGCCCTTTCGGAACTTTCGCGTATCGTCGCATGCCTTTTGGATTATGCAATGCACCCGCTACTTTTCAACGGTGCATGATGAGTATATTTTCGACATGTTAGAAAAATATCTCGAAGTATTCATGGACGATTTTTCAGTTTTTGGATCAAGTTTTGAGGAATGTCTCCATCACTTGACTTTGGTTCTTGTACGTTGCAAAGAGGTCAATCTAGTCCTCAATTGGGAAAAATGTCATTTCATGGTAACATCAGGGATTGTGCTAGGGCACATTGTTTCTGCTAAGGGGATTGAGGTAGATAAGGCAAAGGTAGGTCTAATTGAAAAATTACCACCTCCTAGAACGGTCAAAGAAATTAGATCATTCCTATGCCATGCAGGTTTCTATCGTAGATTCATTAAAGATTTTGGAAAAATCTCGAAACCTTTATGTGAGCTATTGGGAAAGGATGTTCCTTTCGACTTTTCAGAGTCATGTCTCTCTGCGTTCAACAAACTCAAGTCTGAGTTAACCTCGGCACCTATTATTCAACCTCCAAACTAGAGCATTCCATTCGAAGTTATGTGCGACGCTTCATATTATGCAATAGGTGCTGTTTTGGGTCAGCGAATTGAAAAACAACCTCATGTTATCCAATATGCTAGTAAAACCCTAAACGATGCTCAGCTTAATTACTCTACAACAGAGAAGGAAATGCTTGCAGTGGTCTATGCCATTGAAAAATTTCGCCCCTACCTCATAGGATCTAAAGTCGTAATCTACACAGATCACGCAGCATTGAAGTACCTTCTATCAAAGAAAGATGCTAAAGCAAGGTTAATCCGTTGGATTCTACTTCTACAAGAGTTTGATCTCGAGATCTGAGACAAAAAAGGGGCAAAAAATGTCGTAGCTGATCACTTGTCTAGGATAGTTAACAAGCCATCCGAGGAATCTTTACCCATCTCTGAATCATTTTCGATGAGCAACTTGTGCAAATCTCTCAAGCCAATGCTCCATGGTATGCGGACATTGTCAACTACCTAGTTACAGGTCAATTCCCAGTCGAAATGACTAGTCAAGAGAAACTCCGTCTTCTGTCAAAAACAAAATGGTATTTCTGGGATGAGCCATACTTATTTAAGTATTGTCCTGATCAAATCATTAGACGTTGTATTCCAACCTGTAAGCAAGTCAGTATCCTAGAGTTTTGCTATAATCATACCTGCGGAGGGCACTTCAGTGGTAAGAAGACCGCCATGAAAATCTTACAATGCGGTTTTTTCTGGCCTAGTATTTTTTGTGATGCCCACGAGTTTAGCAAATCTTGTGATAGATGTCAAAGATTAGGAAAAATCTCTAAGAGAAATGAAATGCCTCAAAATCCTATACTAATCATCGAAATTTTTGACGTGTGGGGTATAGACTTCATGGGACCTTTTCCTATCTCTCAGGGTTACCAATACATCCTAGTTGCCGTTGACTATGTGTCAAAATGGGTCGAAGCTGTGGCATGTAGAACTAACGATCACAAGGTTGTGATAAAATTCATCAAGGAGACGATTTTTTTAAGATTTGGTACTTCGCGAGCTATCATAAGTGATGGTGGCTCGCATTTTTGCAACAAGATCTTTGCTGCGTTGATGAAGAAATACCTCATAACGCATAAGGTTGCCACACCTTACCACCCACAAACAAGTGGACAAGTGGAGATTTCTAACAGGGAAATAAAGACTATCTTAGAAAAAATAGTCAATCCTTCAAGGAAAGATTGGTCTTTGAAATTGAGTGATTCACTCTAGGCCTATAGGACTGCATTCAAGACACCCATAGGGATGTCTCCCTACCGGTTAGTTTTTGGCAATGCCTACCATCTCCCTGTAGAACTAGAACATCGTGCATATTGGGTGATCAAACGCCTCAACTTTGATTTTGATAAAGTCGATGAGAAGCGAAAGTTACAACTAGACAAGTTAGAAGAGATTAGAAATGACTCATATGATTGTGCCAAAAGGTACAAAGAACGTACCAAATTCTTTCACGATAGTCACATTCTTAGGAAGAATTTCATTCCTAATCAAAAAGTTTAATTGTATGATAATAGACTCCACCTTTTTTCAGGAAAACTTAAGTCTCAATGGACTGGCCCATATATTATCTAAACAGTTTACCCCCATGGTGCTGTTGAAGTCCTTAATCCTAAGGACGGATCCACTTTCAAAGTGAATGGCCAACGTCTCAAACCATTTCTCGAGTATATTCCGCATGAGGAAGTTCTTTTTCTCGATGATCCCGTCTATCAAAATTAACTATGTTTTCGTCTAGCTAAAGACGTTAAACTTAGCACTTCTGGGAGACAATCCATGCACTTCAAGGAACATTGTGTTAAATATCAACAGGACTATAGGGTCTGTCTCAGGTGCTATCTAACCCACTTCATTTCATTTTATCAATTTCAATTTTACTTTTGCATGTATATGTTGAAATATTGAGGACAATATAATATTTAAGTTTGGGGGTGTATGGGTCGGATTTCCACTTATTATTTTTTTCTTTTAAAAAAAAATTTTGAAAAATATTTAGTTGGCGACTTTGTTATATTTTACTCAAAATCTTAACTTATATCTTTAAGCACTTAGTTAAAAATATTTAATCAATCTTTCATTGGAAGCTATGATCTGGAGTCCCCATTTGTATTTCTCTTAGGCAAAAATTAGAGTAAAGTTATCTTTTGGTTTATAGTCACTTCTAATAAGGTTACCAAGAGTCTAGATTGTATTAAAAGAGCTTATTACCTTCTTTCTACCCAGAGTTTAAGGAAAAACTAGGTTTGATGAACTTTGACTTCCTTGTTCAATTGGTTGGCTGATTAGAAGAAAAACAGAACTGGGTTGTATACACCTTGTATAGCAACCATTGAATTAGACTGGGTACCTTGAAAAGGGCTGCCTACTTTTCTTAGAAAAATAATAAAGAAGTAATAGAAAAAAAGAGACCTTTCAAAAAAAAATCAAAGATCTAAAAGTTTATGTAAAGTTTTAATAGGGTGAAAGCCATCAAGTGTAAAAATGTGAGTATACTGGAATATCACAGATAAAGTCCCTTAGAGGTATTAAAGTGAATATCCACACTTCTCACTACCCCAGACAGGATGCTAAGTTTAGAATTAAACCCTAAGTTACTCCAGCTATTCTTGAGTAGTTAGAAGGTTGAAACTCATTTGAGAAAATCGAATCTCTTAAATTTCTGAGTTAGAATCACTATCGCTCAAAGGTCAATTTAAGACTAAGTTTTGTCATAGAGAAATAAGGGTTGGGACTCTATACCAAGCAGTACTTCCAATTGATTGAAAAAAAAAAGACTTGTGCTTTTCAATATAAGTTTTGATTTTGACTATTTTTACTTCAAAGTTATTTTTAAATTTTGTGGGTATATTTTCTGCAAACCCTCACGAGTCAAACTCGTCCACTAGGGGTAACCTAGAGGTTCAAGGGCTTGCTGCATTCGCTAAATTTAGTCGAGGTGCCTGCGAAAGTGGTAGTTTTATTTTCTAGGGACTAGAAAAAGGTAAGTTTGGGGGTGTGATGAGTGTTTTCAAACACTCAATTATACACACATTTTTCGGATATTTATCTTGATTTTTGTACCTATTTATCCATATTAAGATAATAATCATGATAAGCCTTAAATCACCACGTTGCATGTTAATTAGGCTTAATTATATATAAATAAATTCATTTACTAGATAAATCTAATTACGTGTGTTTCTTGTGCAGAAAATCAACAAATTGGAATCAAAATCTCAAGACAAAAGCATTTGGGCCCACTTTGGAATGCCCTAATCCTTAACTCATATTCGCCTATTTTGTCTTTTTGTGCAAAGAAAAGTGGAGGCTACTTTTAGACTCTTCTACATACATTTTCTCTATAAATAGAGCCTTCATTTCTAGAGAAAGTGTCCCATCTTGGTTCTTTTATCCAAGACTCCTTTAATCTAAGGCTCTTAGCATATTCTCTTATTTTTTCTATTTTCATTTTCTAGTTATTTTCTTTTGGTTAAATAATCTTGTAAGAAGTAGAAGAAGAAGAAGTTGTAATTTTCTCCATGAAATGAAGAAAAGTTCTTTCATCTATTATTTTCCCTCTCTTGCAATGACATTAGGCTAAGTTCCCCTCCATTGGAGAGTGGAAAAGCCTAGAGCAAGTTCTTGTGTTATTTCTAGTTTTATGTCATTCTTTTATTTAAAATGCTTATGAATTCTCTTTAAGTTTCTTGCACCTTTTATTCTTAATATAGATACTTTATGCTTAGATTAGATCAAGATAAAGTATGCTTAAATTAGATAATTTGTAGTAAGAAGTTTTCAAAGAATTCTACTTTGTTTTTGTTCCCTTATTTCATTTTATTTACAAAACTTTCGATCTAAGGAGCTAACACCAAGCCCTTATGATTGAGTTATAAAAAGGCTAGAGAATAGGAATTGCTCATTAACTTGTTTTAGGTAGATCCACCTCCAATGGTGTTTTAATTCATAAGTTTACTTGCTTTTAATTTCATTTACTTTAGTTTATTTTCTAGCAATTTTACATCTTCTTATAAGTTCAAAAATACAAAGAAAAACAGTTTTAATTCCTTTTAGTTAATTTGGATTTTATACTCTTAGCTTAGCTCTATTCCTCCTTTCTCTTGGGTTCGATCCCCTACTTGCCCCACAAGTAAGGTAAAACTAAGATTATTATTAACTTCGGTGAGAAGAACAACGATAGTCTCATCAACAGGAAAATGATTCGACCGAAAATGGCCTCCTCAAATGTAATACCGCTTGATCCGGTCAAGATTTGTTGGTTCTAGTATTTCGATGCCATCGTGATCTTTGAGTTTGACAGCTTTCCTAGGCAGTACCTCTTTGACAATGAAAGGATCTTCCCAATTGGGCTTGAATTTGCCTCTAGGATCGAAGATGGGTGCTCGATTTTCTTTAAGTACGAGATCTCCAGCATGTAAGTCGCGAACTTTAACTCTTTTATCAAATGCCCGAGCGACTCTTCTCTGATAGGCTTGCACGTGGTATAATGCTTTAAGCCGTTTTTCATCGATTAAGTTCAACTCTTCGTACCGGTGACGAACTCAGTCTGCTTCGGATAACTGACTTTTCATTAGAATTATGAGGGACGGGATTTCCATTTCAACTGGCAAGACAGCTTCTATTCCGTACACTAGTGAATAAGGGGTGGCTCCGGTGGAAGATCGTATCGAGGTACGGTATGCCCAGAGCGCAAATGGTAATTTTTCAGACCAATCCCTATGAGATTGACACATCTTCCTGATAATTGTCTTGATATTCTTTTTGGCTGCTTCAACTGCTCCGTTAGTCTGGGGACGGTAGGGTGATGATTTGTGGTGTCGGATCTTGAACTTTGAACACAGGAAAATGAATTCAGCTTTGAAATGTGAGCCGTTATCAGAGATCAGTTCAGAAGGTACCCCATATCGACTGATAATATGTGTTTGGACGAACTTGACAACTTTGGATGCAGTGAGAACAGCATATGAAGTAGCCTCCACCCATTTTGTAAAATAATCAATAGTCACGAGAATGTACTCATGTCCATTCGATGCTTTAGGTGTGATTTTGCCAATTATGTCGATACCCCAAACAAAAAATGGCCATGACGACGTCAAACCAAGTAACTGAGATAGAGGTACATGTATGAGGTTAGCATGCACTTGACATTTATGGCAGGTCTTGACCAGGTGATGACAGTCTGTTTCCATTGTTGGCCAATAATATCCCTGTCTCATGATTCGTTTGGCTAACATCTTCTCACTCATATGCGGTCCACAGTCTCCGGAATGCACTCTTCCATTATTCGTTCTGTTGATTTTCGTCCACACATGACAAATGAATTCCATCATAAGACCTCTTATATAAGTTTCCTGCGCACAGGATGACTGGGATGCGAATCTCTGTAGGGTTTGTCATTCTTTTCTTGACGCTTCAACTGGGAACTTTGTCTTTCCAATACTTTCTGGATGTCAGTGTACCATGGCTTTCCGTCAGGGAGTCGAGCAGCGACGTCGACCTGATGGCAATATGCAGGTTTATCTTTGATTTCGACTGTGATAGGCCTTAGTTCCATGCCTGAAGACAAATGGATCATTGAAGAAAGAGTAGCCAAAGCATCAGCGAATATGTTCTCTTCCCTTGAAAGATGTTGGAACAAGATGGCTTTGAACTTCCTTACTAAATTTAGCAGATACTCGTGATAGGGCTTCAGTTTCACATCCTTAGTTTTCCATTCTTCCAACGACTGATGTATAACCAAGGTTGAATCTCCTATGATACCTAGATTCAAAGCAGCCTCGAGCCCGGCAATGCATGCTTCGTATTCAGCTGTATTATTAGTATTAGAGAAAGCTAACTTAATAGCAATCGGAATGTGACATCCTTCAAGAGAGAACAAGACTGCCCCTATTCCATACCCGTTCTAATTCGCCACTCCATCAAAGTATAACCGCCATACTCTATCTCGCAATTCTTCTTCAAGGTTCAGGATATTTTCATCTGGGAATTGATCGATAGGTCTTGTTTCTTCTGCCACTGGGTGATCAGCCAAGTATTCTGCTATTGTTCTTCCCTTGACAGACTTTTGTGTAACATGTGTAATGTCGAATTTTGATAACAATAACAACCAACGTGCAGTTCTACCTGTCAATACCGACTTCTCGAAGAGATATTTTAAGGGGTCCATCCGAGATAACAGAATGACAGAATGAGAGAGCATGTAGTGCCGAAGCCTTTGAGTAGCCCATACTAGTGCCAGGCAAGTCTTTTTGAGAGCTGAATACTTTTGTTCATACTCTAACATCTTCTTGCTGATATAGTAGATGGCCCTCTCTTTGTGATTGTCTTTGTCGTACTGTGCCAGCATGCATCCCATAGCTTCTTCCGTGACTGACAAGTAAAGGAGAAGAGGTTCACCTGGGGTAGGCGGAACAAAAATAGGCGGATTTGAGAGATACTCCTTAACTTGGTCAAAAGATTTTTGGCATTGCTCATTCCATACTGTCAGCTCATTCTTCTTGAGAAGCTTGAATATAAGTTCACACACATTGGTGAGCTGAGCGATAAATCTACTAACATACTGAATTCTGCCTAAGAACCCCCGAATCTATTTTTCAGTCTTAGGAGGTGCCATTTCTTGTATAGCTTTGATTTTTCCAGGGTTTACTTCGATCCCCCTTTGACTGACTACGAATCCAAGTAACTTTTCATAAGTCACTCCGAATACGCATTTTTGAGGGTTAAGGCGTAACTGGTATTTTTGGATCCTTGTAAGAAACTTCTCTAATGCAGCGACGTGTCCCGATCGTTCTTTGGATTTCACTATCATGTCATCCACATAGACCTCGACCTCTTTGTGTATCATGTCGTGCAATAAGGTCATAGCTGCTCTCTGATAGGTAGCCCTAGCGTTCTTCAAACCGAAAGGCATGACTTTATAGCAAAATGTTCCCCATTGCGTGATGAATGATGTCTTTTGCATGTCGCGAGGGTCCATCTTTATCTAGTTGTACCCCGAAAATCCATCCATAAACGAAAGCATGGTGTACCCTGCTGTATTATCGACCAATACATCTATGTGAGGCAACGAAAAACTATCTTTTGGACTGGCCTTATTTAAATATCTGAAGTCCACGCACATTCTCACTTTCCCATCTTTTTTGGGAACTGGGACTACATTAGCAATCTGTGGTGCCCCGCCGGACGCTAACACAAATCCCCATGTCAGATCTCGAGGTACTAAGTGGCACCTCGAAATTTTGGCATGGTCTCCTCTGTTTATGTTAGCATTCCAAGGCGTTCAACCTGCACCTGATAAACGACATACAATCCTGCATACATATACAAAATATAATACTAGAGGAAGCTTATACACGTCTAATAACGTACGAAAGATCAGAGTGCGGAAGAATAACCAGAATACAGGATTATACAAAATTTCTCACTCTAACAGAATTCCTAACACTCAAGACAGAATCCATAAAACTACCTGGGGGAATTGACACCACTAGGGGGTATAGCCCTAGTACTTACCAGGTGACGAACTCTGGTTGTCTATCTGACCAACCAGATGATCCTCATACGTGCTCTATACCTGCCTCGCCAAGCTCTGAATTTGAAACTAAAAAAATGAAGAAGGAAAGGGTGAGTAACAATGGTTACCCAGTAGGGAAACAAACAATTTCTGCCAATAACCCCTCCTAACATGAACGAATAAGCATACTGAATCATTTTAAAATAATCAAAATTTTACAGAAGAAATTACGATTAACTGGTACATATAGCCAGGGATGAGCAACTAAACGTTTTAAAACTCACATTACATCAATCAGCATTACTCACTATAACATTCTCTTTTTATACAAATCTAATTGATCAAATGGAACATTAAACGTGCATTTCATTTTATATATCAAAATAAGCAACAAATATATAATACACAATGGTGGAGTATTGGAATTAGAGAGTTGGGGTTCATGACTAGATCGCTCCCAGTCGGGACATGATGTTACAATTCTTCTCTGATTTTTAGTTCCTGATTTTGTGGCTGGTCGCTGCACTTACCACGTTTGGTTGACCATTTATCCGGCTCAGGCTGGCCGTTTGATGTGACCGTAAGCAATGGGTCTCTTTTCGATGTGTCAGAACGTTCGACTACTATAGATTGTTAGTAATCACTGACTAATCATCTTCGTCTATGCCTATCAGGCGTGCATGTGATTCCCAAATATACAAACCATTCGTATACGACCACCTTCACACTACAAGTTCACTGGTAAAGATAGAGAGGAATATCCCGGATTCCAGTTGTGACTCCACTCTCATACGCGTCCCATACCACGTATGAGTTTGGTGGTCCCTACCGTACATCCCAGGATAGTACATCACTCCGGATGATATGACGCACTATCCCTTCAGGCATTCACAAACTCTTTAACAGCTCACAAAATAGCTACATATATATATTATTTTCATTTGAAAACAAAAGAGAAATTAACAATACAAGGTTGAGAATAGATATCCAGTTTCCTACCATGCAAGTGTGGCCACCCGGCCTAAAATAAATAACATAACGGAAACGTAAACAGCGCCTCGCGCTAACAGAAAGGAAATAAACATGCAACCAATAATATTATCCCTGAATATCTGTTCACCAACCTACACACAACACAACAACGTAAAATGCAGACATCACCCCTCGGGTGTGACTCTGACATTTTACCGTTTCATACCCTTTTTCTATTTTTTTTCGATTTTTACAATTTTCAATCTCTTCAATAAAGCATCCATTTTCTGATATTCATCAACTCAATATGAGTTCATTGAATATTAAATCACATTTTCCAACTAAAGAATTTATTTTTATCAATAATATTGAAAAAGAATACAAATTTTATATCAAAACGGGGTCTGAGTAGTGCACAAGACCCAATTGATGGAAATAACACGTTAAAATATCCTACCCACGTATAATTTGTTCAAAAATACAATGAAACATATCAAACATGCAATTTCTAGCGTGAATTTTGAAATAAACAAAGAATTCTATATTTTTGAAATACATCAAAAATTTTCAATAAAATCCTAAATGCAATTTTCACAATCTACGATTACTAATAGAAATTGAGAGTTCCTTACAATCACTAGGTGACGGAATTGAAGCACGTGCGCGGAAATCGAGGCGAACAGCGCGGAAATCGAGATGGACCGAACTTCGAAGCGGCTGATTTTCGAAACCGGCCCGATAATTTTGAAGATCTCGATGTGCTCGTCTCTTCTCCCTTCTACGATGAAAGACGGTTTGACCCCGAAATTGATGAAAATCGAGGTTGAAGTTATGAAATCTCCGTATAAAAATATGGCTGATTTTTGACTATACGGGGTGAAAAAGGCGAGAAAACAAAAGGAATTTGGGTGGGTCATGTAGAGAATGAGGCTGCGGGCGTTTCTCCCTTCTGCGTCGGAAGACGGTTTGACCCGGAAACGGACGAAATCCGAGGTCAAAGTTTTGAAATTTCCGTATCCAAATATGGCTGATTTTTGACGATATTGGGTAAAATAAAAGTGAAACAAAGAAAGGTTGGGTGGGTTTTGTAGAGAACGTAGCTGCGGACATTTCTCCCTTCTGCGTCGATCGTCGACGGCGAGTCGTTTGTGAGAGATCTGGGATTGAAGATCGAAGAGAAAAAAATTTTTTTTTATATGTCTCGGCCGTATGGACGTGTTGGGGAAGATGACATATAAAAAAAATTAAAAATATTATTTAAATAAAATGTGGGACGAATTCGGTATTTTATCAATTGTTTCGATCGATGATAACTTGATCATCCGGACTCCAAAACTGACAAATGAATACTCTATTTCACCTAATTTTTCGTTCCGGATCTAATGGTATAGTCAATTTCTACAAATTAAGTTTCCATAAAAAATTTACATTTTTGACCTGATGTGACCCCTAAACTTGATGTCGTTTTCGTTTTTGGCGATAATTCGACTTCCTGATCTCCAAAAATGACAAATAATAGTCTATGTTGAATAATTTTTCGTTATGAACCCAATGGTATGATCAAATTTTAAAAATTATTACTCTAACAAAAAGTCACTGTTTTAGCCTAGTCCGACCCGATAATCGAGGATTTTGCAACTTTTATATTCGGACTCGCATTTAAGCGTGCTTACAGGCTAAACTATGTTTTTCGATCATTTTGAATCTAATGGTGAGTTCAGATTCCATTAACAATGATCAAAAATATCCTAAAGTTTTATCCCTAAATCCCACTTTCAAGATTTTCTTAATATTCCAATATTTATTTTTCCTCGAGATACGAATTAAAATTTTGGGGTGTTACACAATCCATTCTAGGTACTCCATCACTTCCAAGAATCCAGCATTGATCTGCTTAGTGACCTCTTCCTTAATCTTCAAAGTCCATTCTGGCTTCATACGTCGGAGTTTCTGCTTTATTAGCCGAGGATCTGGATGCAATGGAATCCGGTGTTGGACGATATCTGTACTTACTCCTGGCATCTCCTCATACGACCATGTAAATACGTCATTGACCTTTCTGAGCAAATCCACTATCCCTTCACGTTCCTCGGGAGATAAGGTGACTCCAATTTGAATCTCTTGAAGAATATTTTTAGTCTCGAGATTGACTAGTTCTGTTTCTTCCATTACAGGTTGAGTCCGACGTTCATCTTCTTCTTCAAGTTGTTTAATTAATTCGATAGGAGTTTCTTCATCAGAAGATTCATCCTTCGAAGTCAAATTATCAGTTAAATCATTATTGCACTTGGGGTAATCAGAAACTTCTTCTATTTTATTAAAGATAGATGGGGTGACAGGACTTACTACAGACCCGACAGACTCATCATGACCAGACTCGACATACAGCAAAGGACTCATTACATGGTAATTGGAAAGGGACCCGACTGCAGGTTTGATTACAGACTGTGGGTTTTGAGCACCACTTTTGACTGACAAGACTGACACGTTTCCTTCTTCGAGAAACATCTGAGCAATATTGAGTGAATCCACAGTTGTTTGCCAATCATCTGCTCCTTTGAATTCTTCAGATGCTCTATTTTCTTCTTTGTCAGGCCAACCCATCCCAAAGAAAATCTCAAATCCTGGTGGTCGATAAAGGGTTCTAGAAAACCACAATAAGGGAAATCTTCTCCTACTTTCACAAAGCGCCCATTCAGGGTTTTGCGATAAGGCTTCATGTTAATTAGGTCGATGACATGTTCTTTCCTCCTCGCGTTCGCCTTATCTTTTCTTATCTTCCAATATCGAGCCCAGTCTTCTTTGGTAGGTTCGTACCCCAATCCGAATGTCCCAACTACTTCTTGAATGGCTGGTGCAGCTTTGATCCCCTGTTGTCTACGACCCAAACCCATGCTTGGGAAAAATCTCATGCTTTTGAACATGCTGGCCACACAACAGCTGAATGTATTATCGATAGGTACCAGCTCTTTCGCAAAATCGTCCCACTGAACCGCATGAAGATTTTCAAATTCAAACCTGTTGAGTTGTATTTCTTTTTCTTTGGGTTGAATTTCAGGCAGTGACTTATCCTTGGTTTCTATTTCATTCACAATCCCCATAATTTCGACATCCCCATGAAGTGTGATCACCAAACCGTCATTGATGAATTTAATCTTCTGATGCAAAGTAGAAGGTACAGCCTTGATCTGATGCAGTCACGGTCTCCCTAGTAATAGGTTGAAGGATGATTGAATATCCAATACTTGAAATTCCACAGGGAAGTCTGCTATACCTGTGGATATTAGTAGCTGCAAAGTCCCTAGTACATCCCTCTTCGTATTATCGTAAGCTCTGACGCCTTGGCTAGTTGGTTTGAAGTCGTCTGTCTTGAACCCGAGGTAAGTCGCGGTCTTCAGAGGACAGACATTTAATGCACTTCCATTATCTACCAAGACTAGAGGGACTCTCATTCCATTGCAATCAATTGTAATGTGCAATGACTTTGTGTGGCTCGGCCCTTCTTTTGGGAGATCTGAATCTGAGAAGGATAGACTATTTTCAGCATAGGTTGCCCCTACTATACTGGCTAGTTGATCCGGAGATGTGTCGAGGGAAACTTGGGCTGCGCTTAATGCTTTGAGAACAGCTTCCCTATGAGCTGTGGAGGCCATGAGCAAACCCCAAACTGAAATGTTGGCGCCTGTCTTTTTTAACTGTTTGATCACGATATCATCCTCTTCAATAGTTTCCTGAATGGGGTCTACTTTTTCTTTCCTTGCCAAGGCCGCTAGATTGTCAACACTGAGTTTCGGTGGCTTAAAGACTCTTCCTCCTTGTGTCTTGTGCTTGACTTCATCACAAGAGAGTGGAAATGACTCATCTTCTTCGGCCAATAGGTAAGGATCTTCATCTGTTACAGAGAATGGGCTTTTCGAGATCATTTGTGCCAAGAAGTGACTGGTATATGACGGGTTATCGTAGCGAGGTGGGGATAGACAGTATGATTCATCTTCAGTTAGACAAATGGCTCATGGCTTGTAGGCATAGACCTCATCATTGAAAGATATTCCAACAAGATGATAACTAGGTGGTTTGGCGTAGACTGGGTGGATGAGAGAGAGTGGGTCAAATGATAGTTGGGTGTTTGAAATCATATTCAATGTTGGCGGAGGTTGATATGCAGGTAGTGGATTGGTATTGACATTTGGTGGTGTTGGGGTAGGAATGATGACTTTTTTTATCATCAATAGGATTTTGGATGGCATGGCGGAGAGAGATGCAACGATCAGTATGATGACCAGGGCTTTGATGGAATTCGCAAAAGACGTTAGGGTTATGTGAAGTTGGCAGGGGGTTTGGCAGAGGTCGAGGCTGAGAGGGGTGAGGAGCCCTTTTTTCAATAGTTTTTGGAAAGCTACAGTGAGGGTCATCCCTAGATTTGTGAACTGTCGAGGGATGGCTCTACCCAAATTTGCCTGATTATTGGTTCGAGCTGGGGGTTGAACTGGGGTAGTGGAAGTGTTGGCTATATAGGCATGGCTGATGTTGGGTTTGGAATTAGTGAAGGTTTTTTGGCTTTGTTGTCAGAAGAGTTGGAAAGAATCCCAGAGGCAAAAGCATCCTCAAGTTGGCTTCCAGCTTGTAACAGGGATTCAAATGTGAGGAGATACTGGGCAACTAAATGTTGGGCATACCCCTACGAGAGGTTTTTCAAGATGATTGCCACTTGTTCCTTTTCTGATGGTCTATCCCACATCTGTGCAGCCTTAGCCCTCTAGCGGCTAATAAAATCTGTAAATGTTTCTCCATTCTTCTGCTTAGTGGATTCCAAATCCCTTCGAGAAGTTTCGATTTCAGTGCTGTACTTGTATTGGTGCCAGAACATCCTTGACATATTTTCCCATGTCCCAATTACAGCTGAATCTTGGGACATCAATCATCGCAACGCTGATCCTGATAGAGTACGCTGGAACAATAATGTCATCTGTTCATCATTGAGGCCCATTGTAAGCATGTTGATGACATATACCTTGAGATGCGTTTTTGCGCAGCCTACTCCACTGAATTTTTCCATTTCTGGCATAACAAATTTCTCGGGCAGACGGATCTTAGGGATTTGATTCAAAGCCTCTATTCCTGTCGCGATTTCATCAATCCCTTTTATGTTTTTCACGGCTGTTTCCAACTGAGTCATTCTGTTGGCTAACATTGGATTCTCATTAAAATGCTCCTCATTTCCGTCAAGCTCATAAACCTCATCCAGATTCTTAGCTGTGTTACCTTCCGGTCTCTTGCCCCTTTGATCATCAGGCTGGTATCTTGTTGACTCAGATATCTGTTCTAGCACTTCTACCTTGCTTTTTATGTTGTTCATATCCATTGCAAAGACTGCCAGGATCTTACGAATTTCGCGAGTTCAGATTCAGAAGTCATTTTTGATGGTTCACTTGGCGCTGATGTTCTTTCAAAACGACCTGACTCTCGACTCCAACCATGTGGCGGACGCTTAAGTTTGGGCGCAATAGTATCCTGAAACCCCATCAAAGGTTAATTAAGAATTGGTCCATTTTGATAGCATTTACTTTTATTATTATAATTGATGAGTTGTGCTGGTCGAACTTATGTCTGATGAGGTGATTTATTATTAATTAGGGCCTTATAAAAAAAGACTTCTCATTAGAAATCGTACCAATGAAACAAATGCGAACACAAAAGAAATGAGTAGACTCTCCTCTTAAAGCAAAGATGACTCGATCTAGGACCCTACATGCTCTTCTACTTCTCTCTTTTGCTTCTTGAATGCTTGTTGATCTTCTGATTCAATAAGTAACCGATTGTCCCAAGCGGTAGCTATGTGCTCTACCAAGTGCACAGTCAACTCCTTAATAGGATGTCGATTCCTCAAGAGCATTGGGATCTATGAAGGGAATCCTATCTGTCTTGGTATCATCCTTGGGCAATAAAAAGATGTATTCAACAGACCAGTGAGCATTACATGATCAGACCCTTTTGAAGCAAGCACGGCGCTTTCATCCATTCTTGATCCCAATCTATCCCAATTTACATCTTGTGTATTCAAATTTGAGAGCCAGTCCTTCTAGTCTTCTATGGATGCAAAGTCCACCAATGTTTCCTTTCTTGTGAATTTTTCCCATTTACTTTCCTTGATTTGTGGGAACTCTGCAATGCGAAGTCGGATACATAACCACAGATAAAGCAAATGTGGACTTCCTCGAAATCCTGCCCCTCCTGGTGCATTCTCATTTGATAATCCCTCAAAAGTCTCGGCAAGTATGGTGGGGACTGGGTTAACCTTGTTTTTAAGTTGTCCAACAATATCTGCAAAGAAGCTTGGTAACTGATGACCTATCCTAAATGAAACCAGAAAATATGTTGACAATACCCCCAGACATAAAGTAAAATCCCTGGCCTTCCTATGAGGTTCTGGAGCGAAATCCCCAGGATTTTCATGTTCAGGAGTTTGGTGTACTTCTAGAAGTCTCCGCATGTTCAGTAAACCATGATCTGTGAATCTTCTTACTTTTTTTGGCTTAACTCCTAACCTTTTCGAGAGTTCTTTTGTGAATTTGGATTTCGATGGAAGACGAATCATCGGACCCAATTTGCTTATCCCCATAATATTACAATAGTCTTCGTGAGTTGGACAAAGTGTGACTGAACCAAAATGAAATACGTGGTAATTCGGGTCCCAGAAATTGGCCGTAGCACATAAAAGGTTCCAATTGACAGTTACTGACTTGAGAGAGAATACGCTTTGAAGTCCATATGCACCAAAATTGTACTTTTTGACGGTGGTGAACGCATCTAAAGCTCTTTCCATCAACAATTGTACATCACCATGAGCCATCTAACCAAGAAACTAACTCTCATTACTGACATATTTAAAAATAAGCCACGTCCATTTTTTGGTACAATTTTTAGTGTGATTCAACCATTTTAATTTAAAGAAAGGTCCGATCCATTGAATAGAATTAGTCAGAAAAAAAAGTAAATTATCACATTCGGACCGATTCTATCCAATGGATTCAAAAAACAACACATCACCTCATTGACATTTAATTGAACCAATTAACTCGATCGGCTCGTATATTGATCCAAAAGATCAACGTACCAATTGGGCTAATGGGTTAAAAAATGATGGACCAACACAACTTTCTCAATTACCATTTATTGGGTTGGACCGATATTGCGGGTTCCATTTGAGCGGTGTGGATCGGTCCACCCACTTACCTTTTGGTTAGTTTGGAGAAAAGCAACCTGGGAGCACTTATGGTCGATTCGAGTCGTGGCCTAGTAGGATCGCGCCTAAGTTCTAAGCTTTCTATATGATTGAGGCTAGGTTAGGACGAAGCTTAGGTCACTTCAGCCCGAAACACCGATATACTATTCCAGTTTTACCTAGTCAAGCAGTACGTGGTGTTCCAGTTTGATATACCCGAAGGTACTGTACTGAAGTTGTAGCGTTCACGGGCATCTCCCGTGTCCCGAAGGACCAGGTTAGCTTAGATCCGGCTATGGGTTTATAAGAACATGTCATGATGCAAATATACGTATGCATGCTCGTGAGTGTGTGCAAAGGGACAAAGTGCGCCAGGGGCGTTTTTCGTAAATATCCAACCATTCAAATTAAATACATCCAATCATCAAATCAATCAATAGAGATAAATAATTGAATATATCTAATCACATGCCAATGAAAAAAAGGACAAAATCTAACCTAATCTAAGATTCTCATTGAGTCAACTAGGTTGACTCGATGAAAAAGTCAACCTAAGGATAGTTTAGATCGGGACAAGTTTGACCCTAAAGTCCCTAGTGGAGTCGCCACTGAAATCACCTCGACCCCCGGCCGTCACGCTAAATAGCGGATTAGGTGTCCGATCTACATATCTCGAGGATTTTTAAAAGAATAGGGAATCGCCACCTAGTTTAGGTCTAGGAACCAAAATTAACTCCAAATGGATATGGGTTGGTCTGTGGATCAGAGAGATGGGTAAGGGGTCAGGTTACGAATTTCAGAACGTGTTAAGCACCGAACCCGCCTGATCAAGATGATCAGTCTCTACTGCGATCCAAAAATATCCTACGGTCAACATTCAAAGACTAAAAGTCAAACTAGGGTTCAATCATCATAAAATTGCATCGGATTTACTAAACAAATCCTACGGTTAAAATAATTACATGATTTAATGAGGCATACATGACACCAAAAATTAATGGATCAATTCGATCATACTTTGAATAATAAAAAATTGATTTTCAATGCCACGTACATGAAATTAATGAATTGGCTCATTGATGATATTTATCAAAGAAATTTGATTTTTGAGTCGTCACGTGCATTAAATTCAATGGGTTAACTCGCAAATTTTGAGTTGCCACATGTATTAAATCGGTGAGTTAACCACGTGCTTAATTTTAAAATAAAATCGATTTAAATTTTCAATGTCCCAAAAATCAACGAGTCGACTCGCAATTTGTTAATCAAAAGAAACCTAATTTTTTGAAAAAAATTCGATTCGCATTCTCAATGTCTCCAAAATCAGCGAGTCGACTCGCAATTTTTATATCATAATAATTTTTTTTTTGAATCGCCACGTGTATTAAATTGGTGATTTAACCCACGTGCCTAATTTTAAAAATTCGATCCAAATTCTCAATGTCCCCAAAATTAGCGAGTCGACTCGCAATTTGTTAACTAAAAGAATCCTAATTTTTTGAATCGCCACGTGTATTAAATCGGTGATTTATCCCCGCATGCACAATTTCTAAAAAAATCGAACCAAATTTTCAATGTACCAAAAATCAGTGAGTTGACTCGCAATTTATTAATCAAAATAATCTTTGATTATTTTTTAAAATCGCCACATGTGTTAAATATGTGATTTAACCCACGTGCACAATTTCTAAAAAAAATCGAACCAAATTTCCAATGTACCAAAAATCAGCAAGTCGACTCGCAATTTGTTAATCAAAATAATCTTTGATTATTTTTTAAAATCGTCACATGTATTAAATATGTGATTTAACCCACGTGCCTAATTTGAAAATAAAACCCATTCAAATTTTCGATGTCCCCCAAAATCAGCGAGTTGACTCGTAATTTTTATTGTGAAAATCGATTTTTTATTTTTATGTTTAGTGTACACCATTAATTTTTATTGAGTTGATTAAAATCAATATTTATGAGTTCACCTAACAACATCAAAAAGTGACGAATCAACCCGATAAATATTAACATCCAATGAGTCGGTCCATCAACTTGGTATAGGTAAATTGATTCAATCGATCTATCAATCAAAAAATATGGGTGAATTGATACGCTAATAATTCAGAAACTCGAAAATTGTCATTAGTGCCACGTGTACCCCAAAAATCAATGAATTAGTTTATATTCATACGAAATCAAGGACTAATAAAAATAAATAAACAAATAAATAAAAGTAAAATAAAATAAAATGAAATTAAAAAAATATAAAAAATTTACCTTTGCCGAATAATTTCGGATGCGTGGATTCCTTCAAAAAACTTGAAATGGCAAGTGAATAATGCCGTACGGATCGCTGTGGTTGCGAGTTATACAAAAATAAAAAATGAGGCGATGTGGCTACAGCTATGATCGCTATTATGGTTGTTGGGACTTGGTAAAGAGTGAGGAGAGCAAAGAGAGTGAGAGAGGGACATCCAAAATCAGAGAGACGTGGGAGAAGAGGGCGTGTGATGGTGTGTATGTTGTAATGGAAATGGTTTAATGGTAGAGAACTTGGCTGGTTTTTGATGGAGAAGGAGGTCATGGCAATGAAGTGGGCTGGCTCTTTTATGGAGAAGAAGAGGGTGTAATCAAGAGAGAAATGGGCTATTTTTTTATGGTGAAGAGAGAAGGAAATAATGGATGTTAATGGCTGCTATCAAAGTGGAAAGTTGCTGTTTTTTTTATGAAGAGTGTTGGCTGAGCTTTTATGGAGAAGAGGATGAATGGTTGTTGTCCAATGTGAACATGGGAGAAAGAGAGAGAGAGAGAGTAACGTGGGTTAGAAGGCGTAGTTAAAGAGAGGGAGATGGGGCTGGATAGACGAAGAAGAAGATGTTGCAGATTTTAATGGAGAAGATGTTGGCTATTGGGGAAGGTGTTTAGTGGCAAAGACATAGGCTATTGGAGATGGAGAGTGGCTGGAAAACGTTGGGGCAGCATAGAAGAAAATGGATTAGTTTATCGTTGCTGTAAAAAATCCGAAAAATGAGTATGTATGTTGCAGGTTTAATGGAAGCCAAAAAACGTTTTTTTGTTTTTTTATCAATGGCACCAAACCAGAAAACTCCCCTCCTCTTTAGATCATGGTGGCTTTTTTTTATAGTCAAGAGAGGGAGGGATGGAAGAAGAAGTGGAGCTGAGAACATGGGTAGTTGTATGGGTGGTTATACAGCAAAAACGTGAGAGAATGAGAGTATGCAATGGACGTGAGAGAAGGAGAGTATGCCTTGGACGTGGAGAGTTGCTGGTTTTTCTTGTGAAGGAGAAGAAGGGTGGAGGACGTGGGTTGATAGAAAAGATCAAGAGAGAGAGAATGAAGAGTGTGGGTGATTTTTGAAGGAGAAGAAGTGGGGAAGAACGTATGGAAGAAGAAGAAACGCCTTCTTTTTTTTATTTTGAAATTTTTTTTTTGTTTTATTTTTTTAAAAGCATGAGAGAGGGGGATCCTACGCTACTCGTACTACGGTAACTCTCCGCCAATGAGTCGTGATTGGTCGATTTAATTTTCCTTCTGATTGGTTGATTTCGATTTTTTTTTTTTTTTTTTGACATTTTGATTCAAAATTTAATTTGATGTTTTAAATTACATTTGAATTTGTATTTGATTTTAAATTTTGAATTTTAATTAGAATTTAATTTAAATTTTGATATTAAATTTGATTGTTGGTTGATTTGATTTTGATTTTTGATTGATTAATTGTTCGGTTTTATTTTTACATTTTAATTGGTTGGGTGATTTGATTTTAATTTGAGTTTTAATTGTTTAATTTGAATTTAATTTTTTTTAATTTAAATTTTGAACGGGTTGATTAATTTGCGTTTTAATTTTAAATTTAAATTGATTTTAATTTTTAATTGATTGGTTGATTGGAAATGGATTTTAATTTGTTAATTACATTTTGTTGGTCGATTTTGTTGATTGATTTAAAATTTTAATTCAATTTTTCATTTTAGTTGGTTGAGTTATTTTTAACTTGATTTTCAATTTGATTTTGATTTTGATTTTGTATTTTAATCGGTTTCTTGAAAATGTAATTTTTATTTTGTATTGAAATTTAATTTGATTTTACGATTTTAAATTAATTTTAAATTTTGGATTTTAGTTTAATTTTCAATTTGAATTTTATTTTGGTTTAATTTTTTATTTGAATTTTATTTTCCTAGGGATCAAGGTCTCTATGTTAAAGTTAGATGTTAAGGGGCGTTTTGGTCATTTTTACGATTTTTGAGGATTTTTCTTGAATTTCTCTGTGTCCATTGATTTGGGTCCCGTTAGACTCGAAATCACATTCTGAGTGCAATGGAGGTACTTTTGAGACTTTTCGGACATCCGAAATTTATGAGGGGTATTTTTGTCATTTTGATGATTTTTTTACAAATTTCTCTGTTTTCCTCGATTTGGGTCCCGTTAGACTCGAAATCACGTTCTGAGTGCAATGGGGGTACATTTGAGACTTTTCGGACATCAAAAATTTATAAAGGGTATTTTCATCATTTTTGTAATTTTTACAGATTTTTAGGGATTTCAGCGTGAGATTTCTTTCAGTCCCTGTGTATTTATTTCTAAGTCTCAAATCCATATTTTCCTAGCGTAGCGAGATCTCTAAGTTATCGAACTGTGTAGCGAACCTATGCGTACGTGCTTGCTAAGTCGGGTGTAAGATGTAGCGATCCTAAGCGTGCGTAAATTTCTAGGTCGAGTCGTGACAAGTAGGGGGGATGAAAAGAAACTAGAAACATAAGGAATCAAGCAGTACTCACAAGCCTTCGAGTTCTTTTATATTCATCATTAGGAATCCACCAAAATTGGGTGACGAACTGTTGAATTAGGCAGATGCAATAATGGGGTGTCTACAGGTATAAATAAAAAAAAAAAAGAATTTCTTTTTAAAAAAAAAACTCTCTATCTCCGCAACTATCATTCTATTCTCAATTCAATATTCATTGAAATCCCGAATTATTTTGGGTCGCTCAAAGCGATCATTGATTGGACCACAAAAAAAAGTCTTTCTGTTTTAGTTCATTTAAAAAAAAAATTCTTGTGCATATTTCAATGGTTGTTTAATGATTGATTATTTTGATGCGATGCTAATTGATTGCTATTTGACATGCCATGATCTTGATTGATATATATTTTTGATGTGCATGTTTTGATCTTAATCTTGATGTTATGGATACTTTTGTGTTTTCAAATCAATATTTATTTGATATTCATACTTGTGTGATCTGATCAAGCCCATAGACTCATTTATTTGAAAAAGGCCCCGGGCACACCCCATCCTGTTTTGCACACACTACTAGCACGTTTATTTTATTGCATTGCATGTTACATGTCTCTATATAGCCAACGTGGCACTAGTGCGTGGCCCGGTCTCCTCTGAGATGCGACGTCATTAATGAAACCACAACTCCAGTCAAGTACCTTAGGGTATATAAAATTGGGGCATCATTACCGTTTGATTAGGTAACTTTAAAAAGTATATCGATGCACCCATGCTGAAGCGACCTGAGCCTTTGTCCTATTGTAAGCCGCACAGTCACATGTCCCGATTGCCAACGTAGTACTAGTACGTGATCGGTCCCCTCGTGGGATGTTAAGCTATTTATGAAAGCTACAACCCTAGACTCGTACTTATGCTATATATCAAAGGTAATCTAAGTTCACCAATTGCACTTCTTGCTCAAAGCAAGTGCCTAAGCGAGATCCTGCCCCACTGTACCCTACTGTACAAGGGGGATAGACTACGTCTATTCTAGACTAAAGGTATTTAAGAGGCATTTGCTCAGCATCGTCCGCTACCTCTCAACTGGGGATTAAACTGACTATTTTTGACTTCAGAGATGTGGGTTGGAGTCTTAGATTATCATCTATACGGTATATCAAATCAAGTCATCACGTACCGTCTAATTGAGTACGCTCGAGAGGTATATAAGTGTACTTGGGCAATGGTGGCCAGATAAATTGCATTGCACGTAGTAAACCTAGAATCTAGGAGACTTCCTATAGGTCACGACCCGAACTGACTATGGGTGTTCCCGGGTTGCTCTATTTAATCCAACCCAAAGGTAAGTGGGTGGACCGGTCCATACTACTTCAATCCAACCCGCAATACCGATCCAACCCAGTAAACTTAATTGATGAGACATACCGATCAATATCAAATTAAACTAGTTAGCCCCATTGGTAAATGGATCTTATAGGTCAACACATGGATCGATTGGATTAATTAGCTTTAAAAAATAGTTGATGAAGTGATTCAAGTAGAATATTTATATCCATTGGGTCAAACCGGCCCAAATTCAAATGGGTACATGGTCCCAATCACTTTGTATCAACCAATTTAATTCAATGGACTGAATATTTCATATTTAACAAGATCAGGATTAGTAAAAAAAATCATATTAAGGGACGTACTAATTAGTACAATTTGGATCTTACTTTTAGAAAATCGTACAACCCTTAATCGTGATTCAAAATTTTCTAAGATTCATGATCAATCGATAAATCATCTTCATGTAATGTTTCGTGATCGGAATATTTCATTGATTAGAGTTTTTGAATTTAAGGGGTTAACCAATGCTATCAAGAGGGACTTCTATTTTTAATTGCTAAAAGCCTACTCTACCTTTGATAAGGTTTCAGGATTATCATTGCACCTAAGCTCAATCATCCATCATCTAGTAAGGGTTGTAAGTCCGGTCAATTAGAAGAAACGTTAGTACCAAGTCAACAATCAAAAATGGCCGCGGAATCTCTCAAAATTATACATTTGTTCCCTAAAGATCACATTGCCTCAATCCTGCTGGTTGTAAGCAATATCCAGAGTCCTCAGCCTATAGTTAAGTCTATTGTGTGTGGGTAATTGTCTTTCATGAGTCTTGAATCAAGTTTTTTTTTAAATTCATCAATATCTTATTTTTTTTAGATCGAGTCTACTCTTTTTCTATTGAGTAGAGTTAATTTGTCGAGTCATAGAAGTATCTGTCGCCCCTTCTGAATTTGATTGGATAAAGAAAATTTTTGAATACCTGAAATCGCCTCGACCCCCGGTCGTCCGCTAAATAGGGGATTAGGGGTCCGTTATACGTATCTCGAGGATTTTTAAAAGAATAGGAGTCGCCACTTAGTTTAGGTCTAGGAACCACAATTAACTCCAAATGGATCAGGGTTGGTCCGTGAATCAGAGAGATGGGTAAGGGGTCAGGTTACGGATTTTGGAAGGTGTTAAGCATCGAACCCATCTGATTAAGATGATCAGTCTCTATTACGATCCAAAAATATCTTACGGTCAACATTCAAAGACTAAAAGTCAAACTAGAGTCCAATTATCATCAAATTACATCGGATTTACTAAACAACTCCTACGGTTAAAATAATTACATGATTTAATGAGGCATACATGACACCAAAAATTAAGGGATCAATTCGATTATATTTTGAACAATACGAAATCGATTTTCAATGCCGCATATATAAGATTAGTGAATTGGCTCATTGACGATATTTTATCAAAGAGATTCGATTTTTGAACCATTACGTGCATTAAATTCAGTGGGTTAACTCACAAATTTTGAGTTTCCACGTGTATTAAATTGGTGTGTTAACCACGTGCTTAATTTTTAAAATAAAATCGATTCAAATTTTCAATGTCCCAAAAATCAGCGAGTTGACTCGCAATTTTTACATCATAAGAATCATAATTTTTTTTGGAATCGCCACATGTATTAAATCGGGGGTTTAACCCACGTGCCTAATTTTTTTTAAAAATTCGATTCAAATTCTCAATGTCCCCAAAATCAACGAGTCGACTCGCAATTTGTTTATCAAAAAAATCCTAATTTTTTTCGGAATCACCACGTGTATTAAATAGGTGATTTAATCCATGTGCCTAATTTTTAAAAAATTCGATTCAAATTCTCAATGTCCCCAAAATCAGCGAGTCGACTCGCAATTTTTACATCATAAGAATCATAATTTTTTTTGGAATCGCCACGTGTATTAAATCGGTGATTTAACTCACGTGTCTAATTTTAAAAATTCGATTCAAATTCTCAATGTCCCCAAAATCAGCAAGTCGACTCGCAATTTGTTAATCAAAAGAATTATAATTTTTTTCGGAATCGCCACTTGTATTAAATCGGTGATTTAATCCACGTGCCTAATTTTTAAAAAATTCGATTCGAATTCTCAATATCTCCAAAATCAGCGAGTCGACTTGTAATTTTTATATTATAAGAATCATAATTTTTTTTCGGAATTGCCACGTGTATTAAATCAGTGATTTAACCCACGTACCTAATTTTTAAAAACCGATTCAAATTCTCAATGTCCCCAAAATCAGCTAGTCGACTCACAATTTGTTAGCCAAAAGAATCCTAATTTTTTTGGAATCGCCACGTGTATTAAATCGGTGATTTAACCCACGTGCCTAATTTTTTAAAAAATTCGATTCAAATTTTCAATGTCCCCAAAATCAACGAGTCGACTCGCAATTTTTGTTGTGAAAATCAATTTTTTTATTTTTATCTTTCATGTACACCAATAATTTTTATTGAGTAGATCAACATTAATGAGTTAACCCACTAACATCAAAAGTCGGTGAATCGACTCGATAGACATCAACAATCAATGAACCGATCCACTAATTTGAAAATAACGAGTTGGCTCAATCAATCTATCAACAAAAATAGTCGAATTGATCCACTAATTTTTCAAAAAATTAAAGGTTGCCATTAATACCATGTATGCATTCCAAAATCAACGGATTAATTCGAATGCATAAAAATGTGAAATCAAGAATCAATAATAATAATAATAAACTAAAAATAAAAAAATAAAAAAAAATAAACAAATGAATAAATAAAATAACTTACCTTCACCAAATAATTTTGGATGCGTGAATTCCTTCAAAAAGAAATTGAAAAGCTTGTGATGCCCAATGATGTTGGAAGAGGAGGAGATGATGACCGTTGTGGGGTGTCCAATAAATCAAAGAAGGAGTGTTGCCAAAGAGAGAGAGAAATTACTATTATTTTTTTTATGGAGCGAAAGAGTATTGCAGAGAAGTTATAGGATTAATAGAGATACAAAAATGAACAGCAAGATAAATGAAATTAGAGCTTTAATGGGTGAAATATGATGAAGGTGTGATTGTAATGGAGATGAAAAAATTACAGAAATTTGTTTAATGGGGGATGAAGAAGATGAAAAGTTGCAGAATTTTTAATAGGGATGAAGAAGATGGAAAGTTGCAAAATTTTTAAAGGGGTGGAAGAAGATGGAAGGTTGAAGAATTTTTAATGGGGAGGTTGCTGAATTTTTAATGGGAGAGGAAGAAGATGGAAAGTTGCAGGTTTTTTGGTTATGGAGGGTAGTAAAAAAAACGTCTGCTCGAGTCCCCTTCAATGATCCCTTGCCTTTTCCTTTTATAGTGGTTCTCCCCAAAAATCATGAGAGAGGGAGAGATGGGAGAAATGGGAGAGTGAGAGGAGAACATGGTTGGTTATGAGGAGGAGTTAGAGATGTTGGAGAAGAAGATGGGGGAGTTGGAGAGAGCCCACGTTTTATTCTCTTTTTTTTTTTAATTAATTTTTATTTTTTATTTTGGAAAAGGAGAGGTGGTGATCCCACGCTACTCGTACTACGGTAATTTCTCGCTAATGAGTTGTTATTGGTTGAATTTTATTATTATTATTTAGTTGAATTTTGGATTCATTGACATTTTGATTTAACTTTTATGTTTTAAATTAAATTTTAATTTGTATTTGGTTTTAAATTTTAAATTAAAATTTAACTTGAATTTTGATTGTAATATTGGTTATTGGTCGATTTTATTTTGTTTCGATTAGTTGATCGTTCGATTTTATTTTTATTTTTATATTTTAATTGGTTTGAGTGATTTTCAATTTGATTTTAATTTGATTTTTAATTATTTAATTTGAATTTAATTTTTAATTTAAATTTTGAACGGGTTGATTAATTTGCATTTTAATTTGAAATTTAAATTGATTTTAATTTTTAATTGGTCGGTTGATTGGATTTCGATTGGTTAAGTTTTGAGTTTTAATTTGATTTTAGATTGGGTTCGATTTTAAATTTTAAATTTGTTGATAGAATTTGAGTTTAATTTTGATGGTTGATTACTTGAAATTTTTATTTTGATTGATCGAATTTTTATTATTATTATTTTTAATTTGAAAAATATTTTTGATTCGATTTAATTGTTCGATTTTAATTTTAATTGTTTGATTTTAATTTTAATTGTTTGAATTTGAATTGTTTAATTTTTAATTTGAATTTTATTTTTAGTTTAGATTGGATTTCGATTTACATTGTCCTAGGGATCGGGATCTCTAAATTGTAGAGTTGGATATTGAGGGGTATTTTGGTCTTTTGACGATTTTTACAGATTTTTCTCGAACTTCTTTGTTTTCATCGATTTGGGTCTCGTTAGACTCGAAATCACATTCTGAGTGCAATGGAGGTACTTTCGAGATTTTTCGGAGGTTCGAGGTATATGAAGGGTATTTTCGTCATTTTGATGATTTTTTTACAAATTTTTATAAATTTCTCTGTTTTCATCGATTTGGATCCCGTTAGACTTGAAATCACGTTTTGAGTGCAATGAAGGTACTTTCAAGACTTTTCGGACATCCAAAATTTATGAAGGGTATTTTCGTCGAGAAAGGGTATTTTCTTCATTTTTATGATTTTTACAGCTTTTTAGAGATTTCAGCGTGAGGTTTCTTTCAGTCACTATGTGAGTATTTCTAAGTTCTAAAGTTATATTTTTCTAGTGTAGCGAGGTCTCTAAGTTATTGAATTGTGTAACGAACCTATGCATACGTGCTTGCTAAGTCAGGTATAAGATATAGCGATCCTAAGCGTGCGTAAATTTCTAAGTCGAGTCGTGACGAGTAGAGGGAATGAAAAGAAACTAGAAACAGAAGGAATCAAGCAGTATTCACAAGCCTTCGAGTTCTTTTATATTCATTATTAGGAATCCACCAAAATCGAGTGACGAATTGTCGAATTAGGCAGATGAAAAAAATGGGGTGTCTACAACACCTCGAGTGCATTAATGAATTAACTAAAAATCTGGCTTTAAGGATATATTTTTCTCCTGAACAAGAAGATAAGGGTCGGGTTCAACAACTTTCAATCAGAAAGCAAATGTCATTGAACCTTAGAATAAAAAATAATTTCCAAGAAATTCAGATAGAAACTATCATATCCCTAGAGGAACACGAGGGGATAATGAATTTACTCAAAAATTTCAAAAGACTTGTTCGTGTGATCATATAAGGGTATGTTAGGTACAAGCTTGGGTGTTGTTCAATACGAAATAGATATTCATCTATATCGATGGAATCAAAGAAGATGTTAGAAAATATATTAGCGCTATCCCCACTACATCTTGAGTTGAAAAGTTTATTTAAGCACATGTTATCAATTGATATGGGGATACCTTTTGAGCTAATCTCTGATAATGAGTCGTACTTCAAAGTTAGGTCATTTGTCCGTGTTTAAAGTTCAAGATTCAATATCACAAATCTTCTCCCCAGGTTCTCAGACTAATGGAAAGGTTGAAACAGTCATGTAGACACCCCATTTTTGCACTTGCCTGATTAATGAACTCGTCAACCCGATTGCAATGATTCCCGATGATGGATATTTATTCCAATGCTTTATTTTATTACCAGATATGTTTCAGAAATCCGGATGAGGTATCTCGAACTGACAAAACTGTAGAAAACCGCACTACGATAGGAAAATATAACCCCAAAAGCTTAGAAATCATCATCTTACAGACAAAAAGAAGCTTTACGATAAAAATTACTAAAAAATGACCAAATTACCAAAATACCCTTAATCTTAAAATATCCCTAGAGCCTACGTTACACTTAGGAAAATCCATTCAAACATATAAAATAACAAATCGAAATCAAATAAATCATTTCGCCAATTTTTATAGAATTCGACAAATTTACGAAAATACCCCTCATATACTTCACGATCATTCCACACAAAAAATTTTATAAATGACACAAACCAATATTTCCATTGAATTCTTTATAACAAATCGATTCTAAAATATTCTGCAACATCAAAAATCGACTTGAAACACAAAAAGTCCTCTCCGAGGGCAAAACGGTAATTTTATAATTTTATAATTAAAATTTTCAAAATTAATAAATAAAATATTAAATAATTAAAGTGAAACATTAATAAAATTAATTTAAAATTTTGAACTAAAAAAATCAATCAATTAGGCTTTTAGGCAAAATTGTTGATGGTTGCCAAGATATTTATTCAAGGACCCCTCCATTTGGGGGTTCAAATAATTAAAAATATAATAGAGGGGGGTTCTCCAAAGTCAATCAAGTAAGACTAAAGTCAATCAAGTAAGACTAAAGTCAAGATATTAAAAGTCAACCAAGTAAGACTAAAGTCAAAATCTAAAGTCAATCAAATGAGACTAAAAGTCAAAACCCTAATAGAGTTATAATTAAATAATAATTCTATTTAAAACAATCCTAACTAAACAATAACTCTATTTAATAGAATTCTAACTAAATAATAACTCTTTCTAAGATAATTATAATTAAACAATGATTCTCTCTAAAAGAATTATAATTAAACACTAATTTTATGTAAACAAATACTTTAAAAAATCTATAAATAGGGGTCCCTTCAACCTATTTTCATATCAAATAATAAACCCTAAGAGAAATAGGTTAAAAAACTTCCTTAGCCTCCTATAAACCTTAATTTTGATGCTCCAACTCCTTACCTAACACCCATACTTCATTTTTAGCTCAAAAAATACCTAAAGTCCCTTCAAAAACACCTAGAAATCCATAAACAAATCTGGAGAATTCAGATCTAAGAAAGAGATACCTCGTCTCGAAGATTAGAAATCAGATCCGAAAACAGAACGAAGCGAGGAGTACTGTATAAGAAGTTACTCTGTTAGATCTGAGGGAATGAAAACTTTATCTTTGAAAAGGTATAAATTACTTAATTTTTTTATTACTTAAGTCTTTTGAGCAATGTAGTTTATTTGGGAATTAGTAGAGACCGGCGTTTGTCGGGCGGGGCTGGTGTCTAACACCTTCCAATCCCGTAACTTGATCCTTGGACTCAATATTTTTTAGTAGATTAGTCATTTTTATCCATTTTGAGTCTATATTCGGTTCCTAGACCGTAATAATTAGGTGTCGACTCCTAAACCTCAAGGGTCAAAAGCGGATCCGCGTACCCTGCGGATCAAGGGTGCTTTCAGTGGCGACTCCGCTGGGAACTTTTGAGGATCAGACTTTAAAAGCCCCAAGTATGGGAACATTGTCGATGACTTAGTTTTTTTAATTTATTTAATTTTAGTTAGTTTCTTTTATTTGTTTATCGGATTTTCTTTTTATCATTACCCTTGTTGGACCGATCATTAACCATTCAATTCATTTGGAATACCTTGATCCAACATACTTTTTTTATGGTTTAATTAAGGGCCATCCGGAATGACCTTAAATAATGTGAGATTTCAAGGTGATGGTTATATTGAGGATGGGATAATGATCATTGGGTTATGATTTTTTTTTTTAATTTGCTTTTCGATAATATAATTTTTTATTTTATTTATTTTATTTTAGGTGTCGATCTATTTTTTTTTTTTTATATATAATTTTGTTTTCTTCTTGGATATGTCACGGTCCGTGGACAACATTATTATTGGTAGTTTTTTTTTTAAGTGACAGCAAGAAAAAAAAAGGAATTATGGGTTGCTGTTAACGACAGCAAGGTATACGGTTGGTAAATCGTTTTTATAGAAGGTGTGTTTTTGGTAAGAAACGGGATTTAACTATTGCACCCTTAATGTTTCTAATTCAAATATTGGTGTGTTTATAACAAAAAAATCATTTTTTTCCCAATTTGTATTGTCTTCTTCATCGGTTTCCAATAGAGACCTCATCTTCTTCATCGTTTCCCAACAGAGATCGTGGCTTAATGACTCAAGCAATCGGTTTAAAACTTTTGTTCTGATCGGTTTAGGACCATTAAATCCGATCGATGTCTTTTGAGGTAGAATCACAAAATCTCGAATCGGCAGCCCCTATTGAGATCTAATCAATCTTGAACGTTCTTGCTCAAAAATCAGTGTCTCCTTCATTTGTCGAAGAAGGTTTTAGAGTTGCTAGACCTGTGATTCAACGAGAAGTGGTGGGTCTTGCTCGAAGTCGATTTTATTTTCTTTGGTTTCTTCCAAAATCCTTTGAATTTTCAACTGAAAATTTTGGTTTTAAGTTCGTTTGAAACCTAGTTTTTTTTTTTTTTTAAATAAGAGAAATAATGCCAATTTTTGTTTAGGAGTTGAAGAAGATTGGAAGATCGAACGAAGAGATTTCGGATTAGTTTTTCTCTTACCATAAAGACGTTCAAACCTTGATAATCTCTGTTCTCGATCGAGTCATGGAAATTGTGGGATTGCTCGATCTGAAATCGTTAATCAATACATCGATTTGAGTTTTTTTTTTCCAAATTTATCTTCCTTGATCCGAATTTATAGGAATTTCTTCTACGTTTTGGAGTGATCGTTGGTGTTTTTGTGATTTTTAAGATTCGTAATTCATTGGTTGAAAGGTTCTGTACTTCAAAAGATGTTATTTGCGAAATTTGGATCATCTAATCAGGAGGCAATAGCCGAATTAAAAGTTTGGGACGATCCTACAGCCTCCCAGTATTGTTTTCTTTTCAACTTCGAGTCCAATGGTTATCAAGAACTTAGTTTGCTGGTTTCTTGATGCGCAAATTCTAAATGTCACCGAAGTATGAGTTCTCTATTTTTGGTGCTGGATAGAATGCATGTTTTATTAAAAAATTATTAAACAAAAAAGTAAATTTTTTTTTAGTCGAAATCTAATTCGAGAATCATTCTAATTGAGATTCCATGCAAGCTACTTTGTATTTTGGGTGTTTTAGTATTTTTATATATTATTACACCAACGCACCATCGAGATTTTAAATTCTTTCTTTAGTAGCCAACGGTTTGGCATGGCAAAATATTGGTGGTTCTGTTTGGATTTTTTTTAAATAGTTTTTTTTTTTATTATAAAAAATGTGTTTTTTAAGTTTTTTAAAAAATAAAATAAAATAAAATAAAATCGATTTTTTATTGCTTGATAAATGTTGATTTGTTTTCTAAATTGTTTTAATTTTTTTTCTCTTCTCCTCTCTTTCAATTGGTTGAGAAATTATCATAACCTCTAATCTCAATGATTGTTGTTCCATTCTTAATCTAATACCCTTTGAATATCAACATGTTTGTGGTCACCCCAAGATAGCCCTAAATTGGACCATAAAAATTACAAAATTTGTATTGCCATGATTAAGAGTTGATCAATTACTATGTTATATTCATTGATAGATTTACCACTGATATATGCCTGATGTGCTTATTTTGATCTTAATGATGTGATTAGACTGATATTTGTTTTGGTTAATATTTATGCCCATCGGCCCATTGGTTTGAAAAATGCCCCAGGCACACCCCACCCTGTCTTGCATACACCATTAGCACTTTTATATTATTGCATTGCACGTTGCATGTCCCTTATAGCCAACATGGTATTAGTGCGTGGCCCGGTCTCCTCAAAGATGCGAAGTTATTCATGAAAACCACAACTCCAGTCACGTACCTTAGGGTATATCAAACTGGGGTATCAGTACCATCTGATCAGGTGACTCTGAAAGGTATATTGATGCACCCAGGTTGGAGCGACCTGAGCCTTTGACCTATTGTAAGTCACACAGTCACATGTCCCATTTGCTAATGTAAGACTAGTACGTGGTCGGTCCCCTCGTGGGATGCTAAACCATTTATGAAAACTACAACTCTTGACCCGTACCTATAGGTATATCAAAGATGATCCAAGTACACTAATTGCACTTCTTGGTCAAAACTAGTGCCTAAGCGAGATCCTGCCCCGCTATACCTTACTGTACGAGGGGGATAGATTATGTCTATTCTAGACGAGAGGTATTTAAGTGGGCCTTTGCTTAGCATCGTGCGCCACCTCTCAACTGGGGATCAAACTGGCTATTTTTGACTTCAGAGAAGTGAGTTGGAGTTTTAGATTATTACCTATATGGTATATCAAATCAAGTCACCATGTATCGAGAGGTATATAGGTGCACTTGGGCAAGGGTGGCCAGATAAATTGCATTGCACATAGTAAACCTAGAGTCTAGAAACCTTCCTGTAGGTCACGACCTGAACTGACTATGGGTGTTCCTGGGTTCAATTTAATCCAACCAACAGGTAAGTGGGTGAACTAATCCAGACTATTCAAACTAAACCCATTATATCGGTCCGACCTAATCGGTGAAATGTACCGATCAATTTGAACGAATTAAACGAGTTGGCCCAATTGACAAATGGATCAACTGATCAATACCAAATCAGTTGGACTAATTGGTTTCACTTTTAAATATCCAGACCACTTTATATAGATGGATTCGATCTTAGGATCAAATTAATTTGTCTGATCAAAGGTTCAATCCAAATCAAAGGTAGACCCGTGTCTAACCTTTCACACTTTCTTGGTCACCATAGACTTATAGTACATTTGGATTCGATATTTTCCACTGGACTTGGGCTATTCTATATCGAAACTTTAATCATGTGCTTAAGAGTCAAACCTTTAGAGTCAATGGTTAACCTTGGTTTACTTCCAATCAGGTGATAATTGGTCCCAAATGTTTTAAACATCCATCTCTACCACTTTGGGTCCATGAAAAAAGTCGTCTTTCTAGAGTACCATTGTCAAGTAGTCAGTCTTTGCCACAATAAGAAACTAGTACCATGGATGAAACTGCGCTCCGTTAGATTTTAGAATCTTTTCAAGCACAGATTATTGCTTCAGTCCAGACACAAATTGAATAAAAATTGAAAAGGGAAAAGATAAAGCTATAGAACCTTAGGATGTGTTTGATCTTGTCGAAAATCAAGAAGATGATCAATTACATGTCGACCCTGTCTGGCTCATCGAATGACTCAGGTTGAAACTGTTTTGAAGAATATTAAAGACCTCGATGGTTTTATTCTTGGATTAGGGGAAATGGCGTTATTTCCTATGGTTCGTCTGTCAGAGAAGTTCACAATATCAGACATGGAGAAGTTTGATGGGATTGGATGCCCTAGGACTCACTTGAAAGTATATGTCGGCATCATGCAATCTCAGGGTTTGAATGAAGAACATATGTCACAACTTTTTCATTGGATTCATCTAGGGTAAGAACATGGCATGAATTGATGAAGGATTTTATTGGTCGGTATTCATTCAACACGGATATTGAACTCACAAGAAGAAATCTAGAAACTCGGGGAAACTTTCACTGAGTTCATTGCTCGATGGAGAGCTAAAGCCGCTTAATTATAGGACCGACCTCAAGAGAAGGAACAAGTCAAGATTATCCTCAGGAATCTCACTCAAAATTATGCCAAGTATTTGATGCTTCAGTACCTTCCCACTTTTCAATCCCTCATTGAGGCTAGAAATCAAGTTGAGGATGCCTACTCTTCGGGACTTTTTGGTAACTTGTCTGAGTCAAAGTCCAAACATTTCAAACCTAATGTCAATTCCTTACAAGTGGCCAACACCTCCTTCGCCATATCTCCTCAAGTTACTCAGCCTTTACAAGTCTAGCCTAGGAGACAATTTGTCAATCTTGGAATATCCCTTAGTGTTGCTTATAAAAAATTGATAAAAAGGGGATTGCTAACGCCTTTACAACCTAAACCTTTGCCTAATTCTCTTCCTCCAAACATGGATAATGGGCAATTTTGTGAATTTCATCAGATGCCTGGTCATGTTCTTGACAGGTGTATTACTCTCCGACATGCTATTCAAGACTTGATTGAACAAGGAAAGGTCACCATACCCGCTTCTACCGCACCCAATGTTAAAACTAATCCATTACCTACCTTTCAAAATCAACCTCCCCTTACTTTGAACCTGATATCCCTATTCAAATCCGAGTCGATTGACCCAATTTCCTTCATTCATTCAGTCGATTCTAACAGTGTACCCCCACCATGTCGAGATGAGCATATCTACCCCAAGGTAGTACTAGAACTAAAGAACAGAGAGATTATTGAAGCAACGGGTTGTCCTGCATATGACAGGCTTGAATCAGAATATGAAGAGATAGTAAAAGTAGACAAATTCAAGTCATCCATCGAAGATAACCGAAGTGGCATAGACCCTGGATTTGTGTCCCTCCACTCAGAATGATGTCGTTTTCTTAATTTTTTTTTAGCTTCAGTTACGTCAGTCTTTGAGTTCAGTTAGTCATTGTTAATTTTAGGCTTTACTCAGGTATGTCAGTTTATGTTCCTTTTCATTCTAATAAATAAAGAAGCTTTTGATTATCCTGTGTGCAATAATGATGTGAACATAAAATCTAACATGAGAAATGACTTAAAGCTCACTAATCAAATTTGATAAATATTGGAATTAAAGAGTACACTCAAGAAGTGCAAATTGGTGATACATTATCCTCAGGAGAACATGAAAGAATAGTAAACTTACTTGAGAAATTCAACAATGTTTCTTGCATGGTCTCATAAGGATATATGGATGGATCGCATAAAAATATAGATCAAGACATAAAGTTAAGAGTGATTTCAAAGTCAAATATTATTGGTCAAAAATGATATAGCTGAAAGCATCGACAAAAACGCTAAGACTTACAAGTGGATCTACCATGTTTTTCACTCAAAAGAGGAGAATTTTTATTCATAAGAGAATAAAAGATTTTCTAAAAGTTCTAGAAAAGTTGAATAGTTAAATATAAATAAATCAATCACACTCAATTTCGTAGAAGAAGACTGAAGATTACTCTTTCTCAGAAGAAGATTGAAGATTAATCATTCTCAAAAGAAGATATTATTTGACAGAACAATCAAGACATCAAGTTCCTAAAACCTTGACCAAATCAAGTACTATTTCACCAAAGGAGGCCTTATTTGGTCGAACTATTTTTCTATCTTACCAAGAAAAAATAATTTTCTTTAGCCCCTCGTAGCCTTTAAAAAAAAATTAATAGCCTCTTTTTTCTAAACCATACCAACCAACATTGGGAGGGAATCTTAGTATGAACTACGTTTTGACCTGATCCCAAAAGAAAAAAAGGTAATATTTGGGGTACGTAGGCAACCTGAGAAGTTACTTCAGGTTCGGTCACGCAAAAAAATGTATTATCTTAATAAAAGTGTCATCTAAAAGAAAAATCTTCCATTGAAAGGTTCAAAAGAAAAGAATGCCAAATTAGGGGTATTAAAAAAAAAGAGTCAAATGAATTATAGAAAATAATGACAAAAAAAAAGAATATTAGACTAGGGGCATTTTGAGAAGTCGAGCCTTTTACCCTTTCTTTCTAAACCATGTCCTAAGCCCACCTATTAAGTATCCCTGAATGCTAATTGACTCTGTTAAAGTGTAGGGAACCAAGAAGCTATCGAGTTGAATCATCAAGTAAAAAAAAGAGAAGCCCGCTAAGTCGAAAATCCGAAAATGCGACTTAGGCAAAATTTAAGGCATAACCATAAAAAAGAAAGCTTGCTAAGTTGAAAACCTGAAAATGTGACCTAGGCAAAAATCAAAGCATCATCAGAAAAAAAAATAAAGCCCGCTAGATGGAAAACCTGAAGAAGCGATCTAGGAAAAAATTAGGGCATCATCAAATTAGAAGAAATGTCTCATCAAAAAGAAAAATTCAGAAGGAAGCTTGTGCAGAAGCTAGGAAATGCAGAATCATTCAAATCACAACATTCGATGAAAAGAATGTTGAAGTCAAAGAAACTCAGAAGCCATTTTGAACATTGTAGAATATTTAAGAGTATGTTTACTTGCTCAAATGTTCGCCAAAGGAAAATGTAGAATCATCAACCACTTTGAAGAGGAAGATCTTCTATTATAATATTTATCAAGATTTTTTAAGTCCAGATGAAGTATTTTTCAAAAGAAATTCGAAAGAAAATGATCAATCCTTTATTGCACATATGATAATCTTAAGAGTCTTAAATATAAGGGAATGTCAGTTCTTCTATCTGTCATACATCAGAGTTCATATTTTTCAAGCGTAATCCATTCTATTAGTCTCATAGTCAAGTTCTAATTAAAGCCAACCTTGAAACTTGGAGTATTTTTTAAAGTCATTTAATTCCAAAGTTTTGTTATTAATCACATGATAAAAATGAAAATCTTACTTAATAGTCCGATGAAGTCCAATGATAATTATGAATCTAGATGCATGATAAGCCAATAAAGGCCCGATCTTTCAAATTTTAAGCTCGATTTTGAATCATAGAATGAATTAATAAGATTGTTTAAGTTCCTATAAATCTAAGCCTGAAAAACGTAGCTTAGTAAGTTCGAGTCCGAGAAACGAGACTTCAATTTTTTGAATCATAGAATAATTAGGTTTTTCGAAGTGCCTACAAACCTAAGTTCGAGTCCGAAAAACGAGACTCCAACTTTTTGAATCATAGAATGAGTAAGTTTTTTGAAGTGCTTACAAATCTAAGTGCAAGTTTGAGAAGCGAGACTCCAACCTTTTGAATCATAGAATGAGTAGGTTTTTTTGAAGTTCCTACAAACCTAAGTTCGAGTCCGAGAAACGAGACTCCAACTTTTTGAATCATAGAATGAATAGGCTTTTTGAAGTGCCTACTAACCTAAGTTCGAGTCCGAGAAACGAAACTCTAACTTTTTGAATCATAGAATGAGTAGGCTTTTAGAAGTGCCTACAAACCTAAGTGCGAGTCCGAGAAACGAGACTCTAACTTTTTGAATCATAGAATGAGTAGGTTTTTTTTGAAGTGCCTACAAACCTAGGTTCGAGTCCGAGAAGCGAGACTCCAACTTTTTGAATCATAGAATGAATAGGTTTTTTTAAGTGCCTATAAACCTTACTTCGAGTCCGAGAAACAAGACTCCAATTTTAATAGGATTATTTAAGTTCCTGTAAACCTTAGTCAGAGTCTGAGAAACGAGACTTTAGCTTTGTTTGAATCATAAAATGAATTAATAGGATTGTTTAAGTTTCTTAGCCCGGGAAGTGTGGCTAGAATAAGCTCGAGTTCGATATACGAGACACAAACTTTTTCGAACTTTAAAAAAGAATTTAAAATAGGATTTAACGAAGTTTCTACAATGTTATGACTCCAATTACCTCATTATTCGACCTTGCCATGATTTTTTTCGTTGCATAAGCACATCTCAATTTTAAATCATTATTGTCAGCGAGAGAAGATCTCTAGGACCTGACACATTTTACTCAGTAATCATCACACCATAATACACACGTGCACTTTTGCATTAGTCAAAGAGAATTTTCTAAAATTCAAGGATTTGACACTGTCAATGAAAGTTCTAGCTCAATGACCTGACAACTTTTTAGTTCGGGAAAAGTTTTACACTCAAGGATCCGAACACCTTGATGAATTGCTAAATCAGGCTGCAAAATGAATTGTCACTAGTTTTGGCATTCGAATATCGCATTATCTACCAAAATAGATTTGCTATCTAGTTTGCTCGAAAAACACCTAAAGGCCCTTCAAAAACACCTAGAAATCCATAAATAAATTCGGAGAATTCAGATCTAAGAAAGAGATACCTTGCCTCGGAGATCAGAAATCAAATTCGGAGACAGAACGAAGCGAGGAGTACTGTACAAGGAGTTACTCTGTTAGATCTGAGGTAACGAAAACTTTATCTTCAGAAAGGTATAAATTACTTAATTTTTTTTATTACTTAGGTCTTTTGAGCAATGTAGTTTATTTGGGAATTAGTAGAGACAGGCGTTTGTCAGGCGGGGTTGGTGCCTAACACCTTCCAACCCCGTAACTTGATCCCCGGACTCAGTATTTTTTAGTAGATTAGTCATTTTTATCCGTTTTGAGTCTATATTCGATTTCTAGACCGTAATAATTAGGTGGCGACTCCCAAATCTCAAGGGTCAAAAGCAAATCCACGCACCTCGCGGATTGAGGGCGCTTTCAAGTCAATAAAAAAATCTCAAGATAATCATCAGGAAAATGTGTCAATCGTACCAGGATCCGTCAGAGAAGTCACCATTCACACTATGGGTATATCAGTCTTCCATTGGAGTTATTCCCTATTATCTAGTATATGATATGGAAGCAGACTTAATAGTTGAAATGAAAATCCCATATCTCAAGGTCCTGATAGAAAGTCAATTGAGGTTGCAATTTTTTGACCAAATTAAAATAAGGTTGGGGTTCAGGTTCAACCCTCTTGTTGCACGGACTTGGTATATGTACATTAGTTTTTTACTTTTTTTTTTTTTAAATTATATTTTAATAGTTATTCTTTTACCCCTCTTTTCTACCACGTAAGATAGAATGTTCAATTCTTCATTGTCTTCTTCCTCAAAGCCTCAAACCCTTATTCTGCTTCTTCTCTGGCGTTGTTCTTCATCTTTGACAATAAGGATCTTGATTCTTGCCATTAATCTTCTTAATATTTGGCATATACATCCCATTGAAACCAATTTTTGTAAGTTCTTTTATTTATTTATTGTATAAACCCTAAATCAAACCAAAATATTTCTGGATTTTTCTTTTGAAAATTATTGGTGAAAAAGAAGAATATTAAATATTTTAAAATGTAATGTAATTTTTCCCTAAAAAAGAGTTGGGTTTTTTCCTCCTTCTAAATCTCAGTTGCTTATGAGATTTATTCTACTTCTATTGAGAATCTCTTAATTTGATAACCATGAATGATAGCTTGAATCAAGTATAAGATGCTGAAATATGACACCCCAACTTCTACCTATTACACCCCAATTTGATAAATTAATAAATTATTTATCACGCCCCATTAAAGATCAAAACATACTCTTAAACATTAGAGAGGTTTGGCTCAAATTATAATCTCAACATTACAACACATTCTAACACTCATTCAAACAATTTTAGTTGTTTACAATTATGATTATGCTTATATAAAATCCTAAATCGAAAAATTAGAATTTTGGCAAAAAAAAAAAAATGAGAGAGATTCTATTTGCACCTCAACTTTTACTTATTCTCAACCATTCACTTATTTTCTTTATTTTTAATTGTGGTGCAATAAGTAAAAGTTAGCGTGCCAATAGCAGCTCTTCATTTGATTGAGATGTTTCGAATAATTTTCAACAAATTATGGACAATTTTATTAAGAGAACTACTATTGGCACCCCCAACTTTTACTTATTACACGTCTTTTAAAAACGAAGAGAACAAGTGAATGATTCAGAATAAGTAAAAGTTGGGGTGCCATTAAAAGTTTTATCTTTTTTTTTTTTAGATTTGTATTTTTAGTTTTAAAATTTTATATGAGCCTAATCATAATTGTAAACAACTACTGAAATTGTTTGAACAAGTGTTATAATGTTTCTAATTTTGAGATTTTAATTTGAGCCAAACCATTGGAACATTCTAAGGAGTGTATTTTAATCTTTAATTGGGTGTGATAATTAATTTAAGAAATTGGGGCATGATAAGTAAAAGTTGGGGTGTCAATAACAGCTCTATTTTTTTTATTTGGGCTCTTTATTTGCAAATTAATTAATTAAAACAATTGAACATGTAGACACGGTGACTATTTATATATATGCAGATGACCTAAATAAGCATGAGTGCCGCTATTTTTTCATGGTTCTATATATTTGCTTATTTATTTGTTTTATTCTCTAATTGTATGTTAATTTTGAATCATGATTTTGTTTGTTTTATTTTTCATATATTGATTGTAAAAATATGTCAGAAATGGCCAAGAACAACAACAATAATGATATTGTCGGTACTAATATGTCTGAGATAACATAAAAAAGAAAGAAACCGTACAAGAGCATTTATGTTGTGTGGGATCATTTTGATTTTAAAAAATTAGAAAGTAGATGGGTCAAATGCTATGAAAATAAGTTGTAAGTATTGTGGGAAGCAATATGATTATGATAGTAAGAATGGTACCAAAACACATTGATGACATTTAGAAAAATGTGTGAAGTATTCACACAACGATAGTAAGGATCCAACATAGAAAATTTTATCATTCTCATCTGTGCGTGATGTTGAGACTAATATTATCAGAAGAGGGCTTGCTCGTATGATCATAGTTGATGAGTTATGTGGACATCCATTTAGAATATGAGATATATGTATCTTAATACACATTATATCGAAAAGGATTGAAAGTTAAATAAAAAAATTCTAAATTTTCGTGTGGTTCCATCATCGCATGGTAATAAATATATTGCAAATGCAATTGAGTTATGTTTATTGTCATGGGAGCTTCATAAAATTCATATCATTGCCGTAGGCAGCGCCAATTGAAATGTTGATGTAGTTTGAAACTTAAAAAAAAAAATTGAACAAAATGAATGGGTTGTTAGATGATGAGTTCTTTCACGTGAGGTGTTGTGGATATATTATTAATCTAATTGTAGGAGATGGAATTGGAGAGATTAAAGATACAATACTCCAAATTCGTTTAGCTATCATATATGTTAAAAGTTTGCTATCACATTTTCAAGAATTTAAGTATTGTGTGAAAGAAGAAGAAATTGTGAGTAAGAAGACAATTTGCTTAGATGTCAGCACAAGATGGAATTCAACTTATTTCAAGTTGGATTCTACTTTCGAATTTTAGAAGGCATTTGAGCGGTTGAAAAACAAAGATACACAATTTTTAAAGGAACTTGATGAGTAGATTCCTATAAATACATATTGGCATATATTATACAAGTTTTTAGAGTATTTTTACAATGTCACGAAACATTTGTTAGGTTTAAAGTATGTTGCTACCAATGCATGCTTACATGATGTTTTTTCAATTGAAGGACTTTTTGGCGGAATGGTCTAATAGTGATGATTGTCATTTACGTAACATGAGACTAAAGATGAAGCTCAAGTTCAATAGATATTGGGGTAGTATTAATCGTGTAAATATTTTGTTAGTAATTGCTATTGTTTTGGACCCATGTTACAAGTTGATGCATGTGAAGTTTTGTTATTCAAAGATATACCCAACTAAAGAGGCCAATGAAATGAATGTATAGTTTAAAGATGTCGTAAATCATCTTTTTGAGCAATACCATTTCTCTTTATCAATTTAAGATTTAGTTGATATTGAGAATGTCATACCTAAAAAAATAATGCTGCTCACGTTTCCAATGTGATTGGTGTTACGATGTGTCTTATAGATTTTAAGTAACAATATCGTAAATTCTTGAAAGAAGAAAAAGTTGTTGCTACTAAGTTTGAGATTGATTGATATTTAGAGGAAGATGTCGTAGATGATTCTAACTTCGATATTTTGAATTAGTAGAAGTTGAATTCCTCTAAATTTTGTGTGCTTTCACTAGTGGTTCGTGGCATACTTGCGATAGCCATGTCTATTGTTGCTTCAGAGTCGGCTTTTAGTACTAGGAGTTCGAGTTCTTGATCGATTTCAGAGCTCAATGACTTCTAACATTGTCAAATCTTTAATTTGTAGAGAAGATTGATTGAGAGTTTCATCAAATCCAATTGAGATTGAAGAAAAATTAGAAGAAGATGAATCAGATAACTATAAAGTACTAACTAACTACTAATTTGACTTTAATATAAGTGATTTTTTTTTTTAAATAATTCATAAGCATTTCTAATATTTCATAATTATGTTTTAGTTATCACTCAAGGCATTGTGGGTTGTTGATCTGTTTCGTTGTTGGAGTATTCGATTGTTAGCTTATTGTTATTATTTTGAAGACAAATTTTGGCAAACTTCTCAATAGTACAGGTTAGCTTCAATGATCGATATATTTTGGATGTATGTTTATTTCTCATATGTTATCTTAAATGGGTGTGTAATATAGATATATTTATTGGATGGATGTATGCATGGAGTTGATTTTAATGTGGATATGGTTTTCTTTATGTGGATTAAATTTTTTTATTTTATTTTTTGGGTCAAATTTTTAGTGTTTGATATGACTATTATATAAATATCTCATGTTGTGGGTGCTTTGATTTTAGATCATTTAGGTCATCTTGTTCCACATTTAGTAGTTTGAAAATATAGGTATGTTCCATTTGACAAGCATTTGTGTTAATTTTCTTGTTAAACTTGAGAGAATGTCTTAATAATAATTTTTATTGAATTACACTGTATGTTGGGAGCTTCTGGAAGAGAAATTGGAGATTAGATTTCATCTCAACTCAGGCTTTACTATTTATAGGTATAAAAATGTTTTCACCGTAATAAAGAATGAACCAACCCGACACGTGTTGGGTCGCCCGAGTTTCAGCCCTAACCACAAATTTCACTTCGTCTCCCAACTCCCATCCACACTCGTCACTCACAAAGGACTTCTTCTTGTTCGAGAGGGTCCGATCGATCGATTCATGAGACTCTCAATACTTGCCCATGATTGCATCGTGTCTCCTCCATTGATTCCCTTCTCTCAGTCCCACGAAACTCACTCTCCAACTTCAAATTTCAAACCTGTCTCACCCCTTCAACGGTTAGTTTTCCTCTCCAACACCAGAATGTCTAGCTTGAAACCCATTTCTTGCTTGGGTGATAGAAACATCTCAGATCCTCCTTCAAAGGCTCTTCGACGCCTTCTCGAATCTCCAGGAATTCATTTAGGTCCTGCTTGTTACGATGCTCTCAGTGCAAAGCTTGTAGAGAAAGCAGGATTCGATTTCTGTTTCACTAGTGGTAGGCAACTCATTCGATTTCTGGGTTATTCAGTGCTTCTGCTAGTTACTTATTAAGTTTCTTTTCTTCTTTAGGATTTTCGATTTCGGCTGCTAGGTTGGGGTTACCGGATTTGGGCCTTATTTCCTATGGAGAGATGGTAGATCAGGGCCATCAAATAACACAAGCGGTATCGATCCCCGTGATTGGTGATGGTGATAATGGGTATGGACATGCAATTAATGTCAAGAGAACTGTGAGAGGGTTTATTAAAGCTGGTTTTGCCGGCATTCTTCTCGAAGATCAGGTTTCATCTTATATTACTTGCATTACCATTAATTCACAATCGTATTGTATTTGTTATTAGTTATAATAAATTATGATAAATTGTCCAACTGGCCAAGTGTATGGAATTACAAAATGTACAATGTCTTCTAGAGATAGATTAATTGATCACTATGATCGAAGCTTTATTCCAAAAATTTGGCGTCGGTTGAACAAATCTTGTCTAAAGCAATGTCTTATGTTATTAACAATTTACAATTGTGTTTATTCGACTGACTACCTCAATCAATGTTCTTTGAGTCTTGGGAGACATGTGTAATTGAGGTTTATCTTTTTAGTTGTTTTTTACATTGATGGCTGGGTGAGCTGCCATTTGCAATTTGCTAGGAGTTTTTGGAAAGAGAAGTTCATGATAATCTTTGAAGGTTTAATTAATCCAACATATTCCCTTTGGTCAAAGGTCCATGAAGAGGTCAAGGCGACTATTTTGAGGACCTAGCTTTTAGATGAATGATTCCTTCTTTGTGTTATTATTATTATTATTTAGATAAACAAAATTTTATTAATGGAGGACAAGAAGTCCTCAAGAGGAAAATAAAAAGAAGAAAAACAACAAACAAGAGCAAAGAAACAAAAAAACAAGCAAAGCCCAAAAAAACAAGCACCACACCACCAACAAACAAAACTCTCCTCCAAACCAGAATCACTCGCTATTAAAAGCTCACTCTTGAACAAGAAATCCTCAAAACGTTAACCTCTAAACTCATAGAACTGCTTACACTAGTAAAAAGCCAAACCCACAATGCTAAAGATGATCTCCTGAATTTTATGCTCCTTCCCTTCAAAGATGCACACATTCCTTTCCTTCCACAAACCTCACCAGATAGCCGAAGAACTTTTTCATCTTGTTTGTGTTATGCAAATAAATAAATGGGTGAATTTTTGAAGAGAATGAGCATTTTATTCAGGAGATCGTCTTCAACAGAGTGAGTTTGTTGTTTTTCTGGTGTAAGCGGTTTTTGGATTTCAGGGTTACCATTTTGAGGATTTATTGTTTAGGTGGGAGCTTGTTAGTATGGTCTTAAAACTTGTTTTGACATCTCGTCCGTGAACGAGACTAAGTCGTCTCAGACGAGTTTTCCAATACGTTTGAGACGCCTTGTTCAACAATTAAAAAAAATGAACGTGGGTTTTAAATCTCGTCCGATACATTGGCTTGTCCGTCAGTCTCGTTGCTGGGTGATACCGAGACGACTCGGGCATATGTCTCGGTCTTAGACGAGTTTTGAAACCATGTTTGTTAGTAGCGGGGTTTGGAGTGGGTTGGTGTTTTTTTTTTTCTCTTTCCTCTCTTTTTTGTTTCTTGCTTTGTTTGTTTTATTATCTATGTTCTGTTTCACTTTGAGGACTTCTTGTCTTCATCTAATAAAATTTTGGTTATAAAAAAAAGGAATAGGAGAATATTCCAAGGAAAAGAGCTTTCAATTCAGAAGATGATTGTAAAATTTTTAGGATTATTCGTTTTTTTTTTTATTGTGGGTAAGTTAACTAAGGATTTGGAAGTGTCTTTTTCGAAGACTTTGTTTTGAGATGGGAGCTAGTACGCTCATTGTAAGTCGTCTGTTTCTGTAATCCAGATGGGTTACCTCGACCTCCTTTTTTTGAATATAATTTATCATTATAAAAAAAAATTTAGGAAATATAATGAAAAAATATTGACTATTTCATATAGGAGAAAGAGATGTTTTATGTATTTGTCTAACTTAAAATAGCTTATTATTGTTCAACTAAGGCACCATTTTTCTAAAAATATTTATTTATGGTAAAAGTACTTTTCTTGAGATGTGTTTTTTAATACACATTTCTTACATAAAATCCATTTGGGATGTCTTTAATGCAAACTGTTTTTTTTCTTCCTTTCGTGTATCCTACAAATGTGATGGATGAGAATGATAAGTGTAGAATTAAATTTGCTAAATGTAAGTCTTTTTTTTACTTGAAAAACATCTCTACATTGTTTTTTTTTATAAGAAGACCTTTTAGCCTACGGTGTTTATGAAAAAGTGGTCAAAACATCTCTATTTCTTTTTTCTTTTTAGATTTTGGGCAAAATCTAAAAGAGGAAAACAAAAACTTACTTGGATTGAAGTTTTTGGTCTAATTATGTTGCGTGGACTCTTCTAAGAAGGTGAAGTACTTGTGTTGTATTCCAAAACTTTAGAGACTCTAATGCAACATTTATATATATTTCAAGTTAATATTATCATTTCTCCAATTGAAGTATTCTTCTTACCAACATTGAATGGGTGTTATTCTCTTGTCTACAAGTATTGTATATTTATAACTTGATATCCCATCTTAAATCTTTTTATTCTTAGTTCTATGTAGAAATAATTAATTTACTCTAAATTATACCAAGCCAGGAATTTTATTTTTCGATATATTCCAACACTCTTTCCCCATTAGACTTTGACACCCGTAACCGTACCCATACAACATAGAAGTTGTCTTAACTTGCCATTTGTATCGCCGACATATCATGTATAAGATGCATGCCTCTGACATGAAAATTTAGAAAAGGTGTAGAAGCTGTGACTTGTACACCATTTTAAAGTGTAGGCAAATTGTGTTCAATACATTTCTTCAACTTTGAGGCTCTTTGTGCTTACTATGTTGGCTTTGTTGAAAAGGTATCACCAAAAGCTTGCGGTCATACTCATGGTAGAAAAGTGGTTTCTAGGGAAGAGGCATTGATGAGGATAAAAGCAGCTATTGATGCACGAAAGGAGAGTGGCTCCGACATTGTTATTGTTGCACGGACGGATGCTCGACAAGCTATATCCTTGGAAGAATCTCTCTGGAGGTCGCGAGCCTTTGCTGATGCTGGGGCTGATGTTCTTTTCATTGATGCACTTGCTTCAAAGGAAGAGATGAAGGCGCTTTGCGATATTACTCCTCTACTCCCCAAAATGGTATATTTCTTTTAAATGCATTCATAAACACCAACAAATGGGTATAAAACTTCGTGTAGGTTACTCCAATACATGGCATTATTGTAAATATATAATGCACAACAAAATTTCAGTAATAATAGGCATAAGAGTACCTTTGTTTATCTACTCAAGTGCAAAATATAACGTAACTTAATTTCCTTTGTTTAATTAATTTGAGGTTCTATTCTCCCAAGTTTTTTTGTTTCCTTATTTCCACGTTTTTCACTTGGAGCGGATGTTGGCTAACCTTTAAAATGTTTATTTTTCTTAAAAATCTACAAGGTCTTATGATACTCATGCGCCACAATTTTCACCAATCCACGCCATCCTCGCAATGGTGTACCACTCGGAGATCTTCTTGTCCAAAATGATTCTAACCATTTTTCAACTGTGTTCTTGTATTCTATCTGAAAAAATTGGCCACAAAATTGTAAGAAAAGTCTAACTTATTATATGGAAGGGATTGAACAATGGGATGAATTTTGGGTAGAAGCAAGGTTATGTAGTTATTACATGCCAAGTCTTTATAAAATTGGAGTTGGGAGACAAAAGTCTAGCACCATATAGGAGGAGGGACTGTGAGAGAGGTTATTCCATATTTGATTTGAAGTGGTGGGGGTTGGGGTTGGAAGTGGGAAGGAGGGATTGCGAGAGAGGTTGTTATTCTATATTTGATCTGAAGTGGTGCTATTGTTTACTATACTTGACATGTTTGTGAGAGAGGTTGTTATTCTATATTTGATCTGAAGTGGTGCTGTTGTTTTCTATACTTGACATGTTTGTATATTCTGTCATTAATGCCTATGCCATAGAAATCCAATACATTTTTCCATGTTTCCAGAACTTTATTAGTTTGGGAGAAATCAATATTCTGTTATTTAATAATATACTTTTTTTTTTCTTGTGTAGGCCAACATGCTTGAAGGAGGGGGCAAAACTCCAATATTGACTCCTATGGAACTTGAGGAAATTGGATTTAAAATTGTGTGCTATCCGCTGTCCTTGATTGGAGTCTCTATTCGAGCGATGCAGGTCAAATAATTTTCTTTTACTTATAAAAAAAAAAGATTTGATGTTTTTGTTCCAGATTTTGGATAAAAAAATTATAGAAAAGCAATTCTCAAGTCTCATTATATATATATAACCTATAAAAAGTGAATAGACATATGTAGAAAAATTGAATTTATTGAGAATTCTTGGATGATCATTACAAATGCCCCAATCGTGGTATTTATATCCTATTACAAGAATAATCTAGAAATACAAGAATAATCTAGAATAATCAACCAACTATCCTATTGTAGAAGATGATAGGAATATTCTAAAAAGTCAAGAGTGATCAAGAATGATCAAGAAGAATCCTATTTTTCTGATTCTATGAGATCAGATTTCTTGATTCTCCTACATTTCCCCTCAAGTTGGTGCATAAATGTCAATCATGCCCAACTTGCTTATCAGATATTCAAAGTTAGGTCTAGCAAGTCCCTTAGTCAAGATGTCAGCTGTTTGCTGACTAGAAGGCACAAACGGCAAGCAAACAGTTCCAGTTTCAATTTTTTTCTTAATGAAATGTCGATCAATCTCAATGTGCTTTGTCCTATCATGCTGGACAGGATTGTGAACAATACTTATTGCAGTCTTGCTGTCGCAGTACAACTTCAGAGGAAGTTCCACAGTCATCTTGAGTTCTTCGAGGATTCTGTATATCCACAATACCTCACAGATCCCTTGAGCCATTGCTCTAAACTCAGCCTCTGTGCTACTTCTGGTAGCAACATTTTGCTTCTTGCTTCGCCAGGTAACCAAGTTTCCCCACATAAAGGTGCAATACCCTGAAGTAGATCTCCTGTCATTCATCGAACCTGCCTAATCTGCATCAGTAAATACCTCAACACTCCTTTGATTTGTCTTTTTGAAACATAGACCTTTTTAAGGAATAGACTTTAAATATCTCAAAATTCGGTAGACCGCCTCGAGGTGTTCTTCATAAGTTGTGTGCATAAATTGACTAACAACACTGACAGAGAAGGCAATATCCGGTCGAGTATGAGATAAATAGATTAGTTTTCCAATCAATCTCTGGTATCTACCAGTATCAACAGGAACACTTCCCTTTTCCCAAAGCTTTATATTGGGATCCATGGGAGTCTCAGCCAGTCTGCAACCACTCAACCCGATTTCCTTCAAAAGATCAAGAATATACTTTCGTTGCCAAGAAAATATCTTAGCACTCCCAAATCCTTGATCTCGAATTCTAATGTAAGGCTCTTCTTCAATCTCTCTATTTCGATCACATCATCACCTGTGAGAATAATATCATCAACATAAACTATTAGCACAACAACCTTTCCTTCATGAGAGAACTTGAAATACAAGGTATGATCAGTTTGTCCTTGAGAATATCCTTGTTTTCTGACGGACTGTGTAAACTTCTCAAACCAAGCCCTTGGAGACTGTTTGAGACCATACAGGGATTTTTTTAGTTTGCATACTCGAGCCAAAATTCTCCTCAAAGCCCGGCGGACTATCAATTTACACTTCTTCCTCCAAGTCACCATTAAGGAAGGCATTCTTCACATCTAGTTGTTGCAAGGGCAAGTCTAGATTAGCAGCAATAGATAAAAGTACTCTCACCGTGTTTAATTTTGCAACAGGAGGAAAAGTCTTAGAATAATCAATGCCATATGTCTGGGTGAATCCCTTTCCCACCAACCTAGCCTTGTATCTTTCCACTGAACCATCAGAGTTGTACTTCACAGTGAAGACCCATTTACAACCCACAGTGGTCTTCCCAGCTGGCAATGCCTCAACACTCCAAGTATTGTTCTTCTTAAGAGCTCTCATCTCTTCAAGTACTGCTTCCTTCCACTTTGGAACCTTTAGAGCCTCCTGTACACTGTTAGGAATTTCTACATTGGACAATTGAGAGGTAAAAACAGCAAAAGATAAAGACAATTTTGAGTTTGACACAAATTTAAACAGTGGATGACTAATATAGGATCTAACCCCTTTGGAGGGCATTATGTTTATTAAGTACGCAGCAGTTAAAACAACATCTTCCCACAGATACTTGGGAACTTTAGTTGCAAAAATAACACTCGAGCGACTTCCAACATATGTTTTTATTTTTTCTTTTGGTAACACCATTCTGTTGGGGTGTATCGATGCAAGAATTGTGATGAATTATTCCTTTTTCAAGAAATTTTTTTTTCAAGGTCATGTTAAAATACTCTTTCCCATTATCACTCCTGAAAACTTGTATGTTAGTTTGAAATTGAGTCTGCACCATATTGTAAAAATTTTTAAAAACGCGTTTGACCTCTGATTTTTTTTTCAATAAATACACCCAGCAGAGTCGAGTATGATCATCCGTAAATGTGATGAACCATCTCTTGTTAGAAGGTGTACTTATCTTATTAGGACCCCAAACATCACTGTGAATAATAGTGAAAGGTTTTGATGGTTTATATGGTTGTGAAGGAAAAGATGTACGGTGGTGTTTTGCAAATTCACATATTTCACAATGAAACATAGATGGATCTTTATTGCCGAACAACTTAGGAAACAAATGTTTTAAATATTTGAAACTTGGATGACCTAATCTTAAATGCCATAACATAATATTATAATTGGAAACAGAAATAGATTCAAAGCAGGAACTTATTTGTTGAGTTTGTCGCCTCGATTCAGATCCATCATCAAGGAAGTAGAGTCCTCCACTCTATTTAGCACTACCAATCATCCTCCCCGAGGTCAAATCCTGGAACATACAATGAGTTGGGAAAAAATTAGTTTGACAGTTTTGATCACGGGCTAGCTTACTGACATACAAAAGATTACAGGAAAGTTTGGGAACGTGAAGAACATCGTGAAGAGTGAGTGATGGAAATACTATAATAGAACCTTTTCTTGCAATGGCTGAAAGAGGGCTATCTGCAATCTTAATTTTCTGATTACCTACACAAGGATTATACGAAGAAAAAAGATTTGACGACCCTGTCATATGATCGGTTGCACCTGAATCGATGATCCAGGTGCGATCAGGGTTGACACCAATGAGAGCTGCTTTCAAGTAATTACCTTTTTGAGTCAAAGAACAAGAAGGATTTTTCTGAGACTCGAGAAACTTGTATAGTTAGTCTATCTGCTCCATGATGAAAGGAAACGAACCTGAAGAAGACTGCTGCTCTTGATCTGAGACATTAGTCTGAAGTGCACGCCCCTCTCCACCAGATTTCTTCTTTCAGTTTTGAGGCTTGCCATGAATTTTCCAGCAGGTTTCCCGTGTGTGCCACGGATGTTTGCAGTGATCGCACTACAGCCGTTCAGAACGCTTACCATCCTTCTTCACCTCCTCCTGAAAACCCCGAGTTACAAGGGCAGAACTTTCTACTTCCGAGTTAGTAGTACTAGGAGCTGATTTGTTGTTAAGCATCACACTCTGCCATGTTTCTTCTCTCCGAACATTTGAGAAGGCCTTACGAATTGTTGGCAGATGAGTTTTCCCTAAAATTCGGCCTCGCACCTCGTCTAACTCTTTGTTAAGTCCTGCCAAGAACATAAATACATGATCATTCTCCTGTCGTTTCATGAACTGAACACTATCATTCGCGCACTCCCAGACATCATCATAATAGAGGTCTAACTTCTGTCACAATGTCATCAACTCGTTGTAGTAGGAGGTTACATCTCGGTCACCCTGTTTCGCGTGCCAAAGTTTGGATTTTAAACAAAAAATCTGCGAAGAATTTTCTAGATCGGAATACATATCCCTGATTGCTTCCCAAACATTTTTGGCCGTCGGCAGGAACATGAAGGGCTTGCCAATTGCGGGTTCCATCGAGTTCACCAACCTCGCAATAATAAAAGAATTTTCTGATTTTCAGGTCTTGAGAGTCAAATTTACATCTGCAGGTTTTGTCACTTCTTCTGTCAAATATCCAAGCTTCCCCTTGCCTTCCAAAATCAAACGAACGATTTGCGACCTTTCTGTAGAGTTTTTTCATTCCATTTAGATGGTGGATATTCAATTGGAATGAATTCGTGGACCCTTCCGACCACTGAATGAGATGGAGGAGTTCAGGTTCGAACTTGCGGTGTTTTCCCCTGACGCCGTTGAGTCCTTGCTAATCGCAGCAGTTAAAGCCGTTTTCCACGGATTTTGGCCCGCCATAGGTAATTCCTAGATCAGAATCAAGTGCTCTGATACCATGTAGAAAAATTGAATTTATTGAGAATTCTTGGATGATTATTACAAATGCCCCAATAATGGTATTTATAGACCAACTATCCTATTACAAGAATAATCTAGAAATTCAAGAATAATCTAGAATAATCAACCAACTATCCCATTGTAAAAGATTATAGTACGATCATTGCAAACGTCCGTGGCACACACAGGAAACCTACTGGAAAATTCATGGCAAGTCTCAAAACTGGAAAAAGAAGTCTTGTGGAGAGGGGCGTGCACTTTAGGCTAGTGTCTCGGATCAAGAGTAGCAGTCTTCTTCAAGTTCGTTTCCTTTCACCATGAAGCAGATAGACCAACTATACAAGTTTCTCGAGTCTCAGAAAAATCCTTTTTGTTCTTTGGCTCAAAAAGATAATTACCTGAAAACAGCTTTCATTGGTGTCAACCCTGATCGCACCTGGATCATCGATTCAGGTGCAACCGATCATATGACAGGGTCGTCAAATCTTTTTTTTTCGTATAATCCTTGTGCAGGTAATCAGAAAATTAAAATTGCAGATGGCTCTCTTTCAGCCATTGCAGGAAAATGTTATATTATAGTATCTCCATCACTCATTCTTCACGATGTTCTTCACGTTCCCAAACTTTCCTTTAATCTTTTATCTGTCAGTAAGCTAGCCCGTAATCAAAACTGTCAAACTAATTTTTTCCCAACTCATTGTGTGTTCTAGGATTTGACTTCGGGGAGGATGATTGGTAGTGCTAAACAGAGTGGAGGACTCTACTTCCTTGATGGTGGATCTGAATCGAGGCGACAAACTCAACAAATAAGTTCCTGCTTTGAATCTATTTCTGTTTCCAATAATAATATTATGTTATGGCATTTAAGATTAGGTCATCCAAGTTTCAAATATTTAAAACATTTGTTTCCTAAGTTGTTTGGCAAGAAAGATTCATCTATGTTTCATTGTGAAATATGTGAATTTGCAAAACACCACCGTACATCTTTTCCTTCACAACCATATAAACCATCAAAACCTTTTACTATTATTCACAGTGATGTTTGGGGTCCTAATAAGATAAGTACACCTTCTAACAAGAGATGATTTATCACATTTACGGATGATCATACTCGACTCTGCTGGTTGTATTTATTGAAAGAAAAATTAGAAGTCAAATGCGTTTTTAAAAATTTTTACAATATGGTGCAGACTCAATTTCAAACATACAAGTTTTCAGGAGTGATAATGGGAAAGAGTATTTTAACATGACCTTGGGAAATTTTTTTCTTGAAAAAGGAATAATTCATCACAGTTCTTGCATCGATACACCCCAATAGAATGGTGTTGCAAAAAGAAAAAATAAACATCTGTTGGAGGTGGCTCGCGCGTTACTTTTTGCAACTAAAGTTCCCAAGTATCTGTGGGGAGAGACTGTTTTAACTGCTGCGTACTTAATAAACATAATTTTCTCCAAAGTTTTACAATTTATTACAACTTGAGGGGGAGTGTAGGAGAATCTAGAAATCTAATCTCATAGAATTAGGAAAATAGGATATTCTTCTTGATCATTCTTAATCACTCTTGACTTTCTAGAATATTCTTGTAATCTTCTACAATAGGGTAGTTGGTTGATTATTCTAGATTATTCTTGAATTTCTAAATTATTCTTGTAATAGGATGGTTGGTCTAGAAATACCATTATTGGGGCATTTGTAATGATCATCAAAGAATTCTCAATAAATTTAGTTTTTCTACAAAGGATTTTTCTGAGACTCGAGAAACTTGTACAGTTGGTCTATCTGCTCCATGGTGAAAAGAAACGAACCTGAAGAAGACTGCTGCTCTTGATCCGAGACACTAGCCTGAAGTGCACGCCCCTTTCCACCAGACTTCTTCTTCCAGTTTTGAGGCTTGCCATGAATTTTCCAGCAGGTTTCCCGTGTGTGTCACAAATGTTTGCAGTGATCGCATCACGGCCGTTCAGAACGCTTACCATCTTTCACCTCATCCTGAAAATCCCAAGTTATAAGGGCAGAACTTTCTACTTCCGAGTTAGTAGTACTAGGAACCGATTTGTTGTTAGGCATCACACTCTGCTATGCTTCTTCTCTCTGAACATCTGAGAAGGCCTCATGAATTGTTGGCAGAGGAGTTTTCCCTAAAATTCGGCCCCGCACCTCGTCTCTTTGTTAAGTCCTGCCAAGAACATAAATACACGATCATTCTCCTGTCGTTTCATGAACCGGACACTATCATTTGCGCACTTCCAGACATCATCATAACAGAGGTCTAACTCCTGCCACAATGTCATTAACTCGTTATAGTAGGAGGTTATATCTCGGTCACCTTGTTTCGCGTGCCAAAGTTTGGATTTTAAACCAAAAATCTGTGAAGAATTTTCTAGATCAAAATACATATCCCTGACTGTTTCCCAAACATCTTTGGCCGTTGGCAGGAACATGAAAGGCTTGCCAATTGTGGGTTTTATTGAGTTCACCAACCACGCAATAATCAAAGAATTTTCTGATTTCTAGGTCTTGAGAGTCGAATCTACATCTGCAGGTTTTGTCACTTCTCCTGTCAGATATCCAAACTTCCTTTTGCCTTCCAAAATCAAACGAACGATTTGCGACCATTCCATGTAGTTTTTTCCATTTAGATGGTGGATATTCAATTGGAACGAATTCGTGGACCCTTCTAAACCACTGAATGAAATGGAGGAGTTCAGGTTCGAACTTGCAATGCTTTCCCCTGACGCTGTTGAGTCCTTGCTGATCGCACCAGTTAAAGCCGTCTTCCACGGATTTTGGCACGCCATAGGTAATCCCTAGGTCAGAACTTAGTGCTCTGATACCATGTAGAAAAACTGAATTTATTGAGAATTCTTGGATGATCATTACAAATGCCCCAATAGTGGTATCTATAGACTAACTATCCTATTACAAGAATAATCTAGAAATACAAGAATAATCTAGAATAATCAACCAACTATCCTATTGTCGAAGATTATAGGAATATTCTAGAAAGTCAAGAGTGATCAAGAATAATCAAGAAGAATATTCTATTTTCCTGATTCTATGAGATCAGATTTCCTGATTCTCCTACAATATAAATGCCTTTACATAGAATTAAAATAAGCAATTAAAAAAATTACTAATGAAACTACATTATTTTCAATACTCTCCCTCAAGTTGAGGCAAATATATCAACTAAGCCTAGCTTGACAAGATAAGAATTAGTGACAGAAAGACCAATAGACTTCGTAAGCATATCAACAAGTTGTTCTGAAAAAGATACAAAGATTGTTTGTAAAGCACCATAACTAACTTTCTCTGAAGAAAGTGAGCATTAACCTCTATATGCTTAATTCTTTCATGAAGGAATGAGTCAGAAGTAAGCATGATGGTAGATTTGTTATTGCAAAATAAAATAGAAGGGCCAGAGATAGGAAAATCTAGTTCCATCTGTAAAGATTTAATCCAAGTAAGCTTGCAAGTGTCAATGGTCATAACACGATACTCAGCTTAAGTGGAATAGTTGGAAACCACACCTTGTTTCTTACTTTCTATGAGATCAAGTTACTACCATGGAAAGTACAGAATTCAAAGATAGATATCTTATCTGTTAGAGAACCAACATAATCATCATCAGTGAAACATGACAAATATAATTGAGCAGTGGAGGAATAGAAGAATCCAAGACCAGAACGAGACTTCAAGTAGCGAAGAATACGATAAACTACATCAAGATGAGAAGTGCATGGGGCAAGCATGAACTGATTGACCACACTAACTGCAAAGGTCAAATCCTGTCTTGTGTTAGATAAACCAAGTGGCCTATAAGTCTCTGATAAGAAGAAGGATCAAATAATAAATAACCAGCTTCGGCACGAAGATGATGATTTTGATGCATAGGGAAGGAGGCAGGACGACAACCAAGCATACCATGTTCATAATGTGGGATTGAATCCCATTAGAAATGTATTCCCCTTCTTTATCAGACCTAAGAGATTTAACTGTAATGTTGTATTAGGTCTGAATCATTTTAAAGAAATTAGCAAAAATGTGAAGCACCTCAGAATGAGAACTCATCAAGTAAACCTGAGTATAACGAGAATAGTCATCAATAAATGTAACATAATATATATGACTATTAAAAGTAGTAATAGGGGCAGGTCCCCACACATCAAAATAAACTAAATCAAACATTTTATTATTGATGCATGCGAAAAATATAAGAGGTACGTGTGTTTAGAAAGCTCACACACAAAGCCCTAAAACTTATGTCCACTACAAAAAGTTTTTAAAACAGGAAATAAAGAACATAAGTGCTTGAAATTAACATATCTTAAGCGAGCATGTCATAAATCTAAGGTCTGAAAAGAAAAAATATGACTCCTAGAGAGTCGAAGCACAGACGTCAGAATCATAGTAGGTTGAGATCCAAATAAGTATAGCCCATCTCTCTCATATTTCTTACCAAAAATCCTCCTCGAAATCAGGTCCTGAAAAATACAGTGAGTAGGAAAAAAGGTTACAAAGCAGTTTAGAGATTTGATAATACTACTCACAGACAAAAAGTTAAGAGATAGATTAGGAACATGAAATACAAAGTCAAAAGAAAAATCAAAAGATAAGGGGATGGTACCCTTGTTGTGGATAGGAGTAAGGGACCCACCAGTAAGGCGAACCTCCTTATGGGTAACAAAAAGAGTAGAAGAAGTAAAATGGTTAGACTCATCGGTCATATGATCAGAGACACCAGAATCAATTATCCAAGTCAGAGGAGCAGAGTCAGATTGAGTAACATGAAATGTAGAAGATGCACCTGGGGGCGTAGTAACTGATGCCATAGTCGAGGATGAGTGAGTATTAGCATTGATTTGATCTCGTACAATAGCAATACTTTGAGTCTGAAATTGTTGTAAATCAATATTGTCAAGGTAGGTAGATGTATCAGTAGGAGGAACTGATGATGACTTTACAATAGTAGCACGAGGAGTAGACTGTCCCAAAGAAGGGATGGTAGAAGATCGCAACAAATAGGGATAAAACTGAAAACAACGAGACTTTTCACGGCCAATTTTCCCACAATGACTGCAAGTAAGACCACTCCCTTTACCACACCCATGACCTCCACGACTTCGATACCCAGATCCCTAAGTGCGAGAGTCAGAGAAACCCGAATTGATTGCTAGAGCTATCTGATTTGTAGCTGGAGCAAAAAGAATGCCAAGGGTCTGAGTTTGAGAGGGAACGACACAACGATAATGCTCATCACTATCAATGGTCGCAAATGTTTTAAATAAAGAAGGTAAATGAGTGATGTTAAGGATCTCAGTCCAAAGTGCCTCAAACTCAAGATATAAAATCATGAGAAACTGGTATGTCTGATGTCAAGGAATCTTTGTAACCAGATACTTGACTACCTCTGTAGACAGTTCAGCCATAGACTCATAGTGAGAGAGCTCTTCCCAATGAGACTAGAGAAATCCAAAATAATTAGTGACGCTTTGAGTTCCTTGGGTAACCTGGGCAATGTCTTGATAAAGCTTATAAATCCTTGAGTCATTCTTAGCATGAGCGTATGTTTGAGTGAGGGCTAGCCACAAAGAAAAGACAGTCTCATAATACATGAACATGGTGTAAATGCGCTGCTCCATGGAGTTAAAAATTCATCCAAGAATGGTGCAGTTATCGATCTCCCATTACTCAATTTTGGGATCAGTCAGATGTTTATTAATGGTGCCTAAAAGCCATCCATATTTCCCTTTACTTCTCAAATAAAGTTGAACAAATCGAGACCATGATTGAAAATTTCGACCATCTAATAAGGCATTGGTGATTCATTGTGCTGAGAAATTTGCTCCAAGAATGGTGTTAGAGTCCTTTGTCTCTTGATGCAATGTTATTGCTTACTACGAACAAGAAGGAAGAAACTTTGGTTTGAAGGGAGATTTCTTATACTCTCAATCAAAGAAGGAAAAACTAACACCTTTTTGCTGTCGTAGACTACCAAGCAACAATTATCGCTATTGCAAGTCAAACCAACCACAAAAAAAATTCAGTCTAACTGCTGCCGCAAATCAACACTATCACCCTAGGTGCTGTCGAGGACTTCATATAGCCAAACACTGCTGCCGCAAGGCTCAAAGGATGACCCTACATGCTGTCGTGGGTTTCAGACATCCAAATACTGTTGCCGCAAGCCAACCCTGTAACCCTAGGTGTTGTCGCAGGGTTGTAATAGAGCAGAGAATGATAGATAGAACACAGCCAAGAAGTGGTTGTTTGAAGTCGCAGGGTGGAGTAGTGTTATTGCAGGGCAGCAAACTGCCTACCAATTGCTGTCACTGGGGTATGAGAAGACCTATCGCAGAGAGAAAAAAAAAGTTCTAGCAACTGTTGCAGGCACAAACTCTAGGGATGCTGTGGTGCTATCGTAGGCTACCAAGCAGTCCCTATTGCTATTGCAGATCACAAGAAAACCACCTTGTGCAGAAGCAGGCAGAAAAACCTCCACCCCTTGTTGCTGTTGCAAATCTCTAAGTAGTCAAAGACTAAAAAACCCTATCGAAGGGTAAGATTACAGTGCATAAACTTTATCGCAGCATGTGATCACAGAGAAGAGAGAAGGGGAAGAGAGAAGAGAGGAAACTTCAAGGTCCCAAAAGAAATTGAAGAGAGCCCAAGAAGAGAGTGGGACGCCCTCTAGAAGTGCTTTGATACCAAGAAAAATTATAGAAAAGCAATTCTCAAGTCTCATTAATGAGAGCTTGATATATATATATAAAGTGAATAGACATAAATGCCCTTACATAGAATTAAAATAAGCAATTAAAGAAGCTACTAACAAAATTACATTATTTCCAATATGGATTACCTTATCATTGCACTAATTATGATTCAAGTTAACCTAGTCTGTATTTCAAGATTGATTATGGAATTTGGTTTTGTTAGTTTCTTTATTTTGAATGGTGCTGTGTTTTTTGAAAAATTAAGCATTTTGAATGGTGATGTTCACAATGAGTAAATACATTTAATAAAATGTTATGCATTGTTCGATATGGATACAGGGTTTATGCCTTTTGCTTAATTAGATATTTCTGTCACAAAGCTAAGGTCATGACTAGACTCTAGCTTGTACTCGAGAAAAGAGGGAAATGGTTGGTATGGTTTTGGGGATTTGATATATTTGTATCATTCTGTTACATTAAAACTTTCCCAAACCAAAGTCCAACAGTACATGTTCAGCATAGTCAACATTTGACTTAATGTTTTCGTAGAGTCAAGAATGATCAATTTTTCATTGATTTTGTAGAATCCTACTCTGCTTTGAAAAACTGTTCACTGTGTGTAATTCAAGTCATGGCATCTTAGTTCTAATTTTCTTTTGTTATAAATTATTGGAAGAATGTGAAGGCTTCTTTTCTAAGGGTTTTCTTTTTGGACGAGATTTGGTTTGTCAAAATGAGATATAATTGGTGATTTGGTAATGACGTTCTTTTCTTTCTATGACCTGCTTGTTTGTCTAGCTCTTTTGGTTTGAAGGAGATTCTATACATCAAAAATAAAAAAATTGATCCACAGTTTCTGGAATTTTACTTTTAGAAATCTTATTTGGTGAAGATATCTAAGTAACTCTTTGGGAAACATTTGTAGGATGCACTTACTGCAATAAAAGGTGGTCGCATGCCTCCTCCTGGAAGCTTGCCATCGTTCGAAGAAATCAAGGAAACCTTGGGGTTCAACGCTTACTATGAAGAAGAGAAGCGGTATCCTACCAGCACTAGTCAGCCAACTTCCCAGAAAGGTGGGTGAATACTAGACTTCTTTCCAAAGCACCACTCAATTCTACGTTAAAAATTGCGACACACTCAGGAATTTTTCTGTATTAATAGTCTGACCAAGCTCATGTACTCAGTTCAATCCCTGATATTGTAGAAGATTCTTTGTGCAATGACCATTTTAGTGAACTTATATGAATTTGATAGTTTTCTTTTTTCCTTGATCAAGTCTAATTCAGGTTCAAAACCATAGGTTTCAAACTGAACCTTAGCTTAATGTGCATTGATCCAAATTAGTACTCATTTTGTTCCTCTTTTTTTTTTTTTTTAATATTTAAATTTGGGTTACTCAACAGCAAACAGCACTACATATAGTTTACAGCGGAGGAGTCAAGATGATACCGGGGAAAGAGGTTCAAGTCAGCGAGACCCTGTCATCGAAGTGATAACTCCGGATGTGTACTATGGTACAGATAGTTCAAAGGGTCCTTTCTCTGGGATCAGGACTCGCACATTAAGAGTCAAAATCACTGGAAGGGATGGGTTTGAGAAGCTCGAAGTCAGGATTCCTGTAAGTTATTCCACCTGTATGAGGTATACAGTCATACTTTTTCATACCAGCCTAGTTAAATTAGGGAAGAGTAGACTTTTTTAACATGGTGCTATTTTTATAATATTATGGGATCTCTACTTTTATGGCCATCCTATAGCCCCCCCCCCCCCCCCCCCCCCCCTACATCATCTAGTAGGTATCCCAGCCTTATCAATCCCCCCTTTTTTGATGGGGCTAAAAATTGGAACTGAATTGGTAGTTGTGCATTTGGTTTAAAAATTCATTTCATTTCGCAATCTTTTGTACATAACATTTTGGATTTTTAGCCTGTCGAGACAAAACCACCTTGAAATCGAAACATTCCATGATCCTTTTCTTTCACAATTTTCTGATCTACAGCTGAGAACTTGGAATCGAAACATTCCAACCTATGGCCCCTCTGACCCCATCTAATAGGTATCCCTGCTTATCAATCCCCCCCCCCGCCTTTGAAATGTGTTTATTTGACCATAAAAAATGCAGTTATATGGTGTTGATCATCTAATTGGAACAATTCTATGAGCTAGAAGATCTTTTTGATGGGGCTAAATATTGGAACTGAATTGGTAGTTGCGCACATGGTTTAAAAATTCATTTCATTTCGTAATGTTTTGTACGAAACGTTTCAGATTTTTAGCCCGTCGAGACGAAACAACCTTGAAATCGAAACATTCCAAGTTTTGATCCTTTTTTTAATATAAATAAAAGATTTCATTTCATTAATAGTAAAGAGGGAGCAAGACCGCCTAAGTTGGCCAGTCAAGCGAAAAACAATACACACATCGTCACTCTCTCGTAATATTACAAACCCACTCCCATCTGCCTGCATAATCTACAAAACCTACACCTTTAAGCTCCTCAAAAGTTTTAGACCACTAGAAAATAAGATCCAAAATGGCGAGAATGAGATCCAGTGTGCCCAAAGACTTCGCTTCAAAGATCCTTCCATTGCGCTCCTACAAACCCCAACAAATAGCAAAATGGGTGATACTCCACAGTGCCCTTTTCTTGCCAGAGAACGTGCTCCCAACTTGCCGCCATGATTCAAATAGGACTCTCGTTGATGTTGGTGAACAAACTGAAACCCCGAATAACCTAAAAAAATGGGTCCAAACCTCTTGGGCCACCCTACAATGTATTAGCACATGGTCCGCCCATTAGAAGGTACTTTAGGTCCCCACACTACTACCTCTGGGAATGAGGGAGAATTATCACTAGCCAAAGACTGATAAAGAACCAACCAAAAATAAGCCACTCTTGAGGGTGTCAAAATGAAGCAAAGTAATGCAATTTACCAATCTTCCAACCTCTTTTACTTCCAATCATTAAAAGCCTTTTGGAACCCAAAATCCCTTGACCACATGCCATTTTGGCCTTGCCTAACACTAGTAATCGATAGTCCTTTTTTAGTGGAGATCGAATACAAAGACAAAAACTCATCCATAAGTGGCACGTGGCCGTACCAACTATCCTTCCAGAATCTGACTCTATCCCCTTTCCCTTCTTTAACACCTTTAGAATTCCTTTCCAAAGTCCACAACCAGAATTCCTTTCCAAAGTCCACAACCATGAGGAGCCCTTACCACCCCTCCTTTCTCACCCGAACTAACTCTCCCCAAACTTTGCTACAATAACCCTCCTCGAAAGACTATCTACCTCCACCCTAAATCTCTAAAATCTATTTCCCCAACAAAGCCATGTTAGCCACCCCAAGTTTTGATCTCAAGACCTCCCTTATTCTTAGCCTTAGTCATGACCCTCCTACTCACTAAATGATATTTCCAGTTCCCTATTCTATCATGCCAAAGGAAATCCCGAATCATCTTATCCAGTTTTAACTCGACCTTTTTAGGCCCCTAGAGCAAGGAAAGAGAGTACACGGGGATGCTAGAGAGAACGCTCTTAATCAAAGTTACCTTATCCCTCTTCAAAAGGTAGTTTGCTTGCTATGCCACAAGTTTCCTATTCACCTTTTCCAACACTGAGTCTCACATTTTGGAGCATCTGTAAGGAGCACCCAAAGGAAGGCCTTTAAAGTGGGGAGAGTATCGGCCTTCCAACCCAAACAAGCTACCAAAAGGGCTACATTCGGAACCCTTCCAACCACAAAAATCTTGCTTTTCTTTCTATTTACTAGAATGCTTGAGATTGCTTCGAAGCAACAAATCAAACCTCCAAGCCTCCTAGCTTGTTCCAACAACGCATTTAAAAAGATAAGAGTATCATCTGTGAATTGGAGATGTGACACTACCAGCCTGTTGTTACCAACTAAGAAACCATTGCTGACCCCAACTACCATCCCCTTTACCAACATTCTCTTAGTGTTTCTGCCACGATAATGAAAAGGAACATGGAAAGAGGATCCCCTTGTCTCAGACCTCTAGAACTCGTAAAGAAGTCTTCAGGAGATTTGTTCACAAGGACTGAGAAAGAAATTGATGGGATGCACCTTTTATTCCAACAAATCCACTTCTACCAAATCCCATTCTTTGTAAAAGGCATACCAAGAAGTCCCAATTAACATGATCATACGCCTTTTCTAAGTCAACTTTGCACACCACATCCGCCTTCCCAGATTTTAATTTACAGTCAATGCACTCATTTGCCACAAGAACCCATCAAGTATCTGTTGCCCTTTAACAAAGGCTCCTTGGTTGAAGTTGATCAAAGTAGTGATTATGTACTTCAACCTATTGGCCAACAAACTAGAAATAATCTTGTAAGTTGTATCGATCAAAATGATAGGTATCAACTTTTTGATATCTTCAGTGCCAAAAACTTTTGGTATGAACGCTAGGAACAAACAATTAGACCCAACATCTAAAAATGCCTCCCTGAAGAAAGCCTCCACCAGCAACATAAAATCCTTCCTAATAATATCCCAACAAAACTTGAAGAACTCAATAGGAAACCTGTCTAGCCCCAGAGCTTTGTCGTTGCTCATGCTTGCCATTATGGATCACACTTCTTCCATCTCGAACTGTCTCTCCAACCAAAGTTTCTGAGTCTCAAAAATTCTGTCAAAAGGAAGCCAAGTCGGTCTTAGCTTGGGATTGGTTAACTTTGTGTACAAATTAGAGTAGAAGTCCACGATCCCCTTTGCTATGGTCTCCTCTCTTACCATCCACTCATTGTTGACCTTTAGCCTGGATAAGTGGTTGGTTGTACTACGAGTATCGGCCATATGATGGAAATACTTTGTGTTCCCGTCCCCTTCTTTCAACCACCTTAACCTTGACTTTTGCTTCCAACTAATCTCTTCTAATTTTACCAAATTCTGAACCTTGGCCTTCATATTAAATCTCAGCTTGCTTTCCTCCCTGACTAATGGGTTAGTTTATTCCTTTTTATCCAAGTCCTCAATAGTCCTCAAGGCCTCTTTAAGTTGAAAATCTACTCACCCAAAGATCACCTTATTCCAACGTTGAAGAACACCCTTTAAGGCTTTTAGTTTTTTTTGGAACACACAACCAGGTCTACCCACAAAAGAAGACTCCCTTCATCCAGTTTGGACTACTTAAAATTCGGATGTTTTAGCCACATTAGTTCAAATATAAATGGAATGGGGCCCCTTCTAGAATTTCCAGTTTCCAATGAGATGGGACAATGGTCCGAAATAGGATTTGGAAGAGCCTCTTGTAAGATAAAACCAAACTGCTCCTCCCAACCCGAAGACACCAAGAATCTGTCTAGGCACTTGAGAATAGGAATCTCTTGGTGGTTTGACGAAGTAAAGTTGCGTCCAAGGAAAGGAAGATCCATTAGATCGTTACTGCCAACCAACTCCCCAAATTGTTTCATGCTTGGTGTAATCCTTGAGCCCCCTTGCTTCTCATGAGAGAATTTTATAACTTTAAAATCTCTTCCCAAACACTAAGGGTATTCCCAAAGAGTCCCCACATCATTCAACTCTTTCCAAAACTATTTGCATTCCCAGGTCTTAGAGGCCCCGTAAACCCTTGAAAAAATCCAAAGATTCTCATCACTCACACATCTACAGAGAATGGAAACAGAAAAAGCACCGATTAGCGAGTTGACCACCTCCACTAGATTTTTGTTCCTAGAAACTGACACATTGCCTATTGTTCTTATTGCAAGTAAATAGTATCACCCTTTGCTTTTGCCCCCCAAATGTTTCTAATACTCGAGGCATCCATTTGGTCCAATTTTGTTTCTTGCACTGTAATAATGTGAGGTTTGTTTGCCTGTATAACTTCTTTAACCGATGCCCTCTTTGCTCTCATTTAGTCCCGAACATTCCAAGAGAGAATTTTAAGCTTCATCGTTCATTGGAGCATTCTCCTACTTCTCAACACTAATGATGGACTCAACGGAGCTAATGTAGAAATTTTTTGCAACTTTTAGATCCCTTTTGTGAGCCGGATTTTCAAGTTTTTCACCTTGACTACAATACTTTTTTCCTTGGCTAGAGAAATAAACCCCTAAGGATCTACTACTGGTGGTGCCTCTGCAGCTATAGCCCTTTCGACTTCACCTATGATGCAAATTTGTTCTTCTCCAATTGGTTTCCCGTTGTCGATAACTTTGTCAAAACAATCCACAATTCCTTCATGTTTTTTCAAAATCACCTCGAGTAGAAAACCAGCTTTACCCTCTTCCCTTCCAAATCTAAGCCATCGTTGAATCCCATTTCAAGGATGTGATTAATGATCCAATCAAAAAGGCCTCCACCACTGGCAATTTCTTGGGACCCAGGCCCCACTCCCGCTCTCCTCACTCTCTGACTTCCGCCCCGACGAACACGGAATTCTCACCTTCCTCTTTCTGAAGCATGATGCCGCAATCAATCAAACACGAACCCCCATTACTTTGAGCTTTTATTTGTTTACCCAATCCTGCGGCATTTTCCATACTTGGATCAATCCAAAGACATGCAACCAATTGAAGGATCCCCCAAGTCTTGCACATTGTTTTAAAGGCGTACTTGAGGCATTTTGGATTCTTGAGGCGAGACGTAAGCCTCAACGTGCATTGAGGCATAAGCCTCAATTAATTTTAAAAAAAAATCCGAAAAAGTATATACAAATTATAATAAATTCAGAAATATATAAAAACAAGTAAACAACCTTTAAGCATCAAATAAAAATTAATGTTTAAAAATGTAGGGAATTAGCAATGTAATCTAGTCGCAAAATAGCAATGGATCATCACTCATAGAGTATCAAACATCAAATAAACAACTATTCTAAGCCTAGGAATGAAGTTTTAGACCCTATTATAAACTAGAGAATAATTAAAACAACTAAAAATCATCTCCACCATCTTTACTAGTAGGGTCTTCCAAAGAATCAAAATGATATCGGATTCCTCTATTATCTTTTAGATCTGTCTCTGTCTTCATAATCCTCTTCATCTATCAAATGCTGTGGTTGGTTGCTCTGTCTTTGCCCTTTTTTGAATCTAAACAAATTCAAAATTATCATAATTACTATAAAATAGAGTAGAAAAAAGCTTGAAATATGTATAATTTGTATCAGTATAATTGTATAAGTTAAGAACAAGTGAACAACATAGACTAAGCTAATTAATTGCTCACCTTTTGTCTTATGCTGACTCATTGGTGATTTTCTCTTTCTATTATAACTGGTTGACGTGGTTTGAAATGTTAGAATTAAAGAGGGTACCATTTCAATATCCTCATCTTTACCTTCGACTTCCTCACCCTTGTGGGTCTTGTCCTCATTAACCCCATAATCCCTATCCTCATGACCATGGTCTACAACCCCATAATTCGGATAGATACTGCTTGATTGAGACCAAAAAAGCCTTCTTATGTGTGAAGTCATTAATCTGCAAGTGAGCTTCCCCTTTCTCTTGTGGATTTACAATTAAGTTCTCCATACTATTATACAATCCATACTTGACTTCATGGTAGGTAGAGAAGTTAGGCTCATAATGGTATTGGGGGTTAAAGTAATATACCACAGCATAAAAAAGTCGATGCAGTTGAAAGTCCCACCTCCGATCGACTATCTCTTATATGGGTTTGTATTTGTCTTCATCACTGTCCAAGTTTTTTGCAATGTCTTCTTTTGCAGCATCCATAGACCCATAAATGAAATCCATTACCGGCACTTTTTCTGAATCCACCATTCTCAAAACCCCTACTAAGGGCTTCTTGGTCTTTATTGCAAAAGCAATATCAGACAAAAAACTTGTCTTTCAAAACAAAATCTTTCACTTATTTTCCTTTTTTCTTCTTTGTCCAAGAACTCGTAGCCCACTTTTCGAATGCAAACATGGCCTCAAGTGGTTGTTTACATTCCATCATGCTTTACAATGTTAAGTAAGCAGTGGCGAATCGAGTCACTGCAGGTCGAACAATCTTTTTTTTTATCTAGCTTCTTATCAAAGCTAACACCCATCGATGACCATAAATAAAATTCATCACCTTCTTTGCATTCTTTAATGCAAGAACATGTCTAGGTAGCTCGCAAATCTCCTCAAGCATCAAGTGTATGCAATGAGCTGCACACGAAGTCCAACATAAGCTCTTTATCTTCTCCATTAACATTGCCTCAATTGCATTCATATTAGAAGTATTGTCCGTAACAACCTGCACAACCAACTCCTCCCCAACCTCCTCAACAATCGCATCTAATAATTTGAACATCAAATTAGCATCTTTAACCGCATCAGATGCATCAATAGATCTCAAGAACACACTCCTTTTAGGATTATTAACAAGGAAGTTAATCAATTGTGATCCTCAAATATCTTTCCAATCGTCCACTATAATGGTAACTCTCGATTGTATCTAAGTTTTCTTGTATTCATCCATCATCTTATCTACGGTTTTTGCATCTTCTTTTAAATCCAAGTATGCATTTTATGTGCAGTTGGTGGCTTCAAACCCCTCCCATAACTACCAACTGGGCATATCATATTGACAAAAGGTGGATTATTACATGAAAGAAATGGCATTTTAAATAAATAAACCTCTCTATATCCAAGCAAACTTGGTTTCTCAATTCTTTTTTATTTGTAATCAGATTTGGAAGAGCATTTTGGGGCAATGGATTTTCACCATCTTCGTCAACATTAACAACATACCTATCCATAAGTCTCCTAATCCCCCTTGAAGAAACAACTCTAAACACCAAATAATCCCCCCCACCCACTACTACCTCCTCCAATACCCGGTGTGGAGCCAACATTTTTTATAGGGCCACCAAAATATGTCCCTTCATTAGCCCAGTTTTTAAAATATTTTTGGGTCATGGCCCTTTTTTCTTGCTCGTTCACTAAATAATCTTTCATTTCCTTCTTCACATCCTCGGGTACACGTGTGCATGGAACAATGTTTTTTTTCCAGTATACTCAAGGTGATCTTTCAACCTCTCAACTCCTCTCGTTATGGTTTTAGAACAATATAGGCATTTTATGTAAACATAAGTTCTTGCCCCACCCGAATTATGTCCATCAACTTCAACCCTATGATTCCAAGCAAGGTCTTTTCTATTACCTCCACCTTTTTGCCCTTCTTTACCACTTTCTCTAGGAATTTCTATCAACCATTATCAACCACCATTATAAATAGGTAGAATAGAACAAAAAACAAAAGAATCAAACTCAAAAATAAGAGAGAAATATGGGTTTTTGAAAAAAAAAAAAGGTAAATAGCTCAAAAATGTACATAGAAAAATCACATATCTTAAAACCTTGAAAATCGTTTATTTCTTGGTTCTATTTGATCACAATCTTTGTAAGAAAGTTGTAGGAATTTACGGATTCAAATTCGGATTAGTATTGGAGTCTCTAGGAAGAAATCTTGGTGTAGGGAGATTTTAGGATTTCAAAAATTGAGAGATCTCTTGATAATCTAAGTTTAGAAGACAAAAAACACTTCTATTTAGTTGAGTTATGTAAATAGGGGGGGGGGGGGGGGGGAGTATTTGTGTAAAATTAAGCAAGAAAACACAAAAAAAATGATTTTTTTGACCTACGGAATTGGGTTCTGCCGCACCAATTGAGGTGTAAGCCTCAGTGTATATAGAGGCGTGCACCTCGTATCTTTGAGGCTTAAGCCTCAAGGCATGAAGCCTACACCTTGCCTTGAGTCGTACAATGTTTAATACACTGGTCTTGCGTTTGAAAGAATTGCCAGGTGCTAAGCATCTTCCCCTATACCTTGGATGACCACTGTGATTCTCCTATGATGGTTGAAACCTCACACCCCTTCTGGCAGTATCCTGTTGATTGAACCCTTATAAATTTCTGATTGAGTCTCAAGCAGGTCCCCCAAAACCCTTGAGTCACCCCTTTGAAGTGCCTAAGGTAGCCCAAGCCTCACGGTATTGGATTGAGCTGGGGTTGGACTTGGTCCGTGGTCCAAGGGAGGGCCCAAAAGCATCGAGATCCCTTTCATTGACCCACACACACTATCGTCTAACTCAGCTAGCATGGGTCTCACAATAAGCCCAGTTAGATCATCTTCTAAGAAAGACAACGAAATGGGCTTGGGCTTGGGCATGGCACAATCAACTGGTTCTATCAAGAACGAAACATGAGATTGGGCTTTACTCTCTTCTAAATTGGTCTCACAACTACCTGCTACAGGACCCCCGAAAATGCGCTCTATCCACTCATATGTCCTATGATTCTGCCACCTGTCCACCCTAATATAATCTGTCGACAACTGCTCTCTCCCACCCTTGCCATTCTTGCCACGATCTTCCTACTGTACTGGATTTGCAGGTAGACGTGTGGTTATATTGACCTTCCGCAGGATTTCCTATTTCAAAATTCAAAATCGAGAGCTCAGATCTAATTACAAGTGACGATTCCCCTAGGCCTCCTCTGCTACTCCCAGCTAAGATTTTCTCCAATGACAATCTGGCACCTGTTGGAGCTTTCTCCTTTTGCAACCTTTTGACCTTGATCGCCTCAACATCCGGGCTTACAAAATGGTTTGGAGACTCCAAACACTCGTCAGAAACATGTAGCCCTACCACCACCTCCTTGCCTCTCCCCGACAACTTGATCCAGCGAGGGATGTCAAGAGCTCTCCAACCTACTTTATGAAATCTACAATTAGGTCAATCAGATCTTTTCTTTCATTCTTAACCTCAAGTAAGCCCCCAGCAGATCCCCAATAAATCGGAAGGCCTCCGAATTCCAATGATGAAACGGCAGCCCTACCACTTCGATCCAGGTCCCTTTCGTAGCCCAAGAAACCTCGATCTCATTACAGTTTGCATACCACAATCTTCGCCCCATCACCACTTCATGGATCCTAAGCATCTTCAGGCCTTTCAAGAATTCGAACTCCACTTTTTTCTGGCAAAGAATCACTCTGAGATTGACCCCACAAGGAATCAAGCAAATATTTTTTTTTTTTTGGCATTTAATAGCAAGGTTGGAGCTTCTGCCACATCCTCCCAAATGACTTCTTTTCCTGGAGTTTTACACAGAATTGCCCACCACCATTTACCAAAAATCTCTATGGGCTCCACCCTAGAAGGATTACCAAGACTTGGCCAGGTCATTCTTGGCTTTTGGTTTCGAGCAACAACATTCTGAACTTTTGGACGAGCTATAACAAGTGTTCCTCCACCTACAATGTAGGTTTCTAAAGCCTCGATCAAATTCCTCCAGCCCCAGCTCTCTCTACCTTCTAGTATCATCAGAGACACAGACCAAGCAGATCTCGAGTATTCTGTAACCTTGATGCAGCGACCAAAGTTGTTCTTGTAGCCACACGCATGTTTACAAGTATCTAACACCGTCGACTTGCTCCAGATATCCTTATCACTTTGTCGTGCTAACGTATCGATCAACACTCTTGCTGAGCCATACTCTTTCCTCCTTGAGGAAAAAACATTTCCGACGGGCTTTTACCTCCTCTCTCCATCAATCTAAGGCCTGGATTATTTTTCAACCATCACTGAACTTTGAATACTTTCTAATCCACCTGGGCTAGAGTCGCTTTGCCCACCAAACCAACAGCCAGAGCTTTTCTCGAGTTCCACATTTCAACCGTCTTGCCTTCATCCTTTAGCAATGAAATTCATCAAACAATAAACCTAAACCAATTGATAAAGCTTAGATAGAATCAAACCCAAACAACAGATTTTTCTTCAATTCTTCCTTGAAAATCTTGTTTAATCGATTGACTCATCAAGTTCCCATTGAAATAGAATCTACAACAGAATAATTTCTTGCCATGCAAAATCATGCCACTGAGTTGGTTGTTGAAAACTAAGGATAAAGGGGATCCCAAACTTAAAATGTAGAAGGTCCATGTCATCATCGTTATCACTTTTTTTGAATGGTAAGCCAATTTCTAATGAGATTGGTAACTCGGTGATGGTGGGAATTGAATCTAGGTCTATGGTATCATCTCCCATATACTTTACTGACCAAGTCTTTTCTTTCACATTTTTCTGAGAGAGAGAGAGAGAGAGAGAGAGGTACCTTTGTATGTCGTTTCGTCTCTCGATGCATTGCACATTTACATTTCTCTAACTTCAGTTTCGAATGTCATTCCCTTGACCTTGGTCTTCTCTATAAGACTGGGTCATTTAGACCAGCCTCCCATGTTATGATAAATATTTGATATATCCGTGTTTTCAAACTGATGGCATACTCCTTTGATCATGTTCTCCTGCTAAAGACTTCACTTTTAAATGTTTTTAATATTTTGAATGTTTTGGTTTTTTAGAAAACTGAAACACTGTAGCGAAACAAAATTTGAAACCATGTTTGTGCATACCATTTGTATCGTAGAGATCCAAAAATATTAGAAAAATAGTGCTATGGTTAGATTCCTCCTTCATCAATCACATGTTTCACCACTCATGGTAATTCATTGGGTATTTGCATTTACGTATGCCCTGTTAGTGGATTTTAGGGGTTCACTCATCCATGGATGGTGCGTTCAGTCATTCATATAGGCTGTTCATCGTAGGCATGCTTTCAAATTGCCCTAGTACCTGGGTCAACATGACGTATTGATGTGGCTTAGGATCCATGTCAAATACAAATATTTTACATTCAAGAACGTATACTTCTGAGAAAAAAAAAAAAAATTTATGAAGTGTACAGATATATGTTAAAAATTATATTGCTGGATAAAATAGTAATATATTAGTTGTATGACCATAAGGTTTGCTTCTGAAACTTGGACCCATACTCTCAAACATAGTGCCCATGTATATTTTAGAATTAGATAACATGGCCTTGACACATAATCAAATTTCATCATCATCCAAGCCTTATCCCTACTTTACATCCATTTATGATGCTTTGATGCAAAAATAGAATGCATCGAGAATGTTTCATACATACATTATGATGTGGACATTTCTACTGATGGAATACTTTAATGCTACAAATATCTTTAAAATGCGATGGATGTGCTTTTACAGGCTGGATTCTTAGAAGGAATCACAAATTTAGTTCCAGGTACTATTTCTCGACTACAAGTGAATACACATGGATTATTTTCAAGATTAGCTCTCAAACGAGCCAGCACTGAAAAATATTCCATTTCTTTGCTACTCAGCTTTAGGTGGTGTAAATATCAAAGCATTGTTAGATGACGCAGCTGACGAAGTCGGAGGAAAGCAGTTGTTGGATTTTAATGACACCATGGGTGACAGGATTCAAGTCTTTCTAGAGTAACTCCATTACAATCGTTTCCCTTGAAATGAAGCTTTTAATGAAAAATTGGTATATTCTCAATTGCAACCATTTCTCTTGAATTCAAGCTTATAATGAAATAAAGTCTCCATATTTCGTTTAAATGGAAGCACTTAAAGAGTCTGAGACTATGCTTGCTACAGACCATTATAAGAAAGATTCATCTTCCAATTCTCAAGAGAACATGTTTATTGAATTCTTTGAGTAAAGATTTCATGAATAAAAAAATCTTGTCTATAGGCTAATCAAACATCAACTAGGTATTGATGATTGTTTTGTTATTCTTGTAAGTTGAACTTAAGGATAAGATTGTTAGATTTTATTGAGCTTCATAGCTTACTGACCTTTTTTGTGTGCAGCAAACTAAAGCAGAGGAAGGTTCGTCCCGATCATCCCTATGAAGGATTTTTATTTTGTTATGTTATTGAAATGCAAATGGTTCTTTTCCTTTTGCAAGGACTGTAAAGAAGTTATTATGATGCTTTAAAGGATGAATCATTCTTTTTAGAAAAAGGAAATGTGCATTGCTTCTGCTACAAGTTTTAAAAATGCTCGTAATTCAGCTTTTGTATTTGGAGTTCCAAATAGAAACCTAAGAGTAAAGTCAGGTAGTGACGCACATGCACACACACACACGCCTGTCTGGGTGCCCACACGTCACACTTGTTAAAATTCCCTCTTATGCATGGGAATGAACCCTCTCTACATTACATTTTTCTTGGTTTCATTAGAAGCAAGCAATGATCCGTATTCCAGAACCAATTGTGCAAGCCTTAATGAATGTGTTCCAGTTACTCATTTTGATCTTCCAAAGGCTGAGAACTGTAAACATTTGAGACCAAGCTTTGCTCTGAACCAACACGCTGAAAGAAACAAACCTAGACATAATTAATAATCTTTTGAAACTCAATGACTTCAGGACAATCGTGGATCAGATTGAGGATTTTCAACCCATATTTATAAATGAATTAATATGGTAAGATAAATGCATGGAGAGTATGTAGATCAAGTGGTTTGGGTGGTGTTTGGATTGACTTCTCGAAGTACTTCTGGCTCCTGCGGGGAGCCAGAAGCCCGTACTCTAGTGCTTGGACACTCAATGCCTTGGAAAAGCAACTTTCTAGAAAAAATCAAGTTAGTACCTTTAAGAGGAGCACTGCGAGCTGCTGAGATGATTTGTATTAATTTATATCTGTTATAAATATGAAATTATTTATTTTAAAATAAAATGTATGAATTTTTTCAATGTAGGATCATAAAAATGGTTTCTTATGGGTTGATGAAGCTGATAAGAATGATCATAATGATAATAAGTATACGAAGAAAAAAACAATGGAATCTTTTATCACAGGACTGGGTAGTTATATTGTTTAATCCTTCACATTCATTTATCTACGTTAAAATTCTGATCGTATTTGCCTTAAGCTATGAATGTAAAGCAATGCGTGGGCTATGGTTCATGCAGACATTTAACCAGGCCACAAAAACAGCTTCTTCAATAGGTCAATGACCTGTGGGGAGATCAGTCTATACCCGTCTTTTGTTGGTGAACTGATGTGATGGTTTGCTTGCCAGGTTGTGTGCTGCATAGATCTTTCATCTGCTTGTTTTTTCCGTTATGCTATGCTGATATTGCTTGTCATCTATGATAATTGTTGTGTTTTTTTTTATGTTGGGTAGTTATATTTATTATTAAACATGATTACTCCAATGGAGTTGGTTGTTGTTCTTACAATTATTTATGATGGGTTATGGATTTTGGAAATTTTCACATAGTTGTATGTGTGATGATACATGTTTTGTTTCCTATATTATAGTTATGATGTTTTTTATGCAAGTTCTTTTTTTATATTTCCAGTTTTTAAGGGTGTTTTGTCGAATTTTTGTAAAAATAAAGAAATATATTTTGAATTTAAAATAATAGTATAATGTTTTTATGATTTAGAATAGTAACTATTGCTTTTTTATAGCATAATTAGTTGAGTTATAATATTAAAAACAGTAACTAGTAGTTATAAGGGCATTCTGATAATTTTATAAGAATCCATAATAATTCTCAAACACAAGACTCTGTCAAAAGTACTTCTAAATAATACTTTTCAAAACCTGAATCCAAACACACAATACTTATTCAACTCCTTCAAATAGTACTTCTAAGAGTACTTTAGACAGTATTTTTGACTCTAGCATCTAAATGGGCCATTAGCATATATGGACCCCACTCTCCTTTCCCCACGCGCAAAATTGTTTTTGATTGATATGGGACCTCCCTCAAATAAATGCATAACATAAAGATAAGGTGATTTCATTTTTAAGAGATAAAAAGTCTCTAAATATGTTTTGTTTAATGGAAGATTTAAATATAATAAATCCCTAAAAGACATAAATGGGCCTACATATCCAAATTGGACTCCATTTAGGAATAGGCCTTCTAAGTCTTGGATTTGGTTTTTCGCAAATAAAACCCTCATGATCCAATAAATTCAAGTGATCCACATTAAGCATAGGCCCAAACACTCAATAGATACGTTATCCAATTTGTTTCTACTAATCCAAACCACAAACCCACCTAATTATTGTTAGGCTTGGCGAACCAAAGCATAAAATTCAGTGAACCCATCAATTTGGTTCGACAAACCAAGTGTCTTTTTAATTGATTTTTTTTCATTGTTCATATTTAAAAGGAAAATGTTGAAGTAACATTAAAATTGACATCGATTCTCACATTGCTGATGTGGATATATGTAAGGAACCATAGATGCATTTCACTGAGATACGAGTGAAAACATCTATGGCTACGTGAGATCCACATGAACAATGTGAGAATCGATATCAATTTTAATGTTAATCTAGCACAACTCTATTTAAAATTTAGATTATTTTATTAATTTATTTGTATTTAACTTAATTTTTTAAATATTATAATTATAATTATAACTTGTATACTTGAATTATATATATGCACAAGCGAACTAAGCTAGCAAACCGAACTAGGAACCCAAAAATAAATTTTCTCTACCTACCCTTACGATTCGAGTTCATTTTAAATTGGTGAATCACGAACTTCGAACACGGATTCGAACCGATGAACTAGGTAACATAGGGCTAGCCCATGCTTAAGTCTAAAACCCACTAAAATGGGTCGGATCAATAACCAAATACCATTTAAATCAATTATGTAAAAATCCAATCAAGTTAGGGGCATAATTGAAAATATCCTCTTACCCTAACTCTACAAATACCAAAGTTTCCCTTTTTTGGAGGGATCCTTGGGATTACTTTTTCTCTTCTCTTAGAAGATAGAAACTCTTCCTCAAGAGAAAAAGAAGCTCTCAAGCCCTCCTCCAAAGAATAAGTAAAGTTCTTCATGAGAGACTTGGGCCCTATTCTTTTGGGCTTCAGGAGCCAGTTTTTTTGCTTTTAAGCCAAAAAAGTTAGATAAATGATGTTCGTTTGGATTTTTTTGATTCCCGCAGATTTCAATTAAAGCCTAAAAGTAGCTCATAAAAAAAATCGCCCAAGAGGGACTTCTTCAAATGGCTTTTGTAAGAAACCAAAAAGGTAAAATGGCTCAAGTGTAGTTACCAAAATACCCTTCATCTTTAATTAAATTTTCAACCAAATTTAACCTTAAAAAATGAAATGAGATTACTAAAATACTCTTCATCTTTAATCAAATTTTCAACCAAACTTCACCGTAAAAAATAAAAGGGAATTACCAAAATACCATTCATCTTTACCAAAATACCCTTCATCTTTAATCAAATTTTCAATCAAACTTAACATTAAAAAATAAAAGAGAATTATCAAATTACCCTTCATTTTGACCAAAATACCCTTTATATTTATCAATTATCAAAATATCATTCATCTTTAATCAAATTTTCAATCAAACTTAACCTTAAAAATAAAATGAAATTACTAAAATACCCTTCATCTTTACCAAAATACCCTTCATTTTTAATCAAATTTTCAATCAAACTTAAACTTAAAAAATAAAAGGGAATTACCAAACTACCCTTCATCTTTACTACCAAGATCGAAAGTAATTCATCATCATTACTTTATTACCAAAACACCCTTTATCTGTATGTGGAGGTTGGATTGTGTATTATGCAGGTATTTTCTTTATCATATGTTCATTTTTAAAAGGAGATGTTATCGAAATTTCGATAGAATTATAAATTGAAAATAATTATTTTTATAATTTTTTAATATAAATTTATTATATTTATATATATATTTAGTGTAATTATATATTTATTATGGTATTCTGCTAATTGTTTGTGCATTATCAACATTAAGGGTATTCTGGTCATTTTATCAAAATCCAGCAATAAAAAAACTATCAAACGAACATTAATTTTTGGCTTATGTGTTTTTGTAACAAACAAGTTTCTACTGGATATGGCTTTTCAAGCTCTGGACTTCTACTTTTTCAAAAAGCCAACTTCTGGAATTGAAGCTGACTTTTGTAAAGAACAGACCCTTGGATTCTGATTCAATATAAAATCAATCCTAAAAGCCTTTATTTGAAAGTCAAAAAATCACTCTCAACCAATCAAACGTGAAGTCTTAAGAAAGTAAAATCTACAACAAACCTCTAAAGATCAAGTCTAAAAATCATTATCTAGAATCCAAGAAACCAATCATTCTTAGTCGATCAAGTACAAAAGTGGAGATAAGAAAATCTACAACAAGTGTTTACATCTTTAAAGAAAATCAAGCCTAAAGCCATTTTTCTACAAACACAAAAATTATTTTCAGTTGATCAATTAGGAAGTTGGATTAGAAGGAAATCTACAAAAGATCAAGTACAAGAAAGTTACTATTAAAACATCATTCTCAACAGATCAAATGCGAAGCTTAGAGAAAAGAAATCGAGACCAAGACTCTACAGAATATCAAACACAACAAAGTCACCATCAAAATAATCTTCTCAACTAAATAAACGCAAAGCCCGAAGAGAAGAAAGCTACACACAATATCATCATTTCATTCTTGATTGTTAATCAGAGGGGGAACACTCTATTTAATGAGTGTACTGAGATTTGTACTACCATTTTCATCAAAATCATTTACGATCTTATGTTACACATCTCGAGGTAGATCATGAAATTTATTGTTGACACTCCCTTCATATAAATACATATGATATAAGAAAATGTGATTTAATATTTATGGGAAAAACTTCCATTTATCCATTTTGGATGTAATCTAATTAAATATCAAAGTCAAAATGCAGATATTTGAAAAATTCATAACCTCTTATTCTTTTTTGAAAAAATTCTTATGTTGACATGAGTTTGGGTTTAGTGTAGAATCTCTATGGGGTGAAGTTATGTACCTATACAGGGGAGAGCCATATAAGGGCGATTGGGGACTATAAGGTAGGAGTCACCTAGGTTTTGGTAATATAATTTTGATATATCCCATAGGTTTTGGTAAAGGGACCGACTAATTGCACAACATTATGATTGGTCGTATATAAATGGGTTTGTATATTTGAGAATCACATGCACGCCTGATAGGCATAGGCGAAGATGATTAGTCAATTATCACTAGCAATTTATAGTAGTTGAATGTTTTGACACATCAAAAATAGACCCATTTCTTACGGTTATGTCAAACAGCCAACCTGAGTTGGAGAAATAGTCCTGCAAGTGTGGTAAATAACGACCAACCACAAAATCAAAACTAATATTTTGTTATGAAATATCATGTCCCGATTGGAAGTGATCTAGTCGTGAATTCTAACTCTCTAATTTCACTACTCCACCATTGTATATTATGTATCTATTACCTTATTTTAATATATAAAATGAATGCATGTTTAATGTTTCCATTTGGTTAATTAGATTTGTATAAAAAGAAAACGTCATAGTGAGTACTACTGATTGATATAATCTGAATTTTAAAATGTTTGGTTGCTCTTCCCTGGCTATATGTACCAGTTAATCATAGTTTATTATGTAAAATTTTGCATATGTTAAAATGATTTAGTATGCTTATTCGTTCATGTTAAGAAATGTTATTGGCAGGAATTGTTTACTGTCCTACTGGGTAACCATTGTTACTTACCCTTTCCTTTTTCTTTTCCATTTTTTGTTTATTTCAAATCCGATATTTAGTGAAACAAGTATAAAGTACGAATGAGGATTATCTGGTGGGTCAGATAGACGACTAGAGTCCGTTACCTGGTAATACTATGATTATATCTCTTAGCAGCGTGAATTAGTCCATGTAATATTATAAATTTTGGTTTGAGTATTAGGACTTTTGTTAGAGTGAAGAGTTTCTGTATGATCTTATATATTAATTTATTCTTCTACAGTCTGATCTATTGTACTTTATTAGATGTATATAGGCTTCTGCTAACATTATATTTTGTATGTATATATGCAGGATATAATGATTATTGTTTATTAGGTAAAGTAGGTATTTAGTGCCTTAAAATGCTAACATAAACAAAAGAAACCATGTTGAAATTTTGAGACGCCACCTAGTACCTCGAGATTTGACACAGGGCTTTGTGTTAATGTTTCAGGGGTGCCACTTGGAGGAAAGTAAAACTATCCAAGAGTTTTATGCACGCATAAGTGACATTTGTAACTTTATGTTTTATGTTGGGAAGATAGTCCCTCAAGGTAGGATTTGTGCAAAAATCCTAAGATCCTTACCTAAGAGGTTCGTATCTAAGGTCACCTCAATCGAGGAATACCGAGATATGAAAACTATGACAGTTGAGGAATTCATGGGTTCATTTACAACCTTTGAACTCCATCTAGAAGGTCCTTCTTCGAAGGGGAAGGCTCAGATCTTGAAGACTTATTCTTTGAATTCCACATCGAAACAAACATCGAAACCTCGGGTCTCAATCTTTTTCTTACGACAGTAGGAAAATCATAAATGAGGAGGATGAGGAGACTGAATCAAATGATGAAGACTTGGCTTTATTAGCCTTGAAGTTTCATAAATTCTTCAAAAGAAAAAAGACTTAATAACACCAGTAAACTCAAGCATTCGGTTGATAGACGTGCACATATAGGTAAATCTTCATCTACACCAAGAGAAGATACTGAGACCTCGTTTGATACAGCTGCCATAATCTACTATAAGAAGTTGTCAGAAATAATTGTAAAAAGCTGGAATATTGAAAAGCTTGTTTGATAAAACTTTGCTAAAATGTTGTATTATTTACTAGAATCTGGTAATTATTGTTTAACACAACTTTTGGATTATGTTGTATTAGGATTAAATGACCAGAATACCTTAAAGTTGATAATGCACCCATAATGCAAAAAATTACCAGAATACCCTTATAATTACATTAAATATATATAAATATAATAAATTTATATTAAAAAATTATATTTCTATAGAAATTTCAGCAACATCTCCTCTTAAAAATGGACATATGAAAATTTTCTGATAAACAAAATTTCTGCATAATTAATGTTGATACTGCACTCAAAATGCATAAAAATTATCAAAATACCCTTATAAATATATAATTACACTAAATATATATAAATAAAATAAATTTATTTTTTAACAATTATTAATTTTTTTATTTTTATAAATATAATAAATTTATATTGTCATCTTAAAAAATTTATTTTTAACTTGATTGATATGTATCAATGATTGACATTGGTGTTATGATCACTTTTGTATTTGAACCAATTTTCACCTTTGAAGCAAATTCTTTTTTTAATGAATTTGAACATCAAGAGTCATGGAGTGTCATGCTTAGAGGTGGCCATCGACACATCTTTGACCATGCGATATTTCGTAGCTTTGACAATTGAACAACGCATACCCATCCATTGGAGTACAACACTTTTTTTTCGTGAATATGCCTATCTCTTTATTCTTGAGGTGGACTCTGATCAAGGCTTTCAATGGGTGAGTTTGCATGAAGCTCTATTGAGTCCAAATACTTAAATACTCAAAGTTTGAAGTACCTTAGATGCATTGGATCAAAGCCCCCCCAAAAGAAATCGAAACTCACGTTTTGTTGATAGTGAGATGCATACTCAAAACTCGTTACATTTGAGGTGTATGGGATCTAAACCCCATCTTTCCATTTTCTTGAACCAAACAAATTGTTATCATTACAATTCTAGACTTCTCAAGATGTTATGACTAGTGTGTGGAGAATCTCGAGGTCCATATCAAGTGGTCTGACTTGTGTGTTAAGGCAAGACTTTGAAGTACGCCAAATACTTTCATCTTCATCTTCTAAATCACAACTAAACAATACTCTTCTTGTCTTCCGAAAATCCAATCATCTATTTTCCCTTGTAAAATTAGTTATTGGAACCAAACATTTCCCAACCTTATGATTTACCTTCTTTATCTCCTAAACTAGAATTGATTCTTGAAGTAGTAGAAGACAATGGATTTATAAGACTTTCAAGAAATTGAAAGAATGAATTTAAAACTTGATTGGAGAGCTTAAAGATGATGGATTCCTCGATAAAAAAATTAGTTTATTCTTTTCAAGACATAGCAGCCAAAGTTGAGCAAGATCTATGATGGGATTTTGGAGTCTCAATGCTTTCGTGATCTCATCTATTTCATTTTTATGGGTTCCATCAACAAGAAGAGAAGAAGAGAGATCAAGGGGCATTTACGTCTTTTTGCCTTAACCATTTTTTCAGTGTTAGCTTTTCCTACAAACGCAAAAAAAAGCAGGTTTGAGGAACTTCTCATATTTGCATTCAAAACGTAATTTTTTAACGCAGCTTCTCTAATCAAACGGTGATTTGCAATGAAAACGTAGATTTTAAACGCAAACGCTATTAAAAACGCGTTTACAAGCGGTATCAAACAGCTGTTGAGTGTTACACGTGTGGTGGCTGAGGTCACTACTCGAATGTGTGTCCTACTAGACCAAAATCTGAGTCCCTCAAGACCCAAGACTAAAGGCACAAACATGGCTGCAAAAGCCACGTTGGATGACTCAAATGAGTCAAATGATGAGGAATAACAAGTTACATCTTCAGACTCTAATGACTACAGCACCCTTAGGATCCTTATGGCATCCACCACCTATTCCATCCCAGAAGTGGATGAAGATAAGGCAAATGATGAATTATATCAACCTACCTCCCCTCGTGACACCTCCTCATATGAAGAAGAAGAGGAGGGTGAAAATAATGAAGACATGGATCTTCAATCTGCCTATGACGAGTTGGCCATGTGTCATGTCAAGCTCACCAAAAAACATGGTCAAGAGAAGCTTAAATCATAACAACTTAAAATTAACTATGGCAAGGCTATCGAAGAAAAACACTCTCTAGGACTAGAACTTAATGATTTAAAAATCCAAGTTGAAACAGCTTACGAAAGACAATCTAGCCTTCTCGTACAATCTAAGAAACTGTTAGATGAGAAAAATGAGGTGTTCACTAATATGAATAAATTAAGATCTTTTCTCAATATGGCAAATGCCTCTGTGGCTCACTTAAATATTGAATTTTCTAGGACTAATAAAGAAAGAGAAACTTAAGTTAGAGATCAATGAGTTACAACCTCAAAAAATTATATTAGAGCGTAATTATACTTAAGGTAGTGTAGAGCTTGAGAATTCTTACGAGTTCAAAAGTCAGATAGGAATAGAGGAGGATTGGACTACAATAGGTATATTACGACTATACCTCCTCCACCCACTGTCTTTGTTCACGAAGAATCTTTTGTTTCCAAAGAAAAGCTTGTTAAACTCATTATGTGCCATATTTGTGGAGTGTTGGGACATATGAAATTTGAATATACCAAATCTAAAAACAATAACTCCAAGACCACCCAATCCTAGATAGGTAAATCTTTTATGGTCAAATAGGTTACATGACAAGAAGGAGGCTTCTCCAAAAAGACAGGAATCACCTAAGTCCAAAGGGAAGAAGAGATTCAATACTCCCAAATTGGACAACAAGGTAAGGGATATGTTCAAACAACTTACCCTATCAATCAAAAGATATTGAATATCTTCAGTACAAGTGAGAAGAATTTTGTGGTACAGAAAGATAACAAGAAGAAAATCAGGTTGAAAGCACCCAATAGACGCAGATCACCTACAAGAACTCACCTAGGAAGGAGAAAACTAAGCAAAGAAGAAGAAAAATGTGGCGTCCTGCCAAACACTAACACAAATCCCAATGCCAAGCCTCAAGGTACTAGGTGGCACCTTGAAATTTGGATATGGCCCCCTTTGTTTATGTTAGTGTTCCACGGAACTCGAAGACCTGATAATCTATTATACAACAAATCCTGTATATAAGAAAATGCAAACACGAGATAACAGCGGAAGACTAAATATATCTAACACATGAGTAGATCAAAATACGAAAGTTTAACAATATATGAGATTACAAAAAGTATTCTCACTCTAACATAAACCTTATACTCAGCTCCAAAATCCATATACATCATAGACGAAACTGAAAACACTAAAGGGTGTAGCCCTACTGCTCACCATGCAATAGACTCTGGTCGTCGATCTGACCGACCAGGTGCTCCTCACTTGCCAACTCTATACCTACTTCGATAATTGCAAGTTCTGAAACTAAAAAAATATGAAAGAAATGGTGAGTAACAATGGTTACCCAGTAAGTCCACAACCAATTCCTACCAATAACTTTTTCTAAACATGATTGAGTAAGCATATTGTACATTTTAATACATGCAAAGCTTTACAAAATAAAATACGATCAACTGGTACATATAATCATGGATGAGCAACTAAACAGGTTAAAGGCTAACATAACATCAATCATCAGTACTCACTATACATTTTCTTTCTTATACAAATATAATTGACAACATTGAAATGACATGCATGCTTTTCAATTTATATTTTGAAATAAAACAACAGTTACATAATACATTATGGTGGAGTAGTAGAATTAGAGAGTTGGAATTCACGACTGGATCGCTCCCAATCGGGACATGATATTCCTCAATAAAGTCGTAGTTCCTGATTTTATGACTGGTTACTTTTTACCACACTTGCGAGACCATTTATCCGGCTCAGGTTTGTCGTTTGACATGACCGTAAGCAATGGGTCTCTTTTCGATGTATCAGAACGTTTGACTATTATTAGATTGTTAGTGATCACTGACTAATCATCTTCATCTATGCCTATCAGGTATGCATGTGATTCGCAAGTTATACACTTCATTCGTATATGACCACATTTACAATACACGTTCACTAGTAAAGATAAAAAAGAATGGACCCAGATTCCAGTTGTGACTCCATTCTCATATGCGTCTCATACCACGTGTGAGCTTGGTAGTCCCTACCGTACATCCTACGATAGTACACCACTTCGGATGATATGACGCATTATCCCTTCAGACATTCACAAGCTCTTTAACAATACACAAAATAGCTATATATATATATATATGGGTCCCGTTCCGTGGCCAATAGTTTAGCAAACATTTTGGCAAACACTTTTTCAAAACATGGGTTAAAGGTCTTGGAATGGGCTGATTTTTTGTGAGGATGATCTCTACGGTGAGGAGATCATCATCACCAAAAATCAGCTCATTCTAAAACTTCTAACCCCAGTTTACAAGTTGAAAAATCGTGAACCGTCCATTTTTTGTAAATCATTTTTGATGGGGTTAGAAGTTTTGGAATGGGCTGATTTTTGGTGATGATGATCTCCTCACCGTAGAGATCATCCTCACCAAAAATCAGCCCATTCCAAGACCTCTAACCCATGTTTTGAAAAATGTGTTTGCCAAACTGTTGGCCAAATAACGCTACTCTATATATATCATTTTCATTTGAAAATAAAAGAGAAATTAACAATACAGGATTGAGAATGGATATCAAATTTCCTACCATGTAACTATGGCCACCCAACCTAAAGTAAATAACAGTACTCAGAGCCTCTACGCTAGTATAATTTAAATAAACATGCAACCATTCATTACACCTGGATATCTCTTCACCAACCTATACACAACATACAATGAAAAATGCAGACATCACCCCTCGAGTGTAATTTTAACATTTTCACTTTTCATCTTTTTAAATCAAATCTTTCTCTTTTCAAGCTTTCAAATTCACTTTGATCTTTCAATCGAAAAACTGTCAAATTTTTATTAAAACAGGGTCCCAATAAGTACGCTAAGGCAAACTGCCAAAATTGAAAAAGCTAGTAAAAATTTAACTAAGTGTCGGAAATCAATTTTTCAAAGTTTTCGAAATTGAAAATGGATTTTTGAAAATAAAAGCCTTAAACACGAGATTTGATGTCATATAATTTTATAGTCTAATTTAAAGTAATGCGAAATATATCAACTTTTGAAAATTTGTCTAAAATGTCAAAATTTACCTTTTGTTCTTGAAATCAAAATTCGGATTTTAATCCTTTGATATTTGGATCTTGAAACCATTCCCATTATTCCAAAATGAGGGGTAAAACCTTAATTTCATTAAAGAACTTAAAATTAAAGAGGACATTTATTTAAATATTTTTAATGAAATAAAGGGTGAGAAAACATGTGTAAGACATGAAGAGAACAACTCAAAGGCCAAAAATAGTTTTAAATAAACTGTTCTGTTAGTGGAACTGACAGAATGGCCTTCAACAGGTGTCGGTGGCACTGACAGCTTCTGCTGACAGCATGGTTTTTAAACTCGTCCAGACCGAGACGTATCGTCCGAGTTAACTCGGTATCATAGCCTAACGATACCAACTCACAATGAGTTATGAGACAACCGCGTATCGTGAGATATGCGAGTCGTCTCGGATGATATTTTCGCAAAACTCGTCCGAGACGAACGAGATATCCGAGATATTACATTAACTCACGAGACAAACGAGTTGTATCGGACGAGATTTTCATAATCTCGTCCGAGTTAACCGAGACAACTGAGTTTTGCGAAAAAAAAGTTAAAAATGAAAATTTATATTTTATTTTTACAAACAATAGCTATTGAGTGATATTATTACTTTCTTGTGATAAATACTTAAATGTATTTTTGATAATTTGTTTTATTTTTTATTTAGAAGCTTTTTGATGAAAATTTCATTAGAAATTTATACTAATCTTTAGGAAACATGTGTTTTATTTAATGGGTAGCATTCAATGACTAACTTTTTGGCAAAACATTTTTCAAAACATGAGTTAGAAGTTTTGGAATGGGCTGATTTTTGGTGAGGATGATCTCTATGGTGAGGAAATCATCCTCACAAAAAATCAGCCCATTCCAAAACTTCTAACCCATGTTTACAAGTTGAAAAATCGTGGACCGTCCATTTTTTGTAAACTATTTTTATGGGGTTAGAAGTTTTGGAATGGGCTGATTTTTGGTGATGATAATCTCCTCACCGTAGAGATCATCTTCACCAAAAATCAGCCCATTCCAAAACTTCTAACTCATGTTTTGAAAAATGTTTTGCCAAAAAGTTAGCCATTGAACGGGACCCTTATCTAATTACCTTGAATTTGATTGATAGGTATATTATGAATTTTTTTTTAATTTTATATTTTTTGGGGGGTTCATTTTTTAATAGGAATCAATTTTGAATTTTTCAGAGTTTTTCAGATTTTTTAAATGGTTAAAAACCATTGTTTTAATGTTGAACGAGACGACTCGACGAGACGAGACGTATCGTCCGAGTCAACTCGGTATCAGAGGTGAACGAGACGAGACCAAATACCGAGTTTAAAAACCATGGCTGACAGCACTGAACAATTTCATGAATTCTCATTTCTCGATCCATTTTTCTGGTTTTTCTTCCGTTCTTCGAATCCTTTGACCCACCCACAAATTTGTTATTAAAACTTGATAAAAACACATCAAATCTCTATTTCTAATATGAATTTAAAATCAAACACAAGATTTCTACGATTTATAAATACAAACAACAAGTTTTCTTAAAAACCTAAATGCACATTTTCGAAATCTAAGGTTACTACTAAGAATTGAAAGTCCCTTACAGTTGTGGTTGTTGGACACGATGAGCTAGCTTGGAAATCAAAGATCGATGGTCCAAAGCTTCGATACTGATTGAACTTGGGTGCCAAACGGATTGGGTTGGTTGCAAAACCCTCGATGGAGGTGTTTTTCCTCCTTCAACGACGACGAACTACTCTTCTTCAAATTGGATGGAACTCCAAGTGGGTAGAATCAAAATCCCTTTGTTGATTTTTGGTGAAAACCCAAGAGAAAGAAAAGGAAACGAAAGTTAAACGGGGTGAAAACTTGGAAATTGACAATGCCAACGACTTTACCTTCTTCGTCGAGGTTCAACTCAGACTTGATTGCGAGGGATCTTGCTGAGAATGGGTTGAAACCCTTGGTGAAGGAAATGGGTTGATTTTTTGTGAGTTGGAAAAAGAGAAAATGAAATAAAAGAAGGTTTTAGTTTTTTTTATAAAGAGCTGGAGGGTATTTTGGGTATTTTTCTTTAGTTTCTATTTTTGACATAAACCTGACCATTTGAACTCGAAAAAGGACAAATGAGTTTTCCATTTTGACTAATTTTTTTATTGCGGACCTAATGGTGGCATCAAATTTTCTTGATTCTCGTTATAACAAAATTTTACTATTTTGGATCCCACTCAACCCGAAATTAGAGGATTTTATAACTTTTCCATCCGAACTCTACTTCAAACTCGCTTACATGTTAAAATATATTTCGACATTTTTAAATCTAATGGCGAAATTAATTTTCATTGAAAATGAACATAAGAATATCCGAGTATTTTACTCTAAGTCCCTCTTTCGAAATTTTTCTCAAAATATCACCATTTGATTTCTTCGAGATACGAGTTGAAAATTTGGGGTATTGTAAAAAACTTCCACTCCTCCTAAACACAATCTTAAATCCCAAAAAAAAACCTTGATGTGAAGAATCATGTCTAGGGATGACAAGTGCCTCATGATACAAACTGCTCTAAAAGTAGGAAATGTCACTCGATGGTATCTAGATAGCAGTTGCTCTAGATATATGACTGGTGATTGGAATTAGTTCAATCACTTTGTCAAGTTTGATAGAGGCTTTATCACTTTTGGTGATGGAAGCACCGCTAGGATTGTTGGGTGAGGAACGGTCAGTGGACCGGGTATGCCCAAGGTTGAAAATGTGTTATGTATAGAAGACTTAAAACATAACATCTTGAGCAAATCACAAATATGTGATAGAAATCATATAGTGAGTTTCAACCGTAATGTGGGTAAGATTTATGATCCTAAAGTAAATAATTCACTACAAAAACTTGTCTCAACCAATCTTGAAAGGTTTGATCAGAGGGTTACCCAAGTTGGGTAAACAAGCAAGAGATGTTTGTGGGGAATGCCAAATAGGTAAACGGTGTCGATCTACCCATAAAAAGATAATTAATCTTGCTACCTCAAAAAAACCTTAGCTCTAGTACATATGGACCATGTTGGTCCCACTAAAATAAGAAGTCAAGGTAATAAGAGACATGCTGATATTCTCACCAAACCATTGGATTCCATAAGAAAGTCCATTGGAGACTACTCGTTATGAGCAGTTTAATTATGAGAAATTGGTAGAATGCTTGAGTACACTCGGGGAGCAAGGTTATTCCCCATTTTATTCCTTTATTGGAAAATATTTTGCAAGGACCATTCCTTTGTACCTAAAGTGGTAAATCCAAGGAATTGGCTCATTCTCATGCGAACTTGGCACGTTGGCAAGTTTTGCATTCTGTTGAGCTGGTTTGACAATTTCATCCAAAAACGTGCATTATTCAAGAATTTGGTCGTTATTGGTAAATTTGGGAATTATACTCCTTATTGTTCTTAAATAAGTCAAAAAGCACATAGAAAAGTCATTTGACTCACTTTTGTCAAAAATTGAAATACGTGCACATTGGCACATCGCCCGATTTCGACTTTCGTTTTTCATGTGCATTTTCAAAAATCTTTCATGCAAAACCATTAGAGGGGTTCCTATATGCATATTTGAGGAGCTTAGGCCTCATTTGAACCAATTTTTCAGGAAAAAAAATTTCTCAAATTTTTTTTGGCGGTAATAGAATGCACATTTTGGCGGTGCCATCACCAAATTACTCAGTGGCAGGTGGTGGTGCCACCACCAGAACATGAGAATTTGGACATGTTGAGGGTTTCTCTCTTTCTTTTTCTCATCTCCTCTTGCACTTTTTTGGTTTCTCATCCCCCTACTTAATCATCTCTACAAGTTGAGTGTTTGTCACCACAAATCGTCGCCACCATGATGATTCTCAACATTTTTATTTCCCTAGTTGCCTTATTTTCACTATTTATCATCGTGGGTTTGATGGAAAAATGAAGAAATCAACCCTGCCCTCTTCCCGTTCGACATTTGGTTTGGTAAAAAGAAGCATCTACTTCTCAGTCGTCATCTTCATCTTCTTTGGGTGAGGATGATGATAATCTTCCTACCCCATCAAGTAGTCGTCGGATGCCTTCCTCCAATTCGGATGAAGACCATCGGCTATACAATTAGTATCATAAATTGCTCATCAATCGGCCAATAGTATGCAAGTGCAAGATTGAAACAACCATTGTACACCTGTTCAGGATTCTAGACATGCTCTACCAAATGGGTTGGGAAGCCCTGTTGGACTTCGATGGTGTTGTATTTCCATCATTTGTCTGACAATTCTATGCAAACATCATACACAGCCAAGAGTACACCCCCCCTCGCTCGATGTTGTGGCTTTTGGTGCAGACGATCCAGTTTCCACTCATGTCACTACAGCCACAATTGCATCTATTTTAGGGATTAACTGCACCAGTGTGGATTACCCTCCAATCATCGATCTTGGAGCCCACCGAAATGCTTACATGGATACCCTTTGTAGATGCAGGAATGTCCAATAAGTTAAGGAAGTTGCACTGTGAAGCACGAATTTTGTTCCTAGGTACAAGATCCTACACAAGATTTTTTCATCCAACATGTATCCTCGTACCAGCAACAAGATCAATGTGGCAGCTCATATGGCGGACACAATGTATTTTGTGGCCATAAGACAAGCAATGTGCATCTTCACATACATCTTGCACAATATAGTCCAATTTTCTCGTTCCGAACATTTTTCTAAATCTTTTCCATTTGAGCATCTCGTCTCCCAATTACTTATCTTCTATGGACTACCAACCGATATGGCCCTGATGATCCACGTCAAAACATTTGGTGCAACTAACCTTTCCAAAATGCATATCGAGATCCCAACTTTTCTAGTTCCTTCGCGCCCAACTCACCAAGCTCCAATTACACCCATCGAGCCCATTCCTCTTCTAGGCCCTGGTTTCGACATTGAGTATCACTTGACTGATATGGAAAGACGTCAACTTGAGTTCTTATAGCAACAGACTCGCATGGAGTCTCATCTCAAGATGATGGGCCACTATCTAAACTATCTCATCTGTGCATGTCTTCCTGGGGATGACCTTTTGAGGATAACACTAAGTCCCTGAGTCCATTTGTTGGATCGTAGGCTTTATAGGCATATCAATAGGACTAGATTGCTTTCTGTTGGTAGTAAGGTTTATTTCTCGGACGTAGAAGCTTTGCTTGTCTATGTTGATTATGTATGTCAGAATTGAATCAACCAATGCTATGTGCCTCGGTTAGTTCAATTTTGAACTTGTATGTATTCCAAGACTCCATTTTGATATATATGGATATGTTTTTTTTATCTATCCTTTATATTGGTAGATATCTATTTTCAATTCATATTCATCCACCTACTTTGAATGCACTGCACTTGATTGGCCTATTTTACACCGTGCATTCTCTTAACATGTGTTCCTGCTCTATATAGGTAAATCTATTTTTGAACATTATGTTTTGCCTTTACCATGCATAAGTTATTCTTATTGGTAAATATGGCAAAATGCATGTCTTTTCTTTCCCCTGCACTTATAGGCAAATTTGTGTGTTGGCATTGAGTTGGTTACTCCCTTTGTCAACTATTGACAAAAAGGGGGAGAAAGAATCTCACCTGTAAAACAATGTTTTATGCAAGATTATATAACGGTGCTGATAGTAAGGAGGAGAAGTCTTCTAGAGAGGGAGAAATCCATCTTCTACGAGCTAATATTCATGGGATGCAAATTGTAATCACCTTAGAGTTTTTTAGTTTTGTAATTGTTTATCTATTGCAAAAACTCATTGTAAGGGATATGTGTGTCTATAGTCATGTTTCAAAATGTTTCCCAGTTAGTGGTCTAGGACTGGTTTTGTCTCATACCTGACAAAAGGAGAGATTGTTAGTACCTCATTTTGTCAATCCTGAGCCTGATGCTGTCGAGTATGTAACCGATACGTAAAACTCATCCAAAACACATGCCAAACACATCGCGACACGCAGTGACATGTGTAGATGCAACTCAGACACATCGATGCGCACACACCCCATCAACTACCCTTTCTCATGCCAAACCCAATCAGGTATATGGACTAACCCTTGACCCATTAGACATACCCATGGGACCTTAGAACATGTATGTACAAGTCCATTCTTGAACGTTCATGTCCCCACCCCTTTCAAGTCAAATTTCGAATGAAATTATGACTTTCGACATGCGTGGAAGTGCCCCCGAAGCCGACAATTCATTTTGAGTAACTCAAGTATTGGAAGTAGTATAACCATATTTCTGGCGGTGCCACCGCCAGTGTCCAACAGTCATATTTTTTTACTATTATGACACAAACAGTGCCACCACCATGAAGTAGTTGGAATGCTCATTTCTATAAATGAGAAGTACTTGGCTTCATTCCCTCTTGATCATCAACCCCATTTCGAAGCTCAAGCACATAGGTAAACCTCAAGAGCCTCAATGAAGAAAGGAGACACATCGGGTAAATTCAAGACAACGTCCATCACGCCGATACATCAAGATTGATCAAACTTCACTTCCCTCATCTTCCTTGCAATCAAAAAGGCAAATCAAACCAAGCAAGAAGCCAAAGACTACGGTAGAAGTGAAGATCCAATGACCGACAAACTCAACGTACTTGATAGGAAAATTTGTCGATTGGAGTAAGTCCTTGTTTATATTTAAATTCCAATCATTGTAAAAAAAAATTCTTGATTTTTCTCAAAAATCAAGTGCTTGTTTGAGTCGAGGACTCATGCCAAGTGACCAAAGGTTTAAGATTTTTCTTAGGAAAAAAATTCCATTTCGAGAGGATGCGGTTCTTTCGATCTTAAGATTTCAATTTTTTGTCCTAGCGAAGAATACCATTTCAAGTGGATGTGTCTTACTCGAATTTAAGGTTTAGGATTTGTACAACTGAAAAATTATATTTCGAGTATATGCATTTTACTCAATCTTAAGGTTTTAGGATTAGCTTGTGAAATTCTATGTACAGTTTAAGGTAACCCATGAACCTATGATTTAGTGAATGCCAAAAAACCCAAGAGTTGGGTTTCCTTGGGAGTGGACGTAGGCATGATTGCCGAATCACTATAAATTGTTTGTTTCATGCATCTTTTATATTTTCACAATCTTATGCAAATCTGAATGTGTATGTCATGAATGTATGAGTCATGTATGTTTAAACCTATGTGCCAGGAATGACATGTTGTGAATGCCCCAAACAAAATTTGCATGATCCTTCAAATTGCACTATTGAGACTTGGCACTAAATCGGGAATCGGTGAATTGACACTTAAAACAAACTCATACACAAACAAGCAACATCTAAGTGCACACATTTAAAAAGAAATTTTAAATTGTCCTATTCACCCCCCCTTTAGGACTTGACACAATCAAAACACGTAATTTCATTCATTTCCAAGGATTTTGAGATTGTAAGGATCTTAATTCCAAAAAAATTCGAAACACAATCGTCATATCAACCCATCACAAAATTTTCATAAAAAAAATAGATTACTAATTTGCCACTGAAATAATGAGATTCCACACAAATCTCATTTTTTTTATTCAAAAAAGTAACAAAAGAGGTCTAACATAGCAACTAATAACAAGAAAAATAAGAGATGTTTTGTTAAACAAAACATAGCAAGAAATGGGGGAAAACACCAAATCTACCTCCACGTAGTAATATTTCCAGACTTTGCGCGTAATTTGATGTCCTCCCAAATCAAAGGCCAATACTCAATTCCTCTAGCATATATTGATACTAAACTAATCCCTACGAACCATACAATAATAACATCACTCAAAATTCAAAATTTATAAATAAATTAAAATGACGAAAATAAGTGGGGAAAAAATAAAAATATTAAAAAGAAAAAAATCAGAACTTCAAAGATCAAAGGGAGATGAACCTCATCTTTAAACATATGAAGCAATGTTGTCTTTCCAGCATCATCGAGCCCTAGAAACAAGCTCTTGGACTCTTTCTACCATAAATCGAGTGATGCGAACACACCAGAGAATCAATCAAGAAGAAACATGGATCCCAATGAGAATTAGACTCCAATTTGGCAAAATTGCCTTCAAAATCAATCCAGATTGGCCCTTAATATCCCTAAAAGCTAATTTTGATGAAATCACGAGAAAATTGCAGAAATTCCAAAGAAAGAGAGAGAAAGAGACTTATCGAGAATTTGAGAGGAAAGGGAAGACAAGAGATCGATCACGACAAATAGAGAGCGTTAGGGTTCTATCGCAAGGTTCTGACCTAACTCCCTCTCTTGCTCTTTTTTGTTTCTCAATTTCACAATTCTCTCTATTAAAAGGGGGCCTTATTTTAGACTTAAAAAAATATGCCCACAAAATTCATTGGCCATGACTCGACAAATTTTTCTATCAAATTTCAAAATTTTCACATAGTGTAAAGAGGGTGTTGCTATGGTAGGGAGAAGTCGGCTAAGAAGAACACCCTCCAATGGCTCCAATAGTTCAACAAACCCAAGAACATAGTATGGAGGCCATATACTCAGAACGAATACCAAACGGAGTTACTATGTAAGTCTTGGGAGAAAATAAATGGCAAAGGGGTGGCATGGCTATGCATCCATCAGATGGTCACTCCCGGGTACTTGATCAGAATGGCCACGTACATGTTGGTTGTAAATAAGCAAGTGATGGATGACCGGGTAATGTACGTGGCATACAATCCTCACTGAGTAGCTTTGTAGCTCAAATATGGCCAAAATATACCCTATCCAAATCGAAAGGAACAAGAACTAATGAAAAAATACTTGAAGAAAATGTACTTTGATTGTCCAAATGTAGAAATTGTGAAAGTTGCTACAGATTGAAGGAACGAATTGAGGACACCAGATACGGTGAGTATTTTCTGTAGCATGTAAAACCATGATGCTTTCCTATATATGTAGGCACCCCAATTTGAACAGACCCGTACTCGAAAGAACCCAAAAAATTGACTTTTCTAATAGAATCTGCCAATAGGCCTAACAAGCCCTAATCGTCGAAATTCAGCATTTTGATTGAATCGAAGGTTCCTAAGATCCCTAAAGGTCTCATTGACCCACAACAAGGTTTTGCATGCTCCCTACCTTCTCCATCTCCCATCGCTTCATTTTCGAATTCAAATTACCCTAAGCCTGCTTAAAGCCAACCAACCCTCAATTCCTTAAAATATCATTTGTCACCCCACCCTAAAATGAACTCAACCCTAGCTAAGACTCTAACCTAGCCTAACCCTAATCCCATACAAACCAAACCCTAAAACACACTTACCTTCAACCCACTAAGCCCCATCCTAAAATAAATCATAACCAATTTTAAATCAAATTCAACAATCTAAACTTTTTCAAAATTCTAAGCCCAACATGTCAAAGTTTACATTTATTCAAGCTCATATCCATATCCATATCCATATCCATAATCCATAAACCATTACTCACATCAACCAATCAACACTTGATCATCAAATGGGATACATGTCACCACCTCAACATACATCCATCATTCAACTACCTACCCCCATCACATTTATCTAACAAAGTCACATACCCATATTACAACCCACGCCTTTCTCTCATCATTTTTTTTAAACCCATCCTCACAAGTCATCCTCATACTCATTATCCCTAATCAACTCATCTAAGCACTCAATCTCCACACCTTTTGGACACATGTCACCACATCCTTCACCCTCCCAAAATATAATCACATAATCCCTTATACAACTCATTCTCTTAACCAGATACCACATCCCCTCATCCTACCTAACACTCAATCAAATTCTCTCAACCAAACACCACACCTCTTTACCCTACCTAACACTCAACTCAAATAGGAAGATAAATCCAACTAATTTGGATCAAAAGCTACCCACTTACCTCTCTTTTCACAAATATCCTCATCTCAACCTTAAATTTTACACACCTCACCCTCAAATCTCATGTCATTTCCCATTTTTCTACATTTTCACACCTAAAAGTAACCCTCAATACCTATAAATATCCACATTCACCTTTCAAAATGGACATGCTATCAAGTTTCAAGAAAGAGGCTAAAAAAATTTCTTCAACTCTTTTCCTCTCTTATTACTTCATTTACTTTAAAATATATACTCCCATAAGTCTACAAAATATCTAAGAAGAAGAAGAAAAGAAGGAGAAAAGGAAAAAAGAAGAAAGTTCAAGCCTCAAAGTGGGTCTAAAATAGTGTTTCAATTTACTTAAATTTCCCTTTATCCCCTCTCCATTTCCTTATTCTATCTCCCCTTCCTCACTCCTTTAATTTCATTTTAGAAATCTTGTAAGATGTCATGCTAACCCTCCCCTATCTCCGGTAGATCGGACTTTGGTTCGGTCAAAAGTGTAGGAGCTGAAATCCCTTTTTCAAAACAAAATCTTTCATTTTTAATCCCCATCCACAATTTGCACAGATTACAAAAAATTATTTTGAGGTTCTCAATAATTAGGCTATTCTTATTCTATGAGAATGGGCCCACAATCACAAAGTCCACACTTTTTCAAAATCATGTGAGTTTGAGGCAAAACATAGTAGGGTCTCTTCTTTCAATGAGATAGCCCTCTTAATTTAATTAGACATTAAAAGTCCCCCTTGTTCGAGGGCACAAAATCGTCGTTTAATCGAATTTTTTTTATTCTCTAAAATGACCAAGTTTTTGAGGTTAACATCATTTGATGGAGAGAGGGGTGCTTAATACATTTCCCTCTTTCTAATCGAACCACTTACCTAGATCTTAGGTAGTCTAGTACTTTATACTTACGAGAATTGCTAAGATGTCAAAACGATACTTTTTTGAAAAATACGTTCTGGGTGACCATTCATACCCTTTTATGAAAAGGAATGGTGGCGACTCCAAACCTTCATAGAGATGATCTTTGGAAATTGAAAATCAGGCATTTACAACCCCATTTTTGTTATCCTTCTAATTTATCGACTCGTTAAGGCGATCACCCAAGAACTTCGAAATGAATTTAAACTAATGTAAATGCTCAGCTATAAATTAATTACTATACACTTCGAGATAAGTATAAACTTCCCCACACTTCGAAACGAGTTAAAACTACATGTAATCTGAGAATATAGAAAGATGAGAGAGAAAATAATGAAAAATGGATAATCAAAAGAAAGCCCTTGCTGAACAACCACCATTCCCCACAAAAATCGACACATTAACCTATCATGTGACATATAGACCAAGAAGCCAGGACGTATGATTGAAAATTCCGATATATGTAAAATTACAAAAACAACCCTAGGACCTTGCCCAACCATAAAACATTCCAAACAACCCCGAAGCGCATCTTGTGATCTAGAAAACTTTCACTTAAGATAGAACTAGCCAAACCATACAAAACAACGCACCCAACCTCCAAGAATCTTCAGATTAGTGCACATCATTAAAATTCAACAAAAAATAATAATTTGGAGAGAATGATCTTCATTCTTGACGAAACTTAACAAACTGTCACATTTTGAGATTTAGAATTCCAAAACTAAGGTCCCACACACCAACAAATCTAAAATGATGAAATTACAAAAATACCCGTCATGGGGATCCACATCTCCATTCCACTTCCAAAGTGAGGAAAATAAAATCCAAAACACCTTGAAAAAATTACCTTTACTTTCAAAATGAGATTTTGAATCCAATGAGACTAAAAATGCCAAAATGGAAGAAATTTATGAACCCCTCCCCAAAATAAAAATTACAGAAATACCCCTAAATACATTACGACTCGAACCTAAATAATCACTTTTCACCAAAAATAACTTTGAAAATGAATTCAAAACGTCAAAAAATCCTAGGAACAACTATAGGCACGAAACTAAATTCAAAAATAAAAATATATATATATATTTTTCCAAAATACCCTTGAAAAGTCATGAAATAAGAAAAATACCCGTCAAATTAAATCCAATTCAACCTATCCAAACCCAAGCCTAAAAATCCGAATCTGAATCCATCTTAATTCTCTACAATTCCACTCACCACAACGCAAATCAGTCTCATTCCTCCACTAACCCCCACATTAGATTTCGAAACATAACCCCCACCATTAATTTATTTTATTTTCAAACCCATCATCATCATATAACATAAACGCGACCACCATACTCCTCTACTTCTGAAATCCAACTCGACTAAACACTAACGCACACCCCAAGCTAACTCACCTCAAAGACTAATTAAGTAACTCCACCAACAAACACTCTTCTCACGTTTCCCATCGACCCTCCATTATCACAAACTAACTATACTATCCCACCTCCTACCACCAAAAAAGCCAACCACAATCTCACCCACATCTCTATCACAAACACACTCACCCACCTTCCCCTAATTTTTCTCAATGGAATCCCACGTCAAGATTACCTATAAATAAAATGGGGAGTAATCCACTAAGGTGAGATAAAAAAAATTCCAATACACCAAGTTTCCCACTTTAGAATGATCTAATTATTTTTCTTTCTTTCTAAGGATACTCTCTTTCTCATGGCCGCAAGTACATAGACCTTGAAATTTATCACAAAGAAGTTTTATTTTAAAACTCTGGTAGGTTAGTGTTTCCTTTTTATTAATTTCTTTTTTTTAATATTTTTTTTTTATGTTGTATGTACAAGATCTCGTAGTTCCCTCTTTCAGGACCATGGTTTTTAAACTCGTCCGAGACCGAGACGTATCGCCCGAGTTAACTCGGTATCAGAGCTGAACGAGACCAACTCACAAAGTGATTTTTTTGACCGAGTTTTACAACTCATGTACAAATTTTCGAGTTATCTCGTGAGACGTCTCAAACGTATCGGAAAACTCGTCCGAGATGACTCGGTATCGGAGCTGAACGAGACGAGATGCGATACCGAGTTTAAAAACCATGTTCAGGACTCTGGGCAACCTTATTTGAAATGCCATTTTAACATTGAGTGGGGCTAACTTTACACTAACTTAATAAGGTTCCAAAGCTACTAAAAATTGTTGAGCTTACCTTATGGAGTGGAAGACAAGAAAAAAAAATAAAAACTTGATTCAATACCTAGGTATATAGAAGACGAGATCCTATGAATTTTTAAAACATATTTAAAAAACAACTTTGGATCGGTTCCAAAGAAAAAAATATATATATATATATTTTATTGAATCTGAATCTTCCATGAAATCTTAAGTTAGGGAGTTCAATAAACATCCACTATCAAACCTTGGAAAATATATATTTCTTTATCATTTTCTTTTGGATTTGAGTTTCTCATAAAATCTAGATACCTATGGTGTCCGTCGGACTACCAACGTGGTAACCTATTTGAGCTCAATGACTTTTATCCTAGGCAAGCTCAAATTGGGTTGAACCCATCTACTAATCGAGTCAACTCACTATTTTTTATTTGTGATTAAACCATTTCATGAAAAAATATGTAATTAGATTGTTGAGTCAACTCACTATTTTGATTTGTGATTAACGCATTGCATAAAAAATCAATTTATGACTAGAGTATCGAGTCAACTCACAATTTTTTTTTTTTTTTTTGCTCCTTCCATTGCACAAAAATTGAAGAATCTCAGACATGCATAATGAGTCGGGTCACTATTTTTGGGGAATTCCATTGCACAAAAATTGAAGAATTTTGAAAATGCACAATGAGTTAGCTCACGATTTTTGGTAAAGTTACATTGTATAAAAATCAAAGTATTTCAAGAAAATTTCTTTTTGAGTTGACTCATTATTTTGCGGTATTACATTGGTCGAATTTGGTTCATTTAAAAATGTACATTGAGTTGACTCATTTGTTTTCGGCAATATAATGTGACACAATGGATTTTATGCAAAATGTGCACGTTGAATTGACCTGCTGTTTGGACTTTGGATCATTTAAGTGACATAATTATCATGTTCATGCTTGATATTGTGAGCCAATTTACCATTGTGATAATCTTGATTGACCCAAACGGGTCCACTAATAATTATCGATCCAATCGAGTCTATTATCCACGATCAATCCTAATCGAGTTCACCATCTAGGATCAACCCTAGTAAGGTCCACTATCAAGGATCGACCCTAATAGGGTTCATTATTAACGATCGACCCAAATCCAATCAGGTCTACTATCTACAATCGACCCCAATCAGGTCCATCACCATCTGATCAACCTTTAAGGTCCACCATCACTCAATGGATCCCAACAAGATCCAATATCCTTCAATCAGCCCTAATTGAATCCACTATCAACGATCGACCCAATTGAATCCACTATCAACGATCTATACAATCGATTATGTTATCCATGATCAATCCTAATCAGGTTCACTATCAAAGATCGATCCATTTAGGTCCACTATCAAGGATCGACCCAATTGGGTCCACTATCAACGATCGATCTAATCGGATCTATTATCCATGATCGAATCTAATTGGATTCACTATCAATGATAAACCCAATTGAGTCCACTATCAACGATTGACCCAATTGGATCCATTATCCATTATCAACCCAATCAGATCCACTATCAATTATCAACCCAATTAAGCCCACCATCCATGATCAACCCAATCGGGTCCACTATCAATGACAGATCCAATCAGGTCCACTATCCTTCAATCGACCCCAATAGGTCTACTATCAACAATCAACCCTAACAAGTTCAACAATCATCCAATCAAACCTAAGCGGGTCTACCATCCACGATTGATCATAATCGGGTCAACTATCCTTCAATCAATCTCAATTGGGTTTACTACTCACGATCGATCCAAATCGAGTCCACCATATACGATCGACCCCAATCGGATCCGCTATCAACAATCAACCCCAATCGTTGATCCATCCCAATTGGGTCCATTATCCATCCTTCGTTAATTTAAATCGAAACCACTAATCACCATGAACCCCAACGAGGTCAACTGTCATTCGACAGACTCTAATTGGGTCAACTATCCCTTGATTGATCTCAACAAGATAAACTATTAATGATCAACCCTAATTGGGTACACAATCGTCCGATCAACGCAAACGAGATCAACCATTCCCCAATGGACCCCAATGTGCTCAACCAATTTTTGATGTACCCCGATTATCTTTTGATCGATCTTAATTAGGGCAATTATCCTTCAAATATAAGGGTTTACTATCATCTCCAATTGTTTTGGGGACTATTTGAAAATGAAATTCTATAATTTTTTGTGAATTTTAAGGTATTTTTGGGAATAATTGTAATTACAAATAAAAGGATTTATTTTGTGATAATTATAATTGAGAGAAGGATTATTTTACAATAATTATAAAAGAAGTACAAAGGGAGTGTTTTATAATAAGTGAGAAAAGAGGTGCTTTCTAATAATTATAAATTGTAAGTAAACGCCTTAGTTATAATTTTAAAATTCTCTCTCTATAAATGGAAGAGAGATTTTAGAAAATAGACATAATTTATTTGTATAATTTTTAGAAATCAAAGAGAGAGTGAGAGAATGAAAAAGATGAGTAAGAAAGTAAATCTAGAAGATGGAAAAGATGAAGAAGAAAATTTCATTAATAGAATTTCAAATCCTCCAAATTTGTAAATTTTCATTTTTTTTTTCTTAATTATTCTTTTATGAAATTCGAAATTTAATGTCAATCTCCTTCCAAATCATTGTTTATTTTTCAATTTCTTGTTCTTTAATCCTTTTCTTTCTTTTAATTTTATATTTCTCTAATTATAAATCCATTAAGAACATCTAAAAAAAATTAAATTTACAATGTAAATCAGAGTCGATCATCTTGGCGTATTGCAAGGTTGGATTCCCGATCTTCTTCCTTGCGATGGGGACAAGATCAATAAAGAACTCATTAATGTTCCCTCAATCATTTTAGATATAAGAAGCACCTCGAGCAATTGCAGTTAAAAAATGATTCTAGATTTAAAATTTTGAATCGAGTGAGAGTTATGAAAAGGGAAACAGTCGTACTCTCTAGTTTATGGCATGGAACTAGTCTTACTAGTTAAAATGGAAATTCCGTCTTTCATGGACTTTAATGAAAAGTTAATTGTCAGAAGCAAATTGGGTCCGTCATTGCTACGAAGAAAGGAATCTGATTGAAGAAAAATGACTTAGAGATCATTATCATATGTAAGTTTATCAAAAAGAGTCATTTATTCTTCCAACAAGAAAGTCAAAATTCGAGACATGCAAATTGGGGATTCGGTCTTCAAAGAAAATTGAGCACCTATATTTGACCCTAGAGGGAAATTCAAGTCCAATTGTGGAGATTCTTTCATCATCAAGGAAATACTACCTAAAACAATCGTTAGACTTAAAACTCATGATGGCATTGAATTGCCAGAACCAACTAACCTTAACCAGATCAAGCAATACTACATCAGGGAAAGCCATCTTCAGTCAAACTAGTTTTCTTGTTACCGAATCCAACATCTCCTTTGTTAGCCGTTCGCAACCTTTTCAATGCAAAAAAATGCCTCTTTCTTTCTTAGCTTGATCACCCTACCTAGGGGAAGGAATATAGTTGAACTACATTTTGGTCTGATCCTAAAAATGTAGGGTATGTAGGCAATCTGGGAAGTTACTCTAAGCCCGGCCACATAAAAAAATAAAAAAATATTTTCCATTAAAAAATAAAAATAAAATTTTTTTTTCAAAAGAAATGCCACATAAGGGACATTTTGGGTTTTGAACCTCAAACTTTATTTCTTTTCAAGCTCTTCCCTAAACCTTCCTACGAAAATCCTCTTAAATATTGTGTGAGAAGGTCAGGAAAAGATGCAAAACATTATTAGGCAGTGATCTCAGAAGTTTGTAAAGAAAAATAATATAAGAACAAAAAATGAGAAAAAGAATAGCTTGTTAGGTTGAAAACCCGACAGGGCAGCTTAGGCAAAAAGTAAGGCAAGCTCATAAGGTTGAAAACCCGATAGGATAGCTTTAGCAAAAATCAGAGCAAGTAAAAAAATTAAGCTCGCTAGATTAAAAACCTTAAAATACGATCTAGGAAGAAATTAAAACATGCCCGCTAGATTAAAAACTCGAAAGGGTGAAATGGAACATCTTTCCTTTTTTAATGGACTTCAAATGTCCTTAAGATACATTCTGACCTTTAAGCAAACGATCATTTTCTTGGCAAGCGAATGACCATTCATTTTTACTCATTGTTCCATTTTTAGAACATTGTGCCCCCCCTCCCATCTTGAAAAAGTTGCTCTTTAAATGAACTATTTATTGTAACTTGGTGGGCTATTTGGTATGATGTTTACCCTTGAGCTCCTCTCTGGCGGACAAGCATCAAGGGTACTTTATGTTGTATGCTTTTATGGTCCCACTTCATTTAGTATCTGAAATAGACACAAATTTGGCAAAGAAATGGAGTACAAGCAAGAATAGTGGAAAAGAAGAAGAGGGAAGCAAATCAACAAGAATCAAAAGAAAAGAAGACAAATAAGGATATGTGTTGAGATATAGTGACTGTCATTCTCTATCTTAAGTGAGTGATCATTTGCTATCTTGACAGAACCTTATTCTAAGGGCATTTTGTATTTTTCTTTATAATTTTTTGTAATAAACTCCCTATAATTCTATAAATAGGGGAGTTCTAAAAGATTTGGATGACGGTTCATTCTTTGTTCTCCTCTAGAGAATAAAAGAGGGAGAGAGCTCTTAGAGTGAAAACTCTGTCAAGTTGTAATCACGAGTTATTCTATTGGATTTTGGATTTTATTTTTTTTTTTTTTTTTTTTTTTTTTGGAGTTTTAGCTCCCATCTTGTAAGTTTTAATTTCATTTTTTTTTTTGTAGCCCCTTCATTTCCTATAATTTAATGGATTTCAAGACTTAAAACTTATTTTCCTTTCTATGCAAACTCAATGGAAACACAACCACCCTATCACGTGAGAAGATGGATTCTGATCCATCATCCCTATGGTAGGAACACAAGAAAAGATTTAGCTCTCATTTCTTCTTTTTTTCATTTTCTATTATTGGTGTTGGTGTTGCTTTTAAACTGGTTGGTAGTGGTAATACCTCATTGTTGAGAGTTAAGACTCTCAACTACGCAAGAAAGTTCAAGCTAAGAGTAACCCCAATCAACATCGTTATTTTGGGGTTGGAAGGATTAAAAGGAAGGACCATGGGAGGGAGAACACCAAGAAATAAGTGGTCTTGATCGAACAGATTGGTGTGTCTTTGGTTATTAAAAGCCTAGCACTTTAGACTATTAAGTCCTACCACTAACATTGATTGACCTCCAACTCACCCTTGAATATACACAAAATAAGTGTAGACACCTCATTTTTGTACTTTCTTGATTAATCAACTCGTCAACTCGATTGCAACGGTTCTTAATGATTGATGAATATTCTAAAGTTTTATTTGTTACTAGATGTATTTCCAAAACTCGGATGAGATATTTCAAGCAAACAAACTTTAGAAATTACGCTATACTAGAAAAATATGATCCAAAATATATAAATCATCATTTTACGATAAAAAGAAGTTTTACGAGAAAAATTATCAAAAAATGATCAAATTATCAAAATACCTTTGACACTAGAATATCCCAAGATGCTACGTTATGCTTAGAAAATCCTTTCGAATACATTAAATACGAAACTAAAATCAAATAAACTATTTTGTCAATTTTCACAAAATTTGATAAAATTACAAAAATACCCCTCATGGGAACCACGATCATTTCACACCAAAAATCCGTAAGTGATAAAAACCAATATTCTCATTGAATTCCTTACAAAAAATTGATTCTGAAACATTTTAAAATGTTAAAAATCAACATCTGAACTCAAAAGTCCTCATTGAAGGTAAAACGATAATTTTTCAATTTTAAAATTCAAAAATCTGAAACTAATAATTAAAATATTAGTTAATGTAAAGTGAAATCTTAATAAATCAAATTAAAATATTTAAACAAATAAATTCAATTAACTAAGCTCATAAGCCAAATTTCAACTGGCAACCCATTTATTCAAGTAGGACCCACTTGATATTTAATAAAGAACCCTCCACGGGATCCCAAAGAATTTACAATAATTCAATAAAGAGCCCTTCATTTGGGGGGAGGGGTGTTCTCCAAAATTTAAAAAAAAAAAAAAAAAACTCATTTTACATAAGTTAAAAAATCAAAATCCAAATAAAAACTAATTAAAATCTTATCTAAACCACTTAACATATTAGTTAGAAATAAACCTAATCAAACCATAATCTTATCAATAAAGTTCTTTAAAAAGAAAACTCTACCACTTACTCTCGTAAGTCTTGAGACATTTTAGAAAACAGATGTCAAAAACTCTTCAAAACTTTTCCAAAATCCTAAATCTAAAGCCCCAAGTCAATAATTAATCTCGAAGCTCTAATTCTCAATTTAAAAATACCTAGAAAATCATCAAAACAACATAAAAATCCATAAAAACATCTAGATCTAAAAGAAAAAAAATCGAGTCTATCCTTTTTATCAATTTAGGAATGTCATGTTATCTTAAGATCGAGTCTATCCTTTTTATTTTTATGAGTTGAGTTAGTTTGTTGAGTATGCGATGGCGTCTATCGCCTCATATGAATTTAATTGAATAAAGGAAAATTTTGGAATACCTTGAGTGTATTAATGAATTAACTAGTAATCTGGTGTTAATGAGAGATTCCTCTAACAAGGAACCCCCTCCTAAATTAATCAAATTATTAGAATGAGAAGATAAATGTCGTACTCAACCTTTAATCGAAGAACCTCGGAACAAAAAATAATTCCCAAGAAATTCAGATAGGAACCATCCTATCCCTATAGGAATACAAGGAGATAATGAATTTACTCAAAAATTTCAAAAGACTTGTTTGCGTGATTCTATGAGGGTATGTTGGGTATAAGATTGGGTGTTGTCCAATATAAAATAGATACTCACCCGATAAAATAAAAGTATCAATGTGATCAGAGAAGATGTTACAAAATGTATTAATGTTGGACTCCTCAAAATGGTAAAGTATTCAAAATATATTACTATTCTCAGACCAATGAAGCAATTAAAGCAACTAACAAAGATCTTGAAACCATCATCATAAAGAGGTGTCGGTCACATCAAGATTGGTCTAAGAAATTATCTTTCGCACCCTTAGTATGTCAAACTTAAACTCGATCCTTTATAAGAGCTACTCGACGCTCTCTGTTATGTGACATGAGGGAAATTTTGAAATGAAAATCCTGTTTCTTAGGGTTTTAATGGAAAATTAGTTGTCAGAAGTAGACTTGGTCCATTGTCGGTACGAAGAACTAAACCTGGTTGAAGAAAAACGACTTGGAGTTCTATACCATGTGCAAGCTTATCAAAGAAAAGTCACTTGCGCATTTAACAAGAAGGTGAAAGCTCGTCACTTGCTAGTCGGGGATTTGGTACTCAAAGAGAATCGAGCATCTATTTTTGACCCTAGAGGGAAGTTCAAACCTAATTGGAGAGGTCATTTCATCATCAAAGAAATACTACTTAGAAAAGCCGTCAGACTTTAAGACTATGATGGAATTAAACTACCAGAACCAACAAACCTTGACCAGATCAAACGATACCACATTTAAGAAGGTCATTTTCGGTCGAATCAATTTTCCTATTACCCAGCTCAATATCTCATTTCTCAACCCTTTGCAATCTTTTCAAAAATAAAAAATAATAAAAAAAAGAATCACATTTTTTTCTTTCTCAACTTGATCAGCCAACCCAAGGGTGGTAATCAATTCGAACTACATTTTGGTTTGATCTCAAAATTATAGGATATGTAGGCAACTTAAGAAGTTATTTCAGGCCCGACCACGTCAAAATAAAAAAAATGTATATTTCTCATAAACAAATGAAAAAATCCAAAGAAAAAAGAAATGTCATACAAGGGGCATTCGGGTTTTGAGCTTTAGATTATTTTTTTTTCTAAACCCAATCCTAAGCTTACCTATGGAAGTCTTCCTAAGTACTGTGCATCAAGAAAAATAACAAAACATGATCCAGTAGTAACTCCAGAAGTTCAAAAGAAAAGAATAAAAAGAAGTCAAAAACAGAAAAAAAAAATAGAAAAAAAACATGCTTGGTTGAAAATTCGAAAAAATTACTTAAGTAAAAATTAAGGCAAGTTTGCGAGGTTGAAAATTCGAAATGATGGCCTTGACAATAATCAGAACAAACAAAAAATAATAATAATAAATTGTAAACTTGCTAAATCGAAAACTTGAAAAGTTGATCTAAGCAAAAGGTAGAGCATATTCACTAGATTGAAAATTTGAAAAGGTAATTTAGACAAAAATTAGAGCAATCAAAAGAAAATCTCAATCGAGTTAAAAATATGAAAAAAGTGGTCCAAGTCAAAACATTAGAAGTTTGAATGATCAAGCTTTATCGACTTTAGGACAAACTCTTAATCATCGTGCATTTAATACCCAACTTAAATCAAGCAAAGACTTAGAAGCCACAATTATCTTGTGTATGATTGATCTAAAAAATTTCACTTCCCTAAGTGAACCGAAGATGAAAAATGATGAATTCTATGTTGAATCTCAAAAGGAAATATTTTATTCCCTTGAACCTGATTCAAAACCTTTAAGATAAAAAGTCAAAATTAAAAGTTAAACCTTTATATCGTTTGTGGTAATCAAATATTTCAAACCTTCATAACAAAGGATACTTTCCTTTTCTAAAGTATGTAGTTTTCTTCTTTACACTAGAGGCATTCTTTTTAGAACTGTGTTCAATTATCCCAGTGCAATGTTCCCTGTCAAATTAAGGGTATTTTATTCTCAAGCTTGATCAATTTCAATTCCAAAGGATAATGGTAACATTGAATTAAAGGTTATCATTCTGATAGCAATTTTTGAAAACCCTTGAGGTTTAAAGGAAGTTCAAAATATTGGCCTGAAATTCATAAAATTCAATTATTTGTTTAAAAAAAATGAAAGTATTTTTAATCTCACATTTGGTTTTGCCTAGAGAATAGTTCATTACTCTTTCACCAAGAGTAGGTAGAGTAGAACTCCTAGAATCTAGTTCATTACTCTTTAATCAAGAGTAAGTAGAGTAAAACTCCCTGAAAGCGCCCTCGATCCGCGGGGTGCGCGAATCCGCTTTTGACCTTTGAGGCTTGGGAGTCGCCACCTAGTTATTACGGTCTAGGAACCAAACTTGGACTCTAAACGGATAAATCAACTAATCTACTACAGAAAATAATGAGTTTGGGGATCACATTACGGGATTGGAAGGTATTAGGCACCAACCCCGCCCGGCAAACATTGGTCTCTACTAATTCCCAAATAAACTACATTGCTAAAAGACCTAAGTAATAAAAAATAATAAGAAATAGTACCTTTATGAAGATCGTTCTTGCTCCCTCAGATCTGATAAAGTAACTCCTTGTACAGTATTCCTCGCTTTGTTCTATCTCCAGATTTGATTTCTGATCTCCGAGGTAAGGTATCTCTTTCTTATATCTGGATTCTTCAAATTTTTTATGGATTTCTAGGTATTTTTTAATGCTTCTAGGTGTTTTTCGAGCTAAAGTTGAGGTATGAGTGTTAGGTAAGGAGTTAGGGCTTCAAAATTAGGGTTTATGGGAGGCTAGGGAAGCTTTTTGACCTACTTCTCTTAGGGTTTATTTTTTGATACGAAAATAGGTTGTGAGGACCCCTATTTATAGATTCTTTAAAGTGTTTGTTTAGATAGAATTAGTATTTAATTATAATTCTTTTAGTTAGAGTTATATTTTAATTAGAATTATTTTAGGTAAAGTTATATTTTAGTTATAATTCTATTAAATAGAATTATTATTTAATTAGGATTGTTAAATAGAATTATTATTTAATTAGAACTCTATTAGGATTTTGACTTTTGATCTTATTTGATTGGCTTTAAGATTTTGACTTTACTCTTAATTGATTAACTTTAATATCTTGACTTTAGTCTTACTTGATTGACTTTAATTTTGATTTTAGTCTTACTTGATTGACTTTAATTTTTTGGAGAACCCCCCTCTATTATATCTTTAATTCTTTGGATCCCTAAATGGAGGGGTCTTTGAATAAATATCTTAGCAACCATCAACAATTTTTCCTGAGAGCTTGATTGATCAACTTTTTTAGTTCAAAATTTAAAATTAATTTTATTAATGTTTCAATTTAATTATTTAATATTTTATTTATTAATTTCAAAATTTTTAATTATAAAAATTGTAAAATTATCGTTTTGCCCTCGGAGATGAGTTTTTGTGTTTCAAGTCGATTTTTGATGTTCTAAGATGTTTTAGAATCGATTTTTCATAAGGAATTCAATGAAAATGTTGATTTTTATCATTTATGAAATTTTTTGTGTGGAATGATCGTGAACTTTATGAGGGGTATTTTCGTAATTTTGTCGAATTCTATGAAAATTGGCGAAATGATTTATTTGATTTCGATTTGTTATTTTATGTGTTTGAATGAGTTTTTCTAAGCGTAACGTAGGCTCTAGGGCTATTTTAAGATTAGGGGTATTTTGGTAATTTGATCATTTTTTAGTGATTTTTATCGTAAAGCTTCTTTTTATCTGAAAAATGATGATATCTAAGGGGGCGATTGATTCAGCTTCTTAAAACTGCTGTCAGCTTCTGTTGTCTGATTCTGCTGTCAGAATCTGAAAAGCTGAAAAACTTGTTTGATAGAACTTTTTAAAACTGCTGTGCTGTTGATTAGAATCTGACTGTGGACTGTTTGATACAGCTTCTAAAATCTGCTGTAGTAGGGTAAAATGACCAGAATGCCCTTAAGGTTGATAATGCAACCAGAATGCATAAAAATTGCCAGAATACCCCTATACATATATAATTACACTAAATATATATATAAATATAATAAAATTATATAAAAAATTAAAAAAATAATTATTTTAATTTTAAAATGTTTATAAATCTATAAAAAATTATAGAAAAATTTATAATTCTATAGAAATTTCGGCAGCATCTCCTCTTAAAAATAGACATATAAAATTTTTCTGATAAATGAAATACCTGCATAATACACAATCCAACATAATGTACACAGAATGCATCAAAAATTACAAAAAACCCCTATAAATATATAATTACACTAAATATAGATAAATATAATAAAATTCTATAAAAATTTCGACAGCATCTCCTCTTGAAATTGAACATATAAAATTTTCCTGATAAACAAAATACCTATAATTCAATCCAAATTTCACATTTTACATAGCACATCCACATTACATCGTATATACATAACACATCCACAACCACCACATTTAGATTCTGACATCATTTAAACATAATAATCATAGTTAATATAATAAGTAAAACTGAAATAAATAAAAACATAAAAAATATACATCCAACAAATGCATACAAAATATATTTTTCATTCTTCTTGTTTGACTCTGTTACTTTATCTTGAGGAACATTATCATTGATAATGTCAACTTCATCTACCCACAGAAAAGACCCTGCATGTCTCTATAAAGTAAAATAACATATGAATTAATATCAATGTCATCAAATATAAATACGCACCCAACATTAATATCAATATTATATTACCTGCCAAGATGGACACCTATAAAACATCCTCCCACAATTTTCTTTTGTTTTAGCTGTGACTAATGTCATCACTCGACCACATGAACAACATGGTGGATACGTATAGTTTGCCATCAATGCTATTCATCATACACAAAGACAATAAATAAATAAGTATAGAATCTTCGAAATATACTTAAAAACATTATAATCTTTTTCCAACATTGTTTAACAGTATTTATAATTACAATACAAAATTATCCAACAGAATATGAAAATACATCAATGATTGCCAGTAAAAATGGTATCAGCTATTAAATCTCTATGTATTTTCATTGTTTGTTGACTCTGACGACCTACTAATGGGGGAACTGGATACTCTTGATTAGTGATGCCCTCTTCTTCTACTCCGGTTGATCCTTCTTCTTCGAATCGAGCAAATTCTTCATCGACGATAGCATGTTTTCTGATAAAATTATGCAATGTCATGCATGCAATAACAATGTTTCGTTGTTTGTTCAAATTATATGAACGCATCAACTTCAAGATTGGCCATTTTACTTTTAAAACCCCAAAGGTTCGTTCAATCACGTTCCGAAGTGAAGAATGTAAATGATTGAATAATTCATTTCGACCATTTGCCCGTGATCTCCTATAGTCTTGTAGATGGTATCGAACACCTCGATAAGGTGCGAGATAACCATCCATGAGTGGGTACCCAGCATCTACCAAATAATATTTACCTATTATCCAAAAAAATATATTAATTTCTAAGATTATATATAAACAGATATAATTGAAAAACTTTTAAATACAGACCTGGTGGAGGATATGGAAAATTTAAACTGGGAGTATTCAATGTCTCAAGGAAGACACGTGAATCATTAGCTGACCCTTCCCAACCAACCACCACATGAGTGAACAACATGTCAAACGAACATGTTGCCATTACATTTTGTGTGAGTCCCTTATGTCCTCGATATCGTATTTGTTCCGCTATTGGTACAAATGCACTAACATGCGTCCCGTCTATCGCTCCAATACAATCCTACATATTTTTAAGGTATATTAATATATAAACATTAATGAAACAAATATTTTTCAAATATATATATATATATATATATATATATATATATATATATATATATATATATATTACCTTAAAATATGGCCAAAAACGAGGATTGTTACGGATGTGCGAAGAGACTTCATTGAGGTCGGGAGGTACAATTAAGGACATTGATAAGTTCACCATACCCAAAAGAACTTTGTTGAAATACTTACTAACTGAATGAACAGAGTGATCAAAACTATTTGCAACTAATCTTTGTCCTTGATTATGTCCTACTATCAATAAAAACATCGCTAGTTGTTCTTGAATAGTAATGTAGCGTTCCATCTTCAATAGACCTCGAACTTCCAAAAGACTACACAGATTCAGAAATACGTGTCGTTCCATTCTAAATAATGAATGACACGTCGCACGATTATCATCCAGTGTCTCCCGCACAAAATCAATCCCCTTTAACTGACTATTATTATGTGGCTCCCTATGTAAAAAATTCTCGTAATAAAATGAAGAACCTAGGACGCCTCCTGTAGCGGCCATACTTAAAACACTTGAGTCGACAGTATTGGTGGAATCATCATTTGAATCGATAGTATCAGCCGTATCAGCTGAATCGATAGTATTCATCGTATCAACATCTGAATCCATGACCTGCTTATGAATTCATATTAGTAGTATATATCTATCTAACAACAAATAAAAATATCCATCTAATAGAAATATTAATCACAATATCCATCTAACAGCCAAAAATATAATATATACAATATCCATCTAATAGCCAAAAATATAATATGTACAATATCCATCTAACAGCCAAAAATAACCAATGTATATTGCACTCTATAAGTGCATCATAAAACCCAAAAAAATATTTTAGTTACATATAAAACAAGTCTAAATGCCTTTTCCAGCCATAAAATCAGACATCTCGCCCTTCAACCACTTAAGACGAACATCTGCTGATCGTAATGCACAAAAAACCTCTCTGAATTGTTTGTTCTTTATAAACATCTTCAATGCATAACGATAGAGATCACTATTGGTAGGTACATTTGGTAGCTGGTCTAAGAGCTCGATTAACTCTTGAATACTGCCTTTCTTAATTACAGTGGGATTGGTAGAAGCGGATATCTGACTGTGGACTGTATTTGCGAGCATCTCCAATGACTGGCCAATTTGCCTAGCAGTGGTCGTCTTCTGCCTACGACTTTGAGGTAGTAGAGTATCTCCACTTCTGCGTCGAACGTGGGTTGTGGGTGAGGGTACAATAGGAGTAGCATCATCCTCAAACTCATCAGCATCATCAGGAGTCTCCTGTAGAGGTGTCTGAGACTCTGGATGCTGGGTTGGCATGACATCATCTAGATCATCCTCATCTAGATTCTCATCCTGAGGTACTGATGCAGATGGCATTGTACCAGATGCAGGTGACCACATCCGGCTACCAGTGGCATATGTCCCTCCAAAGATGAAATCCAATTGTTTCGCAAACTTCAGAGGTTGCTTTCGAAATATTGCATCTTTTGGATGATGCTATAAAAAATAAAAAACCCTATTTTACAACAAGTGGGATAGACAAAAATCTTAAAATAAATAAAATGAAAAATTAACAAGAAATGTACCTCTAACCACCCATCCCACCACTCATCACTTGCATCTAATATGCCATTCTCAACATCATAAGAGACGCTAGTATTTGTGCAAATCTTATTCCAATGTCCCCAAATGCTTTTTTATTTATCCTACTTGTTCTTCATTTGTCCTCTATCATAATAAACATTAGTTCTTTTATTAAACTCCTTGACCAAAAATTCATAACTGATCTTGTCAAGTGTCTCCTCCCTTCTTAACTAATTCATAGCAAATCTCGACCCAAACTTCATGTTGTTTGGGTGTCCAATCTGCTTTTGCATTCTTTGAATTGTTATCTTCCATCTGCCAATGGTAATAACAAGAGACGACAGTAGAACAGAATATTAAATGGTCTATTTCTATTAATCATGTAAATTATTTGATTACTTACACCATCTCAACCTACAATTTTTGCACAGTGTATAATCAAAGAGAGAAACCAGGAGGCAATGTCAGGTTATCATATAGATAGCCGGAAGAATGCACAGTTCTCAGTCCCACGGTGAGGGAGCCCTGTGTTCTCAATCTTTGACTATACAAAACACAGTAATTGTTGTATGTGTGTTGTGTGTGTGTGTGTGTATTCTCAGTCTCACGGTAGTCATTGAGATAATGAGAGTGAAACAATTGGATTTCAATTGTTTAAAATCATACTGAACTTAGAAACAGATTGCATTGAATTTTAAAATTACTAAGAAGAAAGTTTAATCCATGTACCAAAGAACAAGTCAATGTGTATCAATACAAGATTCAAATAACAGATTCAACGCCTTATCCCAAGGGGTTAGAAGAGTTCATACATCATCCATGCCTTATCCTTTGGGGGTTGGAAGAGCTCATCCTTCTATAACAAAACCATTATCCAACAAGATACTTCAACATTATCCAACAACGTTGGACTCTAGAGAAGACATATATATTATAAGGAAAACCAATTGTGGTTTGGATCCAATACACAGGGAATTGGTTTAGCTCTACTAGTGCATGAACGATACATACAATAAATGTAAGAAAATCTACAATTTAAAGAAGGAGAACTTAGAACAACTCGCACTCAAATTAAACATGTACAATCAATCATAATTATTTTTTAACATATGGAAGGAGAAAGATATATACTTGAGAAATTCTCAATCCATATTAGGATTTTACTGATTACACTAGTAAAGCTTCTTGCTCTTCAATCTAGAAAGTAAGCTTATTTTTGGGTATAACTAGTGGCCATAGTTTGAAAATGATCTCTTAAACCCCTTTAGATTAGTTTTGAAAAATAAAAAAGTTATATAACTCTCATCGACATAATTAAAATAAGTAAAACCAAGTTATTTTTTCAAATAAATACAATTTCTAACCAAATTTGCTTGTTTCTAACAGAGTTTGGATAACAATACTAATGTTTAGAACAACATGGTCATGTGTTTTTTAAATAGATGATCCATATGGTCTATGGATTGCAACTTGTCATATTCTAGGTCCATATGGAGGCCAATTACTAATTGAGTAAACAGTGTCCTCAACAAAACTAGTTGGTTTTTCTAATAAATAGATTCATCGTGCATGAGACCATTAGAATTTTGAGTCAAAGGTTGGCACAATTGGTTGCTTCTTGCTTGTTAATCAGTCTAGCAACAGCTCGAAAGATCTACCTATTCGGAAATTGATCATCTTTGTGAAAAATGAGATTGTAACAAAAGGCAGAATTGGAAATGAACTATGGTAGCATTTTTCTTTTCTTTTCTTTTGAGTTAAGCTAGCTTTACTAACATAACAAAAGGCATAATTTTTTTTTTAACTTTTAAAATTATGTAAATGCAAGACAGGTGTAATAATTTCATTTGCTCAAATCTGGGATCCACCAATCACATGTACCCACGTGGATTGAATGGCACTATGATTTATAAAAATACAAAACTACTTCTATATGGTTGACATGGCAAGCACTGAGAGTCTCCGAGCAAAACATGACTTCTTTCATGGCTATTAGTCAAGAAAAATATTTTTTAAAATTTTGGACGGTGTAGTAGCGGCTGCTTCAACATCTTGAAGTCAAAGTGTGCCATCAATTTAATTTGCTATATTTATTTGGTGTTAGGGAGTATGGACCACAAAATATGAATGTGATACATATAACCCATAAGTTATAACTACTAGTTCTAGGTTCATCCTATCCTTACTCCATTGACTTTCAAGTAAACAACCTTTCTTAGATCAGAAGAATTATAAAGGTTAAAAAAAAAGGGCAAAATGATAATTTCCTTACCAATGTAAACTCTAAGCTGCTCCACCCATTAAAATTAAGACCTTTATTAATTAAAAAAAATGAGACTCTGTGAATTCCACGTAGTCCCTCAATTTGTATAAATCACACTACACCACACTACCTTTATAAAAACAGAGAAAGACAAAAATAGAGAGATAGAGAGAGAAGAAAACAGTAAATAAAGTAAAAAAACCTTCCGATATCAAGTTACGCACAACAAGACACGTAAAACACAGGGAAAGAACTCCAAAGACAACCACTAATTAAGACACATTAGCTAATAAATGATCTAGTTGGCCGATGAACACTACTTCATATTATTAGTAAAAATATTAAAAAGTCAATATATTTTAATAATTAAAAATATTATAAAATGGAATCTCTTTACAAGGAGCATTTGCAGCCTCAAGTTTAATTATATTCCAATCCTTGTTGCAGTTGGATTGTATTGGAATAAAAGAATCCATAAATGTTGGATCAAAATATTAGATAAGTTCGATTCCTAATGTAGGATGAGCCACAAATGTATGACAAAGTTACAACAGTCCACATGGCATGATCTCATTGGTTAAAAGATAGTAGTATTAGTCAACATGGCGTAGGCATTATGAGCATAAAGAATAATAGAAAAGCTTTGAAATTAAAGTTGAAATTTTTTCTAAAGCTGTGGACATGGCATGATCTCGCCATTCATGAAAATCCTCCCCAAAGCTGAAATTTTTTCTAAGGTGAGCTATTACTCTCAATGAATTGGGGAGAAATTTCCAATCCTCAAAACTGAAATCCCAACGTTGTAAAGGCCCAATCAATTTCAATATCCCAAATGTTTTCTTCTTTCGTAACAAATATTGCTTGTTTCTAACAAAAATTTCTAAAAGGCATTAATCGATGCAATTTCTAACAAAAAAATTTCTAAGAGGCGTTAATGAACAACAATCATTCACAAATATTTCTAACAAAAATTTATTTTAATAAAAATCAACCAAAAAATTACAACCTAACAGAAAATTTTTTGTTAATAAGCAATTTCGTCAAAAATAGATAGTGAAATCGATGAGATAGAGAGAGAGAGAGCTCACAGAGATGAATGGTGTCGATCGACGGTGGGTTTTTCAAGTCGGTGGGTTTCGTTTGACCGAAGCTAGCGTTGTCGTCGTCGATGGGTTTCGTTTGAACAAAGATACCGGCGTCGTCGTCGATGGGTTTCGTTTGAACAAAGTTACCGGCGTCGTCGTCGTCGTCAAAGAGTTAGATCGGCGATTCGGTGGTCGTCGTCGTCGATGAGATCGGTCGGCTGGTCGTCGTCTTCAATGAGATCAGTCGACTGTGAAATCGAATGGTAAATGTGAATGAGGTTAAAATCGCGGATAGGGATGTAAATAACAAAAAAGTGGAAGGGCATAACGGTCTTTTCATATCATCGCGTTTTAACGCGGTTGCGCAAAGCTCCTCTGTCCCGCTTTTCAAAACAGCGGTAAAAATGGTAAAACTGCGTTAAAAATATCAAAACACTGCGTTTTAACGTTGTATCAAACACTCAAATAAAATTAAAATCCCGCGTTTTGACGCAAACGCCGGTAAATTTGCGTTTTGAAGCGCAATCAATCGCACCCTAAGCTTTTTGGGTTATATTTTCTTAGCGTAGTGTGGTTTCTACAGTTTTGTTAATTTGAGATACCTCATCCGAATTTCTGAAACATATCTAGTAACAAAATAAAGCATTGAAATAATCATCCATCATTGGGAACCGTTGCAATCAGGTTGACGAGTTGATTATCAGGCGAGTGCAAAAATGAGGTGTCTACACTCCAGAAAATAGTTCATTACTCTTTCACTCAGAATAGGCAGAATGGAACTCCCAGAATCTAGTCAATTATTCTTTCACCTAGAGTATGTAGAGTAGGACATTTAATTTATGCTCAGTTATACTAGATTTCTCTAAGATTTTGATCAGACCTCACTCAGATGTTGCTCAAATTTTTTTAAATTTTACTCAGATCTTATTCAAATTTTTCTCAAATTTTGCTCAGACTTTATTCAGATTTGACTCAAACCTTACTCAGATTTTGCTCAGATTATGTTCAGTTATTCTCAGCCCTTATGCTCAGATTATGTTCAGTTATTCTCAGATTATGCTTAGTTATGCTTAGACTTTATACTCAGATTACATTAAGTTTATGCTAAGATTTCGTTCAGTTTTACTTAATTTTAATTCATATTTTCTCAAATTTTACTAAGATTTTATGTAAATTTTGCTTAGTCATCTTACTCAGTTTTTCATTTTTAAATTCATTATCTTCCCATCATGAATGCGCAAAATGGAGTGCACTTTTTCAAAATCATCATTAGACTATTGCACACACGTGCACATTAATTACGTTTGCATTAGTCATGGAGAATTTTTCAAAATTTAAGAATTTGACACCTTTAGATAGAGCATACGTTCGAAGACCTAATAACTTTTAGTACAGGGAGAATTTTACCATCAGAGATCCGAATGTCCCGACGAATTGTTGAATCAGGCTGCAAAATGAACTGTCACTAACTTTGGCATTCAAATATTGCATTATCTACCAAAGTAGATTTCCCATCTAGTTTGTTTCAACCCTCTGTCAAAGAGGAGCATCTGTAGACACCTCATTTTTTTAGTTGCCTGATTAATCAATTCGTCAACTTGATTGCAACGATTCTCAATGATGGATGAATATTCTAAAATTTTATTTGTTATTAGATGTGTTTTCAAAGTTCAAAAGAGATATTTCAAGTAAGCATACTTTAAAAATCACGCTACGCTGGAAAAATATAACCTAAAATATAGAAATCATAATTTCAAGACAAAAAATAAGTTTTACGAGAAAAATCATAAAAAATGATCAAATTACCAAAATACCCTTGACACTAGAATATCCCTAGATGTTACGTTACGCTTAGGACAATCCTTTCGAACACATAAAACAATAAATTAAAATCAAATAAACTATTTTACCAATTTCTACAAAATTCGATAAAATTACAAAAATGCCCCTCATAGGGTCTACGATCATTTCATGTCAAAACCCATAAGTGATAAAAACCAATATTCTCATTGAATTCCATACGAAAAACTGACTTCATAATATTCTAAAATGTCAAAAATCGACATCAGAACTCAAAAGTCCTCTTTGAGGGTAAAACAATATTTTTTAAATCCTAAAATTAAAAAATTTTAAATTAATAATTTAAATATTAATTAATGCAAGGTGGAATCTTAATAAATCAAATTAAAATCTTTAAACAAATAAATTCAATTAATTAAGCTCATGTGTCAAATTTGAAGTGGCGACCCATTTATTCAAGTGGGGCCCACCTTATATTTAATAAAGAACCCTCTATTAAGGGTCTTAAAGAATTCAAAATAATTTAATAAAGAACCCTCCATTGGGGGGGGTTCTTCAAATTAAAAAAAAAGAAACTCATTTTACGTAAGTCAAAAAATCAAAATCTAAATAAAAACTAATTAAAATCTTATCTAAACTACTTAACAAATTAGTTATAGATAGACCTTTTATAAAAGAGACCTAATCAAATCATAATCTTATCAATAAAGTTCTTTAAAAAAGAAACTCTACCACTTAATCTCGTAGATCTTGAGAAACCTTGGAAAATAAATATCAAAAACTTTCTAAAACTTTCTCAAAACCCTAAATTTGGAGTCTCAAGTCAATACCTAACCCTAGGGGTGCACATTGGATTAGGTAAATCCGAGAACCGAACCAATCCGAAGCTTTTGGATTGGATTGGTTTGGATTAAACATACCCACGGTTCAGGTACGAATCGAGAAAAAAAAATCCGGTTAATTTGGTTCGGTTCCGGATTAAGGATATAACAAACCGAACCAATCCGAAATCCAAACAAATATATATATATATATAATGATTTAAAAAAAATTATTTTCTTTATTTCTCTCTTCTCTTTCTAGTAGAAGTTGGGGGAAGTCTGAAAATCGCAAAAACCTAGCCACCGTTGTTCCATTCTCGGTCGTCTCCCTCACTCACCTCGTCAGAAAACACAGAGGTCTCTCTCTCTCTCTCTCTTGAAACCTCGCAGTCGTCTATTCCATTCTCTGTCGTCTCCCTCGCTCACCTCGTCGGAAAACACAGAGGTCTCTCTCTCTCTCTTGAAACCTCGCCGTCGTCTGTTCCATTCTCAGTCGTCTCCCTCGCTCACCTCCTCGGAAAACACAGAGGTCTCTCTCTCTCTCTCTCTTGAAACCTCACCGCCGTCTGTTCCATTCTCGGTCATCTTCCTCACTCACCTCACCTCGTCGAAAAACACAGAGGTAACTCTCTCTCTCCCTTGCTGCCGTCATTCTCGTTCGTTTCGAACAGAAATTTCAGAATAGAAATTTATTCGAACAGAAATTTTAGAATACCAAAAATTTCAGAACATAAAATTTATTTTTATATTTGAGAACCAAGAACCGATCCGAACCAAGATTGGATTGGATTGGTTCAGTTCTATAGGGTAATTGGATTGGTTCGGTTCCAAAGTTGTAGAACTGATCATGTTTGGTTCGGTTCCAATTTTGCCAAAATCCGAACCAATCCGAACCATGTGCACCCCTACCTAACCCCAAGCTCTAATTTTCGACCTAAAAATATTCATAAACCCTAAAAAATATCACAAAATTCATAAAAACATTTAGATCTAGAAGAAAAAAGTTTCATTTCAAATATCAGTAGTAGATATAAAAATAAAGATAAAATGAGAAGATTCACATGAGGAATGCTCACCACTAGTTTCTAAGAGAACAAATCGTAACAATCACTTAGGTAAAAATAAAAGGTAATTTTTTTTTTTTATCTTTGTTCTAGATTTAGGCCGTTTTTGTAATGTAAATCTTTGGGAAGAACAGAGACTGATTTTCACGGGGCGGGATTGGTGCCTAACACCTTCCAATCCCGTAACCTGATCCTTGTACCTACAATTATTTGTTTCTTGTCTATTTAGAGTCATTTTTTATTCTTAGACCATAAAACTAGATGGCAACTCCCAACAGAGAAAATCGGATCCATACACGCATACCAAAGGTGCTTTCAACAAACAACTATACTGAAAATTCAGTGTGCCTATCACCTATCTTTTGAAGAGATCTGATGTGTAACACCTATTCAAATGCATCTACGTACAATTTTTTATGCGAGTTAAAGACAAGCTTAAATTGGGATTGGACTTGTGAGCTGAGAAGAGAACGCTGCCCCAAAGCCTAATCTACAATCTTCTCCGACAACCTTGAAACCTTCGATGACTATCCTACAACCCAAGACCGCCACCCTTCTATGATCGCCATCTTATCCCTCAAAATAACTTCTGATTCCATTACCACCTCTTTACCCTTATCCGACCTAAGAAAACTGGAACAATCTCCTAGCCCAACCACTACGAATGAGATAGTGTAAATCAAATGACCATAAATAACATTGACCCCCCTTGCTATATTAACATCAAACTTTTCGACAAGGGTTCTCGACTTCGTAAGTCTACTTCAATTGATCATTGATTCGTGAATCTTAACCAGCCCTCCAAACGGTGTGCTCAACATCTTAAAAACATTCAAAATCCAGGGATGCAAAGGCAAACCCAAAACATCAATCTAGGTATTGCCTCCCTTCGATTACCCCAATAATTTGTTGGGTTGAGCACACCACTTTCAAAAGTTGAGCACGCTATCCCTCATATTAATCGAGCCAGTCAATAAGACCCAATTAAACTGTTCTGTCGATTTCCCTGCCAAAACTCAACATCCCTCCCCCAATGAAACCATTTTGTAACGCACATTTAGACTTTTGAAAATCTCTTCCTCAAGCTCTTTTTAGTTGGTTAGGTTAGACCCCTCACAGATAATGCTCCTAGGCTAAATACCGAAACCACGATACAGGATTGCTATCAAGAAATTGTCACTCGAAGCCCCAGTATCAACCATCAGATTGTGGGTGTTAATTGGGGGTTCCACCTGAAACTTGGCCCCCGGCGCCTTGGAGCTCTATTTGTACTTTGTCCCTTTGAGGTGCTTCCTTCAATAAAGACCCTAGAAGAGTAGTCTCAAAACCCCTCACCTTGTCGGTCAAATTGCTCCGAAAGTTCCAAAAATTCTACTAGATTATTAAACAGGGCCTTCCTACCTGAACCATTAGCCCCCTCCGAAAGAATGATTAGGTTACTCTAATTTGTAGAAGCAAAATCCAAGATTTTTAAGAAGTGTACTGATTTCCTAACACCACCTCCGTCACAAAATCATACATTATTTATCTCGGGATACACGTAATCATAAATATTTTTCTTATGTATCCCAAGGTAATGATATTCTGTGATGGTGGCGTGTGTGAGAGGGAGTATAATGGTTAGTGTGTCATATTATCACAACTCTTTTAAAAAGAGTCCCCTTCTATTTGCGTCTTCTACAACTACACAAATATGGTTCCAGAGGTTAGTTTATTTTTTAGAGTTGTACCGTTGCTGCGGAAGACATTGGATTTACAACAATTCTTACATTTTTTATATGGGGTGCGCACATAACCGTAGATGTAGTGGTTCCTCACGATATGAATAAAAAACATCTACTGTTATGCGTGCACCTCCGCGTCAGCAATGTAAAAATCGCAGTAAATCCAACCTCTTGAATCATTGAACCCGTCCAAGAGGGAGCATGCTAAAACTTAAAAGAATTTCCCCATCTGAGGCCCACAGCCCACTCACTTTCAACCATTTTAAGCCCTAGCTTTTATTTTTCCTCCATCTCCTACCTAGTACCTACACTCTCAGCCATATTATGCTCTAGCTGATAAGTTTTTATTCTTCATCTCCCACTCACAAACTATTTCTTCTTGTTCCAGAGAGCCCGATCGATCGATTGATTCATGATGAGACGCTTAATACATATCCATGATTGCATCGTCTCTCCTCAATTGATTCACTTCCCCCAGTACCAACGAAGTCACTCTCCAACTTCAAATTTTAAACCTGTCTTACCCCTCCAACGCCAAGTTTTCCGCTCCAACAGCACCAGAATTTCTTGCTTGGGTGGTAGAAACATCTCAGATCCTCCTTCAAAAGCTCTTCGACGCCTTCTCGAATCTCCAGGAATTCACTTAGGTCCTGCTTGTTACAATGCTCTCAGTGCAAAGCTTATAGAGAACGCAGGATTCGATTTCTGTTTCACTAGTGGTATTAAAATAACTCATTATTCGAATTTCTGGGGTTTTTTTTTTTTTCCTTTTCTTAGTGCTTCTGGTAGTTTCTTATTAAGTTACTTCTCTTCTTCAGGATTTTCGATGGCGGCTGCTAATTTGGGGTTGCCTGATATGGGTCTCATTTCTTATGGAGAGATGGTAGCTCAGGGCCATCAAATAACACAAGCGGTGTCGATCCCCGTGATTGGTGATGGTGATAATGGGTATGGAAATGCCATGAATGTCAAGAGAACTGTAACAGGGTTTATTAAATCTGGTTTCGCTGGCATTCTTCTTGAAGATCAGGTTTCATCTTATATTACTTGCATTTCTTCTAATTCACAATGGTATTGTATTTGTTATTATTTATAATAAATTTTGTCCCCCAAACGTATTGAATCACAAAATAAATCATTTAAAAAAAAAAAAAATTCTTGCCCAATTGAGTTGGGAACACCCCCTCTCACATTTGAAAGTTTTCTAAAAAATTAAAAATACATTGTAAGTGCTCAAGGATCCCATTAAAATAGGCTCGGACTAGACTTAGTAAGATTTTAACTCTTACTAAGGGTAGTTGAGCTCAACTGTTGGCATACAAAAGCATAATCTGACGCCACAGGGTTGTAGAGGACAAAATTCTGATTTTTCTGAAAAACTAAAAAAAAAATGTTGAATTTTAATTTTAAAACCGTGGATCAAGTCCCCAAAAAATTGTTTTTCTTTATCTTAGTTTTTCCATGAAATCTAGATGGTTGTGTTTTTGAATTGCCAATTTGGTAATCTGTTTGAGCTCAAGAACCCGTAGTAAGATTTAAAATCTTACTAATTTAGTAAGGAAATTTCTTTTTGGAAAAATGATAGTATTCAAAAATCAAAAAATTCTCAACACCCACGTTAATACTTCAAGGGTTTTTTTTTTTATGTTTTTTTTTTAAAGTTGTTTTAAGGCCCCCTCCCCTTATACATTAAAAAAGTAATTAAAAAAAACTGACTCCGACATCCCACCCACATTGGAGGTCTACAAAAAATTATTATTTTCATCTAATTTCTTCTTTATTAAATTTTCAACTCGTCTCTCACACTACAAGCTCCTCTTCTCTCTCTCACACACACATAATCTCTCTTTATAAACACCTTAAAGAGGTAGCTAGAAATTTAATTTAGTTTGGAGCATGGAAACACAAGGAGATCATTCTTATTAAGATAAATTAATATTTAGATTAATTAAGAAAAATCAATTGATCTTTCTATTTTTATCGTCTTTTTTTTAATCTACTTATTCTCGTTTAAATTTCACATAATTAATTAAATTTATTTATTATTTATTGTTTGTTAGCTTATTTTGAACACTAATGCTGGGATGACATTGGGATTTATTGTGATTCTCACATTTCTGACACGGAGGTGCACACATAACCACGGTTTTTAAACTCGTCCGAGACCGAGACGTATCATCCGAGTTAACTCGGTATCAGAGCTGAACGAGACTAACTCACAAAGTGATTTTTTTGACCGAGTTTTATGTCTCACGTTATGTTTTTTGAGTTATCTCATGAGACGTCTCAAACGTATCGAAAAACTCGTCCGAGACGACTCAGTATCAGAGTTGAACTAGACGAGACGCTATACCGAGTTTAAAAATCATGACATAACTGTAGATGCTTTTTACTTGTATCTCAAGGAAACATATCTATGGTTATGTGTGCACCCCAAGTCAGAAATGTGAGAATCGCCGTAAATCCCAATGTCACCCCAGCACGACTCTATTTTGAATTGTTAAAGGAAGACTTTTTTTTAATCTTATTTTGGATTTAATTTGGTTTTTCATGTTTTTAAGTGGATTAGTCTTATTATTATTGAACATGATTTGCATCTTTAAAAATGAGAACATAAATTTTAAATAATTTCTTAGAATTTATTGAAGATGATTTGCATATTAAAAAGAAATGATTTGTAAATAAAATTTTATTTTATAGATAATTAATTGATATTATTTATATTAATATAGTGCAATATTAAAAAGGCTTCTTTAGAATTGTTGCCTTAGGCCTTAACTTGTATCGAGCTAGCACTAAAGAGGTCAAGGAAACTATTTTGAGGACCAAGTTTTTAGATGAAGGATTCCTTCTTTCTATTATTATTATTTTTGTTTTTATAACCAAAATTTTATTAATGGAGGACAAGAAGTCCTCAAGAGGAAAATCGAAAGAAGAAACAACAAACAAGAGCAAAGAAACAAAACAAGCACAACCCCAAAAAAGCAAGCACCACCCCAACAACAAATAAAAACCCCCTCTAAACTGGAACCATTTGCTACTAACAAGCTCCACCTAAACAAGAAATCCTCAAAGCGGTAACCCTTAGACTCGTAGAATTGCTTACACCAGTTAAAAATCAAACCCACAATACTAAAGATGATCTCCTAAATAGTATGTTCCTTCTCTTCAAAAATGCGTCGGTTCCTTTCTTCTTTTTCTTTGTGTTATGGAAAGAAAGAAATAGGCGAATCTTTGAAGGGAAGGAGCATTTTATACAAGAGATCATCTTTAGGAGTGTGGTTTTGTTGTTTTATTGGTGTAAACAGTTTTTAGACTTCAAGATTACCGTTTTGAGGATTTCTTGTTTAGGTGGGAGCTTGTTTGTAGTGGGTGACTCTTGTTTGGAGTGGGTTGGAGTTGTTTTTCTTTTCTCTCTTTTTTGTTTCTTGCTTTGTTTGTTTTCTTATCTTTGTCCATTTCCTTTCAAGAACTTGTCCTCTGCAAATAAAATTTTGGTATTAAAAAAAAAGGAATAGGAGAGTCTTCCAAGGCAAAGAGCTTTCAATTTATGAGATGATTGTAGAAAATTTAGGATTGTTTTTTTTTTTTGTGTAAGTTAACAAGGATTTTGAAGGTGTCTTTTTTGAAGACTCTGTTTGGAGATGGGAAGTAGTATGCTTGTTGTAAGTCAAAGTCTGTTTTTGTAATCATGATGGTTTACCTTGACCTCCTTTTTTTGAAAAAAAAAAAGTAAGAAATATAATGAAAAAATACATTGACTATTTCATATAGAAAGAGATGTTTTGTGTATTTGTTTAACTTAAAATAGCTTGTTAATATTTAACTAAGGTTCCATTTTGGATTATATTTTTTCTAAAAATATTTATTTATGATAAAAATACTTTTCCAGAGATGTATTTTTTAATACACATTTCGTACATAAAGGCCATTTGGGTTGTCTTTACTGCAAACTGTTTTTCTTTACTTCCTTTGGTGTGTCCCATAAGTGCGAAGGATGAGAATGATAGGTGTAGAATCAAATTTGCAAAATGTACTAGTCTTTTATTACTTGAAAAACATCTCTAATTTGTTTTTCATAAGAAGAACTTTTACACTGAAAATGGTGTTCTATGAAGTGGTCAAAATGTCTGTATTTCTTTTTTTTCTTTTTAGATTTTGTGCAAAATCTAAAAGAGGGAAACAAAAAACTTAGACTTGGATTGAAGTTTTTGGTCTAATTATGTTGCGTGGACTCTTCTAAGAGGGTGAAGTACTTTTGTTGTATTCCAAAACATTAGAGACTCTAATGCAACATTTATTTATTTTTATATATATGTACAAGTTAATATTATCATTTTTCCAATTGAAGTATTCTTCTTACCAACATTGAATATGTGTTATTCTCTTATCTACAAGTATTGCATATTTATAACATGATATCACATCTTAATCTTATTATTCTTAGTATTATGTATAAGCAATTAATTTATTCTAAATTATTTAAAAAATACCAAGCTAAGAATCTTATTTTACGATGTATTCCAACACTCTTTCCTTATTAGTTTTTGACACCCGTAACTATATCCATAGTCCATATGACATAGAAGTTGTCTTAACTTGCCAATTCTATCATCGGTTATCATGTAAGATGCATGCCTCTGACATGACAATTTCGAAAAGGTGTAGAAGTCGTGATTTGTCAACCTTTTTAAAGTGTTGGCAAATTGTGTTTTGTACATTTCTTCAACTGGAAGGTCCTTTGTGCTTACTATGTTTGCTTTGTTGAAAAGGTATCACCAAAAGCTTGTGGTCATACTGCTGGTAGAAAAGTAGCTTCTAGGGAGCAAGCAGTGATGAACATAAAAGCAGCTACTGATGCACGAAAAGAGAGTGGCTCTGACATTGTTATCATTGCACGAACTGATTCTCGACAAGCTATATCCTTGAAGGAATCTCTTTGGAGGTCGCAAGCCTTTGCTGAGGCTGGGGCTGACGTTATTTTCATCACTGCACTTACTTCAAAGGAAGAGATGAAGGCGTTTTGCAATGTTACTCCTCTAGTCCCCAAACTGGTATATTGCTTTTAAATGCATTCATAGACACCAATTAATGGGTATTGAACTCCGTATAGATTACTCCAATACATGGTATTACCGCAAATATATAATGCCTGTTGTAGATAGGTTTGCCAGCACTTATCTCAATGCCTATGATTGAATTAAGATGCGTTAAAGCAAGAAATCAGTAACATTGACTAAATCAACTAGTAAAACTGAGTCAACCTAGTTTGATCAACTTAGTCAACTCGATCCAATCTTTGACTGATCCGCAAGAACTAGTCCAACTCTCTTAGGACTCTTTCTTTTATTGAGTTTCTATTTTTTTTTTAAGTTGCATAAGTCGTCCTAATTTGTTTTTATTTCAATTTTAGAAAGATTATTTTCCTACTTAGTTGTTAATTTGTTTTATGTTTCTATGCTTTTCTAAGTTCGTTTTTTTTCTTTAGGTTATAATTAGAAATGTTTTTTTTTTTTTTTTTGATAAGTTTAAAAGTATTTTTAGGTGTGCAAATTGAGTTCTAATAGGATTAGACGGTTAGTAATATGTTATAGATAGATTAAGAAGTTACTTTTTATTATGTTAGAAGGTTTCTAAGTTGTTATGAAAGAGTTATCTATATAAAAAGCTCCAATAAGCAAATTCAGTTGTTAGTTTTTTAAAGATTGATTAATAAAAGATAAAAAGAAAAGATTTGTCTTCCCTTTCTTTGTTTTGTTTTGTTTTTTTTTTTTTTTTTGAGCATAAGAGTTCGATATTGAGTCTTTATTTTAATGTTTATGATTGATTTCCATCAATCTCAAACCTAGATTGAAGTTTCTAGTTTGTTTCGCTCAATATAGAGATTCTTCATTACTCCTAGTTCTTGGGATTTCACTTTAGAACCTGGTTTTTGACATAAACTCTAGGTTTGGTATTCTACCCTACACCAGTTGGTATCATAGCCATACTCTTTTGTTATTCATCATGCTGATGGGTACAAAGAGTCACGATCTTTTGAAGGGAGACTCACAAGACCATATTAAGCAAGGAGAAGTACGTAGTGCACTTGTGGAAGTTATTGTTCGGTTTGATAATGTTCATCAAACAATTGATGTGAGATTGGAGGTGTATTTAAAGCAAATTCAAGTCAAATACGGCAGAGAGATGGAGGAACTTCGAAGGCAGAAACAAGCTCTTGATGTGAGATTCAAATCACGTCGGAGTGAAATTCAATCCGTGGTCAAGGCCGAATTAGAACTACCACTATAGAGGATTTGTCAAGTTGAAGATGTTTTACAACTCTCTACACGTCTATATTTTCTTTCCCAATTTGCTGATAAAGGTATCTCTTCCCATTCCTAAGTTGCTCCCTAAACCGTCCATAGCCAAAATCGAATTTCCCAACTCCCAACCCTCCCTTCCCAACAAAATCCCTTTGTTCCACCACTTTCAAACCAAGTTGTTCATGGACTTACCCAACATTATACCTTATTGAAACACCAAAACTAACCTTGAAACCATCAACTTTCATATGACCTTTCCTATTCACCAAAATCAGCCAACAATTATCCCCCCACTATCCAAATCTACCATTTGGAAAACACTCACCATGAGGAGTTAAATGCTTTTTCGGAGTATGACAACGCCACACAAAAGCAACATTTTCAGCATCACTACAATGACCTTTGTTATCGTGAAAACAAGTGGGAAAATACTTTCAAACTTGAGGTGCCCACCTTCCATGGGACTATGGAACCCAAGTTATGTCTTGATGGGATGATTACAACGGAGGAGATTTTCAAATTGAAGGGAGTACTAGAGGATAAACGTGTTGATTATGCAATGACTCGCTTTCGTGATAATCTACCGCCTGGTTCAAGAAACTAAAAGACTCTAAAAAAATACTACGACAAGACTCCTATAAACATGTGGGAGAAATTGACTGCTAATAATTCAGAGTTCACTAAATTGTCTGTTTAGAATACTCTTATGGAAACTAAGGGACAATAGATATCTCACTTCATTTGTGGTTTAAGGAAGAATATTCAAATCCCATAATTACTATACATGCCATCAAGCGTTACAGAAGCTTTCCAGAGGGCATGGCTGATTGAATTGCAATTTTCCAAGAGTGACACTCCTTGGACCTCCTCTTATTCCAAACCCCAAGGTCACAACACTTCAGCTGCCCTTACACGAAAGGTTGCTACTTTAGGGACAAACAACAACGAGAAGAGTGCTTCTTTTAGAGGGAAGTGCAACATATGTCAAGAGTTTGGACACAAGGTTGTAAATTATCCAAACAAAAAGAAGATTAATGCTGCCTTATTGAGTTCTACTGATGATCCTCCGGTTGAAGACCATGAGGAATTACAAGAAATTGATGTCATAGACCAAGAAGAGTATTATGGCGAAGATGGGCAATCACTTTTAGTCGTTAAAAGGACCTGTTTCACACCCCGAGGGCCTATGATGAGAAGTGGTTAAGACACAAAATCTTCCAAACTACGGCTAACATTGGAGGCAAAGTATGTCATGTCTTGATTGACTTTGGAAACTGTGAATGTCTTACATCAACTGGTGGTTGATACATTGAAGCTTCCTACAAAATCACATCCTTATCCGTACAAGCTTTATTGGCTCCAAGAGGATAATGAGGCTCAAGTTGACAAGCATTGTTTGGTGCATTTCAGCATGGGCACCTACAAGACAAGGTTTAGTGTTATGTGATCCCCATGGATGCATTTCACTTACTTTTGGGTAGGCCATGGCAGTATGAAAGAGATGTGCATCATGACGGCAAGAAAGACACTTATTCCTTCATGTGGAATGACAAGAATATGTTCTTCTACCCAAAGAAAGATGTTGCACTCATCCCTCCTAATCATAGTCACCACAGTCACCAACTTTTTCAAAAAGTCGTGATTAAATCGCGATTTTTAGGAATGGTGATTAAATTACGACTTTTTGAAAAAGTCGCGATTTAGACAAAAACGAATGGGTATTGAACTTCATATAGATTACTCCAATACATGGTATTACCACAAATATAGGTTTGCCGATACTTATCTCGATGCATGTGATCGGGTGAGGTTGGAAGGAGGGACTGCGAGAGAGGTTGTTATTCCATGTTTGATCTGAAGTGGTGGTGTTGTTTTCTATACTCGATATGTTTGTATATTCGGTCGTTAATGCCTATCTTGTAGAAATCCAATACATTTTTCCATGTTTCTAGAACTTTATTAGTTTGGGAGAATTCAGTATTCTGCGATTAAATAATATAGTTTCTGTGTTCTTGTGTAGGCCAACATGCTTGAAGGAGGGGGCAAAACTCCAATACTGACTCCTACGGAACTTGAGGAAATTGGGTTTAAAATTGTGTTGTATCCACTGTCCTTGCTTGGAGTCTCTATTCGAGCAATGCAGGTGAAATATCTTTTTTTTTACTTATCAAAAAAAAAAAAAGATTTGATGTTTTTGTTCTAGTCTTTGGATTACCTTATCACTGCACTCCTGAAGATTCTAGGTGACCTATTCTGCATTTCAAGATTGATCATTGAATTTGGTTTGTTAGTTTCTTTGTATTGAATGGTGATGTTTACAATGAGTAAATACATTTAATAAAATGTTATGCATTGTTCATACACGGTTTAAGCCTTTTGTTTAATTAGAAATTGCTGCCACAAAGCTAAGGTTATGACTAGACTCCAGCTTGTACACCAGGAAAGAGGGTAATGGTTGCTGTCACAAAACTTTCCCAAACAATGATACCTGGAAGCAGCTTAAATATTACAACCAAGGCATGCCACTTCAGTTTTTTGTGTCATTTCTGCCCAACTAAACATCTCATTTAGTTAAGCTTGACCAAACGATCTCAATTACTTCTAACAAAACTTAAATTCATAACAACTAGCAAGTAGAAGGGTTTTTTCATGAAATTTAGTATTTGTTGAGTTCTTTTCTGCACATATAAAAGTCATATCTGAGTTTCAGCATTTTGGCCAAAGCATGTGTTGGACAGCCTTGGAATGATTTTGTAGCAAGAAAGCATCTCTCAACCAATGGAGAGCTTTCAATTTGGACTCGCATTGCTTGAACATGTTACCTTCCATTCCTTGGATTGTTTAATTCCTTCACCATTTATATGTATTCCCCAATCAGGAAGAGAAATGTTTAAGCTTGATGAAACAAAGTCCAACAATACATATTCAGCGTAGTCACCATTAGACTTAAATTATTGACAAAACTGTTCACTATGTGTAATTCGAGTCATAAGCGTCTTATGTGTAACATCTTTTGTTATAAATTATTGGAAGAACGTGAAGACTTCTATTCTAAGAGTTTTCTTTTTGGATGGGAGTTGGTTTGACAGAATGAAGACTTCTTTTCTTTCTAGTAAGGCTGCCTTGACCTCCTTGTTTGTTTGGCTTTTTCCCTTTGAAGTGGATTTTATACATCAAAAATAAAAAATTGATCCACTGTTCCTGGAATTTGACTTTTAGAAATCTTATTTGGTGAAGATATTTAAGTAACTCTTTGGGAAACATTTGTAGGATGCACTTACTGCAATAAAAGGTGGTCGCATACCTCCTCCTGGAAGCATGCCATCGTTCGAAGAAATCAAGGAAACCGCAGGGTTCAACGCTTATTATGAAGAAGAGAAGCGGTATCCTATCAGCACTAGTCAGCCAACTTTGCAGAAGGTGGGTGAATACTAGACTTCTCTATAAGACTGGGTCATTTAGACCAGCTTCCCATGTTATGATATTTATTTGATATGCCCATGTTTTCATACTGATGACATATGCCCCTTTGACTATGTTCTCCTGCCAAAAACTTCATTTTTAAATGTTATTAATATTTTGAATGTTTCAGTTTTTTAGAAAACCGAAACACTGTTGCGAAACAAAATTTAAAACCATGTTTGCGCATACCATTTGTATCGTGGACATCCTAAAATATTAGAAAAATAGTACTATGGTTGGATTCCTCCTTCATCAATCAAATGTTTCACCACTCATGGTAATTCATTGGGTACTTGCATTTATGTATGCCCTGTAAGTAGATCTTAGGGGTTCACTCAGCCATGGATGGTGCATTCAGTCATTCATAAAGGCTCTTCATTGTAGGCGTGCCTTCAAATTGCCCTGGTACCTGGGTCAACATGACGTATTGATGTGGCTTGGGATCCATGTCAAATACAAATATTAGAATGCTTCAAAGAATGATGAATCCTTCTTTTTTGAAAAAGGAAAAGTGCCTTGCTTCTGCTAGGATAAGTTTTAGACGTGCTCGTAATTCGGCTTGTGTCTGGATTTTCCAAATAGAAACCTAAGAATCAAGTCTGGTAGTGACACACGTGCACTCACACAAACGCACATTGGTGCATGCATGTCACCCTTGTTACTTAGAATTCCATCTTATGCATGGGAATGAACCATCTCTACATTACGAAAGTTATTGAGAAAGAAAGCAATGATCCTCATTCCAGAACCATTTGTGCAAGCCTTACAAAATGTGTTCCAGATCCTCATTTTGATTGACCGAAGGCTGAGAACTGTCTTGGGTTCTAAACATTCATGTCCAGGGCTTGCTTTGATCCAACACACTTAAAGAAACAAACCTAGACAGAACTTGTACTCTTTTGAAACACAATGACTTTTGGACGATTGGCTATCTTGTTTCTCTAGTGTTCCTTAGAGTTTGCCACAAGAAGTCAATCGTGGATCAGATTGAGGATTTTCAATCAACATTTTTAAATGAATTAATATGGTAAGATAAATGCATGGAGAAGATGTAGATCAAGTGGTTTAGCATTTATGGAACCCCCCTCCCCACAAAATTGTTTTCGATTGATATGGGAAGTCCCTCAAATAAATGCATGACATAAAGATAAGGTGATTTCACTTTTATGAGAAAAAAGTCTCTAAATATGTTTTGTTTAATGGTGGGCTCCCTGTAGGTATGAAAATTTTAAGAAGGCTTTTACAAATTTTATAAATAGCAATAAAAAGTCCTAAAGGGCACAAGGGCTATATATCCAAATTGGACTCCATTTATTGGGAATAGGCCTTCTAAGTCTCGGATTTGAATTTTCACAAATAAAACCCATGATCCAATAATTCTAAATGATCCACGTTAAGTATTGGGCCCATCCACTCAACAAATGGGTTATGATTAAGTCTAAAATCCACTAAAATGGATAAGATTAATTATCAAATATCATTTAAATCAATTATGTAAAATCCAGTTATGTTAAGAATTTAAATTATTCTCTTACCCTAAATTTATAAATACCAAAGCTTCTCATACCTGGGGGGATCATTAGGATCACTATTTCTTAGAAGTAAAAAAGCTCTCCCCTAGGAAAAGAAGAAGCTCTTAAGTCCTTGTTCAAAAAAGAAGCAAAGTTTTTCATAAGAGACTTGGACTCTAATTAAACAGAAGATCAAGTCTAAAACCTCTTCTCCAAAAGTTAAAAAATCATTCTCAATTGATCAAGCGTGAAGTTTGGAGAGAAGAAAATCTACAACAAACTTCTAGAAAAGATTAGACCTAAAAGTCATTCCCTAAAATCTAAGAAATCAATCATTCTCAGTTGATCAAACACAAAGTCCAGAGAGAGAAAAATCTACAACAAGCTTCAGCAAAGTCTTGAAAGAAAATAAAGCCTAAAGGCCTTCTTGACAAATACAGTAGTCCTTCTCAAGTGATCAAGCTTGAAGTTTGAAGAGAAGAAAATCTACAGGAAATCAAGTACAACAAAGTCACTAGCAAAACAACATTTTCAATTTATCAAATGCGAAACTCAGAGACAAGAAATCTATACCAAGACTTTATGGAAAATCAAGCACCACAAAACCACCATCTAAACAACCTTCTTAATTGAACAAGCGCGAAGTGATGGAATGTCATTGTATTTCCTCCAAGAATTAATATTTATAACATTTATCTTAACTTGGGCAAAAAGAGGATCGAACCACTAGGACAAGGGGGTTGAATAATGCAAAGAGGATGAAATCGAGTCAAACCAAAGCGATAAAACTATTTAATGGTTTTGGAGTCACAAAAATAGAAATATAAGTTGCTAGAAAATAAACTAATAAAAAGGAATAACTATGGAAAGAGAGACCATTGGAGAGAGAGTCCACCTATAGCAAATTATCCTACTGTCTTTTATTCACTTGTAACTCAATTATAAGGATTTGGTGTTAACTCCTTATATTGGAAGATTTAACAAAGAAAGCTTAATTTTAGAAAACCTAAGGTAGAGCTCCTTCACTTACTAAAGTGTGAAGCTCCTACCACTAAATATCTAAAAATGTATGAAACATTTTGACCTTATCCAAGTATGATTCATCAAGTCTAACATATAATGTGTAGTAGTTCACTATAGCCTTGATCCATAAGAGTTGGACACGACTTGAAGTGAACTCATGAACATTAAAGCATAATAAGAGAAGGAGAAACTAAATTACATTAAAAAATAATCTTGCTCTAGGCTACTCCACTCTCCAATGAAGGGATAATTAACCAAAGATCGTTGTAAGTAAGCTAAAAAGATAAATGAAGGTAAATAAGCCTTCCTTAATTGAATAAAAGTAAGTTACACTCTCCCACAAGTTTACAGAACTATAAAAGAAACCTAATCTAAAAATGAAAAATAAAGGAAGAGGGGCCTTTTCCTTATTGGAGAAGGGCGCCATTTATAAAAAACCCGAGGTTCTAAAAAATTCCTTTAGAGATGCCCTCACCATTTTTAGTAATTTCACATGTGAAACGAATTCCTAAAATTTTAGGGTGACCTAAGTTACTTTCATCACATCTCGGCATGTTTTCACTGCACCTTGGTCATCTTGGCTCCAATTGGGTTGGGTCTTGATTGGTCTTCTTTTGACCTCCTAATTGCAATGCAAAGTCATTTTGGTGCTTTTGTGTTCAAATTAGATGATTTGATATTTGACCTCCACAATGAATACACATGTAATTAAATTTTTGACAAATCCATTTATTTCATGCAATTATATTTATTTATCATGGTAAAACATGCAAAATGATAATTCAAGGCATAACATGATTATTTACTTAATATGGTAAAATAGGGACGTAAATTGAGTCAAATGTCTAGGAAATGTACAGATAAATCAGTGTTTTGAGACACTGATTACACTACTTACATTTTTTTTAGTCCCTAGAATATAAATTATCATTTTCGTAGGCATTTTGATTGTATTTAATGAATGTAACAAGCCCTTAAAACTTATGTTACCCCTAGTAGACGAGTTTAACTCGTAAGGGTTTGCAGATAATATACCAATAAAATTCAAAACAACTTGAAGTAAAAATGATCAAAATCAAAACTTATATTTAAAAGTACAGGTCAATTAAGATTTGTCAGTCATTTGGATGTGATATTGGTATAGAGTCCCAACTCTTATTTCTCTATAAACAAACTTAGATTCAAATTAACCTTTAAGAAATGATATTTCTAACTTAGAAAGTTTAGAAATTTGATTTCTTAGAGTGAATACTAACCTTCTATTTAACCAGGAATAATTGGATTAACTTAGGGTTTAATTCTAAACTTAGCATCTTGTCTTGGGTAGTGAGAAGTGTGAATGTTCACTTTACACTTGATGACTTTTAATCTACTGAACTCTTAATTCTAAACTTTTTATTTTGATTTTTTCTCTTTTGTTTCAAGGGATTTCTTTCTTTTCTTGTACTTTACTCTTTCTTTCTTTTCTATTCTCCTTTTTCACACTTTAAGGAATACAAGTAGCCATTTTCAAAGCACCAAATCTAATTCAATGGTTATCATTCAAGACGTATTCAATCCAATTATGTTTTTCTTCTAATCAGCCCACCGAATGAATAAGGAAGTCAAAGTTCATCAAACCCGATTTTTCCTAATACTCTAGGTTTCAGAAGGTAAAGACTCACTCAATTCAATCTAGGCTCCTAGTAATCTTATTAGAAGTAACTCAAAATTTAAGATAACTTTGATCTAATATTTGCCTAAGAGAACACTAATGAGGACTCTAGATCAAAGCTTTTAATCGATTAGGGATTTAATATTTTTAACAAAGTTCTAAAAATACAAGTTAAGATCTTTAAAATAATAAACCAAAGCTGCTAAAATAAATATTTTTCTTAAAAAAATTTAAAATTTTGTGATTTTTGGAATAGAATAAAAAGAAAGTAGATGAAAATCGAACCCTACACCCTCAAACTTAAACATGATATTGTCCTCAATATCTCAACAAGCAAAAATGCACATGCAAAAATAAAAATTAACAAAAAGAAATGGAGTGGGTTGGATAGTATCTGAAATTGATCTTACAGTCATGTTGTTACTAACACAATGTCTCTTAAAATGAGATAATACACCACTCACCATTGTCACAACGTTAATTGTACTTGTGATATTAATCGTGGTCATGTTGTATGAAGTCAGAAGCATTACGAAAGGTATTGTGCTCATAACCTGGGTGAATGGTTCCTAGGCTATGTCAGTAAAACACATACCAGTAGTTTTAACGTACATTGTGTAAAATAGAAACAAAACAAAATAATTACGAAAAAGAAATAAAAAGAAATTGAAATCCTAAGGCTTGGATGGTGTGGTAACTTTAATTATCGTTTAACGTTGTAAGGCTTAACCCATCACTTTTTAGCATGTAGAGCTTGGGTGCATCGGGTATGTCATTTCGATTTGTCAATGACTATTTGTAAAATGCTAGTAAGGTAAAAACCTATTGTCAGGTAGACCGTTCAGTTCTATTAAGTTTTGTGCAACCCCAAACATATAAGACTACTTATGATTTTTTTTTATAACCTACCACTATGGTTCTGAACTACTAACTATTCCCAATAAAGGAAATGGCCAAGTTTTAGGCCAATAGAAGCGAAGAACTATATTATTCATTCAAAATCAAAAACAAAAAGAGTGGGTTGCATCTTAGAAATGCTAAGTTTAACGTCTTTTGCAAGACAAAAACTTAGTTAATCTTGATAAACGGGATCATCAAGAAGAAGTATTCCTCTTGTGGTGTACACTCAAGAAAAGGTTTGAGACATTGGTAGTTCACTTTGAAAGTGGATCCGTTCTTAGGATTAATGACTTCAACAATACCATGTAACTGTTTGTATATGATGTAGGCTAGTCCAACGAGATTTGAGTTTTCTTGGAAAAAAGTGGAGTTTGTTATCATACAACAAAACTCTTTGACTTAGGAAGAAATTCCTTCTAAGAATATGTCTATCATGAAAGTATTTTGTACATTCTTTGTAACATTTGGCACAATCGTAAGAGTCATTTATGATATTTTCTAACTCATCAAGTTATAACTTACGATCCTCACTGACTTTATCAAAATTAAAATTAAGGCTTTTGATCATCTAATATGCACAATTTTCAAGTTCATCAAAGAGATGACAGGCCTTGAAAAAAACTATTTGATATGGAGACATCCCTATAGGTGTCTTGAATGTGGTTCTATAAGTTCACAATGAATTACTTAATCTCAAAGACCAGCATTTCCTCGAAGGATTGACAATTTTTTCTAAGATGGACTTGATTTCCCTGTTAGAAATCTCCACTTGCTCACTTGTTTGTGGGTGATAAGGCGTGGTAACCTTATGTGTTATGAGGTATTTTCTCATCAATGAAATGAAAATTGTGTTGCAAAAATGCGAGCCACCATCGCTTATGATAGCTTGAAGAGTACCGAATCTTGCAAAGATCGCCTCTTTGATGAAACTAATCATCACCTTATAATCATTCGTCCTACATGTTACGGCTTCAACCCATTTCAACACATAGTTGACGACAACAAGAATGTATTAGTAACTCTGAAAGATATAAATGGGTCCCATAAAATCTATGCCCAAACGTCAAAATTTTTTATCATTCAGATAGGTTTTTAAGGCATTTCGTTATTTTTTGAGATTTTTTCTAATCTCTAACATCGATAATAAGATTTATTGAATTTGTGGGCATCACAGAATATGGTAAGCCAGAAGAAATCACACAATATTTTACCAACGGTTTTCTTACCATTGAAGTGGCCTTCACAGGCATGAATATGGCAAAACTCTAAGATTTTAACTTACTCACAAGTTGGAATACAACGTCTAATGATTTGGTCAGAACAATACTTAAATAAGTACGACTCATCCTAGAAATATCACTTGATTTTTGAAAGGAGATGGAGTTTCTCTTTTCTAGTCCATGAGATTGACAATTGACCTGTAATTATGTAGTTAACAATGTCAGCATATATACCATAGAGCATTGGAATGAGAGATTAGCATAAGTTGCTCATCAGGAAAGGATTAAGAGATAGGTAAAGATTCCTCATATGATTTAGTTACTATCCTAGACAAATGATCTGCTACAACCTTTTGTACGCCCTTTTTATTTCGTATTTGAGATCAAATTCTTGCAAAAAGAAAAATCCAACAGATTAGTTTTGTTTTAATATCCTTCTTGGTTAGAAGGCATTTCAATGCAACGTGATTTATATAGATCATGATTTTCGATCCTATTAGGTAGGGTCAAAACTTATCAACGTCATAGACCATTGTTAGTATTTCCTTCTCTGTTGTAGAGTAGTTAAGCTGAGTATCGCTAAGAGTTTTACTAGCATATTCTATAACATGAGGATCTTTATCGATTCGTTGACCAAAAACGTCTATCGTTTAATCTGAAATGTTGCACGTCACCTCCAATGAAATGTTCCAATTTGGATGTTAAATGATGGGAGTCGAGATTAACTCAGACTTTAGTTAGTTGAATGCAAAGAGATATGATTCTGAGGAGTTGACAGGAACATCCTTGCCTAATAGTTTACGTAAAGGTTTCGAGATTTTCTCAAAATCTTTTATGAATCTACGATAAAATCCTACATAGCTATAGACACCCAATTTTTGTGATTGTCTGATTCGACAACTTGTCACCCAATTGCTAAGATTCTTGATGATGAACGAATATTTTGAAGATTTTTCTTCGTTACTAGACATGTTTCCAAAGTTCAGATGAAATATTCAATGCAAAAATATCTTAGAAACTACACTACACTAGGAAAATGTGACTCGAAATATAGAGATCATCATTTTGGGATTAAAAAAAAAAGTTTTACCATAAAAATCATCAAAAAATTATTAAATTACCAAAATACCCCTGACATCAAAACACCCTTAGAGCCTATATTACGCTTAGGAAGACCCTTTTTAACACATAAAATGACAACTTGAAACCAAAGAAACTGTTTTGTCAATTTTCACAAAAATTGATCAAATTATCAAAATGCCCCTCGTGGGGCTTGCACTTATTTCACGACAAAGATTTGTAAATGACATAAATTGACATTTATAATGAATTTCTTAAAGAAAATGATTCCAAAACATCGAAAAATGACATTTCAACACAAAAGCACTCTTTGAGGACAAAACAGTAATTTTCCAACCTTAAAATTCGAAAATCTAAAATCAATAATTAAAAATCTTAGTAAATTTAAAGTGAAATCTAAATAAATCAAAATTAAATTTTTTTAACAAATAAATACAATTAATTAAGCCCATGGACCAATTTCAAGCGACATTCCATTTACTCAAGTGGGTCCCACCTGACATTTAATTAAAGAACCTCTATCGAGGGTTTCAAAGAATTTAAAATAATTAAATAAACCCTCCACCAAGGAATTTTCCAAAAGATTAAAATTTTAATTCTACTTAACTTAAGAAAACTAAATCCAAATAAAATATCACTTGAATCTTATCTAAAACAACTTGAATATTACTTAGAGATAGACTCTATCTAAAAGAAATTTAGTCTAACTCTAACCTAATCTAAAACTTCTATAAAAAGACATCTTTATCACAAAATCTTGTAGGTTTTCAAAATTCCTAAAGAAAATAAGTCATAAACTCCCCATAACACTCCTAAAACTATAAATCTAAAGTCCCTACTCATACCTATACCACCAAGCCTAGAAACTGATACAAATCAAGGAATATCGCACAAGGAACGCTCACCGTCAAGTTTTTAGGGAACCAATCGCCACAATCACACAAGTAAAATAGGTAATCTTATTATCCTTATTTCAGATTTAGCCGTTTTTTGTAATGTAGATTTTTTTGATAATAGTAGATACCGATTTCCATCGAGCAGGATTGGTGGTTAATACCTTCCAATCTTGTAACCTGATCACCGTACCCATAATTTATTCGTAGATTTTGCTTTATTTATTTCAAGTTAATTTGGCATCCTAGACCGTAAAATTAGATGACAACTCCAAAAAATTGGATTCGTACCCTTTTGATCAAGGTGCTTTCAATGGCGACTCCACTAGGGATTTTTAAGGATCAAGTTTGAAATTATCAAAATTTTACATTACAAAATTGACCTATTCTCTTCACTTATTGGCATGTGATCCTCTCTTTGGATAATATATATATGTGGCGCCCCGCCAAACGCTAACACAAATCCCAAGGCCAAATCCCAAGGTACTAGGTGGCACCTCGAAATTTCGGCATGGTCTCCTCTGTTTATGTTAGCGTTTCACAGAACTCAAACTTGATAAACCAATTTATAACAAAATCTGTATATAAAAATGTAGATACAGGAAAATAACAGCGGAAGGCTAATTACATCTAACATGTAAGTAGATCAGAGTGCGGAAGATTTAATCATATACAGGCTTACCAAAACACTCTCACTCTAACATAGGCCTAAACTCTCAATCCAAAAACTACATACATCCTGGATGAAACTGACAATTCTAACGGATGTAGCCTTAGTGCTCACCAGACAATGAACTCTGATCGTCGATCTAACCGACCAGATACTCTTCAATTACTGACTCTACGCCTGTCTCGGTAGCTGCAAGTGCTGAAACAAAAAAAATAGGAAGGAAAGGGTGAGTAACGAAAGTTACCCAGCAAGTCCACAGCCAATTCCTACCAATAACCCTTCCTAAGCATGATCGAATAAAGCATACTGAATATTTTTAATACATGCAAGGTTTTACAAGATAAAATACGATCAACTGGTACATATAGCCAGGGATGAGCAACTAAACAGTTTAAAGATTACACATGGCATCAATCATCCATACTCATTATACATTTTCCATTCTATGCAAATACCGTTGACAACATTAAAACGATAGACATGCTTTTCAGTTTATAATTCGAAATATAACAACAGATACATAATACAAGTGGTGGAGTATTGGAATTAAAGAGTTGGGATTCCGACTGGATCGCTCCCAGTCAGGACATGATATTCCTCAATAACATCGTAGTTCCTGATTTTGTGGCTGGTCGTGTCTACCACGCTTGCGGAACCATTTATCCGGCTCAGGCTGGCCGTTTGACGTGACCGTAAGCAATGGGTCTCTTTTCGATGTGTCAGAACGTTCGACTACTACTAGATTGTTAGTGATCACTGACTAATCATCTTCGTCTATGCCTATCAGGCGTGCATGTGATTCCCAAATGACACTCCACTCGTATACGACCACCTTTACAATACACGTTCACTGGTAAAGATAAGAAAGGAATGGACCCGGATTCCAGTTGTGACTCCACTCTCATACGCGTCCCATACCACGTATGAGTTTGGTGGTCCCTACCGTACATCCCAGGATAGTGTACCCCTCCGGATGATGTGACACACTATCCCTTCAGGCATTCACAAACCCTTTAACAGCTCACAAAATAGCTACGTACATATATGATTTTTCATTTAAAACAAAAGAGAAATTAACAGAACAGGGTTGAGAACGGATATCCAGTTCCTACCATGCAACCGTGGCCAATCGGCCTAAAATAAATAACAGTACTCAGCGCAAGCGCTAACATAATCGGAAATAAACATGCAACCCTTTCATTAATAACCTGGATATCCTTTCACCAACCTACACACAACATACAATGTAAAATGCAGACATCACCCCTCGGGTGTGATTCTGACATTTTACCGTTCATTCCCTTTTCCCATTCTCTCAACATTCTCATTTTTCATCCTTTCAAATCAACCATTCATTTTCAATCTTTCAAAGTCATTCTTTTGGTCTTTCCATTGAAAACCACCGAAGTTTATTCAAAAACAAGGTCCCGATGTGCACGGGGCAAAAGCTGTTAAAAATCATGAAAGCTGGTGAAATTTGGCTAAGTGTCGGAAACTCAATTTTTCAAACTTTTCGAAATTGAAAATGGATTTTTCGAAATGAAAGTCTCGATCATGAGATTCGACACCATATAGTTTTTGTAATCTAATTCAAAGAAATGCGAAAGTTATTTCATTTTGAAAACTTGCCGAAAACGTCGAAAATTACGTTTTGTTCTTTAAACCAAAATTCGGATTTTGATCCTTTGAGATTTGGATCTTAAAATCATTCCCATTGTTCCGAAATGGGGGGTAAAACCTTAATTTCATTAAAGAACTTAAAGTAAATGGAAAGTAAAAATTAAAGAGGACATTTACTTTAATGTTTTTAATGAAATAAAGGGTGAGAAATAGTGTATAAGGTGTGAGGAGGTCAAGCCAAGAGTCAGAACACTGTTCTAAAGAGAACTGTGTCTGTCGGTGGCTGTCGGCGGCAGGAACAAGATGCTGTCGGTGGAACCGACATAATACACATCGGCAGATGTCGGTGGGACCGACGGTCCTGCCGACAGTGTAAAATTTCTCGCGCTGTTTAGCTTCGTCGGTGGCAGAAGCTCCATTCTGTCGGTGGGACCGACAGAATGCCTTCGGTAGGTACCGGTGGCACCGACCCTTCCCACCTACAGCCTGAACCTCACTCGCGATTTTTGGGTTTTCGATCCCTTTTTCGATTTTCTTTTTCATTCTTCGAACCATTCTACCCACCCACGATTTTGTTATCAAAATTCGATCAAACATAAGCAAAACACCTACTTCTACCATGAATTTGAAATCGAACAACAACTTTCTACGATTTAAATGCAAACAATAAGTTTTATTTTAAAACCCTAAATACACATTTGAGAAATCTAAAGTTACCAATAAGAATTGGAAGTCCCTTACATGGTTGTGGACGCCAAGGGTACAAGCTAGCACTACAACTCAAGGTTGGATGGCTCAAGAGTCGAGGTTGGGCTGACTTGGATGCGAAACGAGCGAGGGTTTGCAAGGTATCCGACAATGACGTTCTCCTTCGCTTCTACAATGAAGTATAGACCTAGCTCCTAACTCGATGAAGCCCTCGGACGGAAGATGTGGAGGTTTACTCGAGCTACCCGGCTGGTTTTTGATGGAGGATGGAGAAAATGAACAAGAACGGGTAAGTAAAGATGGTGAAGTTGTAGCTCTCGACGTAGCCGACAACTTTGTCTTCTTCGTCGAGGTTCAACTCGGCTTCGTTCGGGCTAGAACTTGAAGGGAATGGGTTGAAACCCTTGGGTTGAGACGTGGCTACCGTTTGGTTTCCTTGGAAAAGAAGAGAAATGAAATGAAATAAAAGAAATAAGATTTCTTTTATAATAAAGCTGATGGCATACTTGTAATTTTCCCATCATTTCTAACTTCGTTCGTAACTTAACCATTCGGACTCGAAAATTGACAAGTGAATATACCATTTCGAATAATTTTTCGCTACGGACCTAATGGTATCATCAAATCTTTTCGATTCTCGCTCTAATGAAATTCCACTGTTTTGGATCCCACTTAACACGAAATTCGAGGATTCTATAACTTCTCCATCCGAATTCGAATTCGGACTTGCTTACAGGCTAATGTATATATTTCGATCCTTTTGAATCTAATGGCGAAGTTGATTTTCCTCGAAATTAATCATAGCAATATTCGAGTATTTTACTCTTAGTCTCTCATTCGATATTTTCTTCCAAATCTCACCATTTAATTTCCTCGAGATATGAGTTGAAAATCCGGGGTGTTACAATATATATATATATATTTTCTATTATTTGATTATTATGATTTTTTTTTTGCATGGTTTTGAAAACCAAATGCTTGAAATTACAGCTCCCTCTTATTTTGGGGTATATTATTTTATCCCCATCGACGATCATCATTTGGCAACCCAAAACAATCGAAGATTTGAGGTTCAAATAAAAAGGAGAAGGTTAAGAAAATTTTAGGTCGTGTAAAGGTTGTTTAAAGAAGGGTAGTGGTTGCAATTAGGTTCGAACCATGGTTTTAAAACTCGGTTTCACATCTCTTCTCGTCAATGCCAGATACCGAGTTATCTCGGACGAGTTTTCTGATATTCCAAAAATGAACGTGAGGTATTAAATTTCGTTCTAAAAATTGATTTGTGCGTCCGTCTCGTTCATGCCTGATACCAAGACGACTCCAACGATACGTCTCAGTCTCGGACGAGTTTTAAAACCATGGTTCAAACCCAAATTGTTGTAAAGAATTGCTTACGTGGCTGTTGTGACTAAAAGACAGGGACTACGGTGTTCGTACGGTGAGACCAGTAGCAACAAAAAAGAAAAAATCAAGAAAGGAAAAAAATAACGAAGAGGAGAGATCTGACGACTTGTACAGTGAGCAGCCATGATCAAATCAGGAGAGAAAATCTGAGAACATAAAAGAAATAGGAGAATGTGATCAGGGTAGGTTGAAGAATAAAAATTCAAAGACTAGAGGGTGTCTGTTTAGAAGAAAATCGTGTAAAGGATGGGATGTGCTACTAGTTGGTGACAATTGAAGAGAGAGAAAAGAGGAGAGTGAGTGAGTCCTGTGAGTGTGTGGCTGAGGAGAGATGAAAAAGAAAAACAACGTTTTTTTGTGAAAAAAAAATCTTACCCAGGCTGACGTTCTTGTTGCCATTTTTTTTTTTTTAATTTGGGAAAATTTGCTTCATAGGTTTGTTAGTGAAAATACCTTGGTTGGGACCCACATCTTTGTAAAAATAAAGAGTTAAAATGATTAAAATCTGTTAAGTTTATTGTTTAACAAATCATGGCTGATACCGGCCCACATCTTTAAATGATTAAAGTTTGTTTGTTAGGTTTGTTACTTCACAAATCTTACAATGGGATCCACATTCGATAAGATTTAAATTGTTACTGTTTTCATTCACAATGTCATGGCCTCCAAATTTAATTTTATCATTTGATGCCAGTGTTCTAGACAATGAAATTCTTCGAATTAAAAAAAAAAAGGGGGGGGGGGGGGGGGAAGGGGTGGTGGGGGGTTATTTTTCATTATTGAAATTTAAGTTTAATTTTGGGAGTTCAGTGGAAATTCGGTAGCTGCCTATTTTCAAAACCTTGGATCAAAGAGAAAAAAAGAATAAAATAATTGTGAATATATATTCTTTATCCAAACTTTTGATGAAATCTACGAGGCTGTGTTATTATTGTCCATATGCTTATCCATGTAGGCTAAATTTGTTGCATGACAAACTTAACAAAGCAAGGGAGTTTTGAAATAAAAATTCAACAGGTGGATTTGCCAGATAAAATTTTCAAAATAAAATAGATATTCAAAAATCAATCAATAGGCCATTAAACATTTGGTGCACAAATGTGATATATTCCTCATATGCTCTCTTGATGCACTGTCTTTTTTTTCCATGATGTTGGATCTCTTGATGCATTATTTAATAATTATGTCATTATATGTTATTTGATCAAGATAGAGCTCGGGTTATTAATTGTTGGACATGCACCTTTTGTGCATCACGCTTGTTATTTGATATGATTGATCTGAAATTGTTCTTAAATGTTGGATGCTATTGATATCATGTGATACATTGCATGCTCTTGCCACGTACTCTTGACCATCATATGATAGTTTGCCATTACACGTGCTTAATATGAAATTGTCAATAATACTGGGATTCTGGATATGAGGACGTCATATGGCATATTACTTTTCTCTAATACATCGTGTGATATCTTATCATGGGTTGATCGTGATATATGATTATTGATTATTTTGGATTGCTTAATATTGTGATTTTGGATATGGCCCGCGGACCCATTATTTGAGAAAATTGCCCTGGGCACACTTTATCCTTTTGCAGATATTCACGAGCATGCATATTTGATGTTTACATCATTATTCGTCCTTCGTTAGCCCCATAATCGAAACATAACCAACCTGATCCCTCAGGACACGGGTGATGCATGCAAACACTACAATTTCATTCCAGTACCTTTATGTATATTAAATTGGAACATCACATACTGTCTAACTAAATGAAACTAGGAAGTATATCGGTGTTTCAGGCTAAAATGACCTAAATTTTGTCCCAACCTAAGTTCAAATATATATTAAGCTTAAAGACCTAAACTTAGGTGTGATTCCTTTAGGCCACGATTCGACCCAACTTTATGTGTTCCCAGATTGCAATTCTTCAATTTGACCAACAAGTAAGTGGGCCGACCGATCTACACCACTCAATTTTAAAACTCGTAATATCGATTTGTCCCAATATAAAATTAGTGAAATATACAAAGTTAAACCAAACCAGTTGGCCCAATTGGTAAATGAATCAAACCGATCGATGTTAAATTGATTAGACCAATTGGTTTTAGATTCAAAGATTTAGACCAATTTACAACAAAGGAGTCAGTCTTGTGATTTAATCAATCAGTCTGACCAAGGGTTCAAACCAATCAAGTTTAGACCCTGACTAATATGTATCACTCTTGTGATCACTACGAGCTTATAGTACATTCGAACTCATCATTGTCACCAAATTTGAGTTAATACATCTTAAATATTTAATCATGTGGTTAAGAGTCAATCTTTCTGAATCAACTATTAATCTGAGTTCCTTTCGACTAGGTCATAATTGTTCATTAATGCTCTAAATCACTTATTATGCCAATTTGGGCCCGTCAAAATAATCATCTTGCTAGAATACCGTCGTCAAGTCTGAATAACTTATCATTGCCTTGTGAAGGAACAATTACCATGGATAACAATTTATCATTGTCTTGTGAAGGAATAACTACAATGGATGAAGTAATACTTCGTCAGATTTTAGAAATTTTCAAATACAAATCACTGCATCTGTTAAGACATAGATTGATGACGTGAAAGATTAAAAGAAGAAAGATAAAATTGAAGAGCCTCAAAATGTTTTTAACCTTGATGAAGACTAAGAAGCAAATCAAGCATCTATCAACCCTATCTTAGCTTATAGAGCAGCTCAGGTTGAAACTACATTGAAGCATATCAAGAACCCAGATGATCTCGCCCTTGGATTAGGGGCAATGACATTGTTTTATACTATCTATCTGCCAGAAAAATTCACCATGCCAGATATGGATAAATTTCATGGGATTAGATGCTCCAGGACTCATGTGAAAGTATACGTCGGCATCATGTAAGCTCAAGGACTAAGTGAGGAACAAATGACTCAACTCTTTCAAAGAACTCTCATGGGGCCTGTTTTGCATTGGCTCATGTTATTGGACTCATTTTGTGTGAAAACCTAACACGAATTGGTAAAGTAGTTTATTAATTGATATTCGTTCAACACAAACATTGAACTCACAAAACAATATCTAAAAACAACCAAGGAGAAGTCAGGGGAGACCTTCACTGAACTCATCGCCCGATGGAAAGCTAAAACTGCTCAGTTGTGGAACTGACCTCAAGAAAAGAATAGGTCAAGATCATCTTCAGGAATCTCACTCATACTTATGTCAAGTATTTGATGCCTCAATATCTTCTCACTTTTCAATCTTTCTTCGAAGTCAGAAGTTAAGTAGAAGATGGGCTCCTTTTAGGAATTTTTGGTAATTCGATAGAATCTAAACCTAAAAGGTTGAAGCCCAATACAAATGCGCTACAACTGACCAACACATCAATAGCACCATCTCCCCAAGCTACTAGACATTCACAACCTAGATCGTAAAGACAATTTACTAACCTTAAGATCTCTCTCAGAACTACATATCAAAATGTATTGAAAAAGGGTCTCCTCACACCTTTATAACCTAGGCCTTTACCTAATCCCATTCCTCAAAACCATCAAGACAACTTATTCTGTGAATTTCATCAAATGCCTAGTCACCACATTGACAGGTGCATAGCTTTGTGTCATGTTGTTCAAAATCTAATTGATCAAAAGATTGTCACTGTTACCGCCCCTATTGCATCTAATGTTACTACCAATCCGTTGCCTACCTATCAAAATTAGCTTCTACTTGTTTTAAATCAAATTTCCTTAGCAGAACTAAAACCAATTTGCCTATTTTCTTGCATTCGCCCAATCGATCCTAATGGTCTATCTTCATTCATCGAGATGAATTCATGGCAGAAACAGTGTCGGAAGACAGAGTTTGTCGAAGCAATAAGTCATTCAACATATGATAGACTCAAATCAGAGTATGAAGCAGTGATCCATTACGAAGACATTCGAAGTAGCACAGATCTCGACATCACGGTCCATCCATTTGAGTATTTTTCTTAGCTTTGAAGTCAATCATCATTAAGCCATTTCTAGATTTGATTTAGCTAGTCATGTTAGTTTTTATTCCGTTAATCACTTTAGTTTTTATTCAATTAGTTGTGTTAGTCATGTCAATCTTTATTTAGTAGTCGTATTAGTTATTTGGTCGTTTAATTCTAGTTGAATCCATCAGTATTTGTTATAAAAGTTTTTCTCAATTCTAATAAAATAAAAGAATCTTTTAATTATCATGTGTGCGATAATGATTTGAGTATAAAATCCAACATGAAGAAGAGCCTTAAACTCAATGATCGAATTTGATAAATATTGGAATTAAAGAATAGCCTGAGAAGAGCGATTTGGTCTTACCTTTATTCCCAAAGGAACATGAGAAAATAGTAGACTTACTTGAAACATTAGACAATGACAATGTTTACGCATGGTCTTTAGAGGATATGATTAACATTACATTGACTAACATTGAATCTTGTTGCATCCAAATACTAGACTAATTAAGACATGAATTCAAAAATGATTCTCAAAGTCGAAATCATTAGAGTAATGCATTAGAAGTTACCAAAAAAAAAATGACAAGATTCACATCTGAAGAAGAAACCATCATACTTTTCACTACTGAAAAGAAAAATTCTTCGAAAATCCTCAAGAGTTGAACGATTTCAAGTAGATGTGGAGAACTTAACATTATGAAGAAGAACTACACTCGAGTTTTTGTGTGTAAAAATTCTAAAGATCGAAGACTCATCCAAGACATTACATTCGTTCTCAAAAAATGACCTAACTCGACAAACCGATCAAGACATCATATTCTTATAATCTTAGCCAGATCAAACGGTGTTTCACCTAAGAAGACTTTCTTTAGCTGAATCATCTTCTCATTCTTACCCACACAAAAATAAAAAAAAATAAAAAAAATCATTTCTTTAACCCTTTTTAGTCTATATAAAAAACCAGTAATCTTTTCTTTCTAAACCACACCTACCAACCCTAAGAGGGTAGTTTTTGTTTTGAACTATGTTTTGACCTAATCCCGAACAAAATTGGGGTACTTATGCAATTTGAGAAGTTACTTTAGGCTTGGTTACACAAAAAATATTCTCTCAAGAAAAGTGGTATTCAAAAGAAAATCTCTTATCAAAAGATACGAAAAGAAAAAAATAAATAAATAAATAATGTCAAACTAGGGGCATTCTCAAAAAGGAGATAATCAAAAGAATTTGTAGAACAAAAGAATACCAAACTAAAGGCCTTTTTTAGAAGTTGAACCTTTCACGCCTTCCTTCTTAACCTTGTACTAAGTCCACTTATGAAACCTTCTTGAACACTAATTAATTTGGTTAAAGAGCAAGAGCCAAAGATTGTCGAGCTAAATCTGCAAGATCATCGAGAGAAAGAAAAGTCTACTAAGTTGAAAATCCAAAAGGGCATTTAGCCAAAAGTTAGGGCATAACTATTAAAAAAGGGAAAAGTTGCTAGCTTGAAAACCTGAAAAGGCAACTTAGGCAATAATCAAGACGGCCTAGAAGAAAAACAAAAGTTTGTTAAGGGAAAACTTGAAAATGCAACCTAGGAAAAAACTAGGGCATCAAAAAGAGAATCCCACTGAGCTGAAAATCAATGAGAACTGCTCAAGCAAAAGCAATGGCAAACATCATAACGTGTTCGAGCAACAACATGGATCTTCCAGTAAAAAAACTCATCTTCAAGTAGCACAACAACGAAGCCAAAGAGACATTGAAGTCATCTCAAACATGTTGGATCTTCAAGAGTAGACTTATTTGCTCAAATATTTCAAAAGGGAAGATATAAGAATGTCTCATAAGGAAAATGATCAGTTCCTTATTACACATATGATAATCTTAAGAATATTGAAAATTTAAAGAAATGTCAATTTTTTTGTCACTCATCCATATTTTCCAAGTAATTAAGTTCATCAACTTTGTGGTCGAGCTCCGGTTACAGGTCAACCTTAAATTAGAGGCATTTTCAAACAATCACCATGGTTCAAAAATTCCACTCCTAATCACATGATCAAAGAGAAATATTACTTAAAAAGTCTAAAAGTCTGGTAGAGTTAATGCTAGTTATGAATCCAGATGCATGATAAGCCAATATCAAGGCCTAACTGATCAAAGTCCAATAACACTATGACTATAAAAAATGCAAACTCGTTGATGTGAGACTTCTAAAGCATCTAACCTTTCAAAATTTTTGGAATAAATCCTCTAAGTTTTCATTTATGTTCAAAAATCAAATTCATTGGTGTAAGACCTTTAAGGTATTCGACTTTTAAAAAAATTTGGTATTAATCCTCCAAGGTTTTCATTTATTTTTTACCTTGAGTTTGATGATACCGTAATTCTTAGTATCCTGAGCTTTAAAATACCGTGGATCAAACGATTCCTGAGTTCGATAATATTGAGGTTCCCAACACCTTGAGTTCGACAATATCGTGACTCCCAACATCCTGAACTCGAAAATACAGTCTCGGATGATTTTGCAAACTTGAAAATACCATGGCTTTAACCTTGAGTCCAAAAATATCATGACTCCTATCATCCAGAACTCAAAAATACCATGGCTCAGATGATTTTGCAAGCCCAAAAATACCGTGTTCAAACGATTTCACAAGCCCAAAAATATCATGGCTTCAACTTTGAGTCCAAAAATATTGTAACTTCCATCATCCTGAGCCCAAACATATCGTATCTCTAACCATTTCGCAAGCCCAAAAATACCATGGCTTCGACCCTGAGTGCGAATATACCACGACTACACTCTATCATCGCAAGTTAGACAATATCGTAACTCTGATGTCTCAAGCCCAACAATACCATGGCTCCAATTAATCTAAGTGCAATCATTCAATACTCTCATCAAGTTGCAACCCAAAGATATTGAGGCTGCACAATCCAAAGTTAGAAATACTAAAACTCTATTCATTCTCATCCAAGAAGTTAACTTATATCATTTTTATCATTGCATGCATTTATCGCACACGTGAACTGTTTGTAGAATCTTTCTTGAGTCTTATCGAGTTCTTTATCAATGTTTTATCATCTTTTTTGTCAATGAAAGTTTCGATGCTCCGAGATCTGACACTTTTAATGAAAGAGAGTTTACATTCGAGGATCTGATTAATGCTCAAAGCATTACACAAGCACAAACTTCACTTTACTTTTATTTTATCGAGGTTTATATGTTTTTATTGTTTTGTAAAATCTCGAATTTTCAATTCGTATCTTGAGGAAAGAATAAATAATAGAATTTTAAAAAAATCTTGAAAGTGGGACTTAGGGGTAAAACTTTAAGATATTTCTGACCATTTTTAATAAAATCTGACTTTACCATTGGATTCAAAATGATAAAAAAAAAACATATTTTAGCCTGTAAGCATGCTCAAATGCGAGTCCGAATATAAAAGTTGTAAAATCCTCGATTACCGAGTCAGACTGGACTAAAATAGTGACTTTTTGTTAGAGCAAAAATTATTAAGATTCGATTACACCCTTGGATTCGTAACAAAAAATTATTGAACATGGATTATTTATTTGTCATTTTTGGAGACCAAAAAAATCGAATTATCGTTAAAAATGAAAACGACATCAAGTTTAGGGGTCATCTCAGGCTAAAAATGTAAATTTTTGTTAGAGATAGAATTTGTAGAAATTGACTACGCCATTAGATCCGAAACGAAAAATTAGGCGAAATAGAGTATTCATTTATCAGTTTTGGAGTTCGGATTCAAACTATCGTCGATCAAAACAATTGGTAAAATATCGATTTTGTCCCAAATTTTATATAAATAAAATTTTAATATTTTTTTTATATAACTTCGTCTTCTCCAACTCTTCCAACAGTCAACAGTTTTAAAAAAAAAAATTTATTATTTTCTTCGATCTTCCACCTCAGATCTCTCGCAAATGGCTCGTCGTCGACGACCGACGCAGAAGGGAGAAATGTCCGCAGCTACGTTCTCTACAAAACCCACCCTACCTCTTTCCATTTCACTTTCTTTTTCATCCAATATCGTCAAAAATCAGCCATATTTAAATATGAAAATTTCAAAACTTTGACATCAGATTTCGTTCGTTTCAGGGTCAAACCGTCTTCTGACGCAGAAGGGAAAAATGTTCGCAGCCTCGACATCTATAAAATCCACCCGAATTCCTTCCGTTTTCTAGCCTTTTTTACCCCATATCGTCAAAAATCAGTCGTATTTTTATACGGAGATTTCGTAACTTCAACCTCAGATTTCATCCGTTTCGGGGTCAAACCGTCCTCCACCGCAGAAGGAAAAAATGACGACAACATCGAGATCTTCGAAACCACTGGGTCAGATTCAAAAATCAGTCACTTTGAAGTTTGGTCCTTCTCGATTTTCATGCCAATCGCCTCGATTTTTGTGCACACGCTTCAATCCTTTTGCCTAGAGATTGTAAGGAACTCTCAATTTCTATTAGTAATCGTAGATTGTGAAAATTGCATTTAGGATTTTATCGAAAAAATTTGGATGTATTTCTAAAATATATAATTCTTTTGTTATTTCAAAATTTCACGTTAGAAATTGCATGTTTGATATGTTTAATTATATTTTTAATAAATTATACGTGGGTAGGGTATTTTAATAGGTTATTTCCATAAATTGGGTCTTGTGCACTGCTCGGACCCCGTTTTGACATAAAATTTGTATTCTTTTTCAATATTATTGATAAAAATAAATTCTATAGTTGGAAAATGTGATTTAATATTCAATGAACTCATATTGAGTTGATGAATATCAGAAAATAGATATTTTATTGAAGAGATTGAAAATTATAAAAATCGAAAAAAAAGGGAAAAAGGGTATGAAACGGTAAAATGTCAGAGTCACACCCGAGGGGTGATGTCTGCATTTTACGTTGTTGTGTTGTGTGTAGGTTGGTGAACAGATATCCAGGGATAATATTGTTAGTTGCATGTTTATTTAAATTTCTGATAGCGCGAGGCGCTGTGTACCTTTCCGTTATGTTATTTATTTTAGGCCGGGTGGGCACACTTGCATGGTAGGAAACTGGATATCTATTCTCAAATCTTGTATTGTTAATTTCTCTTTTGTTTTCAAATGAAAATAATATATATATATATATATATATATATATGTAACTATTTTGTGAGCTGTTAAAGAGTTTGTGAATACCTGAAGGGATAGTGCGTAATATCATCCGGAGTGGTGTACTATCCAGGGATGTACGGTAGGGACCACCAAGCTCATACGTGGTATGGGACGCGTATGAGAGTGGAGTCACAACTGGAATCCAGGATATTCCTCTCTATTTTTACTAGTGAACTTGTAATGTAAAGGTGGTCGTATACAAATGGTTTGTATATTTGGGAATCACATGCACGCCTGATAGGCATAGACGAAGATGATTAGTCAGTGATTACTAACAATCTATAGTAGTCGAACGTTCTGACCCATCGAAAAGAGACCCATTGCTTACGGTCACGTCAAACGGCCAGCCTGAGCCGGATAAATGGTCAACCAAATGTGGTAAGTGCAGCGACTGATCACAAAATCAGGAACTAAAAGCCAGAGAGGAATTGTAACATCATGTCCCGACTGGGAGCGATCCAGTCGTGAATCCCAACTCTCTAATTCCAATACTCCACCATTCTGTATTATGTATATGTTGTCTTATTTTGATATATAAAATGAAATCTATGTTTAATGTTTCCATTTGATCAATTAGATTTGTATAAAAAAAATGTTATAGTGAGTACTGTTGATCGATGTAATGTGAGTTTTAAAATGTTTAGTTGTTCATCCCTCGCTATATGTACCAGTTAATCGTAGTTTCTTTTGTAAAATTTTGTATATTTTAAAATGATTTAGTATGCTTATTCGTTCATGTTAGAAGAGGTTATTGGCAGAAATTGTGTTATTCCTTACTGGGTAACCATTGTTACTCACCCTTTCCTTCTCCATTTTTTTAGTTTCAAATCTGAAACTTGGCGACGCAGGTATATAGCACGAGTGAGAATCATCTGGTGGGTCAGATAAACAGTCAGAGTTCGTCACTTGGTGAGTATTGGGATTATTACCCCTAGTGGTGTCGATTTGTCCAAAAAGTATTATAGATTTTTTTCTAAGCGATAAGACTTATGTTAAAGTAAGAAAGTTTTGTATAATTTTGTATATTAATTCCTTCTTCCGTACTCTGATCTATCGTACAATATTAGATGTATATAGGCTACCGCTAGTATTCTATTTTATGTGTATATATACAGAATTGTATGTCGTTTATCAGGTACAGGTTATACGCCTTGGAATGCTAACATAAATAGAGGAGACCATGCCGAAATTTCGAGGTGCCACCTAGTACCTCGAGATTTGACATGGGGATTTGTGTTAGCGTTTGGCGGGGCGCCACAGTTTTCTGTCAACGAAAGCTTATGGTCTAGGACTTGACATTTGTTAGTCCGAGGAGATCTTTACCCTCAAAGATCCAGATGCCCAACGAATTGTTGAATCATAGAAAAAATGAAATGTCGCTAACTTTGGCATTCAGATAACACATTATCTACTAAATATATTTGCCATCTAATTTACTTACACCCTCTATCAAAGAGGGGTATCTGTAGATGTAGACACCCCATTTTTGCACTCGCCTGATTAATCAACTCGTCAACCCGATCGCATTGGTTCCCAATGATGGATGTTATTTCCATTACTTTATTTTGTTACCAGATATGTTTCAGAAATCCAGATGAGGTATCTCGAACTGACAAAACTGTAGAAATCACACTACGCTAGGAAAATACGATCCCAGAAATATAGAAATCATCATATTGCAAACAAAAAGAAGCTTGACGATAAAAATCACTAAAAAATGACCAAATTACCAAAATACCCCTAACATCAAAATATCCTTATAGCCTACGTTACGATTAGGAAAACTCATTCAAACACATAAAATAATAAATCAAAACCGAATAATTCATTTTGCCAATTTTAACAGAATTTGAAAAAATTACGAAAATACCCCTCATAAAGTTCACAACCATTTCACACAAAAAATTTCATAAATGACACAAAACTAATATTTTCATTGAATTCCTTACGAAAAATCGATTCTAAAACATCCTAGAACATTAAAAACTGACTTAAAACGTGAAAAGTCATCTCCGGGGGTAAAACGATAATTTCACAATTTTCATAATTAAAATTTTTGAAATTAATAAATAAAACATTAAATAATTAAGGTGAAACATTAATGAAATTAATTTAAAAGTTTGAACTAAAAAAATCGATCAATCGGGCTCTCATGAAAAATTGTTGAGGGTTCGTGAGATATTTCTTTAAGGACCCCTCCATTTGAGGGTCCGAAGAATTAAAGATATAATAGAAGAGGGTTCTCGAAAAAATTAAAGTTAATCAAGCAAGACTAAAGTCATGGTATTAAAGTCAATCAAGTGAGACTAAAGTCAAAATTAAAGTCAATTAAGCAAGACTGAAGTCAAAGATATTAAAAGTCAATCAATTAAGACTAAAGTCAAAATATTAAAAAGTCAATCAAATAAGACCAAAAGTCAAAATCATAATAAAGTTCTAATTAGATAATAACTCTATCTAATAGAGTTCTAACTAAAACACAATTCTACCTAAAACAATTCTAATTAAAACACAACTCTACCTAAAACTATTCTAACTAAAATACAACTCTAACTAAAAGAACTCTAATTAAACATTAACTCTATCTAAATCAACCCTTAAAAAAATCTATAAATAGGGGTCCTCACACCCTATTTTCGTATCAAGTCATAAACCCTAAGTGAAGTAGGTCTAAAAGCCCTCCTAACCTCCCATAAACCCTAGTTTTGGAATCCCAACTCCTTACCTAACATCCCATCTTCGATTTTAGCCTAAAAAACACCTAAAAGTCCTCCAAAAATACTTCAAAATCCATTAACAAATTCGAAGAATTCAGATCCAAGAAAGAAGAGATACCTTGCCTGGAGATCGAAAATCAAATCTGGAGACAGAACGAAGCAAGAAGTACGGTACAAGGAGCAATTTTTGTCGAATCTGAGGGAACAAAGTCTTTGCTATCGGAAAGGTATAACTTCTTATTTTTTATTTTATTATTATCTAGGTTTTTTAGCAATGTAACCTATTTGGGAAGTTAGTAGAGACCGGCTTTGGCCGGGCGGGGTTGGTGCCTAACACCTTCCAATCCCGTAACATGATCCCCGAATTCAATTTTTTTCTGTTCTAGATTAGTCCTTTATCCGTTTAGAGTCATTGATCGGTTCCTAAACCGTAAAAACTAGGTGGCGACTCCCAAACCTCAAGGGTCAAAAGCGGATCCGTGCACCCCGCGGATCGAGGACGCTTTCAGTAGCGACTCCACTAGAGACCATTGAGGATCAGACTTGAAAAACCCCAATAATGGGAACATTGCTAAAGAGATCTAGTGTTTTTAGTTGATTAGTTTATCTGTTTATTTATTTGTTCTTATTTTTTTTAGTTTTTTTTTTATCATCCTATTGTTCAATGTTTGATCATATGTTTGGATCCTAATTATTCTGCCCTTGTATGTTCGTTTCATTAATGTGGCTCAATTGAGAGGTATTTAGAATGATCATAAATAATTAAAACATCAAGAAGTTTAATTGAGGATGGAATGATGATTAGTGAATCGCATAGGTTTGTTTTGTTTTTCGATTTTTTTTTAAATAGAGTTTTTTGGTGGATGATGTATCCTTTTTTTTTATTTTGTTTCATTTTTGTTGTTTTTTTTTTTTTTAAATTTAGGTTCCATTAACAATGATAATGGGTTGAGGGTGTTGATGTATAAAATGTAAAAGATAATCTTTTTAACACCCCCATTTCCTGTTTTTTGTATAAAAAAAAAAAAAAAAATTTATAGGTGCTGTCTACGGCAACATGGGGCTGGTATACATAAAAAAAAAATCAATTTTTTTAAGAAAATTTTTTGCTTTTTTAGGTACAGTTCACAGGAACTATATGTTGGTGTGTAACCAGCAAAACCGGTCTTATTATACTCACACATAATCTTCTTAAGATGATGAAATCAGTTGGGTTCAACGTGTTAACAGAGAACGAATTCCTCTCTCCGATATATCGGCTGAAATCTCGGCCCAATCAATGTTAATCTTGATTAAATCGCTGATTCATTTCAATTCTAATTATAGTTTAAAAAAAAAATCGACTCGATTTAAAGGATTTTTATTAGAAATAAATTGGTTTTTTTTTTCTGTTTTGTCCTCTTAAAACGCTGGTTCATATGGTCTCTGTTCAGCCGATTAAAATCAGCGAAGATTAACATAAAAAAAAATCGATTTTGTAACCCACATCATCCTCTTAAAATGCTGGTTCATATGGTCTCTATTCAGCTGATTAAAATCAGCGAAGATTAACATAAAAAAAATCGACTTTTTAACCCACATCATCCTCTTAAAACGCTGGTTCATATGGTCTCTGTTCAGTCGATTGAAATCAGCGTAGATTAACATAAAAAAAATCGATTTTTTAAACCCACATCACCTTCTTACAACGCTGGTTCATATGGTCTCATTGTTACAAACCGATTTTTTCTATGTATCTAGTTCGACCGAATCACCAAATCGTTTGATTTAAACTAGTGATCATTCGTTTCGATTTGAGTTTTCGACGAATTTTTTTTCCCGAAGCTGAACTTGCTGATTTGTTTGGTGTATTCATCGATGTTTATGAAGTTATTAGGATATAGACTTCATTGATGATTTGGATTGATTTCCGAAGGTGCTGATTGCAAAATTGGAACCATCCGATGAAGTTGCAATTCTAATTTACGAGATTTTAATGTGGGGACATTTTTTTTTTTTTAAATCAAAATAATACGTGCTTTTGCTCTTGGCTAATTATTTTTTTTTACTTAGTAGTGAAAAATTGGGGGTGTTGATTTTTGTTCTATTTTATTTTTAACCCGAAATCAGTCCGTTAAAATTATCAAGAATACATTTCACGGAATTCTTAACATGCACTCCAAATCTCATTGAACACGTGGAATCTCTATTCCATCATTGCCTCTGGTCAGAATGCGTGTTTGACCCAAGAATCAAAATAAAAAATGGGAATTTTGCAACCAAAGTTTAGAATTGGATTTTCAATGCTATTTGTTGATTTTAATGAATGAATTTCCACGTGAAAGTCGATTTGGGGTGTGTAGTTTTTTTTTCTCTTTAATAAAAAAGTCAGTTTATAGGTTGGATTTTTGGCCATTTTAAATTGGTATTTTTTATTTTCTTTAGTTTTAAATCCATTTTTAAAAAATAGTAAAATCAGTTGGTCGATTTTTGTAAAACCACTATGTGTTCCAACAATTACCACTTTATCCTTAATTTGAAATTCTCTAAATCTCAATTTATTTAAGGTCACCCCAAAATAACCCTCGATGGGAACACATAAAGAAATAATGTTGGATAATGCTTGCTTCTAACATTGATATGCTTAATGTGCTTATGTGATTGAAATGGTGTTGATCTTGATTGAATATTCACATGATTCGAATGATTTTTTTTATTCATGTAATCCGATGTATGATTCGTTTGATTGGGCCCATAGGCCCATTTGTTTGAAAAAGGCCCCGGGCATACCCCACCCTGTTTTGCACACACCACATGCACGTTTACTGTTTTACCCACTTACACGTCCCATATAGCCAACGTGCCACTAGTGCGTGGCCCGGTCTCTTCGGAGATGCGAAGTCATTCATGAAAACCACAACTCCAGTCACGTACCTTAGGGTATATCAAACTAGGGCATCAATACCGTCTGATCAGGTGATTCTGAGAGATATATTGATGCACCCAGGCTGGAACGACCTGAGCCTTTGACCTATTGTAAGCCACACAGTCACATGTCCCGATTGCCAACATAGTACTAGTACGTGGTCGGTCCCCTCGTGGGATGCCAAACCATTTATGAAAGCTACAACTCTTGACTCGTACCCATAGGTATAAAAGATAATCTAAGTATATCAATTGCACTTCTTGGTCAAAATCGGTGCCTAAGCAAGATCTTACCCCGCTGTACCCTACTGTACGAGGGGGATAGACTACGTCTATTCTAGACGAGAGGTATTTAAGTGGACCCTTGCTCAGCATTGTGCGTCACTTCTCAACTGGAGATCAAACTGGCTACTTTTAGCTTCAGAGAAGTGAATTGAGGTTTTAGATTATCACCTATACGATATATCAAACTAAGTCACCACGTATCGAAAGGTATATAGGTGTGCTTGGGCAAGGGTGGCCAAATAAAAATGCATTGCATGTAGTAAGCTTAGAGTCTAGAAACCTTCCCAGTAGGTCACGACTCGAACTTATCATGGGTGTTCTCGGGTTGTTTATTGAATGGAGCATGTTGATGAGATGAATGTATATGAATGATGAGATCAGGAATGTGCAGGTTTGTCTTCAAGTATAAATTTTTTGTTGTTTAACCTGATTTGAAATTAAAATGGGTGCACCGACTCAATAAAGAATCCATCTCTTGCAAATAACCCAGCCCAACTCGATCCAACAATCCTGATGGATCGAGCCATTTAAATCGAAATAGAAATCAAATTTTCAAAGAAGAAAAATGGTTTACAAAGAGAAAGTATTTTCCAGAAAAAATATTTTCCAAAAAAAGTATTTTCCAGAAAAAGTGTTATTCTCTAAAAAAAATGTTTTCCAAAAAATATTTTCCATAAGAACAAGATTTTCCAAGAGAAAATGTTTTCCAAATAAAAAACTATTTTTCAGAGAAAAAATGTTTTCCAAAAAAAAAATGTTTTCCAAAAGAAAAGAAAATGATTTACGAAAGATTTATTTTTGCATGGAAAGTTTTTGAAATATGTTTTTTGCGTGGACCTTGTAAAATTATCAAAATAGCTTTTTCTAAAAAGAAAATGATTGCAAAAAATAATCAGAATTGTGAAAATTGTTATTCAATAAAAACATTATTTTCAAGAGTGCAATAAAATTATTTTCCTTCTGAATAATCATTGAATGGATGAATTGTTTAATGGATTGGTGCACAAAATTCAATAAAATCTCAGGGTTCATTTAAAATGTTATCAAGGGGGTGACACTGAAATTGGTTAAATTCACCTTCAAAGAGGTTTAAGGGTTATCATTGTATCTAAGCTCAATCGTCCATCGTCTAGCTAGGATTGTAAATCCGGTCAGTTAAAGTAAACGTAAATATCAAGTCAACAGTCAAAAATGACCTCCAAATTTTTCAACATCATCCAGTTGTCCTTTGAAGATCATAGTGCTTCAATCCTACCGGTTGTAAGCAATATCTCAGTCATCAATCCTAATCAAACTCGTGTGGGTACTTGTCTTGAGTTTTCATGAGTCATTTGGGTTAGCTCAAGTCCTTTTTTCCAGCAAGGTCATGTCTTCCTTAGATTGAGTCTACTCTTTCCTATTAAGTCAAGTTAGTTGGTCGAGTCTATAAAGGTGTCTGTCGCCCCTTCTGAATTTGATTAGATAAATAATAATAAAAAATTCATACCCCGAGTGCATTAACGAATTAACTAATAATCTAGCTTTGAAGATATATTTTTCTCCTGAACAAGAAGATGAAAGCCGGGCTCAAGAAGGTAAAGGTCATTGACCTTGGAACATAAATTAAATCCTAAAGAGATTCAAATAGAAATCATCCTATCCCTAGAGGAACACAAGAGGATAATGAATTTACTCCTAAATTTCAAAAGACTTGTTCGTGTGATCATATGAGGGTATGTTAGGTACAAGCTTGAGTGTTGTTCAACATGGAATAGATACTCGTCTATATCAATGGAATCAAAGAAGATGTTATAAAATATTTCAGTGCTATCCTCACTACATCTTAGATTGCAAATCTCTATTATCAGTCGATATGGGGATACCTTTTGAACTGATCTCTAATAATGGGTCGTACATCAAAGCATAAATCATTACTCTGTGTTTAAAGTTGAAGATCCGGAATCACAAATCATCCTCCTACCGTCCTCAGATCAATGGAACGGTTGAAGTAGTTAGTAAGAGTCTCAAGACTATCATCAGGAAAATGTGTCAATCACATCGAGATTAATCAAAAAAATTATCATTCACGCTATGGACATATCGAACTTCAATTCGATCCTTTACTGGAGCTACTCCCTACTCCTTAGTGTATGGCATGGAAGCAGTTTTGCCAGTTGAAATGGAAATTCCGTCTCTCAGGGTCTTGTTGGAAAATCATTTGTTAGAAACAGATTGGGTTCATCAGCAGTATGAAGAATTAAACTTGATCGAAGAAAACGAGTTAAAGCCCTGTACCACGTGCAAGCTTATCTAAGAAGAGTCACCCGTGCATTTGACAAGAAGGTCAAAGCTCGTCATTTACAAGTCAAGGATTTAACTGTCAGACTTCAAAGAAAATTGAACACTCCTCGACTATAGGAGAAAGTCTGAACCCAATTGGAGAAATTCATTCATTAAGAAAATATTGTCTGAAAAAGCTGTCAGACTTCCAGATCATGATGGAATCGAATTACCAGAACCAACCAACCTTGACCAAATCAAACGGTACTACATTTAAGGAGGCCATCTTTGGTCGAATCAATCATCATATTACCCAGATACCTAGTTCAACATATCCTTTCTCAACCCCTTTGCAGCCTTTTCAAAAATAAAAATTATGCCTTTTTTTCTTTTTCAGCCCGATCATCTAACTTAGGGAAGGGAGATTCGAACTACGTTTTGGTCTGATCCCAAAATTCTGGGGTACGTAGGCAACCTGAGAAGTTACTTCAGGCCCGACCACATCAAAAAAAAATCTATTTCCCCACACAATAAAAAATGAAAAAAATTCAAATGAAAAAGAAATCCAAAATGGGAAAGAAAATTTAAGAAAAAAGAAAACAATTTAAAAGGAAATGTCACACAAGGGGCATTTGGGTTTTTGAGCCTCAAAATTCCTTTCTTTTTATACCCAGTCCTAAGCCCACCTATAAAAGTCCTCCTAAGTACCGTACGAAAAGTCAAGGAAGATAACAAAGCATGATCAGACAGTAACTCTAGAAGACAAGAAGATAAGAAAAAAAATTTAAAAAAAATGAAGCTTACTAAGTTGAAAATCCGAAAAGGGCGACTTAGGCAAAAATTAAGGCAAGCTCGCAAAGTTGAAAATCTGAATGGACAACTTTGACAACAATCAGAGCCAAGAAAAAAAGAAAGAGCTCGCTAGATCGAAAATCTGAAAAGGCAACCTAGGCAAAAGTTAGAGCAAACTCTATAGATTGAAAACCTGAAAAGGCGATCTAGGCAAAAGTTAAGCAACAAAGAAAAAACAGAAGAAGATCCCAAGCTGAGAGCGGTCCGAGCTGAAACATCAGAAGTCCGATTAATCAAGTTCAATACTTAGCTTAAACCAGGCATAGACTCAGAAGCCACAAGTATCTTGTCTACAATCGATCTGAAAATGTTTACTTTCCCAAGTGAACCAAGGGAGATAAGGGTGAATTCTATGATGAGTCTCGAAAGGAAATAAGTTTTTTCTTTTGAGCTTGACTCAAAATCTTCAATAAAATTAATCAAAATTAAAAGTTGGATCTTTATTGCGCTTATGGTAATTAAATATTTCAAGCCTTCATACAATGGGCATTTTCTTTAATGTAACTTTTCCCCTTTATACTAAGGACATTTTTTTTTAATTTTTGCATGATGTGTTCAATTATCTTCAATGCCATGTTCATTGTCAAACTAGGGGCATTTTATTTTTGAGTAATGATAATGAAAACCCCAAACTTAAGATTACCCTCTTGATAACAGTTTTTTTCGAAAAAATTTTGAGGTTCAAAAGAAATAAAAACTCGGGTTTTAAATTCATAAAACTTTTGGGGTAAAACCTCGAGGTTCAAACAAAAGCATTTTGGATCTCACATAGGAAATAAGACATTCATTCTGTCTCAGATCTCTTCATCTCCAGATCCAACCCCTCTTTTCCAGATTCATTTTTAATCGTTCTTTCCCAATTTATTCATTTTAGTCTCAATTTTACTCAATCAGTTACTGCCGAGGGTTTTCTCAGAATTATGCTCAGATGCCACCGAGGGTTTTCTCGGAACTATGCTCAGTTACCACCGAGGGTTTTCTCGGAACTATGCTCAGATGCCGCCGAGGATTTTCTCGGAATTATGTTCAGTTGCCGTCGAGGGTTTTCTCGGAACTATGCTCAGATGCCGCCAAGGGTTTTCTTGGAATTATGTCAGATGCCGCCGAGGGTTTTCTCGGAACTATGCCCAGATGCCACCAAGGGTTTTCTTGGAATTATGCTCAGTTGCCGCCGAGGGCTTTCTCAAAATTATGCTCAAATGCCGTCAAGGGTTTTCTTGGAATTATGCTCAGATGCCGTCGAGGGTTTTCTCAGAACTATGCTCAGTTACCGTCGAGGGTTTTCTCGGAATTATGCTCAGATGCCGCCAAGGGTTTTCTTGGAATTGTGGTCAGATGCCACTGAGGGTTTTCTCGAAACTATGCTCAGATGCCGTCAAGGGTTTTCTTGGAATTATGCTCAGTTGCCGCCGAGGGCTTTCTCGGAATTATGCTCAGATGCCGCCAAGGGTTTTCTTGAAATAATGCTCAGATGCCGCCGAGGGTTTTCTCGGAACTATGCTCAATTACCGCCGAGGGTTTTCTCGAAATTATGCTCAGATGCCGCCAAGGGTTTTCTCGGAATTATGCTTAGTTTATGCTCAGTTTATATTCAAATTATACTCAGTTTATGCTTAGATTATGCTCAGTTTATGCTTAGATTTTATTAAGTTCCAACTTAATCTCTTAGATTTTAAATCACACACTTGCACAGTTGTTACATCAGTCAAGGAGAATTTTTCTAAAATTCAAGGATCTGACACCGTTAGTGAGAGTTTGCGCTCAAGGACTTGACAACCTTTTAATTCAGGGAGAGCTTTACCCTCAAGGATCCGAACACCTCGACGAATTGCTAAATCAGGCTGCAAAATGAACTGTCACTAGCTTTGGCATCGGATATCGCACTATCTACCAAAATAGATTTGCTATCTAGTTTGCTTCAACCTTCTGTCAAAGAGGGGCATCTGTAGATGTAGACACCCCATTTTTGCACTCGCCTGATTAATCAACTTGTCAACCCGATCGCAATGGTTCCCAATGATGGATGTTATTTCCATTGTTTTATTTTGTTACCAGATATGTTTCAGAAATCTGGATGAGGTATCTCGAACTGACAAAACTGTAGAAATCACGCTACGCTAGGAAAATTCGATCCCAGAAATATAGAAATCATCATCTTGCAAACAAAAAGAAGCTCGACGATAAAAATCACTAAAAAATGACCAAATTACCAAAATACCCCTAACATCAAAATATCCTTATAGCTACGTTACGATTAGGAAAACTCATTCAAACACATAAAATAATAAATCAAAATCGAATAAATCATTTCGCCAATTTTAACAGAATTTGACAAAATTACGAAAATGCCCCTCATAAAGTTCACAACCATTTCACACAAAATTTCATAAATGACACAAACTAATATTTTCATTGAATTCCTTACGAAAAATCGATTCTAAAACATCCTAGAACATTAAAAACTGACTTAAAACGTGAAAAGTCATCTCCGGGGGTAAAACGATAATTTCACAATTTTCATAATTAAAATTTTTGAAATTAATAAATAAAAAATTAAATAATTAAGGTGAAACATTAATGAAATTAATTTAAAAGTTTGAACTAAAAAAATCGATCAATCAGGCTCTCATGAAAAATTGTTGAGGGTTCGTGAGATATTTCTTTAAGGACCCCTCCATTTGAGGGTCCGAAGAATTAAAGATATAATAGAAGAGGGTTCTCCAAAAAATTAAAGTTAATCAAGCAAGACTAAAGTCATGGTATTAAAGTCAATCAAGTGAGACTAAAGTCAAAATTAAAGTCAATTAAGCAAGACTGAAGTCAAGATATTAAAAGTCAATCAATTAAGACTAAAGTCAAAATATTAAAAAGTCAATCAAATAAGACCAAAAGTCAAAATCATAATAGAGTTCTAATTAAATAATAACTCTATCTAATAGAGTTCTAACTAAAACACAATTCTACCTAAAACAATTCTAATTAAAACACAACTCTACCTAAAATTATTCTAACTAAAAGACAACTCTAACTAAAAGAACTCTAATTAAACACTAACTCTATCTAAATCAACCCTTAAAAAAATCTATAAATAGGGGTCCTCACACCCTATTTTCGTATCAAGTCATAAACCCTAAGAGAAGTAGGTCTAAAAGCCCCCCTAGCCTCCCATAAATCCTAGTTTTGGAGTCTCAACTCCTTACCTAACATCCATCTTCGATTTTAGCCTAAAAAACACCTAAAAGTCCTCCAAAAACACTTCAAAATCCATTAACAAACTCGAAGAATTCAGATCCAAGAAAGAAGAGATACCTTGTCTCGGAGATCGAAAATCAAATCCGGAGACAGAACGAAACAAGAAGTACGGTACAAGGAGCAATTTTTGTCGGATCTGAGGGAACAAAGTCTTTGCTATCGGAAAGGTATAACTTCTTATTTTTTATTTTATTATTATCTAGGTTTTTTAGTAATGTAACCTATTTGGGAAGTTAGTAGAGACCGGCTTTGGCCGGGCGGGGTTGGTGCCTAACACCTTCCAACCCCGTAACATGATCCCCGAATTCAGTTTTTTTCTGTTCTAGATTAGTCCTTTATCCGTTTAGAGTCATTGATCGGTTCCTAGACCGTAAGAACTAGGTGGCGACTCCCAAACCTCAAGGGTCAAAAGCCGATCCACGCACCCCGTGGATTGAGGGCGCTTTCAGTAGACATCCCATTTTTGTGACCGTTTGATTCGACAACTCGTTACCCAATTACAAAGATTCCTAAAGATGAACAAATATTCTAAAAGTTTTTCTTCGTTGCTAGACATGTTTCCAAAGCTCATATGAGATATTCAACGCGAAAAAAAAAAAAAAAAAAACCTTAAAAATTATGTTATATTAGGAAAATGTGACTCGAAACATATAAATCATTATTTTGGAAGTAAAAGAAGTTTTACGCTACAAATCCTCAAAAATGATCAAATGACCAAAATACCACCGACACAAAAACACCCTTAGAGCCTACATTATGCTTAGGAAGACCATTTTTAACATATAAAATTACAACTTGGAACCAAAGAAATTGTTTTGCCATTTTTCACAAAAATTAACCAAATTATCGAAATGCCCCTCATGGGAACCACACCTATTTCACATCAAATAATCATAAATGACGTAAACCGACGTTAGTTCTCTAAGTGTTAACAAATCTATCACATAGAGTTGCATCCATTTCTCTAAGTATTGATAGACCTTTTTGAATAAAATTACAATATCACTTGTGTGGAGTCAATGAAGTACCAAACCCAAAAAGAGTTAACAACACGTTTGAAAAGATTTTGTGGACTTGTTGAAGTATTTATCAACCTTTTGTGTAGAAGATTTGATATCGCTTTGATGGAAGGTTGATCATATCACTAAGTTGAATAAGCACATAAAGAGCCCAAATATTCTATGATTATATGAATTTTTGAATGTAACAAAATTTTAGCAAGCTTTGCTTCAATGATTAATTTGTGAAAGATTTGTAAACACATAGTGTGTACCTAGTTGCACATAGGACTTTCTGAGGGGGTAGGTCGTGGGATTAGTCTCACTCGAAAGGTGGGGATACCCATGATAAGCAAAAAAAAAATTTGTGAACATTCATATCTCTAAGTGTTGACAAAACTATCACATAATATTGACAAATCATTCTCTAAGGATAAAATAAAAATAAAAAAATTATTCTTAATTTTTCAATTGACAAATGTCTTAATAGTTTGATCAGTTTCGTTTTTAAATAATCTACGATTTACAAAACTCTAAATTGACATCAAATTGTTTTTATTTTAAGGGTAATATAGTATTGCCCCATGTAATATAGGCGATATTATTGATACCCCGTGCAAAATGTAAGATGATGTCTTCCCCCCTTGATTTTCGTTGACTTGGTCAAATCATTAACTAAAAGCTTTCTGTATAAGGTAAAATCGATACTGGATGTGTGGCGTAAATAAGACGAATATCGATGATTGATCACACTATAATTAATGCATATCTTGAGGCATTGATGGATACATCTTTGATTAGATTCTTTTTTGGTTAATATTGTAATCTTATCTAGAAATGGAAAGTCTCCTAATTGACTAAAAAATATCTATTTATAGATAAGGATAGATTTTGTAGAGAATCCTAGTTTGTTTGACTTTTCTTTAAGAGTTTGTCTTTATCTATATAAATAAAACAATTAGGTAGAAGAATGGGACTCTCAAGAGAGAGAAAAATGAGAGGAGGCTAGGGTTTGTAAATCTTGTAATGACTTGAAGAATAGTGGATTGGCTTTTTGGAGCCCGGGGACATAGTCCAATTTTTGGATAAACCATGTAAACAAATCTTGCTTCTTGTCTTCTCTTTTTCCCTTCTCTTTTGTTATTTTTTTGTATGATTTTTGATAATTTGAGTGCATTAAGAATAATGAAAATCGATTGTTAGGGGTAAATCTCAAGGAATCGATGGCATTCGAGATTTTACCTCCACAAATTGGTGTCATCCGTGGGAACGAATGAAGAACACTCACGAAAACTACGAGGTGAAATAAAATAAGAATCACTTTTAAGATGATCTCAATCTACATTAGAGACTATGGTGCGTGTTCTTAATAGTTAAAAGAAATCTATGGGTAGGGTGGATCGATGATCTGTGCGGGGAATTTTGAGCACCCCATTGGGTTCTAATTTGGTTGTTAAACCCTTTGATCGGCATAGGTTTAATCAGATCAAAAGTAGTAACACATCAAGAAATCACAAGTAACGATTTATTTGTGTCGTGATGGTGGCGACGATCAGTTAGTCATGATCAATTTAGAGTCTCTGTAACGGATTAGTTTTACAAGGTGATAAGTTAGTGTTGTTTTGGGGAGACAATCATTGGAAGATCCGCGAAAGAAAGAAATGTGCAGATTACGAAGCAAAGTTTGTAAGGAATAAAAAAGTATCAATACAAAAGGTAAAAATGTAAAGGTAATGCTAATGATGCTACTAAGGTATTCTAACATGACTATGTGAAATGTATGATGTACAGAAAAGGCAAAAGTAAAATGCATCTAAGGGTGGTGATATAGTCAGGGATATTATTGATATGGCTAAGTATATGTATCATTCATGTATTGCACGTGGGGATACAAATAAGAATGTATAAAAATTTATGGGGTTGTTATCACCTGACCACTTTGGATATGGCTAGGTTTACGTGGGAGTAGTTGACATTGTGATATACTCCTTGGAAGATATACATCATAGGGAGATCACCAATTCTAGTTGGTTAGTGCCAACTCACAAAAGTTGACTTGGTCTACCTAGCCTTGCTTGATTTCTTCTTATGATGATTGGTTTATGCACAACATGGAGGTAGAAAATAAGGTATGTTTTTATTTAAGTCGTGAACTTGGCCGAGTCACTAGATTTTGTTAAGTCGAGCTTATCTTCAAGAATTTGATCAAGTTAGGAGACTATGTCAAATCACGTGACTAGATTGGGGGCTAGTAATCACGTTATATTCTATACATGTGCTATTGTTTTTTGGTGTTGCTTAAAAGTTGAGGTTGCAAGCGTTGAGTTGGGCCCCTTTGGGGGTTAGAGGTTTTCATGACCTTGCTCTGTCCTAAGTAGCAGGGCAATGAGTTGAGCCCCTTTGGGGGTCAGAGGTCTTCTTGACCTTGTTCTGTCCTGAGTGGCTGAGCAATGAGCTGGGCCCCTCTAAGAGTCAGGGGTCTTAATGACTTTGCTTTATCCTGAGTGGCAAAGTGTTGAGTTGAGCCCTTTTGGGAGTTAGAGGTCTTCATGATCTCACTCTGTCTTGAGTGGCAGAGCACTGAGTTAGGCCCCATTGGGGGTCAAGGGTCTTCATTACCTTGTTCTGTCTTGAGTGGCAGAGCATTGAGCTAGGTCTCTAGTATAGCTGGGTGGACTGAACAAGACTGTGCGTGCAAAACAGAGTAGAGCGGACAGAGCAAAGCTGGGTCCCTAGTATAACTAGGTAGACTAAGCAAAACTGTGCATGCAGAGCAGAGCAGGGACAACTGAGTACAGTTGGGCTCCTAATATAGCTGGGTGAACTAAGCAGGACTGTGCATGCAGAATAAAGCAAGGTAAACAAAACAGAGTTGTGCCCCTAGTATAGTAGGGTGGACTAAGTAGGACTGTACATGCAAAACAAAGCAAGGTAGAAAGAGAAAAGTTGGGTTCCTAATATAGCTAGGTGGAATAAGCAGGATTGTGCATGTAAAGCAAAACAGAGCAGGGTTGGGTCCCTGGTATAGTTAGGTTATGAGTGACCAAGATATCTTGCGTGAAAGAGCAGCTCTGAATGGCTTAAGGCTCTTAAATAACTAATGTCTCGAGTGACAACTCTGTAGTGAAAGGATAAGGGCTAAATAACCAAAATGTCCTAAATAACCACAGGGTTCCAAGGGACCATCGTTTCCTCAGAGGAAGAGGAGAGAGCAATATTTTCATAAAACAAAGTAAAGATAAAAGAGTAGTGTAATATTCTCGTAAGTAGATCTCGGCTTCATCAATTTCCACTAACAAGAAGGGGGCTAACTATAGAGGGTAAAATCGGTCTAGACGCATGGCGAAAATAAGACAAATAACAATGATCGATCACACGATAATTAATGTATATCTCGAGGCATTGATTAATATATCTTTTATTAGATTCTTTTTTGATTAAGATTGTAATCTTATCTAGATAAGGATAGATTTGGTAGAGAATCTTGATTTGTTTGACTTTTCTTTTAGAGTTTGTCTTTCTATCTATATAAAGAGAACAATTAAGTAGAAGAATGGGAAGCACTCAAGAGAAAGAAAGAGGAAAGGAGGCTAGGGTTTGTAAATCTTGTAATGGCTTGAAGAGTAATGGAATGGCTCTTTGGAATCTAAGGACATAGTCTGATTTTTTTACGAACCTCATAAACAAATCTTGGTTCTTGTCTTCTATATCTTTCTCTTCTCTTTGGTTATTTTTCTGTATGATTTTTTATCATTTAAGTGCACCAAGAACAATGAAGATCGATTGTTATGGGTAAATCTCAAGGAATCGATGACATCCGAGATTTTACCTCCTCACTTTCTATTAACAAAAATTGTGAAATGATTGTAATACCCTCATTAGATACGTATAATCTCAACTTGGATTTTTCCCCTAGAGTCAAGATCCAGAACAATGTTTATGTGGCAAGATTCTATTAGTGTTTAAAACACACTGGGCTCCTGAACAAGTCGTGCACGCAGCCCTATGTATTTTAAATCAAAACAAAACATGACATGTAGACACCGTTCAGGATCGTGACTCTTTTACCAAAAAGAAAGATTTGCCTAACTTAGTAAAGATTTGAGCCTTGTTGAGCGTCGTTTTGCTCAAATGGATTACCACCTCAACAATCCAACACCACAACCCTCTAATTTGTTTCGAAAAACTCAAATAAAAAAAAATTAGAAAAACAATTTTTTTTTTAATTTGATCCAAGGTTTTGAAAATGGACGACTACTGGAGTTCCACATGACTCCAAAACTTAAAATTGAAATTCAATGGTGACAAATAATTAGTTTTTGAGAAAAAAATTTCAAAATCCATAGAACTTTATCCTCTACAACCTTGAAGCATTGGAACATGTTTTTGAATTCCACAAGTTGAGCCCAAGTCAGGTTAGTCAGACTCTTTCCCATATTGAATTTCAGTTCTAATTAGATCTCTTTGCAACTTACACGACTCAGTTGGTAATGGCGGCATCCCCACAAAACGATTTCTCTACAACTAAAGATCAAAACCCTTGGCACAAAGAAATCCAACAGCCCAATCTCCAATTAATGAATTGTGGGAGATTCCATCGAGTATCCACACCAAACCCTCTCGAATGAAGTAGAACAAGAAGCAACAAAGATGAAGAAGAAGGGAGAGATCCAACTGTCAAGTCCCCATTCAACGATGGGTCAGGATTTAGACACCATAGTCAATTCGTCGGATCTAGTGTTTCCAAATTTCAATATGTTCTACATCTAATGAGGGATTTGATCTCCATTAGGTTTTGTTTGAACAAAAAGGATATTTTGATAATTTTGCTTAAATGGGGTATTAGTCATTTCACACTTTCTTTATCAAATAAATATTTTCATTAATGATTTAACCAAGTCAACGAAAGTCACGGGAGCAGACCTTATCTTGCATTTTGCGGGATAATTTAAATTTTATTATTATTGTTTTTCTTGGATAAATACAAAATAATTGTGTTTTCTTTAATTAGCTCAATGACAATTTCAGATCCAATAAACAGTGAGAGTCCGTAGGTTGTAAGGTTTGATAACTAGTATGGCCATCCGTGTGGACACACCCTCACTTACCTGCTGCGTGTGACATGCTTGCATTGCAGTCCCCTAGTCAGATGTAAGATGGGACAATCCCATCATGAAAAATAAATAAATTGTGTATTTTATTAGATGATTCATAATCGAACCACCTTGACGCATCACAGTCTGATTTTTATTATAAGTGTTTCATGACACATCTGTAGTTTTCATCAGGTTTAAGGGCTTTCTTGCCCTATTGTAATGAAATGGGAAAGAGGGGTGTTAGGAATAAAAATAAAATACGAATAATTATTTGAAAAATGTTCCTAAATAAAACAAGGGGAAGGGTATATAAGACGAATGTATACAGACGACCAAATTATAAAAACCTCTATTACCGTTTCAAATAAGAGCAAATCCAGCAATCACTTGTCTCAAGAGCAGAACCCCAATGGGACAAGAATCCAACCAGTAAGCATCTCTTCCTAGACTAGGATTTAGGACAAGGATGAAAATGAAGAATAAACGTAGGAAAATAAAAATAAAAAAACAAGAAGGAACATTAAAAATGAATAATTAGATTTTATTGTTCAACAGATATGCCATATACTGAACAAAAAAAAAAAAAAATTATTAAAAAAAGGTCAATCATAACATCTGTATTACAACTTCACAAAAGCAACCCTATAAAGACTCTGAAACCCAATAGACAAAACAGAGCAGCTAAGGGGGGCATGAATGAACACATAGATAGGTACATTGTCATTTTTGGATAAAACTAATACAACTAGCAATCAAAATTACACATTAGGATACCAAATACAGAATCCGTAAATGAATGATAGGGTATGTGCTGCCGCTCCAAAATTCAACTATATCCCCTTTTTTTTTCTTTTCCTTTGACATTTCCTCTAATGGTTAGCTCAAGCTCATCGGTAGCCACCATATGGTGGTTGAGAAGGATAACCACCAGAGCCCATCATTGGGTTATAGCCACCTAGCATGGTTGGACCAGGTGGTAATCCTGCGGGAGGACGCATTTGGCCTCCCTGAACCATGCCCATATTCATCCCCATACCCATGGGTTGATTCATACCTCCCCCATACCCTCTCATGCCCATACCCATACCCATACCCATGGGTTGATTCACACCTGCACCATAACCTCCCATGCCTATCCCTGAACCCATCATAGGGTTTGAAGGAGGTGCAAGAACACTTGCACCAGCACGGCCAATCCCAGTACCAGATCCCATAGCTTTACCCATTGTGATGCTAGATGTTACAGGAGTTGAAACAGGTTTCTCTCTCTTCTCCTTACGGTTAAGGGAATCAAAATCGACTCCGATGTCTGCCATTGGATTAATTTTGGCTGCAAATAAAGAAATTAAAACAGAGTAAAAATTCTAGGCAAATTTTTTGGAAGATGTTTACCCAAAAAATTTGATGCAGAAACCACAAGAACTTACATCCAGATATATTCAGATTGACAAGCCCTCTGCTCAGTGTATCAGCCCAAACTGTTGATTTGGTCTCAAACTTGTCCTTCGACGGTTGAGCTTTAGCAGACAATCCAGTTGGAGCAGAAGGAGATGCCTGGGAAGCTAACAGGGCTGTGGTTCCCATCTGTGGGAGTACGTTCCCCAGAACATCGCTGTTTAACTGCACAGGCGGTGCAGTTGGAGATTGAAAAGCTGCCTGTGAGTTAACCGGGGCTGGATAACCTGACTGGGGCAGGTGGTTTCCAAGAACGATACTGCTGTGCTGCACTGATGGCCCAGTTGAAGGTATTTGAGGTGTATGCCCTGATGGTGGGAGGATGTTTGCTAGAACGTCAGTGTTCTGGTGTGCAATTGATAACTCTGAGGACAAAACATGAGGGTTTATGGAAGGGATTTGAACATTGGCGACACTGGGAGTATAAGAAATGCCTGGAAACGTATCTCCAAAGTCAAAACCAGAGCCCGTTCCCATCTTTGGTGCAGCTGGTTGGATAGGTTCATAAGGTTGGTTCATGACAATAGGCTGAGAGATGGCTGAGGAAGTAAAATTCTGAGGTTGAGATGGGATATTATTTGAAGTCGGAAAAGCCTTGAAAGGAGAATCACCAAATGGATCTCCACTAGGCTGTAAGAGAGGTTTACACAACATATATTAGCTTAAAACAAAGCAAAAATAAGATGAAATCATCAAAGCTTGTTCGAAAAATTTGTGGTTGGTTGAACAAATCATGTTCCTCCATTCAATTTTCTAAAACCTATTATAGTTTTAAATTTGTTCTATAATTTAAGATGATGATTGGATTTCATCCTCGATCTTGGATGAAGCAGGATTATTTTCTCATTTTAGAAATCTTTCACTATGTCCATGGCACAGAATTATTTACTATAAGCTTCTTTCCAGGAGTTGTGTATCTTGCCATCATTGGAATCTACATTGTTCTTATTCTTTCAGGGAAAAAATGTAGATTCTTAGCCCCTTTTTTTTGGAAAACAGTGCTTCTGCATGTCAAATTGGAAAATGAGAATACCTGGTTCAACACAGTGGATGCTGATGATAATGCCACAAATGCGGGTCCGGGGCTAGAGGTCATGGGTGCATCAGCTTCAGAGGTAGTGGCTGCAGAAGTCACAGGAACGAGAGCCAAAGAATCAGAGAGCGCCAAGTAAGTCCATTTCTCCATTACTTGCAGTAGGTGGGGCAGCTGAACAAAATAAGGCACTATTATATCAGTTCTATGTAGGAGTGTTTACAGGGCAAGAAGCGGCGACAACGTACACCTTTTCATACAGATGTAATAAATGATAAACCAAGATACAATGATAATAACCAGACCCACTTAAGAAAGCAATACTCCCGAAGCCTCGCTCATTACCAAAATATTGTACGAATGTCTTTACCATCTAAAGCACGCAGATTCACTTACCATGATGCCATTAAAACTTTATTTTTATGACTAAAAATGAGTTACAAAAAGCTATATGGCATTTTCAATTAAGTTCATTATTTTTCTACAAAAATATATCATTATCAACAGCAGCACAGCCTTATCCCGAAAAATTGGGGTTAGTTGAATGAATCTTGTTCCTCCATTTATTTCTGTCAAAAGCCATGCCTTGTGTTATTGTAAATGTGCTCATATTTGGTCTCACCGTCTCAATCCACATTCCTTTGTGTCTCTACAAAAATCTGTCATTACTTGTAATTGTAAAACATATTCATTTTGCTAGATACTAAGGACAATTTACCTGAAAATGTGGTGAATGTGCAAGCAAGTGGGACCCACCATTAACCAAGATCAGCCAAGAGTTTCTCTTATGCTAAAAACCAATCTATTGGATCCTCAACTATCCACTCCATCACATTGTTTCAAATTCTTACAAAAGTGTATTGAACATAAGACATGCACTTGATGGCTAAAGGACTGTAATATGACCAATCATTCAAATGAAATCATAAAAATTCAATTCTTGTAAGGATTCTTTTAAAGTATGAGTGCATACATATACAGGAATGCAAGATTCAAGAACTTGCGTTGTCTCATCTACATTACTAAAACTCTTGGGCCAAATCATGAGATGCTGCCAAGCAATCATCTCCCTGGACTAAAAACATTTCTCTCCAGGGCACATTCCTATATTAAGTATGAAGGTGGGTTTAGTATTACCACAGACTTAACCATCTCACCTAGGAGGCACCTTCGACAATAAATAAATACTCAATTACATATTTACACATTAATGTCAAGTTAAGAAATATTAAACATTTATCCACCTGGGTTTTCAAAGATTAGGAATTGGATGGCTTTAGAGATGTGACTCCAGAGTAAACTGGCTAAAAAGAGTTCTAATGAACAATAATTGGACCAACTTTTAGTTGCAGGAACCTTCCACCTAGCTGCTGTCATTCCGCTTCAGCTTTGGTACCACATATACATCCATAGCCATAGCTACATGACCCTAGTCAGACTATAATTATTCCCCTGGTGACCACAGCTGGGAATAATTAATTATAAATCAAATGAAGTCAGTCAGAGAAAAAGAGCATATTATGGATGATCTATAATTGAAACTTATACCAACTGGCTTCACTCAACAAAAGGGTCACTGGCATCACAGTTCTGGCAGAGAGATATTCTCTAAGGCAGTGTATTGGGAATAATTTTTTATGGAAATAATAGAGATAAGTTGTTAGATGCAATACAATAGTGTGCATGAGATGCACTATATCATTACTACGGTGCATCTCATCACATAACTTAAAGATTTAGAATTGCCTCAATTAGGATATACTAAATTTGGAATGATTGATGGTCTTCCCATACTGTTAGAACATTTGAATCTATATAAACCCATTAGGGTATTGTAATCATCATCCAAGAATTATTAACAAAATCATTCTGCTGGAAAGAACAGCATCCAAATTGCAGGAAAAAAAATGTGTAAAAAACTTTCCAATTAGTTCTACATTGTTGCAAAACAAAAAAGATTACTTTACTCTTTTGTAAGAATGTTTTAAAAGAATGGTACTTTCCAGGACAATTTCTAACCACAGAATGCCTGGAAAATATCACAATGGCATAGTTAAATTTGGTATCCAACGGCATTGAACAAACATACATACATATATATATATATATATAGATGTAGGGTTGGGTTCCAGTGACTCATGAGAGAACACATGATCCTAACAGTACAAACCCGAAATCCAACGGTTGAGATTTATATGCATCCCGATAACACACATCTCAAAAGTATCTCGAGGATAAATCTCAATCATTAGATTTTGTGTTTAAATGGTTGGGATCATGTGTTTTTCCACAAAAGTTAATCTTCATGAGTCGTCTCCGGATCCTGAACATATATACATATATTGAGAGAGAGAGAGAGAGAGAGAGAGTCTACCTGTAAATGAACCACGGGGATCAAATTCATCAAAAGCATTCGATTCCTGGTTTGCAGGAGATGCAACTGGTGCAGCTCCAGTGGTCACTGGACCTTGGCTTGTGTTGGCAGTTGGAGAGGATGCTTTGAGATCAGGTGCTCCTGAAATTTCTCCATCCCTTTCATCGAAGAAAATGTCAGAAATAGATGAAGATGATCGAAAAATCACAATAGCATGCCAATGGATGCAAACTCATACCTTTTATCCTGAACTGGGCTCCGAGCATCACTTATTACTTCTTCATAACGAGGAGGAGCACCAATATTTTGCTCAGAGAATTTTCGCTCAAGCCGCCTGCCAAGAAAAATAAATAAAATAGAATGGGCTGAAACACCTACATTTGTATTTGGTCCGGAACTAACAATTGGACAAAACAGCATCCAGAAACAGAACTAGCAGAAAAGAGTAATAATAAGAAAACAAATCAACTGAAAGTTCACCTTTCATCCTGAGGACGGTCTTCAGCTCTTGCACCACTGCTTCTGCGATGAGAAGAAGCTATATATAAATGTCTTTCATGTCAAGATACCACAAAGAGCAATGGTAAGCATAACCTTGATAAGAGAAATTGGATCTCGACCAAATACAATGCATCTCAAGTAAGTAATTTTTAAAGTGGATCAAATAAAGGGCCAAAGGGTTACCTCCAAGGAAGAAATATATTTATCTACTAATAAAATAACACTAATCTTTTCATTTGCCAAGTCCTGATAGGTTGCTTGTGAAAGTAGAGACATACCGAGATGAATAGCGATCATCATCATCAGAGGCGCGGTCTTTATATCTATCAGAGCTCCTACTTCTTGAGCCATATTGATACTCTTCAATTGTTCGACTTCTTACTCTATAATCATCATCCTTGTAACCATCACGTTCATCAAAATCTCTACCATAACGGTCTCCATCCCGACTGTATGAATCCCCACCTCGACCGTATCGGTCATCATCCCTATTGCCCCATTCTCTCTCTCTTCCATAACCATTTCGGTCATCATCGTATTGGTCACCATATCCACCTGTACTTGAATATGAATTGGGCCTATACATTCCACCTGTTGAGGATGTGTTGCGAAACCTGTGCAGTTTTATCAACAGTCACAAACCTTGTTACAGATTAACTTCCAGGAAGGGAAATTATTGCAATATAAAAAGCATCTCCTTCTATACGTAAAATTTATACCTTTTATTTAAATTTCTGGAATTCGTATAAGGAAATATTTAGAAAATGAAACTGTTTAATAAAAGTATGAAACAAACTACACTTTACAAAAGATTTATGAAACTCGAACTAAAAAGGAAAACGAGAAAGAAGACAATTTCTAAAAGATAAAAGCATAAACGGTCTAAAATTAGTTCAACTTTTCTGGAAAGACTCACTTTTCCCTGTTTGCAATAGCTTTCTGTCTGACTTCTATAATTCTTTCTTTATCATTCACTAGTACCACAAGACTCTGAGATTTCCTTCGAACATTGCTTCCCTGGTCCCTCCCACTGGAATCAATATATTGAAAATCGGATAATGTCTGCCAGATGAAGAATAAATCCCATGGTTAACTTGGTAAATTTAGACAAGTAGCAGATCATGCTAGGAAAAGGTTGCAGAAGATTACATCATCAATATTAAGTTGTAAACTAGAACTGAGGAATTAAAAATTACCGATATTTGGTATGCATGCTCCCTGATATCGTCGATGACACGCTCAGACCCATGGGCCACCAGATATTCCAGAACAGTCAATGCCTGAAGAAGAACACCAAAAGTTGTTAGTTGCTAAGGAAATGGAATAGCAGGTGAATAAGATAAGTCAACTAAAAAAATAAAAAACCCTTCCAGTGCTTTCACTTCCACAAATTATATGAAAGGTTTACCATCAAATCAATGTTTAAACCCCAGACTAGTTGAACTGGGAACTGGAGCTCTAGCTGGTCAGTTGGACCTCCAATGCCAAATATAACCAAAACCGGTCAACTCCAGTAAAGGTTTGTGTAGTCTCAAGATAGATTAGATGATGACATTTAATTTTTCGGTCAAAGTTCCCAGAAAGACAGACAAATTACAACCCCCCCCCCCCCCAACCCCCAAAAAAAAAAAAAAAATGAACAAAACTTTTTTTTGGTAAGCGAAAGAATTTTATTGATAAGAAAAAAAGGACAAGATGTTCTCCAGGGACAGCAAAAATGAGCTTAACCTCTCTCAGTACTAACAAGGTCCCATCTAAACATAAAATCCTCAAAGAATAAGTCTCTGAAATCCTCAGACTGCTTAAACCAAAAGAAGAGAAAACCTAGAATATGAATTATTATTCACGAACAGAGTGGTCCTTCCCAACGAAAGTGCGTTCATTCCTCTCCTTCCACAAGCCCTAACAAATGACAAAGGGAAAAAGGCTCCAAAGAAACCTTTTCCAGCCAAAGAATGATGAGGACTTCTATCCTATGCCTTTAGAGGCATGTGAGACTTACGTCTAGAGGCACGCCTCAGGATGAAGCTCATAAGAAACGCTCTGAAGCATAAGGTTGAAACATAAAAGCAGTTAAGGCTCACACCTCAGACCAAGAGGCTCATCAAAGGCATGCACCTCACATTAATTTTGCTATTTTCTCATTTTTTAAATAATATATTTTTTCATCCTTTATCATTTTTTTTCTTATCTACTTCTTTGTCTTACTAACTAAGCAAGATGGTATAAATTTTTCTTTACTTTGATTTCTTTATTGTTAGCATACACCACAATGGGAATACTTAGATTAAGTTCGAATACACAATAGTTATATATGCAAGGAAAACAATTGATTTGGTTTGATTTATAAATAATTTGTGGTAGTATTTAGTATTATAGAGAGAAGTTTTTGTGTTAAGGAGTGTTCCAAGAAAAAACCCCAAATGGTTTTTGCATCCAATTTTGTTTGATTGGGACCAAGAAAATGGATGAAACAAAGACACCCAAAAACACGCAGAGGCAATTGGAATGGAGAATGACCAAGAGCCAACAACTGTAATGGGGATCGAAACTGGAGGACTCGTGATGGCATCCAATTGATCAAATATGTGGTTGTGAGTAAAGCATCAGCCCAAAATTGTTTGGGAACATGCATAGACAACTCCAAGCTACACACTACTTCTAGAAGATGACGATTCTTTCGTTCAGCTACTCCATTTTGTTGAGAAGTGTATGCACACGAACTCTAATGGAAAATTCCATATTCTACCAAATTTGTTCCAATCCACCTTCGAAATACTCTCGAACATTATCAAACCTGAATACTTTTATAGTTTTGTCATATTGGGTCTGGACCATCTTGTGGGACATTTTTATTCTTATAGGCACCTCATCTCTAGTGCAAATGAGATATGTCCAAGTATATCTGTTGTAATCATCAACAAAGGAGATAAAGTATTAGAAGCCTCCATCAGACACAATAGGATAAGGCACACATCAACATGCACAATATTGAAAGAAAAATCAAATCTTTTATTACTTGGATAGAAAGAAGTTCTACAATACTTGGCAAGTTGACAAACTTCACATTGAAGACTCAAGATGGACACAGACTTGAACTCAGGATATAAAACTTTCAAAGATGGAAAAGACAAATGACCTAGGCGAACATGCCATAACTAAATTAAAGTATGACATCGATCTAGACTAACAGACTGAAGAGTTGTAGAAGGCGATGAAGAAGAGTCCAAGACATAAAGCCCATCTGCTTCTCAACTATTACCAATTGTCCTCCTCGAAGCCAAATCCCAGAAAAGGCAATGATCAGGTAAGAATGTGACAAAATAATTTAATGACTTGGTAAGACAACTAACAAATAGCAAATTAATAGGGCATATTCGGAACATGAAGAACTGATTTTAAGGGTAGGGAGTCATCAATCTTGACCTCTCCTTTTCTAAAAATAGTAGATAAAGAACCATCTGCAATTTTACCATTTTCCCTACTGGATGACAACTGATGGAAAGAGAAGAATGAAGACGTACCAGTCATATCATCAAAGGCTCCTAAGTCAATAATCTAGGAGGTACGTGAGGATATGAAACTACTAGAGTATGCAGAGGCACATATACCTGATTGGGCCAAAGAGGAAGAACCAGTAGATCCCCCAAGCTTCAAGCTTAGTAAGAAGTTGGCTAAGACGCTCTATTTCCTTGCGGGCATTGAATAGCTCAGACGAAGAAGTAAAACCAATGGGTGTGGGAGCTACTTTTGGAGTAGAAACTGGTTGATGAGAAGAGCTAGGAGGTTGTAGATGCTCTTGACTAGTTATATGTGCATTGGAGCGATGTTGTTGCTGAGGAGTTTGTTTTCCTTTAGTGAACTAGGGTAGTCTGCCAATTAGATCCCAACACTACTCCCGGGTGTGCCTAGATCTCCCACAATTATCACAACGTAGCTTATCTTTACCATCTCCCCTTTTGACATTCCTTCGGGATCCTCCTTTATCAGATGAAGAAGATATAAAGGTAGTAGGAGGGGCATCACTAGAAGGTTGCATAACACTCCTCTCCTCGCCTTGGATAAAAGAATACACATCCTCAATGGGTGGGATCACATCTCTCCCTAAGATTTGAACATGGACAAACTCATAAGTAGGACTCAACCTGACAAGGAATTGAAACAAACGATTCTGATTTTGTCAATTTTTGGAATTCTTCAACATCATCGTGTTTCCACTTAAACACTTGATAATGATTCAATTCCCAGAGAGCCTGGAGAGTAGAATAATGAGTGGCTAAGATTTTCTCCCCCTAATGAAGATTAGTAACTTCTTGCTGAGGGTGATAAATTCGAGCAATGTTTAGATCCTCGTTACTTTCTATCAAATCTGGTGAGCAGTCTCCAAAAATAAATAATTTCTACTCAATTGAGCTTGCATTGAGTTCTGGAGCCAAGACATCACAATTAAATTCTCTTGTTCCCACCTCTAATACAAAATATCCTTCTCATCAGGCGTTTTGATACTACCTGTTAGTACCCTAACTTGCCTCATCCTCCGATATACATCTTAAAAGATTGAGACCACTCTAGGAAGTTTGTGCCATCTAATTTTATAGTCGTAATCTGAGCCCCAGGGTTAGCGCTATAACCTCCTACAACCGAAATAGTCCCGAGTACACCAAAATGCAAGCCACGGATGTTAGAACCACTATCATTCGACATTGTGGCATCAACAAAGTGAAAAACAATCTGATTTGAGGGAAGAATAGCAGATCGATGAAGAAAAAAGTGGAAAACTAGGGTTGGGCGGCAAGCAAATATACAAGAGAGAAATACTCATTGCACTTTCAATCCTCTTCCAAATTGACCAAACGTAGATTTATTGATTATAAAAACTTCATACAAACCAGATCTAAACAAGGAAGCCACCCAAAAAACTCTTATGCAAGCGCACTAATTGTTTTTGCGAAAATGAATATTTTCAGATTTTTCTTGGAGTTCAACGAAAAAGACATCAAAGAGACTTCAAAAATTCAGGCAAAAATCACCAAAAATCAAAACGACTTGAACCATGGCCTTTGTGGCTACAACCTGATGACATCACCATGCTAACATCAGCATCCGTAAGCTGACATCAACCCTAATGTGCAGAAAAATTGAAGAAAAAAAAAGTGAAAATTTTTTAAGGATCCCTGATAGATTTAGAGCTCTGATACCAAGTTGTAGTTTTAGAATAAGAAGAAATAAGAAGAGAGAAGAAAATTGATGAGATTAGGGTTAATCGACCCTTCTCTCTACCTTTTAAATTTGATTAATAATAATTACAAATAACCCCCTCAAACATCTAAATATTATAACTTAACCCCTACTACATAAAAAACTTCTTTATTCCTACACATACATTTAACTTCTCTTTGAGAAATTTCAACTTTGTCTTGAATCTAGCCCCTAGTCAACCTAAGACTTCAAAATTGTTCTACCAACCTACTAACAACTCAAAAAATATTTCATGCTTCAACCAAGTATTTTCAAACCAAAAGGAGGTTTGGCGCCTCAACTCAACCCCAACTTCCAGCAAAACAAAGTAATTGATTAGAAACTAGGTTTGGGATTGGTTTTTGAATAACAAAGCCAAAAAGGTTTTCCCTACTAGGAGGAAAGAAGCTAAGAGTCTCTCTAGGTGAGACAGAGTTGGACCATCTCGATTGTTGGACAAAGTAAATTGTTCCCATTGGACCGTCTAGAAATTGATTCTTATTCAAAAAAATTAGCAAACCTCTTCATTCCCCTTGTAAGTCTGAAGCTTCCATTTCTATCAAACGAGAACCTGATGGAATTTGGTAACTTCGATATAGATTTTTGGGGGGTAGTTTGGTAACTTTAGTATGTTTTTTATTAAGTTTATAAGAGTTGAAATTTTAGTAGAAATAAAGTAACGAAAATTAGAGTTTTTGTAATTTATCTTTTGGTTAAGGGTAGTTAGGTATTTGATTCTTAAAAGCTTTGTTTTAGTATTTAAACACATCTTTGTGTTGTTTAAGGGAGCTTTTGGAATAAAATTTACAAAAATTTCTAGTTTCTCATTTGAATGTTGGTGCATTCAACTTATGTTTCCATGGAAATCATTAGGGTGATTTTAAAGTAAATCTATCAACTTATTCTCTCTCTTTTCTTCTTTTTTTTTTTTTTTTTTTTTTTTTGTATGTGTGTGTCTTTTGTATCAACCAAGATCCATCAAGAAACCATCAAGAGTCCTATCCCATCAAGAGACCAACCCATAAAACTTTGTTTTCTTGATTTCTTGATTGGCTTGAACGCTTAATATAATCCTTAATCTACGAACTTCAACTTTTAACCTTTTCCTTTAAACCTTAATCCCCAATTCTAATGCAAAACATCAAAATTAACCCCCACAATCCAAACCTTTTCGGTTTACCTTAAACCTTTATACTAGCCCTATTGTAGCCCAAATCCCAAACCAAAGTCCCTAACCTAACCCCTTGTGTTTCATCTTCTTCCCTCCTTGTAATGCATTATATTTGTTTTCGAGTTTGACCACAACTTTTATTCAGTTATTTTATCTGTACTTACTTGTTTTACAAGTAATTAGCGTTTTAGAAGGTTTGGATATTAGAAACTCTAGTTTTAGGAGGTCTCTTTTATTAGGTTTCTTTTTTTAAAACATTGTAAAAGGATTTCTTTAGAGACGAATAAGAAAAAAAATTGTAGGTTCTCTTATGAGATTCCTCTAATGGTGTGAACCATCATCAATGGTGTGAGGTCATTGAAATCTTTGGTATCATGTTGAGGTCAATTTATCCTCTCTTTTTTTCTCCATCTCATCTTCTTCTCCTCTTTTCTTTTTCCTCTTTTTTTTTTCTATTTCTATTTCGCTTAATATCATAACCTATTGTGATGTAGGGTACAACACACAAACTTAGAGTTTATGTTAAAAAACTGATTCTAGGGTGAAATCCCAAGAACAGCAATGAAGAATCTCTATGATAAGCAAAACAGACTAGAAACTTCAATTTAGGTTTGAGATTGATGGAAATCAATCGCAAACACTAAAATTAAGAACAAATATCAAGCTCTTATACTAAAATATAAAAAAAATCAAAGAAAGGGAAAAAAAAGTCTCTTCGTTTTTATTAATCAATCTTCAAAACAAAAAAAACAAAAAAACTTACTTTCTGAATTTGTTTATTGGAGCTCCTTATATAGATAACTCCATAAAAACTTAAAAACCTTTTAAAATACTAAAAAGTAACTTCCTAATCTATCTATAACATATTACTAACCTTCTAATCCTATTAGAACTCAATTTAGACATTTAGAAAGACTTCTAATTATAACCTAAAGAAAAAAAAAACAAATTTAGAGAACATAAAACAAATTAGAAACTAACTAAGAAAAGAAACTTCTAAAAACTGAAATAGAAACTAACTAGGACTACTTAAGTAACTTAAAAAATAGAAACTCAATAAAAGAACGAGTCCTAAGAAAAGTTGGACTAGGTCTTGAGGACCAGTTAGAACTTGGGTTGAGTTGACTCGGTCGATGGTGTTGATTTATTTCTTTAATGCATCTTAACTCGATCATAGGCATTGAGATAAGTGTCAGCAAACCTATCTATATCATGCTGCCACTAAAATACAACATCTTTTGTGTTGGCCAAACCATCTCTTTGGGCCTCAAAACCCTACCTACTTCTCTCTAAACCAAGGCATAACCTCTCCATAACTTGTGTTGTCCATGTACCTTAATTTTAACCCTTTTAGAACCTTGTACCTAACCCTAAACCTTTTCCCCCATTAAACCTATTAATTACTATTGCAAAACTTTGCATTTTCCCTCCCATCCTGCATCAGTTTCTTGATGGATTCAAAACACAAAATAAAAGAAAATTAAAAAATAAATAAATAAATAAAGATTATAAATAAAAAGATGATCGATTTACCTTGGAGTCACCCCCAATGATTACTCTCAACATTCAAGCCATAAAACAGAAAAATTCTGTACATTTTTTTATTTGTTATAATCTCTTTAAAAAATAATCTATTATATTGTTAAAATAGAAAAAACCAATTTTTAAAACCTAAAAGACTTATAATTTTGACTAAACCTTGTACTCCAAGGTACCTTCCCAAAAATATAAACTTCCCAAAAATTGTAAAAAAATTAATTCGACAAAAAATTTCTACAAAATTTAAAATACCTAGTAAAAAACTTCTAAAACAAGTAGGACTCAATAATCTAAAACACCTACTTATATAGCTTATATTTATTAGAGTCAGAGTAGTCTAACTAAGATTGATTTCGAATTCTAAGGACTTTGAAAAAAAAATTCAAAAAATCATTATTTTTCACCGTTGAATTTTAATTTGAAGTTTTGGGAGTTCGGTAGCCATCGATTTTCAAAAACTTGAATCAAGCTCAAAAAAAAAAAAAAAAAATTGAACTGATTTTTTCCACGAAATCTAGAAGGTTGTTGTATTGGATTGCCAATGTGGTAATCCATGTGGGTCTAGCAACCCTAACTAAGGAAGTGTTTTCCTATTTGTTAAGTTCTTAGTCTATGAAATATTTCTTTTACTTTTTCACATATGCTTTCCTAATTTTTATTCTTTTAAATAATTTCTACGTTAGATGTATCAAAGAATTATATAATACAAATGTGTACACCTATGCCTCATCCAAAGTATTGGGGTCGAACAAGGTTTAAAATCTCTTCTCAATGCAATGTTTTCAGTCAGGAGAAAAACAAAAACAGTCTCAACTGAAACAATAATGCGCCACCGAAAAATTCCAATCAAAATGGAACTCTGAACCATGGGATAGGAAACATGAATCGTATTTCTCTGTAGAACCCAATCTTGAGACTCTTCATTCTATCCGCCATTCTTTAGATTATCAAGTTAAACACAACAACAATCTTATGAAATGGATATATTTATTAAGTTATTATAGCGTATAAAATGTTTTCATTTACTTTCACATATGCTAATTGTTATCATTTACTTTAACATATGCTTTCCTTATTTTAATCATTTTTTTATAACTTCTAGGTTGGATATATCTAAACAATTAGATAATAACACAAGTGTGCGAGATGTATTGGCATTTCGAGCTTCTTGAAGGTACCAAGTTTGACATCTCGTATTCGTAGACGTGATACTCTGTCGTGCCATTGTTACATGAACAATAACTAAATGTCTATGATTATACAATGCTTTCTAACTGTATCATATTCTTTTTCAAATGTTTCTACAATTCTTTTTTTTTTATTTTTTTTTTTTAGATTTCACTTCAGCATTTTAATTGTTTAATTCATAGCATCAGCTGATATCAACGGATTGACCTGTTTCAACCTGCCAGATCAACCAGATTGAGCCAGCCCCACTTTTGTTTGAACATCATACTAAAGAACGAATATAATAATCTCAAGCAATTTCAAAGGGCCTTAGCGACATGAAGGTTGTAAGAAACATGGAAACTACAGTAACCTTGCATAATTCAAGGGCAATATGCAAACCTTGTAGACATGCCGCCAATTTTTTCCAGTATCATTGACCCTCTTCCAAATCACTGCCATGATCATCTGATATTCGTGACTGCAAAAATTCCATGTAAAGAAGCATCCTGGAGCACAACATGGTCAAAGCATCCAATATATTTATACAGACTTACTAGTTTCTGGTAGCCTGAGCAATATCTGCTAAATGTGATCCATGAGGACCCCAAGCCTCATTGCTAGTAGAATCAAGAACCTGTTAAATGAATCAAAATAGATATCCACAGAACTCAGTACAGATAATAATTGCCAAACCTACCTTAAATATTTTACCCAAATGTCGACAAACACACATAGAAACAGCAAAGACATTAAAACGAAAACCTTTACCTTCTGTTCTATTCCAGGAACTTTCAGAACTTTCTTGTTCACCTCCCTCTTACTGCAAAATACAGAATTATTAAGGTCTGAAATGTAGTCCCTAGCAGTTTGATCAAACAGGTGAAAATTATAAAGAGAGCTTCTTACAGGTCCCTAACAGTTTGATCAAAGGCCTTTTTCATGGTCACTGCAATCAAGAACTTGCAGATCTCTTCAAATGCAATTCACTTCAAAATCTCTCCACGTATAGCAGCAAAGAAGTTTTGCTGATCATCACCTGAAAAGAACATAATTGCAATTAAGCAACAACAAGAAAGTAAGACATGAAACCAAGAATAGGCATCTTTAATAAAAGAGAAAGAAATCTCATAAACCTTTAAGAAGCTTAAACAGTAAAGCATCAGAGCAGACAAAATCTATCAAGAATAAAGTAAGAGAATAACTCCCAGAACACAGTATTATTCTTATGCATAAACAAATCTCTCTAAAACAAATCTTGCATAATCAAAGATTTCATAAAGTTACATAAATGGGTGACAATAATTTCTGAATAAAATACTACAAATTCAAAAAAATTAGGTAGAGAAAAAGCACATCCCTTCTAAAGTAGTGTTAATGCCTATTCCAGGCTCATTTTCATGTTGCACGAGTGGGCACGAAGTAGGTGCCATCTGAAGAAATCGCCCTCTAAAATGGCAAAAACTTCTTTTTTTTTCTTTTTCATTTTTGGATAACTGGTGCTAACGTAATTTAAGGCAGTAGAATGTTGGGAAACATGGCCAACTATGCACTACAAAATGGAATTTTAAGAAATCAATAAACAGGTTTATAAAACGAGTGTACCTGAAAAGAATGTAAATGCAAGAATAGAAGAACACATTAGACAGAATCTAGGAGCAACCCAATAGGAAATAAACTACCAAGGAAGACCAATCAAATAATTTGGCCAGGTGCAACAAAACCAACAACCGTGTCAGTAAAAAGGTGCCCTCTATCACAAATCAAAGGATGAAACATCAATTAACAGAAGATGTATCTACATATAGAATTAAATGGTGAAATAGATTCATGTTTCCAAACCCAAATCATTGGGGAGATAACAAAGATGGTGCTGTTCTGAATTTGCAACATCCATATAAAACTGAACCTACGAGTGTCGTAGTACAACCAATCAAGAAAAAAGAGATGAATTCTAGATCCCCAAGAAATCTATTCAGATCTGCCAATACTGATAACCTTATATTAATCTCAAAAGGCCAACATGCTTCTCAAGCAGAGATCGGACGGAAAACAGCAACTTTAAACGTTTTTAGGCATTTTTCATTGGGATTAAATAAAGAAAATTCGAATCATGATTATGATTTAGCGCCAAAAAAAATTCTAAAACCAAAGTCTCATCAAACAAATTAAGATGCAAAATTTAGCCCATTTTCCACCCATTTAATACGAAAATTAAGAAAAAAGAATAATTTAAATACATAAAATCCACAGTCAAACATCTACAAGTTAAGAAGATGCAAAAGCTTCATTAAAGTATCAGTAATTCGAATTAAATTCAATTATCCAATACTAAATCAAGCTAAATCCTCTTCTAAAATTCAAGCATAATGAATTTAATTTTAAACGAAGCCTTATAATCGAAACTAAACAGATCAAAAACCAAAATATAATCGAGAGTATCCGGGATCAAGATCATCAGACCTGCAAATGTAGGTAGAATTCAACAGAAAGAGAAGATCAAAGTCCAGATCTGTGGTGGTGGAACGAAGGAGACAGAAAATCGACCAAGAGAGCGGAAATTGCGATCAGCTCTTCTTCCTTCACCTCCACTCGTACGCGTATTTTGACAGGGAAGAAAATGAGGGTTTTTCTCTCCTAAAATTCGGAAGAGGATGGAATAAAGGGAGAGATGATAGTATCTTCCATACATATCGTAGTACCGTCATCCCCACGATCTGAACCGTTCCATTTTCCTCGAACAATACTTTCTGACGAACATCAGTGGTCTGACTCTTGACACGTACTTGTTATTCTATCTGCCGAGTGGGTGCGAATGCACCTCTAATCTAATAAAAAAGCGACTAAGACACCGCACCAAAGCTTTGTAAGGTTGTATTAAGAATTTAAGACAACTGGCGGAACGCACGTGTGGTGCATGTTGTTTTACCAATTTATTTTTAGAACTGTTATTAGCACACCTACTTTCTCAAATTACTCAAAGAGCTGCTATAGGCATCCAAATTTTAATTATTATATCCAATTAAAAATAAAAAAAATAAGAACTGAGAATAAGTAAAAGTTGGGGTGCCAATAGAATCTCTCTTTTTTTTTCCTCTAGGTTTCTATTTTTTTTTTTAATTTAAGATTTTATATGAGCCTAATCATAATTGTAAATAACTACTGAAATTTTTTGAACAAATCATAATGTTTTGTAATCTTGAGATAATAATTTGAGCCAAACCTTTATAATGTTTAAATGGTGTGTTTTAATCTTAGATTCGGGTGATAAACTATTTAAGAAATTGGGGTGTTATAAGTAAAGATAGGGTGTCAATAGCAACTCTCATTATTTATCACACCCATTAATGATTAAAACACACTCTTTAACTATTACAAAGGTTTGGCTCAAATTATTATCTCAACGTTGTAAGACTTGTTCAAACAATTTCAGTAGTGTTTACGATTATAATTAGGCTCGTATAACAACAAAACACAAGAGAGTTTCTATTGGCACCCCAACTTTTACTTATTTTCAATCATGTGCTTCTTTTTTTATTTTAAATTGGAGTGTAATAAATAAAAGTTGTGGTGCCAATTGCAACTCTCTCCTTTTTTTTTTACTTGAATAGATTTTTGGGTGAATGTCATTATTTATTTTTTGTCGAATGACCACAGTTGCATGGTAGGAAACTGGATATCTATTCTCAACCTTGTATTGTTAATTTCTCTTTTATTTTCAAATGAAAATAATATATATAAATAGCTGTTAAAGAGTCTATGAATGCCTGAAGGGATAGTGCGTCATATCATCCGGAGTGGTGTACTATCCTGGGATGTACGGTAGGGACCACCAAGCTCATACGTGGTATGGGACGCATATGAAAGTGAAGTCATAACTGGAATCTAGGTTTATTCTTCTCTATCTTTACCAATGAACTTGTAATGTAAAGGTGGTCATATACGAATGATTTGTATATTTGGGAATCACATACACGCCTGATAAACATAGATGAAAATGATTAGTCAGTGATCACTAATAATTTATAGTAATCGAACGTTTTGACACATCGAAAAGAGACTCATTGCTAACGGTCACGTCAAACAACCAGCCTAAATCGGATAAATGGTCAACCAAGCATGTGCTGAATACAACGAAATTTTAAGTTTGGTACACTGCTCATTTTAATTCTCAAAACATGTATTCGTCATTTTTATAACCTACTAACTCTTGAGTTCATCACTTCTAACATCTATGAATTAATAGATATATCAACGAATTCATTGATTATAAAAGTGACGAATTCACTCGAAATGCATGTTTTGGCAATTAAAAGGTAAGTCTACCGAAATCGAAATTGAACATAAGTTGTGCACGTTTTGGGAAAAATCCCTAGATTTTTTTTATGGAGTTGTTATTGTCACACCAACTTTTGTTAATGTCGCACCAATTCTTGTGTAAATTACCAAAGAATTTCACATAGTTGGGGTGATGTTATCAAAAGTTGGTGTGGCAAAAGCAGCTCTCTTTTTTAAATAATAAGAAAATTTTAAATATAAATAATAAAAATATTAAATATAAATAAATTTGTAAATTTTGCGTGCAAACGTAAGGTTTTAGTCTTGCGATCATTTTTGAATGGAATATTTTATCACAATTTTGAATGACCATATGCAATGATGAGGAGTGGAGCCCAAGATTTTCTATCAATGGGGGCCAATTTCTAACAATGATCGATCAATAATCTTGATTTCTTTCTATGAAAAATGTTGGGCTCGTCACTAATCTCCAAAATTATTTTGTTATACTTCATTTTTATTTTAAAATGATAGAGGAAAGTGTAAATTATTTTTCATTGGATTTCATTAAGATTGGCGAATAAAAGACAATCAATGGATGGATGAGTCTTTTTTCCATTAGTCTATTAAGAAGATTGATGTCAAGAGAGGTATGTCATTAGTTTCAAAACACAATGGATATCTCTAGGTATGATTTTGGAGATTGTAAGAGACCTCACCTTCCTATTGGTCCACGTGTATTGAGGACATCCTCAGTATGGGTATTTTTGTAAATTGAAGATGCCCTAAGATGGAGATTTTTGTAAATTAAGGATGCCCTCGATACAATGGACTAATAGGAATGGGAGGTCCATTGTTGTCTCCAAAATGTCAATCTTCAAAATCTCACTTCTCTAATATTCACAAAAAAGTGGGAACATGTATAAATTTCTTTTAAAGAAAAATGTTTTTTTTACTAATTTAGGTGCATCTAGAATCATGTTTTGATACCACAAGGACGAAATTCTAGGATTTTGAAAAAAAATTAAAAAAGTTATTTTCACCATTAAATTTTCATTTTAAATTTGGGAGCTCGGTAACCGTTCATTTTTAATAACTTTGATCAAGTTCAAAAAGATTTTTTTTTATTTCTAAATATGAGTTTTTCAATGAAATCGAGACAGCTTGTGTTGCTGAATTGCCAATGTAGTAATCCATTTGGTCACAAAGACCCTTGGTAAGGTTTGAAATCTTACTAAGGGTTTTCTTGACTTCTTTTAAACTAGAAAAATACTTTCTTATAAAGTAAGATTACAAATCTTACCAAAGGTGGTTGGGCTCACTTGGATTTATAACATTGGCAATCCAACACCACAACATTCTAAATTTCATGGAACTAATCAAATTCAAAAGAACACAAATTCAAAACATCTATTTTTCACTTTATCAAAGGTATTTAAAATGGGCGGCTGCTAAGCTCCCAGATTTAAAATTAAAATTCAACAGTAAAACAAATTGGTAGAACAAAATGATTTTGTTATCGTTGCATCTATTTATTTCAAGATTGATTCTATTGTTTAATTATTTCACCAAGGAATTAAGTTTAATAATAAACTAATCCGAACAATGATAATCCATTCTCAAATAAGTTCAAGATAGATGATGCACAACATGGGTAGATGATTATTAGGATTTATTTATTTGATAAAATTTTGCTTAAAGATTCAAATAATCACAAATTCTAAAAGTTATATTTTCCGATCCATATGCATTTGATTGCTAATTGGATTAAGACAAAATCATGAATTAAATTGGTGTTTTCATTATAATATCCATTGCTAAAGGTGAAATCATTATCTTTAATGCTTTGATCATTTGTTTTTCAATTTTCTTTGCCAGATTACTTTTAATCTCCCAAAAAGATTTTCCAATCCCTTTTAATTATGATTTTAATTCACAGTTTGATTTCAAAAAATAAGCAGAATATTTTCTTGAATTCACCAACTCACATACCTTCTTTTGGGTTCGACCATTGTTTGCCCTAGCTAAGTAAAGTAGTATAAATTTTTTTGAAAGTCTAAAGACAACACAAAAAGAACTTCATCAAAATGGCGTCGTTACTGGGGAAGGCGTCATGAATTTTGGATTTAAGGAGTATTTCTTATTTTTAATTTTCGTATCAATCTATTTTGTTCCATAATTTTTTTCTAATTTCTATGAGACCATAACCATAATAAAATTTTCAAAAATATCTGGAAAAAGTTTAGAGTTTTTTTTCCCTAAAAAGACAGTATCACTGGTAAGACTATCAGCGTTGTTGCCTTTTCAGGGAATTAGAAGTCCATGTTTTAGGAGACTTCTCACAGTAATCCCTTTTTTTGTTTTTCACCTAGTGTTCTAGAATTTTACACTAATTTTTTTATTTATGTTTTTTATATTGCATTTTTTGGATTTCGAAAACGGATGTGAATACGAATCTTGCAACATCAATTAGAGAATTTTTAGAATTTTAGGGATTCTGAAAATTTGAAGAAAAGTTACAAACAAATAAAAGAAACTTCAAAAGATTCGAAGAACAAAATTTAATTTTTTGTTAGACAATTTAAATCAACAATTATTATTTTTTTAGATCAAACTGTATTAAGCAACTTGTAATTAAAATTTTCATCTTAATTATCTGAAAAGGCTCATATTGTAATAGATATAAGGAAGGACAACAGTAGGGCGAAACCATCTCGACCCCTAGGGTTCAAACATTGAGTTCGGATTTAGTGGTCCAAGTCAACTCAACTGACTCATCCCCTGTTTTGAACAGTATGCAAAACTCATCCACCCATGAATCCATTGCAACTAGATTTTTGCATTGCCATTGTGTGAATTAACTATACACCATTTAATCTCACATTAGTAATCAGGACACCCCTACAAGGATGGCATTTTAAAGATAAGATTTGAATTTCATCACCAAATTCTTGTCCTATAGGATAATTAATTCACATAGAAGATTCTAAAAATAATTAGATTGGAATCTAGGGCCCATGAGTTCAGTAAAAAAAGCCTACTTGAGTTTCCTAAAAGTGCCTTCAAAGATTAGTGTGCAAAATGCAGATCCCGACTCTTATTTTGGAGTCGTCACCTAATTTAGGTCTAGGAACCATAAGTGACTCTGAATAGAATTCAGATTGATCTATGAAAGAGATAATGGGTAAGGAATCAGATTATGGGTATCAGAAGGTGTTAGACATCGAACCTGCTTGATTGAGATGATCAATCTCTACTACGATCCAAGACTATCATATGATCAACAGTAGCAGACTAAAGTCAAATTATGGTCAAATTTAAACTTAAGGTCAAATTGGGGACACTAAAGTCAAAACAAAACCTACGGTAAAACTTAAGGTCAACTTGTGGATTATAGTCAAAGTTAAAATCAAGATGATTCCTTCAGTTGCCTACATACCCAGATTCTCGGGATCAGACCAAATGTAGTTCGAAAAAATGCTCAATCTAAGCATTTTATGAAAAATCGTCGAACTTTTTGAATTGACTCAATATCTTTAAATTTTAATAAAAAATTAACTTATTTTTAATACATCTTTTTCTTTTTATTTCTTTTCTAATTAATATTTCTTTTTAAATTTTGAAATATGTGATGCATCGAGTTGACTCGATTGAATTAAAAAAAAAAATTTGTTTAAAAATAAATAAATAAATAAAACTTATCTTAGAAGTTCGATTGTTGTGATTCCTTCAGAAAATTTGTCAAACAATTCGAACTTGAATAAGCACGAAAATCAAAGTTAAATCTCAAATTTTACCTCAAATTTAATTAGGAAGGAGTTAGCGATATATATATATATATATATGGTTTCTAACACAAAAGGCGGTTCTTGAATTAAAATTTTGTAGAAGAAGATATACGTATTTGACAGAAAGGTGTCAAACTGTCTCAAATTTCATTTCAGATTTTGCTTCGACTTTACAAACATATTTGTATCAATTGAAGAAGAGTTGATAGGTTTGTGATATTCTATTAGAAAGATCATTGAATCTACTTGTCAATTCAATTTTTTAGAAAAAGTTATTCATGTTTGACTAAAACATGTCGAATTATCTACAAAAATACGAGTAGAAGTAAGGTTGTTTCGACTCGATTTTAAGACTATTTTATTGAAGCTTCGATGATGGTGAAAGTTCTATCGAGAGGAGTAGCCGAAGATAAGGTTTTGAGTTGTTAATGGGGGTGCAAACATGTAATGACAGAGGGCTATGGGGGTGCAATTGTTATCGAGATCTGAAAAACATAAAGAATAGAATCTGAGATGGGGCTATTCTTGAGATTTGAAAAGATGATTAACGAGAGTGAGGTATAGTTCATTTGAAGATATTGTAGGGATGTTAATAGAGATAGGCAAAGTTCGACTTAACCAATGAGGTTTGTGGGTGTATCTTTAGCAAGGAGAAAAAGATATGAAGTAGGATGAGATGAAGTGTTGGTTTCAATTGGGGAAGATGATGCAATTGTGCTGGAAAAGAAGGAATTAAATATTTCTTTCTCTTTATCTTTTTTTATTTTATTTTGTTGTCGATTATATGAGAGAGTGTCTTGAGGGAAAAAGATGGTTTATACAGAGGAGAAGAGGCAGAAGTCGAGTCCCATTGGGACACCCTCTTTTGGTCAAACCTCAAAAGATTGAGTTATAATGGAATTCTCTCTTCTCTTATATTTTCTTTTGGTTGAATGAACGTGCAACTATTCTCAATGAATTAAAATTCATGGGACAACGATCCCACGCTTCTCACATATATCACAATAAATTTCATCTTTCATTTCAATTAGTTAAAATTTAAAACATCCCATTGAATTCCTTATGAAAATTCGATTTCAAAACATCCCGGAACATCGAAAATTGACTTGAAACGCAAAACTTATCTTCGGGGGCAAAACGATAATTTTTCAATTTTTAAAATTTTTAAATTTCGAAATTAATAAATAAAATATTAATTAACGTAAAGTAAAATCTTAATAAAATTAATTTATAAATCTAAACCAAGTCAATCTCATAAGACTTAAGTCAAAACTAATCTAAAGAAGCCAAGTCAATCTCATGCACGCCTAATAGGCATAGACGAAGATGATTGGTCAGTAATCACTAACAATCTAGTAGTAGTCGAATGTTCTGACACATCGAAAAGAGACCCATTGCTTACGATCACGTCAAACGACCCACCTGAACCCGATAAATGGTCACCAGTGTGGTAAGAGTAGTGACTGACCACAAAATTAGAAACAAAAAGTCAGATTTATGTTGTAACATCATGTCCCGACTGGGAGCGATCCAATCGTGAATCCCAACTCTCTAATTCTACTATTACACCATTCTGTATTATGTATCTGTTGTTATATTTTGAATTACAAACTACAAAGTATGTTTGTTATTTCAATGTGATAGACCATAGTTGTATAACAAAATGAAAATATATAGTTAGTATTGATTATTGATGCCATGTGAATCTTTAAAATTGTTTAGTTGTTCATCCCTGACTATACGTACCAGTTAACCGTAGTTTAGTAAAACTTGCATGTATTGAAATGTTTCTATATGCTTATTCATATATGTTAGGTGAGTTATTAGTAGGGACTGTTTATGGACCTACTGGGTAACTATTGTTACTCACCCTTTACTTCCTTTTTTTTTTTTAGCTTCAGAACCTGCAGTCGAAGAGGTATTAGTAGAGCAGTCTAATGAGGATTATCTGGTGGGTCATACCGACGACTAGAGTCCGTTACCCGGTGAGCATCATGACTACTTCTACTAAGAGTCTATTCATTTTAGGAAAGGTATATGTTCTTTTTGGGGCCGAGTGCTAGGTCTATGTTAAAGTGAGAAAATTTTTGTAATCCTGTATATTTTCACCTTTTTGTACAATTTTGATCAAATTCTACGATATTCACAGTTTATTGTCTTCTACATCTTGTGTATCTTGAAACATCGTTATATACAGGATTTATTGGTTATTAGCTTATAAATTTTTTTTGTTTTTGAGTTCCGTGAAATGCTAACATAAGAAGATGAAAGTGTCTAAACTTCGAGGTTTGACCTTGAGATTTGTGTTGGCATTTGGCAAGGCGCTACAGATGGTATCAGAGCCCATTGATAGTTCCGTATTGGGATTACAAGCTCTTCTATGTCTAGAGTCCATAGAGCCTAGTAAGAATAAGATAGGATTCTAGGGTCTTTCTGTTAGTAATGAAAATGGTGTTCATTACTATATTCCTACCTTAAGATATTGATTAATTCTTTCATAAGAACGATTTTAGCCTGACGCTAATAAATGCCTTGCTATTGATGAACAGAAACGAGATGAGCAGATGAGGCTAAGGCAAAGGTAGAGGCCGAGGGAGAAGTCGGGACGTAGTAGAGATAGGACAGGCATCGGATCAGACCCCCGATCCGATAACACAACTAATGTCGTGTATGGGACAGATGGCTAAGTCCCATAATAAGTTTAGGGAGGAGATGCTTGAGTCACAGGCTAGACTAGCCGAGGAGGTGGCTAAGTTGAAGGAATATCAGGCTTCTTCACAAAAGGCCCTATTCCACCCCAAGAGCCACCACAGGAGCCACAGCCACATGTTGTGCCACTGAGTGTCACGATGACTTCCCTACCCCAGACTCAAACAGATTCGGGGATGTGGTTACAGAACTTCCAGCGACTACGGCCACTTAGGTTTTGAGGTTCTTCCGACCCGACTGAGGTCGAGGAGTGGGTTTTGAGCATCGGGAGTTTTCAGGCTTAGTACAAGGCAATCTATCCGTTACCGATTACGAGCTGAGATTTACTAGATTATCACAATATGCACTTGAGCTCATTACGACCGACCTACAGAAGGTTCGTAGATTTTTCAGAGGACTACGACCCTACCTAAGGGCTAGGATGTCAGTGATTGAGACCACTAGCTATCGAGACACAGTGAGCCGAGCTCAGAGGGTTGAACGAGAGGAGATGGAGCTATAGACTTCAAGGGGGCAGGCCAGTCGACCTTAGACTTCTTTTCCTCCTAGGGCCGATCCGGCCAAGAGGCCAATACTTTTGAGACCGAGTACTTTTAGACCCACATATCCGCAGTATCGAGCTCCTACGCTGTTGAGTTATGGACCAGTTGGGACTCCAGTGAGGCTAGTAGGGCCAAGGGGACCAACCAGACAGATTTCGAGACCACCCACCCCATAGAGACCTATACAAACGGGACCTTTGGCATGCTTTGGGTGCGGGCAAACGGGACATATCAGGAAGAACTGCCCTTCATCACAGCCACAGTCAAGGGTGATTCCTAGAACCCAGGGCAGGGTGTATCATTTGACTCAGGAGGAGATACCAGTTTCAGACGAGGTGCTAGAAGGTACAATTTTGATTTCCAATGTTAAGATTTGAGTTTTGTTTGATACAAGTTCTTCTAGATCATATATTCCACTGAGATTGCACAGTTGTTAGACTTTGAGATTTCTGACACAAGCCGAGTAATAGACCTATCCACACCATTGGGAGACTGACAGATAGCCCAGAAATTGTGTCGAAACTGTATAATTAGGATAGAGGACTAGGAGATGAGTACCGACCTTATGACATTAGATAGTTGCGACTTTGATGTCATATTGGGGATGGATTGGCTAGTACAGAAGCATGCCCACGTGGATTGTTTCGCGAGGTCAATAGTCTTTAAAAGGCCAGGATATCTGAAAGTCAAGGTTCGAGGATCCAAGTATAGAAGAAACGACTCTATATACAACCAGTTGGAAACTTTGAGCGCAGCGGAGCTAAAGACTTCACCGAATATGATAGAGGTAGTCAAGGAATTTGAGGATATTTTTCCAGACGAATTACCAATTTTTCCTCCAAGTGGTGAGATAGAGTTTTCTATCCATTTGGTACCAGGCACAGGGCTTATCTCCATCGCACCATACTGAATGGACCCTATAGAAACCCGAGAGTTGAAAGTGCAGATTGATGAGCTTACTAACTTGGGGTTTATTCGATAGAGTTTCTCACCCTAGGGAATACCGATTTTGTTTAGCAAGAAGAAGGATGGGTCACTCCGATTATGTATCGACTATTGGAGGTTAAATCAAGTGACTATCAAGAATAAGTACCCCCTTCCGCACATCGATGATTTATTTGACCAACTGCGGGTGCCCAATACTTCTCTAAGATCGATTTGCTATCTAGGTACCACTAGTTGAGGATTCGGGAAGTGAATATTTCGAAGACTACATTTCAGACCAGGTTAGGACACTTTGAGTATCTAGTGATGCGTTTCGGTCTGACGAATGCACCGACAGCATTCATGATCTAATGCACTGGGTATTTTGGGAGCACCTCGACAAGTTTGTCATTGTGTTCATAGACGACATCCTAATTTACTCTAAGTCGAGGAAGGATCACGAGAAACACCTCAGAATCACATTACAGATTTTACGTGGGTATAAGCTATATGCCAAGTTCAACAAGTGTGAATTCTGGTTCCAGAAAGTGAAATTCATAGGACACGTGGTGTCCAATGAAGGGATAACAATAGACCCCTCCAAGGTTGAAGCTGTATTGACGTTAAAACAGCCTAAGAAGATGACAGATATTAGAAGTTTTCTTGGGATGGCCAGCTACTATAAAAGGTTTATTGAGGGATTCTCCACTCTTGTAGTACTGTTGACGAGACTGACGTAGAAAAATGTCCGATTTAAGTGGGATTACAAATGTGAGACTACATTTCAAGAATTAAAGAAAAGATTGACGATGGTTCCAATTTTAGTATCTCCGATTCTGGGTGAAGGCTTGACGATCTTCACTGATGCTTCTAGGATTGGTTTGGGAGCCGTATTGATGCAATTTGGGAAAGTAGTGGCATACGCATCTAGGAAGTTGAAGAATCACGAAAAGAATTATCCAGTCCATGATCTTGAGTTAGCCGTTATAGTGTTCACACTAGGCATTTGGAAACACTATCTATACGGGGAGAAGTTTGAAATATTCTCCAATCATAAGAGCCTCAAGTACATATTCTCGCAGCAAGAATTAAATATGAGACGACGACGTTGGATGGAGTACTTCAAGGACTACGACTTTACCCTTGAGTACCACTCGAGGAAAGTCAATGTGGTTGCTGACATGTTAAGTAGAAACACCGTAGCTCATATGATGGTGAAAGAATAGCAATTACTTGAACAAGCCGCAGAAATAGTATTTGAGACTCCAGGGGAAAAGTTTAGACCGTACATGTATCTAGGTATATTGAAAATTGAAAATAAGTTGATAACACGAATTAAAGAAGCCTAGAAAATAGATGAAGATGTGGAAGAATATGAGCTGAGAGTTAGGGAACTGATCGACCTGGATTGGTCGAAAGGATTAGATAAGGTTCTCAAATTTCGTGGAAGGATGTGGGTACTGCAAGACTCACAATTGAGGTCCGACATATTAGGCGAGGCATATCGTTCTCGATATTCGATTCACCCAGGAGGCACAAAGATGTATAGAGACCTGCGAAGGAATTTCTGATTTTCGGGTTTGAAGAAGGTAATTGCAGAATATGTAAGTAGATGCATAACCTACCATCAAGTCAAGGCAGAACATCGTAACCCAGTAGGCTTGCTCCAACCATTGCCTATAGCGGAATGGAAATGTGAACACATGACCATGGACTTTATAGTGGGATTACCAAGAGCTAATGACGCGTCGGATACCATATGGGTGATTGTGGATCGACTGACGAAATCAATGCATTTCATCCCAATCCGAGTCTCATTCAGCGTCGATAGACTGAGCCAGATATACATAGCTGAGATAGTACGACTACATGGAGTGCCAGTTTCTATCGTGTCAGACAGGGATCCTAGATTTACTTCCCGATTCTAGGAGAGTCTGCACAACGCAATGGGTACTCAATTGAACTTCAACACAGCATTCCACCCGCAATCTGATGGACAGTCTGAGCGAGTAATTCAGATTTTAGAAGACATGTTGCGGGAATGTGTTTTGGATTTTGGAGGGAGTTGTAAACGTCACTTACCGTTAGTGGAATTCTCCTATAATAATAGCTTCCAAACTAGTATCGGCATGGCACCATTCGAGGCTTTATACGACAGGCTGTGTGGATTACTGATATGTTGGGCAGAAACAGGAGATGCCACGGTATTGGGGCTCGAGATTATTGTAGAAACTACTGAAACAGTACACATTATTCAGGACAGACTAAAACTACTCAAAGTAGACAGAAAAGCTATGCAGACAAGCGGCACAGACCTTTGTAATTTCAAATTGGGGATCAAGTGTTCTTGAAGGTATCGCCTCGAAAAGGGATCTCAAAATTTTGCGTGAAGGAAAAATTAAAATCGTGATTTGTAGGACCATTCGAGATAGTTGAGCGGATAGGTTCAGTGGTATACCGATTGATTCTACACCCATAGCTTGAGCAAGTTCACAATGTGTTCCACATGTCCATGCTGAAGAATTACTTACCAGACCCTTCACACGTGGTCGACTTGCAAAATTTAGAGATAGATGAAGACGTATCCTACGAAGAAGGTGCAATACAGATACTAGACAGGAGAGTAAAGCAACTCAGGTCAAAATCTATCCCTTTAGTCAAGGTATTGTGGAGGCACTATAACATAGAAGAAGTCACGTGGGAAAAAAAGATTAAGATGCAGGCTAAGTATCCAGAACTATTCAGAGAATAAGGTATGATTTCAAGTTCGAGGATGAAATTTTTATTAGGGGGAAAATGTAACACCCCATGTTTTTTATTTGTATATCGAGGAAATCTAGAAGTGAATTTCGATAAAATTGTAAAAGAAAGACTTAGGGTAGAATACTCAAATTTTAATTCGTTCATTTTTAACGAATTTTGACTTCACCATTAGGTTTAAAATGATTGAAATATATACTTTAGCCTGTAAGAATGTTCAAATTCGAGTACGGATGAGAAAATTATAAAATCCTCAAATTTCGTATTAAGTGGGACCCAAAATAGTTAATTTTTGATAGAGGAAGAATCAGAAAATTTTAACTACACCATGAGATCCGCAATGAAAAATTATTCGAAATGGAATACTCATATGTCATTTTCTGAGTTTGAATGGTCAAGATTTTGTCGAAAATAGAAACGAAGGAAAAATACAAAAATGCCCTCAGCTTTTATTATTAAAAAAACCAACTCATTCTTTTATTCACTTTCTCCTCTCCAACTCACAAAGAATCAGCCCATTCTCCAAACCTAGGATTTCAACCCTTCCTATCAAGATCTATCGCAAGCGAGTCCGAGTTGATCATCGACGAAGGAGAGAAAGTTGTCGGCATCGACGAACTCCATACCTTCAACCCATTTAACCTTCATCTTCCTTTCTTTCTCTTGCTCTCTCACAAAAATCAGCAAGTAAGTTCATATATACCCACTTAGGATCTCATCCAAATCAAAGAAGAGTCGTCCATCTTCATTAGAAATAGGAAGAACACCTTTTAAAAGGGTTTCACGACCAACCCGACCGTTAGCATCGAGTTCAACTACTTTCGGAACTTCGAGCCGTCGAACATTGACCCTTGGTGTTGGTTCATCACCATTGACAACCACGAACCAAGTAGGGGACTCTCAACTCTTATTAATAATCGTAGATTTTAGAAAATTGCTTTTAAGGATGTTTCGAAACTTGTGTATGTTTTAAATTTATAAAATGTCACTTAAATTACTTCAAATTCATGCTAGAAATCGTTATGTTTGATGTATTTTATCGTACTTTGAATATTTAATTCTTGGGTGGATTAGTAGAATCGAAAATGAGTGAAAAATTCGAAGAAACGAAGAAAAAAAATTGAAAAATTTGCTAAATTTAAGTTTCTGTCGATTTCACCGTGAATAGTCACGGTGCCACCGTAAAAATCAAAAAGTGCCTGAAATTTTTTTTTGGATATTTCTTTTGGATTCTTCATGCTTTTAGCATGCCAAAACGACTAGTTATGGGCCTCGTAACTCTTTTAAATGAGCCAGGAAAAAATAAATAAAATTCTCATCACGACGAGAATGTTTCAAGAATTCGTGTTATATCTTTTGCATTACTTCAAATCAAGTTACAAAATTACATGGCCCTTCTTATATTGTCGAGGATTTTCATTTACAAAAACCTGTTTTCAATTTCGACAACTTCAAAAAATCGTGTTTCCGACACTTAACCAAATTTTCACCAATTTTTTCAGTTTTGGCAGTTTGCCTTTGCATACCTATTAGGACCTCATTTTAACAAAAATTAGATAATTTTTCGATCGAATGATCAAAGTGAATTTGCAAGCTTGAAAAAATATATATTTGATTTGAAAAGTCAAGAAATAGAAACAAGATAGAATGGAAAAGGGATGAATCGGTAAAATGACAGAATCACACCGAGGGGTAATGTCTGTAGTTTATGTTGAATGTTATATGTAGGTTGGTGAAGGGATATCCAAGGATAATGGAAGGGTTGCATGTTTATTTAAATTTATGTTGACGCAGAGGCTCCGAACATTGTTGTTTATATTAGGCTGGGTGCATGGTTTTTAAACTCGTCCGAGACCGAGACGTATCACCCGAGTTAACTCGGCATCAGAGCTGAACGAGACCAACTCACAAAGTCATTTTTTTTATCGAGTTTTACATCTCACGTTTATTTTTTGAGTTATCTCACGAGACATCTCAAACGTATCGGAAAACTCGTCCGAAACGACTCGGTATACGAGACGAGACATGATACCGAGTTTAAAAATCATGGTCTGGTGGCCACAGTTGCAGGGTAAGAAACTGGATATCCATTCTCAACCCTGCTTTGTTAATTTCTTTTTTATTTTGAAATAAAAATGGTATATATATATATATATATATATATGTAGCTATTTTGTGAACTGTTAAAGAGTCTCTGAGTGCCTGAAGGGATCGTACATCATATAATCTGGAGTGGTGTACTATCCTAGGATGTACGGTAGGGATTATAAAGCTCTTACGTGGTATGGGACGCTGAAAGTGCCATCGATCCGCGGGGTGCGCGGATCCACTTTTGACCCTTGAGGTTTGGGAGTCTCCACCTAGTTATTACGGTCTAGGAACCGAATATCGACTCTAAATGGATAAGAACAACTAATCTACTAAAGAAAAACTGAGTCCGGGGATCACGTTACAGGGTTTGAAGGTGTTAGGTACCAACCCCGTCCGACTAATGTCGGTCTCTACTTATCCCAAATAAGATTACATTGTTAACAAAAAACCTAGATAAAAAATAAAAGAAATTTTACTTTCGATACGCAAAGATTCTATTCCCTCAAATCTGATAAAACTGTTCCTTGTACCATACTCCTTGCTTTGTTCTGTCTCTAGATCTGATTTCTGATCTCCGAGGTAAGGTATCTCTTTCTTGGATATGGATTTTTCGAATTTGTTAAGGATTTTGGGGTGTTTTTAAAGGGCTTCTAAGTTTTTTTCACGCTAAAATAAAAGTATGGGTGTTAGGTAAGGAGTTGGGACTCCAAAACTAGGGTTTATGGGAGGTTAGGGGGGCTTTTTGACCTACTTCTCCTAAGGTTTATGATTTGATACGAAATTAGGGTGTGAGGAGCCTTATTTATAGATTTTTTTAAACGTTTGTTTAGATAGAATTAGTGTTTAATTAGAATTCTTTTAGTTAAAGTTATATTTTAGTTAGAATTGTTTTAGGTAGAGTTGTATTTTAATTAGAATTGTTTTAAGTATAGTTATATTTTAATTAGAATTGCTTTAGGTAGAGTTATATTTTACTTAGAATTCTATTAAATAGAGTTATTATTTAATTAAAACTCTATTAGGGTTTTGACTTTTGGTCTTATTTGATTGATTTTAAGATTTTGACTTTAATCTTACTTGATTGACTTTAATATCTTGACTTTGGTCTTACTTGATTGACTTTAATTTTGACTTTAGTCTTACTTAATTGACTTTAATACCTTGACTTTAGTCTTGCTTGATTGACTTTAATTTTTTGGAGAACCCCCATCTATTATATCTTTAATTCTTTGGACCCCCAAATGGAGGGGTCCTTGAAGAAATATCTTGGCAACCCTCAACAATTTTGCCTGAGAGTCTGATTGATCGATTTTTTTAGTTTAAAATTTTAAATTAATTTTATTAATGTTTCAATTTAATTATTTAATATTTTATTTATTAATTTCAAAATTTTTAATTATAAAAATTGTGAAATTATCGTTTTACCCTCGGAGAGGACTTTTCGCGTTTTAAGTCGGTTTTTTATGTTCTAGGATGTTTTAGAATCGATTTTTCGTAAGGAATTCAATGGAAATATTGGTTTGTGTCATTTATGAAATTTTTTATGTGAAATGGTCATGATTTTATGAGGGAGATTTTCGTAATTTTGTCAAATTTTGTGAAAATTGGTGAAATGATTTATTTGATTTCGATTTGTTATTTTATGTATTCGAAAAGGTTTTCCTAAGAGTAATGTAGGCTCTAGGGATATTTTAAGGTTAGGGGTATTTTGATAACTTGATCATTTTTTAGTGATTTTTATCGTGAAGCTTCTTTTTGTCTAAAAAATAATGATTTCTAATCTTCTGGGGTTATATTTTCCTAGCATTGTGTGGTTTCTACAGTTTTGTCAGTTCGAAATACTTCATCCAGATTTCTGAAACATATTTGGTAACAAAATAAAGCATTGGAATAAACATCTATCATTGGGAATCGTTGCGATCGGGTTGACGAGTTGATTAATCAGGCGGATACAAAACTGGGGTGTCTACAGACGCGTATGAGAGTGGAGTCACAACTGGAATCCAGATCCGTTCCCTTCTATCTTTACCAGTGAACGTGTATTGTAAAGGTGCTCGTATATGAATGGAATGTTTATTTTGGGAATCACATGCACGCTTGATAGGCATAGACGAATATGATTAATCAATGATCACTAACAATCTACTAGTAGTCGAACGTTCTGACACATCAAAAATAGACCTATTGCTTACGATCACGTCAAACGGCCCACCTAAGGCGGAAAAATGGTCATTAGTATGGTAAGAGCAGCGACCGGCCACCAAATCAGGAACTAAAAGTCAGATTTATGTTGTAACATCATGTCCCGACTGGGAGCAATCCAGTCATGAATTCCAACTCTCTAATTCCACTATTACACTATTCTGTATTATGTATCTGTTGTTATATTTTGAATTATAAACTTCAAAGCATGCTTGTTATTTCAATGTGATAGACCATAGTTGTATAACAAAAATGAAAATGTATAGTGAGTACAGATGATTGATGCCATGTGAATATTTAAAATTGTTTAGTTGCTCATCCCTGACTATACGTACCAGTTAATCGTAGTTTTAATAGTAAAACTTGCATATATTGAAATGCTTCAGTATGCTTATTTGTACATGTTAGGTGAGGTTATTAGTAGGGGCTGTTTGTGGACGTACTAGGTAACTATTGTTACTCACCCTTTACTTCATGTTTTTTTTTAGCTTCAAAACCTGCAGTCGAAGAACTAGTCGTAGAGCCGTCTAGTGAGGATTATCTAGTGTGTCATACCAACGGCCCAAGTCCGTTACCCGATAAGCATCATGACTACTTCTACTAGGAGTATGTTTGTTCTAAGAAAGGTATATGTTCTTTTTGGGGCCGAGTGCTAGGTCTATGTTAGAGTGAGAAATTTTTTATAATCCTATATATTTTCACCTTTGCAACTCTGATCAAATTCTACTATATTCACAGTTTATTCTCTTCTACATCTTGTGTATCTTGAAACATCGTTATATATAGAATGGTGTCATTTACTTTTTCTGTGACGTCCCGCCGAACACTAACACAAATCCTAAGGTCAAATCCCAAGGTACTATTTGGCACCTCGAAATTTGGGCATGGCTCTCTCTGTTTATGTTAGTGTTCCACGGAACTCAAAAACCTGATAATCCAAAATTTAACAAATCCTGTACATCAGAAAAATACAAACACTAGATAACAGCGGAAGACTAAATATATCTAATATGTAATCAGATCAGAGTGCGAAAGTTTACAATATACATGATTACAAAAAGAAACTTCCACTCTAACGTGAATCTAATTACTCAACCCCAAAACTATATACATCTCTTGGGACGAACAGACTCCTAATGGATGTCGCCTCAATGCTCATCGGATAACGGATCCTGATCGTCAGTATGACCCACCAAATGATCCTCACTCGACTGCTTTATGACTACTTCTCCGACTGCAAGCTCTGAAATTAAAAAAAATAGAAGTAAAGGGTGAGTAATAATGGTTACCCAATAAGTCCACAACCAATTCCTACTAATAACCTCCCCTAAACATGATCGAGTAAACATGCTGAACAGTTTAACATATGCAAATTTTTACAAGGGAAAATACAATTAACTGGTCCATATAGCCAGGGATGAGCAACTAAACAGTTTTAAAGATTCATATGGCATCAATTATCAGTACTCATTATACATTTTCATTTTTCATCCTACTATGATTTATCACATTGAAATAACATGCATGCTTTGCAGTTTATAATTTAAAATATAGCAAGATACATAATACAACATGGTGGAGTAGTGGAATTAGAGAGTTGGGATTCACGATTGGATCGTTCCCAGTCGGGACATGATGTTACAATATTAATTTGACTTTTAGATCCTGATTTTGTGGCTGGTCGCTGCTCTTACTACATTGGTGATCATTTATCCAACTCAGTCGGGCCGTTTGACGTGACCGTAAGCAATGGGTCTCTTTTTTATGTGTCAGAACGTTCGACTACTACTAGATAGTTAGTAATCACTGACCAATCATCTTCGTCTATGCCTATCAGGCGTGCATGTGATTCCCAAAATAAACGCTCTATTCGTATACGACAACCTTTATAATACACGTTCACTAGTAAATATAAGAAAGGAATAGACCCGGATTCTAGTTGTGACTCCACTCTCATACGTGTCCCACACCACGTATAAGCTTGGTGGTCCCTATCATACATCCCAAACTAGTACATCTCTCCGAATGATGTGACGCACTATCTCTTCAAGCATTCACAGACCCTTTAACAGCTCATAAAATAGTTATATATATATATATATATATTATTTTTCATTTAAAATAAAAGAGAAATTAACAGAACATGGTTGAGAATGAATATCCAATTCCTACCATGCAACTGTGGCCATCTGGCCTAAAATAAATAACAGTACTCGGAGCCTCTACGCCAACATAAATTTAAATAAATATGCAACCCTTTCATTAATAACCTAGACATCCTTTCACCAACCTACATACAACATACAATGTTAAATGCAAACATCACCCCTCGGGTGTGACTTTAACATTTTACCGATTCATCCCTTTTTTCATTCTCTCGACATTCTCACTTTTCGTCTTTTCAATTCAAACCATTCATTTTCAATCTTTCAAAGTCATTTTTTTTGTCTTTCCATCGAAAACCATCAAGGTTTATTCAAAACGAGGTCCCAACAGGTATGCGAAGGCAAACTGCCAAAACTAGAAAAACTAATGAAAATTTGGCTAAATGTCAGAAACTCGATTTTTCAAAGTTGTAGAAATTGAAAATGGATTTTCATAAATAAAGGACATCGACAACATAAGAAGGGCCATGTAATTTTGTAACCTAATTCAAAGTAATGTAAAAGATATCACGCGAATACTTAAAACATTCCCATCGTGACAAAAATTTGTTTATTTTTTTTCGTTTCATTTGAAGGAGTACGGGGGTCATAAATAGTCGTTTTAGCATGTTAAAAGCATGAAGAATCTAAAAAAATATCACAAATATGTTTTGGACAACTTTTGATTTTCACAGTGGCACCGTGAATAATGCACGGTGGCTCATGGTGGCATCGTGACTAGAGCACAGTGGCACCGTTAGAACGCTGGAAATTCACGAATTTTTTCATTTTTTTCTTCGTTTTTCACTCGTTTTCGATTCTAATAACCCACCCACGAATTAAATATTCAAACTACAATAAAACACATCAAACATAACGATTTCTAGCATGAATTTGAAATAATTTAAGCGACACTCTATAAATTTAAAACATACACAAGTTTCGAAAGATCCCTAAATGCAATTTTTCCTAAATCTACGGTTATTAATAAAAATCGAGAGTCCCTTACTTGGTTGTGGTTGTCGGACACGCTTAACTAACTCAAAAATCAAGGATTTGCAGCAAGGACTCGAGGTTGAACAACTTCTGGGCCCAACGATCGGGTTAGTTGCGAGACCTTCGATGGAAGTGTTCCTCCTCCCTCAACAACGATGGATCACTCTTCTTCAAATTAGGTGGAACTCCAAGTGGGTAAAATCAAAATCCCTATTGTTGATTTTTAGTGGGAGCCTAAGAGAACGGAAATGAAATGGAGGTTGGATGGGGTGAGAACGTGGAGCTCGATAACGCCGATGATTTTTCCTTCTTCGTCGAGGTTCAACTCAAATTCGTTTGCGATAGATCTTGATGGGAAGGGTTGAAACCCTAGGTTTAGAGGATAGGTTGACCTTTTGTGAGTTGGAAAGTAGAAAGTGAATAAAAGAAATGAATTGTTTCTATTTATAACAAAAGTTGGAGGGCATTTTTGTATTTTTCTACTTATTTATATTTTCGACGAAATCCTGACCATTCGAACTCGAAAAATAACATGTGAGTATTCCATTTTGAATAATTTTTTCGTTGTGGATTTAACGGTGAAATCAATTTTTCCTGATTCTCGTTACAGCAAAATTTCACTATTTTTGGTCCCACTTAGCGCGAAATTTGAGGATTTTATAATTTTTTCATCCGAACTCGAATTCGAATTTGTTTACATGCTAAAGTATATATTTTGACCTCTTTAAATCCAATGGCGGAGTTGATTTTCGTTAAAAATGATCAGAACCATATTTGAGTGTTTTACTCTAATTTCCTTCTGTGGCATTTTCCTCGAAATATCACTCTTTGACTTCTTTGAGATACGAGTTGAAAATCTGGGGTATTTCATTCTCCCCCCCTTAATTAAAATTTCGTCATCGAAATTGAAATTGTACCTTATCAAACGTTGTTGTTATTCCACTAGCATGACATGTATAACCAACAACACCTATAAGCGATTATACTCATTCTTGGTTTCAAGCCAATTTCATTCATAACTCCTAAACCTCATGTCACATGCTTTTCATCAACCCGATACATATGTTGGTTAATCACTACAAATCATTCTCATACTCCAATTAATTCATCATTTGTATAACTCTAAGACAACAATTAACTCACACTATATCAATTCCTTACCAATCTCTATCAATAATTCTTTCACACCTTCACTATCCTTTATCTTTGTTTTTTCCCACCAACTACATTGCCTATTATGTGTACTTATGCTTTTAATGAAAATTTCTCCTCAATACGCAGTCTTACTACAAATACATCACTACTATAATGCAAGTATTTACCAACACTAACTTCGTAATTCATATTCAAATCCTTCATTCCTAATACACCAATATATTTACATTCGACTCAAGATTCCATGTTCTACTTACCGTGATATCACCTCGAGGCCTTTGTCAGGATCTTTATGATTTACAACCTTAATCAACTGGGTAAATCCTACATAATATAAATTATTTCGCAAACTGACCACGCGTGAAAGGTTTGACAAATACTTCTTCAACATGGACACGTGGAACACGCGGTGAACCTGCTCAAGATCTACTCCTCTACTTCAAACGATTCCATGAGCTGCAAGTCACACGCTTTCTTTCTCTACTCTCAAATTTACAGTATCTCCCAGTTACTATTTAAACATCATTGTAATATTAAATAAATCATTATTCATGTATCATCCAATATTGCTATTACAATAATTAGCCTTTGCAAATCTCACAACTATCTCTCATGAATTTCATTTCATAAACAATATTGCTATCTCACCTTCTTCATCTATTTTCGCACAATTCCATTAAGTTACTATTAATGCAACTTTGTCACTCACAAGGACATTCTTTCTCGCATCTTATATTAACCCACGTCCTAACTTATACTCTGTTAAGTTTATCTTCTTTTGCATACTACATGTCATTTCGAAATCGTATGCTACATTTTCCAAAGTTCATCAATTCTTCCACTTAGATCATATATAACATCAATTGTTGCACGTACATAGTCACATTACTAGTTTTACAAATAGTCATCATCTTCTCACACTCTTCAACCCTCCTAACACCTAAAACATATTCATTAATTAACAAAACACACGTTACGATCCACCCCTTATTATTCCCGCCTTGTTTTCAAAACCACATTTTTCTATCTAACTCTTCCTTACTATAAGTTTAATCTTTTTAACATTACTTTTAACTTATACAATCATCAAATCCAACATGCTCCACTATTCATAAATTTACTCCTTACCTCTCCTAAAGAAATACTCTCTCACACATCAAGTTATCTCCAATTACTTGTTCATTTGTGTCACATACAAAGTTTCAATTTTTGATTGAACACCTCTATTCTGTAGGTTCCTACTTAATCTCTCAAAAACCTCATTCTTTCTTCACAAGGTATCATTCTAAACATCACTTACCCACACATACTTTTAGCCTTTACTCACACAATTTCAACCATATTATTTCCATGTAATAATTATATTTGTCCCCATAACACACATTTTCACTTATGATACTCCTTTACTACCCTACTCTACTATGCCTATCTCATCAATGTTCTTTGCCCCTAAGTACTCAACAACTTTTTGACAATCATAATCTTCTAGTGGTGTAGATATTTTTATCACTCGGCCTATCTTGGTAATTTCTAACTCTAGTAAGAGTATAAAATCTTAGCAGAAGTATTTAATCTAAAGGAATTAATATTGAATAGAAATCCAATTTCTAACATTATAATTAGAAATTGTACTTTCCAAAATTTTGTCAGAGACAGGTACTTTCTCCTGGATCACAACCCTTGCTTGCGACTGTGATAGATGACATTCTTTTCTTATATGTCCCACCTGATCACACACGTAACATGTCAACGCTTTTGTCTTCGTAGATTTCTATGGAGCGACAGTTGGTAAATTGGAGCCTGTAATCTCTAGACTTGTCTCATTGGTTTTCTTGGCCCTACTAGCCTCGTTGGAGTTCCAACCGTTATATGACTCAGTGATAAGGAAACCTCACAACTAGGTGGTAGAGTAGTTCTATACTGTGGGTAAACTGATCCCGGAGCGATTGGTCTCGAATATATCAGCCTCTTGGTCGGGTATGATCTGAAAGGATGAGAGGTCTGGGGTTGACTGGTATGTCCCTGGGACATCTGTAATTCCATCCCTCTCGCTTTTGACCTCTAGTTCGGTTCGTTTGAGTAGGTATAAGTATGTCATCGACCATGTTAAAATTTGATGACCTTATGATTTCTTGAATTGGTCTACATAACATCTTTCTAAGCCACGCATCTTTAATTGGTTGACGTCGACCTGAACATTGTACCCCTTTGTGTCCCAACTTATCACATTCGTAACATGCCACTACTTTTTCCTTTCACTGATTAAACATTACACGTTGTTGTTTCTTACAGAATTCCTTAATTTCTTGAATGGGTATTTCTATAGTTTCGCTTCTTATGTATGGTCATTTTTTCCCGTAACTCTACAAATTTCATAATTGTTTGCCTCTTATTGGGTCCTAGTTGCATTTCTTCTACTAGGTTTTGAGGCGGTGACTGTACTATCCCTTTCTCTTCTCGTAGTTCTCCCCGTGTTGGGATATTTACTCTTGGATCCTTTTGGGATTTATCCTTAAGATGGTGGTCAAGCTTTTTTTCTATTTTCTTTAGTCTTTTTGTTAATTGACCCACCATGATCATTTAAGCCTCAAACATCTCCAATTGTCTCATTTTCATGCGTGTCTGACTCTAGGATAACCCCGAGACTGCTTCTATCAACTATTCTATTTTGGTGAGTTCTTCCCCACCAGTTTGACACCTTGTCATGGGTCTCATCGTAACTTTGTATTCTAACCTCTTTTCCTAGCTGCAAGTTCAGAAATTTTCTATTTATCAGAAGGAAGACACTTCTCCGAACTACACCAACATCATTCTTAGGGAAACATGAGCTACTATTGTAATAAGGAATCTAGTAATGAACACCATTTTCATTACTATAAAATGAACCTAAAGTCTTATCTTAGGCTTACTAGGCTTTACGGACCTCTAGACACAGAAGAGCTCGTAATCCCAATGTGGAACTACTGGTAAGCTCGGATATCGAATTCCTAATGACGTTCTATCATTATCTAATTTCTGTGGTATCAATCTATTCTTCAAAATGTAACAAATCTGTATCCCATACGGATCTAATGCTATACTCTGATACCATCTGTGATGTCCCGCCGAACACTAACACAAATCCTAAGCCAAATCCCAAGGTACTATGTGGCACCTCGAAATTTGGACATGGCTCTCTCTGTTTATGTTAGTGTTCCACGGAACTCAAAAACGTGATAATCTAAAATATAACAAATCCTGTATACCAAAAAAATACAAACACGAGATAACAGCAGAAGAATAAATATATCTAATACGTAATCAGATTAGAGTGCGAAGTTTACAATATACAGGATTACAAAAAGAAACTTCCACTCTAACGTGAATCTAATTACTCAACCCCAAAACTATATACATCTCCTGGGACGAACAGACTCCTAGTGGATGTTGTCTCAATGCTCACCGGATAACGAATCCTGGTCGTCGGTATGACCCACCAGATGATCCTCACCAAACGACTCTATGACTACTTCTCCGGCTGCAAGCTCTGAAACTAAAAAAAATGAAAGTAAAGGGTGAGTAACAATGGTTACCCAGTAAGTCAACAACCAATTCCTACTAATAACCTCCCCTAAATATGATCGAATAATCATGCTGAACAGTTTAACATGTGTAAAGTTTTACAAGGGAAAATACGATTAATTGGTACATATAGCTAAGGATGAGCAACTAAACAGTTTTAAAGATTCACATGACATCAATCATCAGTACTCATTATACATTTTCATTTGTCATCCAACTATGATTTATCACATAGAAATAACAAGCATGCTTTGCAGTTTATAATTCAAAATATAGCAACAGATACATAATACAAAATTGTGGAGTAGTGGAATTAAAGAGTTGAGAGTCACGACTATATCGCTCCTAGTTGGGACATGATATTACAATATGAATCTGACTTTTAGTTCCTGATTTTGTGGCGGTCGCTGCTCTTATCACACTGGTAACCATTTATCCAGTTGTGACTCCACTCTTATACGTGTCCCATACCACGTATAAGCTTGGTGGTCCTTACCGTACATCCCAAGATAGTATATCTCTCTGGATGATGTGACGCACTATCTCTTCAAGCATTCACAGACCCTTTAACAACTCACAAAATAACTATATATATATATATATTGTTTTTCATTTAAAACAAAAGAGAAATTAACAGAACAGGGTTGAGAATGGATATGCAGTTCCTACCATGCAATTGTGGTCACCCGGCCTAAAATAAACAACTGTACTCGGAGCCTCTACGCCAACATAAATTTAAATAAACATGCAACCCTTTCATTAATAACCTGAATATTCTTTCACCAACCTACATACAACATACAATGTAAAATGCAGACATCACCCCTCGGGTGTGATTCTGACATTTTATTGATTCATCCATTTTTCCATTATCTCGATATTCTCACTTTTCATCTTTACAATTCAAACCATTCATTTTCAATCTTTCAAAGTCATTTTTTTTATCTTTCCATCGAAAACCATAAAAGATTTATTCAAAACGAGGTCTCAATAGGTATGCAAAGGCAACCTGCCATAACTAGAGAAATTGATGAAAATTTGGCTAAGTGTAGGAAAATCGATTTTTCAAAGTTGTAGAAATTGAAAATGGATTTTCGTAAATGAAAGCCCTCGACAACATAAGAAGGGTCATGTAATTTTGTAACTTAATTCAAAGTAATGCAAAAGATATTACGCGAATACTTAAAATATTCCCATCGTGATGAAAATTATTTTTCGCTTCGTTTGAAGGAGTTACAGGGGCCATAAGTAGTCGTTTTGACATATTAAAAGCATGAGAAATCCAAAAAAAATATCAAAAAAAAATTTCGAACAATTTTTTATTTTCACGGTGGCACCGTGAATAGTGTACGATGGCTCACAGTGGCATCGTGACTGGAGCACGGTGGCACTGTCAGAACGCTGGAAATTCATGAATTTTTCATTTTTTTCTTTGTTTTATACTCGTTTTCGATTCAATAACCCACCCACGAATTAAATATTCCAATTACGATAAAACACATCAAATATAACGATTTCTAGCATGAATTTGAAATAATTTAAGTGACACTCTATAAATTTAAAACATACACAAGTTTTGAAAGATCCCTAAATGCAATTTTTTCAAAATCTATGTTTTTAATAAGAATCGAGAGTCCCTTACTTGGTTGTGATTGTTGGACACGCTTAACTAACTCAAAAATCAAGAATTGGCAGTAAGGACTCGAGGTTGAACGACTTCGGGGCCCAATGGTCGGGTTAGTTGCGAAACCCTCGATATAGGTGTCCCTTATCCCTCAACAACGATGGATCACTCTTCTTCAAACTAGGTAGAACTCCAAGTGGGTAAAATCAAAATCCCTATTGCTGATTTTTAGTGGGATCCTAAGAGAAAGGAAAGGAAATGGAGGTTAGATGGGTGAGAACGTGAAGCTCGACAACGCCGACGATTTTTTCTTCTTCGTCGTGGTTCAACTCGAACTCGTTTGCAATAGATCTTTATGGGAATGGTTGAAACCCTAGGTTTGGAGAATGGACTAACCTTTTGTGAGTTGGAGAATAGAAAGTGAATAAAAGAAATAAGTTGTTTCTATTTATAACAAAAGTTGGAGGGCATTTTTGTATTTTTCTACTTATTTATATTTTTGACGAAATCTTGACCATTCGAACTCAAAAAATAACAAGTGGGTATTCCAATTCAAATAATTTTTCGTTATGGACCTAACGGTGAAATCAATTTTTCCTGATTCCCATTACAGTAAAATTTCACTAATTTGGATTTCACTTAACGCGAAATTCGAGGATTTTATAATTTTTTCATCCGAACTCGAATTCGAATTTGTTTACAGGCTAAAGTATATATTTTGATTTCTTTAAATCCAATGGCAGAGTCGGTTTTCGTTAAAAATAATCGAAACAATATCTGAGTGTTTTACTCTAATTTCCTTCTGTGGCATTTTCCTCAAAATATCACTATTTGACTTCTTCGAGATACGAGTTGAAAATCTGGGGTATTACATTTTCAACACAAAGGAATATAATGATTGCATACATAGCAATCCACAAGTTCCTTTATAGGATTTCAATGCCGGATGAACTATTCAGATAATTTAAAAATGATGGTGTTCCTCTAAATATGGTTAATGATGGAAATGACCTTCACGAGATCAAGCAGTTATATGGTCAAAATGAACAAGCATTCATGATTTGTTTACGAGATCAAATTGTGACTCAACTTACAAATGCAAATCTTGAATTTATGTGAACTATGTTATTTGAATTTATGTTTAGACGTTTTGTATAATGTGAATACATCTTTATTTTCTTTTTTGTTTGCTATTAGAATACATGAATGTAAGTCCTTGTAAACATTTGAATTTATGTCGATGTATGTTTATTTGCATATTTATTTTTATACTTATTACTTATTTTATTTATAATATTGTATTGTCTATCTAGATGGATGTAAAAATCTCATGTGCGTATGGTGAAGGCCCTTGTCAAGTTTGTATATCAAGAACTTCAAAAAATCCAGATCATTTGTATATAAAATATCTAAATGGAGTAATTTTCTAACTTTTTTATAATATTTCATTTGAAATCACATGTCAATATCTAAAATATAATATTTATTTATTTATTTATTTCATATTGAAAATAACAAAGGATGTGAATTTTAGATTTTATTAGATGAATTGAGATGGTATAAATGTAAATGTGGATTATGCAAGTTATTAACAACTATAAAAATGGTATAACATCCAACAAAAATGGTAACGAAGAATGGAGATTTTATTATTGTCCTAAATCAACGATAAGATATTAGTTAAAAGTGGTATAACACAAGAATGATATAATTCAATGTTATATTATTGATTAATATATTTAATTTTTATGTTATTTTTATTATAGCCAGTACAAAATGGTTGTGACTTATTCACGTGGTATAAGGAGGCGAATGTTGTTTCATCAACAAACGTAGAAGAAGATAAAACAAAAACTGAGTACAAAAATAAAAAGATTAAGGAAATTTGGACTAACATTGTACACCTATGCAAGAATTTGAAAAAAAAAATATAGATTTAAAATAAGATGAATAGAATTTTATGTAATTCAATATTTAGGTACAGGAAATTGTATTTGTAATTTAAAATATCAAACCAGATTATCTTTTACATGTATGCTCTTTTTTATTATGTGTAATGTAAAGTAGCAGTTAAAATAGTCGAATAGACAGTATTATGTGATTATAACAGTTAAAAAAATAATATAGTTAATTTACTAAGTTTCAACATTAAGTAACAAATAATATTATGTGATTACAGCGCTTAATTTGAATCAGTTCAGCACAATTCATATCGATAAATAGATAGCAACTTCAATACTTAAATTCAACGGTTATACAATTTCAGCAATTATTATCTTTCAGCATTTTATTTATTTTGTTTAACAAATGGCCCTTAGAAGAAACTTACTAAACCACATTAATAATATCCAACTGTTCACATGCCAAAATAACAAAATGGAATTATATAAAAATAAAAAAAACTAAATAACAAATTTATAACTAATATAAAAATATTTATATATAATTATATAACATCAGGTTCGGATTGAGTCGGTTTGTTCGAACCCTTTACTCGAGCTCAACCTGATTGTGGTCAGATTGAGATATTATAACCCAAGCTCAACTCATCTCCTACATATATTGGCCCACGTTCGCATATCAATCGAATTGATCCCAAGTTAAGTTTAGGCTAGCCAGTTCAGGTAGTTTTTTTATGTCTCCATTTTTATTTCTCTCTTTCCCTTCTCCAATCAATGTCCCATCACTAACCTCCCCCCTTATGTTTTAGTTAATGTTAGAGATACCCCTTGCATTTTCAAATTGATGGCATGTATCCCTTGACCTTGATTTTTAAATAGAGACCAACATTAATAATCGTTCTTAGATATTTTTTTCATTAATTTTCAAAATGTCTCTTTACTAAAAATACTTGTTTGACAAGTCTTTTTGATACCTCCATTCTCTATTCCTATTTTTTCTCTTTCTAACCAACACCCATCACCAACATTTTGGTTAATACTAGAGATATCCCTTGCTTTTCAAATTGATTATATACATCCCTTGACCTATATTTTCATTTTTAGTTAAAGACCAACAATAGGTCACATGCATTATTAAATTGAGATAGGAATAGTGGAATCCTCCCTACTTTGAAACTACTTAAATAACCTTATATGTTTAATGTGGATTGTTAAACCGTTACCTTTCCAAAATATGATTGTAACGTGTCAATCAAAATTGTATCCACCTAACCTTATATCATTGGAGAGAATTATGATAAATAGATGCTCAGTTTGCAATGGTCGATAATGACGCTGAAATAATGAATCTATCGGTACCACAGCAGTGGCATATGATTTGGACTTAATGATCGACGATGCTTGATTGATGGTTGACTAATCCCATGTTAGGACGCTTCTATATTCTTTGAAAAGATTGGTTTACAAAATCCCTCCCAAATGGGTGACAGCATAATGTGAACCAATCAATGTTGGTATTGTATCATGTAGTGATAGTTTGAGACTCAGCCCCATATATAGAGAACTAGAGTTGGTGGACTGAGTTGTAACTATAGGGGAACCAGGTTGATTTTTTGGAATAAGGTTCCGTATGGGTACACTTCAATCTATCCACAAAAAGGTACACTGAAGTTAGAGATGCGATTCTTAATAAAGATCCACATCTCAACTCGGATCCTATTGATCCATAGCCACCTTAAGAGCATCAAAGCAATTTAATTATTAATTACTCTAGAATCAGAATCATCCTCACTCGTTCGATCTCGACCTGATGTACGACCACCCTCCTTATTAGATATTACATTTTAGCCTTAAGCATATATAGTATGTTGAAATCAATCTAACAACTTTCTACCGGTGATGAAAACAACTCGAATAATTTAAATCTCATCTTAATAATTCTTTTTATTGATTTTAAAAGAAAAATTTTTAGATACCATGACAATAAACCATGGACATAGGATTTATTTATAGTGAAATTATTCATTCAATTCTTTTATAAATGTACTGGTTCTTTCACGAAGGTGAATTAATTATGCATGTGATACAAAATAAAGACTAAATCAATCAAATTTTTTTTTGATATTTTATAACTTATAGATTTAAATTAATCACAATACTTTACCTCAAATAACACCTTACATTTGTTTAGAATAGATGTGGTGATTTCATCAATTATCCCATCTCATATTAAGTGATTCGAAAATGAATGTATTTATGATTTTTTTCTCTATAATTTCTTTTTTCTCAAGTGAAGGGAGTTGAAGACGATGTCATTTCAAAAAAACTAGAAATTGACTAGAATTAATCAATGCGAATGACTTATGTAAGAACACTGAACTAGATAAACCATTATGGTCAATTTGGTTAAAAATCAAGAAAAATGCCACCCACTACCCTACAATCACGTTGGTTGGATTTCAAAATATCAAAATATCTTTTTATTTATTTATTATATAATATTAAAAAACCCTTTAATCAATGTTTTAAATTACAAATAAACCTTTTAATACATATGTGTTTGCACATGCCACCTTCTAGTTATAATATAAACTTACATGTATTTTATTGTATTTATTACATAAGTATTTACTATAATTATATTTTTAGATAGTATTTATTTCAAAGTACAAAAATAACATTAATTTTGTAAAAAAAATAAAAGAGTCATACTGGAGTAACTATTAAGTGCCTAAAAGTGAGTATTTTCCCATTGTTTTATAAAACACTTAACAATATTTTCTAATGTAGAATTACAATTCTCCATAAAATCATGCATAATATTTAATTCAACATAAATTATATTTTAGTGACTAAATTACATTTATTTTTACGGATTTCAAGGGTTTAAATATATGTCCATTTCTTACAAGCAAAACATATAGGAATTGAAAAATCAAACAGTAGAAAAACTACCAAAGTCTAAAGTCAATGGTCAAAGTCAAATCACGGTCTAAGAGCTTTGATGATTCCAAATTGATAGAATTAAGTTTTGAATATGCCACGTCATATATTTTATCCTTAACTTTTGAATTACTTATTGAAAAAATATGAGATTTTAGGGTTAATAAATTGATTTAGAGTTGAACAAATTCTTATTCCACGTAGAAAAACTAATTCGGATTTCGAATTTGTAAAAAATATATAACAAATTAGAGACTTCAAATCTGTCACATTTTACCATTTTTGACATAATTTTTATCCTAATTATCAAAATGGGAAAATGTTAATGGGGGTTAGAACTATAATTGAGAGGAGAAGATAATTTTATTTCATATAGAAGATTAAATTCTGATTAAAAATGGTGAAAACGTGTTACCAAAGCAATTTTTATTTTTATTTATGAAAAATATTAACTCTATAAGTTTTTGAGACTTTTTCTTAGCCTACTATTTCCCCCTCTTTTTCCTCTCTTAATTTTTTTTTCTTCTTTTTAGATTTAGATTTCAGTTATTATTTTCTACAAATTAAAAATATCTATAATTACTCTAGATTTATTTTAGAGACTAACAAAAGATAAGTTATTTTTTAATTTGCTTATTTGTAGAGTTTTTAGAATGAGTCTTGACTAATATTTCAATCTAAGAAAATTGATGAAGTTAAGATGTTTAATTAATTTTTATTTTTATTTTAAAAATTCTTACATATTTTTCAAAGTTCTTAATAGATTTCTCTTCAACAATTCTTGTTTCTTGGGTATAATCCGTTAAATTTGCGAAAAAATCATAATATCGGATATTCGCTATGATGTAAAATCATTAAACGATAAAACTTCTAAAGTAAAGACAATTTTAGTCAATTATTAGATTTATAAAAAAAATAAAAATTTATTCTTAAACTTTTCGAATCAAGAATCTTTATCGATTTGAGTTATCGAGACAGAACTTGAAAATAAATTGATTTTAATTAATTGTCCTAAATAGATTCAATCTCCTTAGATATTTTTAAATCCAAATTTTTTTAGTTAATTTAATTATTTTTTATTAAATTTAGTTTTTCTCTAAAATCACATCATTTTCCTTTGATTTTCTAAAATTTGAAATATTAGCCCCCCAATCCTCAGTGAAATGACCCTACTTGCCAATATAAAGTAGGTTTCTAATTTTAATTTTATATTTTGTTCTTTTCCTTTTCAAAGACATCTTTATACGACAAACAGTAACATTAAAATGTACATTGATTCTGATATTCTGATGTGGTGGTGCACACATAACCATAATGCTTTTCTTCTCGATGAAAACCATCTATGGTTATGTTTGCACCACCACATTAGAATGTATACTTAATGTACATTTTAATGTTACTTCAGTATTATCTAAGATGAAATGATGAATGCATTTCAAAGACATTTTTTAATGACAAAAAGTTGTAGATGATAGTAACATCCACACGAGATCTCAGATAGTAACATAGAAGACTTTAATAATCTTATTATTATAATGAAGGCCAAATAATATAAGAAATGTGAAAAATAAAAAAATACTCACTTTTGCGTTTAATTTTACTATTATCCAAGCAAAATTAATTTTAATTCTACCATCATAATGTTCAATAATACTTTCTATTTTGATCAATATTCAAATCTCAAAAACTATAACTTTTGTTTTGGGTGGGAACAGTTGAAGATGATGGGTTTGGGTCAGAAACCCAAAATCATCATTGGTATGCTTTTATATTTTTTTACTAAACTTTCCTAGAATTATCCAAATTAATCGAATTAAAATCTAATAATTATCAATTGCAAACTTTAATATTATGAGATTTTAAAATATTTCTATAGATCATTTGGTCTACTAAGATCAAAAAATGCAATTCCATGGACTACTAAAGAGGGCAAAATCACCATGTGATAAAAAAATATAGCTGGAGATGATCAACTTAGAGAAATTCATGTAGTATAAGATGTCAAATTTTACAAGGATGAGGAATCCTAACTAATACGTTGCACGTCAACCATGGATAAGTTTTATGATCGATCATCTAAGAATAAATTTTAATTTAATGTTATTTTAGGCATTTTATTTTCTAAAAATTTTACGTAAGCCCCATTTTATAGTTTTATTAATATATTTTATCGTGTTCAACTTTCTTATTTGATAATAATTGATTTGAACGAGTATTGTTTTAAAAGTATAAGTAAAAAAGGGGTTGGATGTTAAATTGAATACAACTTGGGAGTTGTAAAAAAAAAAAATTTAATAAAAATTACATAAAATACCCATGCTTGTTTAATACATATCACATATAAAATATTCAAAGATCGTTAGAATAGAGATTTGATTCCGATGGAAACTATAACTAGTCAAAATAGAGTTAGACTTCTATTAATAAGTTAATTAATCTCTTTCAGCTTATAGTTTATAAATATAGGTAAGTACTCTTATTTTTTATTTCAATTTTCACATAAGAGAATCGAAATCAAGGAAAATCAAAGATGATGTTTAAGTTGGTGATAAAATTTTGTGTTTTTGTTTTGTTGTCTATTTCTTCAATTACGTTTGGTCAAAGAAATTTTCTTCCATCCTTATTGAAATATGAGAATTGAAATTAACCAAACTATTTAATCAAAAACAAAAATTATATTTGTTTGACAGATCCAACTATTTTAAAATCCTTAATCGTAAGTGTAACGTCATGAAATTTATTACGTATATCGAGAAATTATGTAACACCCCAAGTTTTTAATTTATATCTCGAGAAAATCTAATTGTGAATTTTGATAAAATTCTAAAAGAATGACTTAGGATAGAATACTCGAATTTTAGTCCGTTCATTTTTAACGAATTTTGACTTCGCCATTAGATTTAAAATAATCGAAATACATACTTTAACCTGTAAGAACGTTCAAATTCGAGTTCGGATGAGAAAGTTATAAAATCATTGAATTTCGTGTTAAGTGGGACCCAAAATAAAGAATTTTCGATAGAGAAAGAGTCAGAAAAATTTAACCATAACATGAGGTCCGCAACGAAAAATTATTCGAAATAAAATACTCATATGTCATTTTCCAAGTTCGAATGGTCAAGATTTTATCAAAATAGAAACGAATGAAATTACAACTCATTCTTTTATTCACTTTCTCCTCTCCAACTCACAAAGAATCAGCTCATTCTCCAACCTTAGGGTTTCAACCCTTCCCATCAAGATTTATCGCAAGCGATCCCGAGTTGATCATTGGCGAAGGAGAGAAAGTTGTTGGCATCGACGAATTCCACACATTCAACCCGTTTAACCTTCATTTTCCATTCTTTATCTTGTTCTCTCACAAAAATCAGCAAGTATGTTCATCTATATCCACTTAAAGTCTCATCAAAACCAAGTGAGAGTTGTCCATTATCATTGAAAAAGGGAAGAACACCTTCAAAGAGGATTTTGCAACTCGACCATTGACACCCAAGTTCAACTACTTTCGAAATTTCGAACCCCCGAACATTGACCATTTGTGTTGATTCATCTTGGCAACCACAAACCAAGTAGGAGACTCGCAACTCTTATTAATAGTCGTAGATTTTCAAAACTTGCATGTTTTGAAATGTTTCAGTATGCTTATTCGTACATGTTAGGTGAGGTTATTAGTAGGGGCTGTTTGTGGACCTACTAGGTAACTATTGTTACTCACCTTTTACTTCCTATTTTTTTTAACTTCATAGCCTATAGTCGAAAAGGTAGTCGTAGAGCCATCTAGTGAGGATTATTTGGTGGGTCATACCGACGACTAAAGTCCATTACCCGGTGAGCATCATGACTACTACTACTATGAGTCTGTTCGTTCTAGGAGAGGTATATGTTTTTTTTTGGGCCGAGTGTTAGGTCTATGTTAGAGTGAGGAAATTTTTGTAACCCTATAAATTTTTTGTGCAACTCTGGTGGAATTTCGTGATGTTTGCGATTTACTGCCTTACGCATCTTGTATATTTTGGTACCTAGTCATATACAGGATTTATTGATTATTGGCTTATCAGTTTTTCTTTGCCTTTGAGTTTTGTGAAACACTAAAATAAGAAAAGGAAAATGTCTAAATCTCGAGGTTTGACCTTGGGTTTTGTGTTAGCGTTTAGCGGGACGTCACAAATTAAGTCAATTATATTGACCGTTTTCCTATTTGAAAATAAATAAATAAATTATTTTAAAAAAATTATTAAATTATCTATCTAAAATAATAATATCTAGAAGGAGAATTTGCTAAATAAAATGTATAATTCAAATAATTTTACCATGATTATTATCGCAGATTTAGAACATTTAGTCGAAATAGATAAAACTTAAAATTTTATAAGAAGTTCTTTTAGTCAAATGAATATTATCATTAAATTTAAAAGCATCGAAAAACATAGTTTAGACTATCAGCATGCTTAAATCCGAGTTTAATATGATAATTTATGAAAATATTAATTTTATTAAGAAAACTTAGGGCGTAACGGGGTATTTTGATTAATAGAAGAAAATCTGTCAGGAATTTCGAAAATTCGAGATATACAGTTTGAATTGGTCTAATATAACGGAGAATAAAAAATATATGAAAAAATAATATTTAATTAATTTTATATTATTAAAATATTAAAATTAGATTTAATTATAATTATTTATATAAAAAGATTAGATTTCAAATTATGAATATATCAAAGGGTTAGAATGTAATTAAAATAAAAATAAATATTATATATTATTATATTATAAAATATATTATTATAATATACAATTAGTCAAAGGTATTAGAATTTGTGAATAATAGTGGTATTCATTTATATATAATAATATAAAATATTATATTATTATAAGGTTAAAAGTATATAGATGTTCATTTTAATCGAGACATTGAAATCGAAACAACGACCGATTGAGTTTGAAATTGGATTCATGCACATTGCGTTCAATCAAGATTTAAACGCATTTAGGATAAGAATTAAGATCCAGCATTCAAGTAGAAAATATCTATGACTTCGAGATTTACCTAGTCATCGGATTACTTGGTCGAATCGTCGATGAAATTAGTTAGAAAAATCATTTTTTAGTGTAGGGACATGTAAAACACAGTTGCAAAAGTAAAAAAACTTATAATTTCAAATTCGTGGTGTAGTTTTCAATAAAATCTGTCTTATTTAAATTTTTATTGTTAGTTTTAAATTTATTATGATTTAAATTCAAAATTTATGCATCTAATTGCAGAATAATTTGTTTTATATCTTTTCTTTAATATTTAAATATCGTGAAATAAAAATAAATGAATGTGGATGAATATAACCAAATAATCAATTTGTTTAACAAATTGATTTTCATAATAATTTTCGTAGAGTGCTCGTTTAAAAGAAATTATTAAGACGTCCTGTTTTGAAAATGTATTTTCATTGGGTAATTATCTATTAAAATAAAAAAATAGAAATGTTTAAGTTTAAATTTGAAATCGAGAATGAAATTTACGATTATTTATAATCGAGAATGAGATTCTCGATTGATTGGAATTAAAAATAAGATTTTCGGTTGTATGTGCTTGTGTTGAGGAATTTTTAGGTTTAGAGTATTTTTAAATATTGTGTAATAGAGCATGGGATACAATTATGATGGTAACCGTGGGATGTAATTAGGATGGTAACCGTGGGACGGTGTACCTACATGTTTACTACATTCAATATACTGCTGCATGTTTATAATTCTAGAATACCTGGGAATATCATTACACTTGCAAATTTGTTTTAATTTATTTCAAATAAATTTTAAAAAGTATAATTATTATTTTTGTTATCGATTAAATGGGTAATGAATGCCTATAAGATTAATTGGTAATTCTTTCCGAAAGCAACCAATTAATTTAAAGTAATAAGGATTTGATATTCTCTCCGATAATATAAGATACCACTTGAAAATATTTTTATACCTATTATTCGAGAAATTCATATCTTATCTTTATTGAAAAATAATAAATTGTGTTATAAAGAAGGTTTTTAGATGACTAGATTGATTGAGAACATATGCATACCATAGAGGTACGATGAAGCTGGCTTATCAAATGATTATTTATAGTTTATAGTAGTTAAACGATTGATCTCCGTTAGGGATCAACGACCAACTTGAGCCGAAAAATATAGTAAACCAATTTTGGTTAATTGTGAGACCGACCAGAAAATCAGGAACTAACAGTGAGTTCCATACTGGTTAAGTACTGGAGCATCGATATACAGATCATTACTTTTGTATTGGTTGTGGACCTCGTCATTCTTATCAAATACATCACCATGATTGATATTCTTATGACATATTTATATTTATGTTTATTTTATTATGAGATGGAGATATTTCATTACTGTTTTATTAAAGATTAGCCTATTTCAAGTATTATTCGTTTTGTTTATGTATTTAAAAACCTATATTATTTATGATAGATTAGTTTGTTTATTCATTCATATTAGGACTATTAATTTGAAATGTGAGTTTATTATTGAGTAACTTACTTATCACTCACCCTGCCAACAAAATATTTCAGATGTCCTAACTATCGAGATGTTTATTCTTGATGGAGAACTTTGTATAGAGAGAACATAAGATCAATATGATGAACACTATTTCTGTTATATGTGAATTGAATTTGAGTTTAGTGAAACTATTTTGTGTAGTTTTGAACTTCCTTGTATATATTAACATAATGTGTGTTATGTACTTTTGTGTATATATAATGAGAGTTAATGTTTATGACATGGATAACTATTGATCGATACAAGATGTGTAGTTGATATATGTACATTTTATGTTGAAATTATAGTATGTTTTTGAGTGATATATATTTGTTATGATATGGTGGTTGGAATAAAATGAATATATAAATTTTGATTATACAAATATATTTCTACAGGTGAAAATTTTTCATAAGTTCAATTTTAAAGGAAACTCTGTCGAAATTATTTGGAAGAAATCTATATCGTATTTAAGCTTTAAAGATCTTCATTTGAATTTTTTATATTATTTTCGTTCCACCCTTGAGATTTGACAAAATTTGGATCTTAAATCGGAAGTGTGATATTAAGTGTTCAAATCAAATGGTTTAATATGCCAAATGTTGAAAACATCACCATGATTTATAGAATTTATCATAAATCTATGATGTCTTTAATTCCAAATGTAACATATTAAAGTCAAATAAAATGATTAATTACACTATTTTTAACAAATTTTAGAAATATTATAATAACTTAAAAATAAATTCAATGGGATACTGTTGATCTCAATAGCTTATGAAAAATAGAAGAGACACAAAAATCTCTTAAAAAAAAGTTGGTCAAATAGAAAATATTATTAAACATTCTGATGGTAGTTTTGAAATTAATTTTGATACGGTAAGTCAAAAGCTATGTTATATCAAGACCATCAATAAGTTCATTATCTCAAAAATCATTTGATCAAATGACCAATAAAACATACAATACTGTTCTAACTCATATTTCTTATGTTGTTTCCCCAAAACGTAAAGAAGTAAAATAAAATATAATTTTATTGTGTCTAATTTTTATAGTCCACCTAGACAAGTTGATATGATTTGTTTTGAAAATAAAACGTTCATAATAAATAAAAAATTATTAAAAGCTAGCTTTTTAAAGAATCCAGTACACAAATGATTTTTTTAAGAATTTTTTTTAAATAGAACAGAAGAAGATTAAAAGAAAATAGTTTGAAGAGATGATTAAAAACAAATTCATATTCTATTATTTACATGGTTGAAAATTCAAACAAACTTAAAATCCTCTCATTCGGTGAATATGTTAAAACAAAAAATTCAAATATAATAAACAATAAAAAAATAAGAGAATTAAATTACAATATTCTTTTTTTAAAGCTATAAAAATAATAGGATCAATAGCAACACCTCTTAAATTTGAAGCTCAATTTCAAAAAGAAATTCCTTATATACAAAAAAATATAGCTCATTTAATTGAATAAAATAATTATAATAATATATATCTTTATCAATTAGGATAACAATTAAAATCATTATCTAATGAACCTAATACAAAAATCATATGAGAATCGTCAACAATTAAATAAAAAATAAAAAATAAAAAATCATTTTTATCTTAAAAATTGATTAATCCTAATAGAAACTTTTTCATTTTTTTTAGACGAAATAACTAAAAGAATTCAAGGAAATTTAAACATAAATGTTTTGTCAGAATAATCAAAAGAAAAAACCAAAACAAGATAATTCTTTTGATTCTTCCTCTAGAAATTTATTGATGACAAAAAAAAATCTTTTAAATCAATAAACTTAAATCGTCAAAATATTCTCAATCTCGCTCAAATTACTACTCAAAAATAAATACTTATTATTGACGACCAACACCAGTAGATATCCAATTTGAAAAATCCTTAACCATATTATTATAATGAAGCCGAATAAGAAACAAAATGTGGAAAGTAAAAAAATGCTCTCACTTTTGCATTTAATTTTACTATTATCCAAGTCATTAAAGTAAAAATGAATAGGATTGCAGTCCCACTACCTTGTAACTTTAACTAACAAAATTATATTACAAAAATTTATTATTATTATTATTTATCAATAAAATTGCCTTAATTAATATTTTAAATTATAGAAAACACTAATAATATATTAAAGGATAAAAATAATACAAAATCAAATAATTTATTGAAAATTTTAAATTAATATTTTAATGTAATTATAAAAAAATAAATAAATTATGCATCTATTTTGATTTTTTGCAATAAAGGTGCGTTTGTGCATGCCACCTATTGGTTTTTGTTTAATGTAAAAAAAATAGATTTTTAATTGCAACATCTATTTATCCAAATTATATATTATAAATTTATATGCACATATATTTATATTTGTTATTATTATAATTATAATGAATTTTTACTAAAAAAATGTGAAAAATTGCAATGCATGACTCTAGAATCACGTTGCTTAATATTTAAAATTACAAAAATATCTTTTATTTTATCTAATTTTACAAAAATTATTTAATTAATATGTTAAATTACAAATAAATCCTTTTGATACATTATAAATTTATATGCACATGTATTTATATTTGTTATTATTATAATTATAATGAATTTTTACTAAAAAAATGTGAAAAATTGCAATGCATGACTCTAGAATCACGTTGCTTAATATTCAAAATTACAAAAATATCTTTTATTCTTATCTAATTTTACAAAAATTATTGAATTAATATGTTAAATTACAAATAAATCCTTTTGATACATGAGTGTTTGCACATGCCGCCTTCTAGTTAGTGAGTGGTCCGACACCAAAATTTGAGTGACCACAAAAGTCTAAACTTTTGTATTTAAATTTAATTAAGGTCATTTTAGTCAAAAACTAAGAAAACATCATATTTAATTTTCAAACTAATAATAAAAAATATCAATTTACTATCTAAACTCTTCTAAAACCCTTTGTTCAATATTTGACAGATATTGATTGAGCTGATTGAGAAGGATTGGCAACACTCTACGCTCGAGAGACTTCTGAGCATTGGGAGGCGTACTGCGCACCCATGCGCATTACAGGCCAACTACCTCTTAATAAAATAAAAAACGAGACTCATTTACTCCTCTTATCTTAGTCATCGGCATCATATTAATATTTAAAGGCACAGAGACTAAGATAAGATTACAATACTGCTCTGACCAGAATCTCATTTACTCCACTTAATACAATTACAATATACTGCTCTCTCTCTCTCTTCTAAATCGTTGCAGTAGAAATGGTAGGAGAGTGTGGTCTGTTCCCCTGTTTCCGGCGCCGGAGACATGACATCGTAGAAGATCTTGATCCGATACTGTTGATATCTGGTATTGGAGGTTCAATAATGAACGCCAAAAACAAGAAAACCGGGTTCGAGATTAGGGTTTGGGTTCGAATTTTTTTAGCTAATTTGGAATTTAGGAAGAAGGCCTGGTCCATTTACAACCCTCAAACAGGTTCTGTACTTCTCTAATCTTTTTATTCTTTTTTCGAATCTCATAGTAGTGAGATTCAGTATTATTATTATTATTATTATTATTATTATTATTATTTTTTGATTTATTTAGTTTTAATTTTTAGTGTTTGGAGTTTGGATGATGGACGATCACATGGGGCACATGCACAATAGAATAGAATATAATAATTATTTTTTATTTGTTGGTAGGAAAGTAGAATAATGATTGGCCTATTAATGTTATGATTTGGTGTAAATTACCAAAATGCCACGCAGCTCCACTGACCACCTCAGTGAAATCAGCCACTGAATTTGAAATTTTACAGATTCTATCTATTTGATTTTGGCAGTTTAAAAAAAAAAAAAAAAAAAAAAATTCTGGTACTGAATTTTTGTAGGGATCATCAATTAAGCTTATTTTTGTTGTGTAGATCCACCAAGTGATCTAAATATCCATGGTATTAGTGGAGTGGAGTACATGCTACATTGCATTTTTTGTTTGTTTTTTCAATCAACATCTTGTCGAAGAAGGGATTATCTTGAAATGTATCAATGTGGATATTGTGAGAGAGAATGCATATCAGTTAGCTGTGCTGAACTGGCATTCCATTAAGAGGGGCCTAAGCGACTCGTCCTGATATAATTGCACAGTGAGCAAATCAGGTTCTCAATTGAAAAATTATCTGAGATGAAATTTTGTCTTTGAGGCAAATAATATGAATTATAAACATTTTTCAAGACAAAATTTTGTGGGGATAATTTCCAAGGTACACTTCTAGACAAAGAATTTGACTATAGGAATGAGTATTTTATTGGAGATCTACTTTGTAAGGAGCGCATGAGATCCTTAAAGATTGACTTGACCGAGGAAATCCCAAATTTTGTGAAGGAATATCCCAAAAACAGGAAGGGATGCATTCCATGATTTTGCGGTAGTTTCAGGTGTGAGTGTCTTGATCAAGAGGTCTTTGACAACATTCACTCTCAAAGGTTTCTCTAATTAGGGTGGATTGTATATGATCTTAAAACCTTGGACTGTTGTTAAGGAAAGATCCTACCAAGTATCAGTTTGAGATCCATCTCCTACTTGATAAATGAGACTTTTTTTTTCAAAAAATTCTTGGAGATCCATATATATACCTTCCCAAACAGAGAGGATCTTGTGTTACAACTTGTTTTCAAGGGTGAGCATGAGTTGCTTTCAAAGCACGCAACCAAAGAGTATCTGGCCATTTTGAGTAGTTTCCAACTTAATTGGATGAAGGCTATGAATTTTTATGGAAAAATTGGCAAAAGATTCTATTATGGCAAGCAAACATGGCCAAAACAAAAGTAATCTAGCAAATAGGGTTATTTGCTACAATGACTATCTATTTTTGACGAACATGCTCCTAGATGCAAGTAAACAAAATTTCACAATACCATTCTCTCTTTCACGGTATAACGACTAAACTCTCTTTGGATCTCACGGGCATCCTCTTCGAAAACCCTTGAAGCTCCGAAGCTTTTCATGATCTCTTTCTCTAGATCTCATGGGCATCCCACCCCCTATCTCTCCTGATTTTGATCTCATCATCAACAAAACACACAAAGGGAATTTCAAAGCTCGATCTCCATTCTTAATACCCCCCTCTCAAAGTCGATGAGGTATAGCAATTCCATCCCTCTATCTTTCACCATATATATATAGATAGGGGGCGGTTCGAGGGACATATCAAAAAACATACCTAAAGTCAAAGTAGAAGATCCGTTGGATCTGGACAATTGACGGCCAAGATGATTAGATCTATTCTAACAATTGGATTTCACTTTTGCACTTACTTTTCAAAAAATTAACATTACATCCCTATTTTTTAGGTTCACCTCCCTCCCCACTTTTACAAATAAAATAAGATATTTTATTTTTTTTACTTATGTTTGCTGCCAAACCTAGATTGAAATTCTTCTTTACCACCGAAATCTCCATTAATGATGTTGAACGAAAGCTCCACACAATCTCTCACTTTCTCGTCTTGTCCTCTCTTTGAATCTCGAAAGCTCCATCGAAGTTTGAAGCATTCCTCGTGAACAAAGAACCCCGTTCTTCAGTGAACCATAGCAACGTTAATTCGAATATTGCAATGAACCCACTATAGCTCCACCATTCTAGCAACCATTGAAACCCCTTGATTTGTGGCATTATGCTTGCCTTTTTGGTTTACCTTTTTGTCTTTTTTTGAATTTAAATTTTGGTCGAAACATCCCTGATTTGTACATTTTATGGCATTATGCCTATCATGAGTGCATCTATTGTTTAGTTGAGCATCAGTTTAACTTGTCTATGAAAAAGGTTCAGTTGGTTTCGATTGAATAAGTTCCTTGGGATTCAATTCGTGGTTTGGTGGTGTGATGAGCAATTTTGTGTCTCACCTCTTAACATTGGATCCCATAAAGTACATCTGTTCGGTCCTCATAATTGCAGCTCTTGTTACATGGACACAGGGCACACTGGTTCTTTAGTATATCCAGTATGGTTTGTTATTCTCTAGATTTTCAGGACTGCCATCATATTGGGCTGGTTAAGTTAATAATACCACATAATTCTGTTGTTGATTGAGAGGCAACATAACATGAACAATATCGGCTTTATCAGGAATTTTTTGTCAAAGAATATCCATAATGGCTGTAGAACTACCATCAAGTGTCTATGTAACAATATCGGCTTCTTATAAGCATGGTGCATATCTAGTCCTAGACAAATACATTGTCCAAAGCATGAACCAAAGAGCATCTTGGATCAGCTGCTTCAATTGAGAGCACCTCTTTGCTTTACACCAACAACTAATGACGTCCAAAGAGAATTGAACATCATGGAGATTCCTTAACCTACTATCGGAGTAGCTCCAAAAATGATTTGAAAAGCTGCACTGGGAAAAAAAACAGATGGTCCAAAATGGCCGTAGTCCACATAATTCTGTTATTGCAGCTCATGTGATGGAGCTGGTTGTTGTGGCAGCCCGGTCAACTCATGCAAGCATGTTGATTGGTTGGGCTTATTAAGGGATGATGGTGCTGGTCCCTATCCCTGCAACAAGGTCAAGGTGGGCACGTTCACTTGTTGAATGTGTTGTCTTCTATTTGATCAAGGACTAGGGGGTATAGGGATAAGGGGACAGTTGCATTTTTCTTAACAATTTGGAAACTTGATTATTTTGAAAACTTCAGTATTTCTCAATAATTGAATCCCAGTCCTTCTTGAATACCCTCTTCAATCCTTCGATCAACTACCAAAATACAGATTCTCGCCGTTAATGGAGCTTTCGGTGTTGAGAAGAGCTTCAATCTAGGTCTGGCAGCAAACACAAATAAAAACTCAAAAGATCTTATTTTATTAGTAAAAGTGGGGAGGGAGGTGAACCTAAAGAGTAGGGATGTAATGTTAATTTTTTGAAAAGAAAATGCAAAAGTGAAATCTAGCTATTAGAATAGATCAGCTCCGTTGGATTGTGCGCGATCCAACGATTGCGTTTCAAATAACACATTTTTAATAAATCAGATTTTGCTTTATTTCAGAAAAAAATATCTTGGCCGTCAATCTGTTCAGATCCAACGGATATGCTGTTTTGTCTTTAGGTATGTTTTTGGATGTCTCTCGAACCGTCCCCAATATATATATATATTTCTTCCCAAAAATCCATCATCAACCTCCCCAAAAATCTTGTCTTGTCCATAAGGTTTAAAGGTTCAAGGGAATAATCCCTAAGTTGATGAAATCTTTAAAGGTTCAAAGATAGAGTATTTCCTATGAAATCGTTTTGCAAGTCGATGAAGTCTCCATTCAGTTATCCCTTTCTCGACGTGGTCATTTGGGGCACAACAGTTCCATAAAAAATTTCCTTCATTTGGTCCTTTGTTCATGGAAAATCTGACATTGGACAATCTCATGGTTAGGGGATCCCATTAGTTAACTTTTGTTTTTTGTGCAAATTGAGTGGGGAATTGATTAACCATGTTTTAATTCATTGGTCCTTTACATCTCTTGATTTAAAATTTCTTGGTGTTTTCCTTCTTCACTCTTAGACCTTTGTCATTGTTGGCCTATAAAGGAATTCCTCTCTCAAAAAAGCATTCTATGGTTTTTAACTTCTTTTGCCGTGTGTTGGGGCATCTGTTGCGTAGCTGTAATAGTTCCATAACCTTTGGATCACCGAATTGTACCTATCTATTCTCTTTGTATTTGCCCAATATGTTATCTCCCCTCTCACCTTTCTTCTCCTTCTAAAGATAGCCCCCCTAACTCATAATGGCTCTGCCTTTGTCTTATTCTCGATGAACTTGCAACTTCAGTTCTTCTCCTTCTTGAGTCGTCATTCTTGTGCCCATGCCTTTATCACAGTCCATTTGGAGCGGAACTACAGGGTCTCAAAAGGAAAAGAGAATTCTCTTCAAGAGGTTCTCATCAAGAGCTTTAAAGAATTTAGAAGAGTTATTTTATTTTATTTATTTATTATTATTATTATTATTATTATTATATATATATATTTTTTTTTGGGGGGGGGGGGGGTTGTTCTTTGTGTGATCATTGACTGTGTAGTTTCTGTTTTGTAGCTTTTGTTGTTTCTTTAGTTAGCTGATCTTCATGTAATTCGGTGCATGGCCACCTTGCCCGCTCTTGCTTTCTTCTTTTATAATAAAATCTTTTACCTATAAAAAAAACCGCCTTTTGGTTTAGTTTTCCCAAAGCTGATTGTAGAGTTTGGTTTTCCAGGTTACACAGAAACAATGGATAAAAACTCTGATATTGTTGTCCCTGATGATGATCATGGGCTGTTTGCAATTGACATTTTAGATCCTTCATGGGTAAGTTTGTAACCTCTATAAAATGTGTGTGCATGTGTAGCTGGTTTGCAAGTGTTTTTATATATATACATCTGTGTGTGGGTTGGGGGTGGTTGTGCGTGTGTGTTTCTGTATGTTTCTTTGTAACTGTTTTTGTATGCGTTTCTAGAAATATGTGCTTTAGCATGGTCAACCATGCGGACTTTCTATTAACAAGCACCCCTTGGGTGGGCTATAATGCAGAAAAATACAGACTGTCATTTTCATCTCCCTATCTAAGTCCAATCTGTAAAATATAGATTAGACCTGGACATGTAAAAAAGAAGTCTTGGTGGTCATGGTTTACAGATGGCCCAAAAAGTTTGTACAATTGATGGTCCATGTGGTTGGTGTTATTTCTGGATTATGGCATAACCAATAGCTGCCCCTCTCCCTTAACCATGGCTTGGTGCATTGTTGGGTTGTAAGTACAGGATGGAGTGAAGCCTGCAGGTCCAGCACCTACGTCTGCAGTACTTGGCTTCATGATATTTCTCTTATCTTTCTTATGGTTTAATAACGGAAGATGTTGGACCACCTTTTAGAGTCACTTCTTGAATATTTTTATAATGCTACATAAAATGCTGGTGTTTTATGAAATATTAGTACCAGGTACTAAACCAAACATGCTGTGAAAGTTGTCATCATCATCATGAGCCATGCGTTGTAGAAATACATGTGTCTCCATATCTTCTCTTACCACCTTCCACTTCATTTTCAGCTTTCTTCTTGCTCCTTTTGAGCCTTTGACTTGCACTAATTTAACTTAAAAGTGTTGTATTTCAGTAAAGGCTACATTCAAATGAAGTTGTTTCGTTAAATTCTCTCTCTCTCTCTCTATCTATATATATATAAAATAAAATACAACGGTGGGTCCCACTCAAGCTACAACGGTGGGGTATAAACTTCCCACTCCAGCTACAGTGGAGTGGGGTCCACACTACTCTACTTTATTTTATTACTTCTCCACCCCTTCAACTTTATTGTCTCTCCTCGCCCCCCCTCCCCCTCCCCCCCTTAATAATACCCCTCTTAACTTTACTATCTTTCCTCTTTTACCCCTTTAACCCTAAAGAGGATGTTTATATATATATATGGGTCCCCTTCCCCACCCTAAGCTTTACCCTACACTTTAACAATCGTGTTTTGTCCTACGTGGGTTAGAAGTTTTGGAATGGGCTGATTTTTGGTGAGGATGATCTCTATGGTGAGGAGATCATCCTCACCAAAAACCAGCTCATTCCAAAACTTCTAACCCCATCAAAAATGGTTTACAAAAAATGGACGGTCCATGATTTTTCAACTTGTAAACATGGGGCTAAACATTTCGGAATGGGCTGATTTTTGGTGAGGATGATCTTCTAATCATAGAGATCATCCTCACCAAAAATCAGCCCATTCCAAAACTTCTAACCCATGTAGGACAAAACACGTTTGTTAAAGTGTAGGGTAAAGCTTAGGGTGTTGAACATTTCCCATATATATATATATATATATATATATATGTATAGGGAAATGTTCAGCACCCTAAGTTTTACCACACACTTTAACAAACGTTTTTTGTCCTACATGGGTTAGAAGTTTTGGAATGGGCTGATTTTTGGTGAGGATGATCTCTATGATTAGAAGATCATCCTCCCCAAAAATCAGCCCATTCCGAAATGTTTAGCCCCATGTTTACAAGTTGAAAAATCATGGACCGTCCATTTTTTGTAAATCATTTTTGATGGGGTTAGAAGTTTTGGAATGAGCTGGTTTTTGGTGAGGATGATCTCCTCACCATAGAGATCATCCTCACCAAAAATCAGCCCATTCCGAAACTTCTAACCCATGTAGGACAAAACGCGTTTGTTAAAGTGTGTGGTAAAACTTAGGGTGCCGAACGGGACCCATATATATATATATATATATGGGAAATGTTCAGCAACAAACATTTTGACAAACATTTTGGCAAAACATTTTTCAAAACATGGGTTAGAGGTTTTGGAATGGGCTGATTTTTGGTGAGGATGATCTCTACGGTGAGGAGATCATCATCACCAAAAATCAGCCCATTCCAAAACTTCTAACCCCATCAAAAATGGTTTACAAAAAATGGACGGTCCACGATTTTTCAACTTGTAAACTGGGGCTAGAAGTTGTGGAATGGGTTGATTTTTGGTGAGGATGATCTCCTCACCGTAGAGATCATCCTCACCAAAAATCAGCCCATTCCAAAACCTCTAACCCATGTTTTGAAAAATGTTTTGCCAAAATGTTTGTCAAAATGTTTGTTGCTGAACGGGACCCTATATATATATATATATCTTATTGTTGTGACTTTGAAAATCTAGTCAGTCAAGTCCATGTAGATAGTATTGATGCAGCTAATAATTTTTAAATACATACAGAAGCTAATAAGATGTTCTAGTAGCTTCTGAATTAATGCAATACTTAGCGAAAAATACAGTAATAAATTTGCTCCATATATTTAAACCATTAATATTTATGTTCTTGAAAAGTTACAAATTTCATAAACATGATCTCAACCACAGAAATGCAGGGCTATGGGTTTATTACTGCATCATGTTATGTAGCTTGAATATTTCTAATGCTGGCTTATTCTGATCCAGATTTTCATTTATTTCATGAGTATTTGAATGTTGTTCCCTTAATTCACATGTGCTTATGTATTTAGTGGTATTATTTTGCGACTAATATAAGGTTTCTTACCTCAATGAAGCTAATTAATCAATTTAAAATTGAATGTTTGAGTAGAAAAACAATCAATTGCATCTGCTCCCTATCAAGCAGCATCATGAGAAATACTAACATAATATTAACCTTTGAAAAAATTCTCAGCCATTGGTTTCCATTTTGTCATGAATGAATTTCCCCCTACTTATCTATGAATCACAAATCCACACAACTGGAATAACTGAATAAGTGATTTTGCCTTAGCGTCAATAGATGTGATGGTATTGTGTGTTTTGAAATAAAAACGTTCCTTTGACTTTATAAATTTATTATTAGCATTTCCTTACCTTGTTTCTCTGTTGTGCTCTTCACTTGATGTGACAGTTGGTAAAGTGTACACATTTGACCAATGTTTACCATTTCCATGACATGATTGAAATGCTTCTTGGATGTGGGTACGAGAAGGGAACCACATTGTTCGGATATGGTTATGACTTCCGGCAAAGTAATAGGTAGTCAATTGGTTGATGTTTGGGTTGACTTTATTCCAGTAGACTTTATCAAACTTGCATTTAATGAATTAGCTTGATAGTCTCAGCTTCGGGTTGCTTATCATGTTAGCAGAATTGACAAAGCAATGGATGATCTAAAAGTAAAGTTGGCAAATGCTTATAAGGCTTCGGGAGGGAGAAAAGTGAATATAATATCACATTCAATGGGTGGATTGCTTGTGATGTGCTTCATGTCTCTCCATCATGATGTGCGTATATCTTATCTAGGTGCCGAGTTGACTCATTTATGTATATATATATATCTTATGTAGGTGCCGAGTTGACTCATTTATCCATATATATATATTTTGTGGAATTTGAACTTGTGTTATTGAGAGGATAATGTCAGCTCCCTTATGACCTATGATGTGAATCGTTTATTGACAGGTATTTGCAGAGTATGTAAACAAGTGGATTTCCATTGCTTGCCCATTTCAAGGTACTTCCTTTGACCATCAATATTTGATTGGCATGGCCATCCATATTTCATATGATTTTAAAGTACTATTTTTAGAATAATGCAATAACTGATTCCACTTAATTATTATTGTAATATACGTGTTTAACAGGTGCACCTGGATGTATCAATGATTCTCTTTTGACGGGATTGCAGTTTGTTACTGGCTTGGAAAGCTACTTTTTTGTGTCCAGATGGTCAATGCATCAACTGGTAATTCTTCTAGCAGCATGACCTTTTTTTTTAAAAACTTTTGGTCTAAAGCCAAGGATCTTCACTTATATTGCCTTACTTTCATTTACTTACATGCCTTTTGGTAGTTTTTTCCCTTAATTAATTATTTATTTTGTTAGGGTAGAGGGTTGGGAAATCAATGATGAGATCAACCCACAAAAAGAAAGCAAATTTTAGTAAAAGAAAAAAAAAGAAAGAGAATATAAAGAAAAGAAGAGGAAAACTTGCTGCTGAGAATCAACCATCACGATAATGCTGGGATTTTCTCCTTTGTGTCCGAAACCAATGTGTCTCCATACCCTCCCCATCTCCTAATATCTTGCAGGGTGTAGTGCTGTATACTTTATCATGTTCCCTCTCATTGTTAAGTGGGATAGTTTTTGTTAGTGATGGAACTACCGTGAAAAGGCAGGATCCACCTGTTACATCCATGTTGTGTGACCAAAAGAGCAAAGTGCTCCGGATTCCAACATGAACAATTGGATTAAGGTCTGGATAAAGCTAAGGCTGAAATCTATATTGCCGACTAGTCATTAAATCAAGACTTTAGACCACAGCTCAAACCCGATATTATCTGACTTTGGAGACAGCTAATATTCTTTTTCCCCTTTTGTTTTGATAGGTACAGCTAATAAATTTTTTCTGGACATGAATCCTTGACTGACCAAAACAAATGTACTTAATAGCTTGAAACATTGGTTGACTAGATAGTTGATCGATTATGAGTTTGACCTGACTAGGAGAATTTGACCAATTTTGACCCACTAGGAAAATGACCCAATTCCAAACATCTTGAACAAAGTTGACTCGATCAGGACCTGTTTGCCCTGTCAGAACGCATGGACTGAATTTAGCTGTAACCAAATGGTTCCTCAGATTGGATCTGAGAGCCGATGACCAGATTAAATCCACTAACTTCTCACTCATTGGACTTACAATAAGAAGAGTTTTTTGGAAAAAAATATTTTCCAAGTAAAGGTTTTGCAATATCTTGTGTTATATAATTTTTCGAGGAAAACATTCTTGCTGTAACTGAGTAGAAGAGATTTTCTAGACATTAGACTAAATTTTTTTTCCTCCCAATAATAATCTGTTATCTACTAGGCTGGCGGGATTAATCCTAGGTTGAAGTTTGTTTATGGTATGGAAATGAGAATATGGTGGATTCCTATCACCTCTAGGGTAGACTTGATGACCTTTGATAGAGAATTGTTCGGGTCAAATGATTCAAAACCAAGCATGACAACCTTATCCAGTTGGTTAGTTTTTGCGGTGGATTACGATGTTGCTGGTGGCCCAAGTCAAATGAATACTGTTTTACTTGATAGATATGCTATGGTTTGAGTACTGAATGAGTTAAGAAAATGGTGAATCCCTCATTTTTTTATTGGACACCAACTGCAAATGGAGTAAGGAGACTTTTGATTGATTAGATAGCTTTTGAAAATTTGCTACATTGGTTAGCCTTAGTGTTCCTTATGGTAGATTTTGGTGGGTTATCCTTTGATTCACTGACCTTGAAACACTAATTTTCTGATTTTGTTTCAAAATCAACCATTTCTCTTAGTTGGCATCATTTTCTCCATCATCAGTTGGATAACATGGAAATGTTGTTCCAAATGTACTTTCTTGGTTCATTCTTTTTACCCGGCTATCTTTTTCATGGGCATAGAATTAACATTGTATTCAATATCCTATTTTCCAGGAAAGTTAGTGTGGGTTGAGCCCATTTAATCCAAGTTTGCTTTCTTTTGACCACTATGCTTGAAAATAATATTGATTGTCGATAATCTAAGGGGTAGAAGTTGCCCATTCCAAATAGATGTGTGCTTTGCAAGGTTAGTATATAATCAGTTTTCATCTTCTTTTGAATTGTCCACCTCTAAAGGTGTGTAGGAATTAGTCCTACAAGCCTTCGAGAATATATGCCTGTGTTTATAGAAAGAACGCAATAGAATTTTTTTTTGAAACTGAAGAATGCAATATAGAAGTGGATTGCTTTGAAAACTTGGTTTTCAAGTGGAAAGTTATCGTATTCCAAATAGGGTTGATCAGTTTTCGTTCTCTTCCTTATTAACTATTGTATCCTTGTATTCTGCTACTATTTTCTTCTTAATAAATTATGTTTCACGGACAAAAAATAAATAAAGAAGAAAACCTTTATGTTGGGGTGCATAACCTGTATGTCAAATTGCAAATTGAGTGATTATAAATTAATAATGGAAGAGGACCCCCCCTCGCGCTACTGTATGTACCAATTCATACTTGGGGTAAGTCCATACACTTCTTGAATAGCATGTGAGAAAAATGATATGGATCACTCGAGCCACGTGTGTAACTTTTCAATTTTGCAAAGCTGAACTTACTAAGCTCATGACTTGGAAGGAACTTAATCAAGATGCAACAAATAGTTGAAAAATTCTTCAACTCATGGGAGACTTAATTTGGTCTATCCCTATTATCTATAAAGATGTAGCTTGTCAATTTCCTTGATTACATATTAGCGATAGGGCATAAAATGGGTTGGATTTTATCCGAAATCCGCATTTAGCGAGTTTGGACCTTACAGTAGATCCAAATAAAAAATGGGTTGAATATGGTTTGATGTACCTTGATCTGAGTCTTGGGTTGGACATGAATTTATCCTTATATCCGTCTAGATCTGAATGATATATTGCTTTGCAAATTATATTTTCTAGGTTTTTCAAAATATATTTTTCTACAACTTTAATACAACATGAAAATAAAAGGTGATTATAATGGTAAAATAGAATAGTATAGCAATTACCAAGGAAGTATATTACGGTCCAAAATTATCTTACCTGACTTGAATCAAGCAACCGAGGTCAGTTCGAGTTGGATCTGGATTAAGTGAAAGCAAAATGATTCGGATATGGTTTTACCTAGTAGGATTTGGATACGGATTCAGATCCAGATAAAAAACAGGATCTGAATATGGATATACTTGGATCCGGCCCGCGTCTGACCCATTTAAGCCCTAATTTGTGAACCACATTCAGATTTAGCATGTTAGCTGTTGACTGAATCCCAAACTGCATGTCAGTATTTTCTCTACTTGTAATATACATTGCTCCTTGAATGATAATAATGGTGCATGCAATGTTATGAACTTTTGTGAACTAATGATTGTTCTCTAAAGTGACTTGTTCTGATGTGTAGTTGGTTGAGTGCCCATCAATCTATGAGATGTTGCCAAATCCCGATTTCAAGTGGAAACAGCAACCTCAGATTCATGTTTGGCGAAAACAATCAGAAGGCGCGGAAACTTCACCCGAATTGGAATCGTATGGTCCAACCGAAAGCATTACTTTGTTTGAAGAAGCTTTAAGGAACAATGAGGTACCATCTTCGAGGCATATCATTTCGTCTTCTTGCACTTGTACCAGTAGTGATGCATTTGAGCATAAAAGTTGTTTCTGGGTACACTTTAATTTCCCTTGACTGAAGATATGGTTCAAGATATGTAGAATGGGGAAATAGGATTTCATTTGCTGACACTAGTGTTTGGGTTAAGGCAAAGATGATGATGAGGATGTAGATACACTTTGGCTTTTTTCCATATTCTTATATGCTATGGTTATAATATAGGTATTTAGTGCACTGAACATTATACTGTAAGTTCCATATTTTGTCAATCCCGAGACACATGTTGAGTGTCGGATCGATTTACCATTGAAGACATATGAAGACTCCGTTAAAGCTGCTCAACCGTACATACCTCGACAAAAAGCTTCCATGTGTGTGCACAAAGCCTAAGAGGTAATGAGACTACCCAATACCATTTTCCAACACTTAGATGATTGATAGGTCGACTCGTTGTAACTAGGAAAACTCTTTCCTCGACCCGTTCGCTCATTGGACCTTTTGGGAATCGAATATGGACATAGAGGGGACATTAAAGATTTGACCACCCTAAAACCATTTTCTGTCCTTGGTGTTTTATAGGTGTTATTATATGGGTAAAATCTAGCACACCTTCGAACCGTTTCGACATCGGACTTCCCGAAAGCTCGTTTTGACCAAAAATGATAAAAAGGGTATTTTGGTCATTTTACCCATTTTTATCATGACCCACCCCTTGGTGGCAGTTTGGGGATATTCTAAATAGTAATATCTATCAGCTCCCCGAACAGCATACAAAACGGAGCTACCGTTTGAAAGTTATGGTCAAAACACTCTGTGGGGGCATTTTGGTAATTTACTGATGTGCCTCACTTGTGGTGACGGTGCCACCGACAGTCCTGACGGTGCCACCGACAGCAAGCGCTCAAACGGTCATATTTATGACCGTTGAGCCACGAATTTGCTCTCTTCTCATATATAACAACTCCAACTCATTCATTTGGGGGTGTTGAAGCTTGAGAGAAGTAAATCCTCCATTTTTACATACTTTTAACCCTCTCTCTAGCCATGGAAAGGCTCAAACTTCATTGAAAATCCTTTTGACCCTTAGCCCTTCCTTTGGATCAATCCTAGAGAAGATTGCCTCTCCTCTCTCCACATTTTGAGAGTCTTCTCTACTTTCATGAGAGTCTAACTTAGGTGAACCCTTCAACATTCCTAGACTTCTCATTTGATCCCTCTCCGCCCATCAAACGTCACCTTGCACACACATTGGTACATTCATGGAGCAAGGAGCAAAAAGGAGATGATGGTAGGAGTAATTACAAGTAGCCGACGAACTCGAAAGCTTGATTGGAAGATCCAACCGTCGAGACGTACTTGTAAGCTCAAGGACTCCAAGAACTCAAGATCTCCATTGACAAATCTTATGAAGTTGAGTGAGTCTTTGACTTTGTTTTTAATTTTAAAAATATATGTATGTGGTTACTTGGTTCAGCCCTCAAAAACCAAGCTCTTGATTAGAATCGAGGATTCTTGACAAGAGTAGAGGTTTGTGAGTTTCCGAGGAACAAAACTCACAATTTCGAGAGAATGCGTTCTCTCGATCTTAAGGTTTTAGAATTTAGCCTATGTATAAAAATTCTATGTAAAAGGTTTGAGGTGAACCATAAACCCCTTTGATAGTGAACACCAAGTTCCTAGGTAGGAACCTTGGGAGTGGATGTAGGCAAGTTGCCGAACCACTATAAAACGCTTGTCTCGTGTTTGTAAAAATGCTTCTATTAGTTTATACTTAGATGAATGTATGCTATGAATGAATACTATGCTAAGTATGTCATACGATGAATGTTTATATTCTAAGAAAATTTCAATTGCATTACAAACTAGAGACTTGCCATAAGAATGGATGTAAGCACATTGTCGATCCATTAGATGACGTATGTTTTGTGCATGTGTTTATCATTCCGCAATTTACACTTGAATGTTTTGAATGTCATGCGATATCATAAAATGCCAAATAGGTAAATCGTATATGAATATGTCATTGAATGACATAATTAAATGAATGATTAAATTTCAAGTGTATTTTCATTAAATGCATCTTAGAGACATAAGTGCCAAATCGAGGCTAGGTGAATGACTTAGAACACATAGTCAAATTATCAATCTAAGTTAAAATTGGATAAATCGAAAGAAATTTTAATTATCCTATTCACCCCCCCTCTAGGACTAGATATGGTACGAAGCACGTATTTTCATATACATCATACTTCTTGAGTACACTTTAGTAGGTATGATACTAATCGTTCTAATTGTTCAATTAGTGGTTTCATTATTGTTGATTTTCTAGACTCAGATTAGCTTATTTGGCTGACCTTATCCATTCAATCATATAGTTTCTTGGATATAAGAAAATAAATAAATAAACAACCAGCAATCTTGAAAAAGATCTATGCTTCAAATGGTTATGGTCATTTGGTCAATAATTTGTCTTAAATTGGTCTTCCTTATGGATTTGATAATTGGTTGGTTGCGATTTATTGGAATTGGAAATGTGCATTTTTTTGGCATAGACATATGATTAATTCCTCTGGTACTATCTATTCCCTCTCTTCTTAATTTTTACGTACCGGTAAAAGACTAAAAGAAAGAGGAGTGTTTGACCAAAGGAACAGAGAAACTAGAAAGGAATACGGAATGCAGAGGGGGGTATATGTTGGAGGGAGAGTGTGGATGTGTGTTTGAGTACGTGCATATGCGGGTGTGGCTGAGTGGGGTTGCATGTGTGTGTGTATGTGTGTGAGTGAGCCATGGGGAGACACAAATGGGGAGATTATTTGAATGAAAATCCCCTAAACAATAACAGTACCCAGGAGTCAGGACATTGGGTCGAAACAAGTTGCTTTAAAAATTCAAAAGGGGTTTCTTAGAACTCTTATGTGTCCTTTACAAATGAGTTCTATGTTTGGTCAATGCGAAACCCAACTTACTCAAACTAACATATTCAAGTATCAAGTTGCCTAAGTGTGTTCTAGTACACTACGAAGATGATCAACAGAGACTTCTTGAGAGACATGGAAGAATCTCTACGTGGCCTATATTGAGGTGGGGGACGTGATAAGAGTTTCTAGAAAGATAATTTGGTGCCTGTTGGAAAAGAGAATTTTGGGTGGGTGTGTTGGCATCATTAAATATATAAATGAGGGAGTGGCAACTAAAACCTCTGGTGGTGCGAGAACTGAGTTTTCTGTTACAGCTACACTAAGAGTTGGCCCTGGTGCAACTCTAATAATGACAACTAAAAGGCGAAGCTTTTAGGTGTATGTTGGGTGGTCAGGAAGCCTCGTGTTAATAAATTGAACGTAATATAGATGAGGATGTTAAGAAGGTTACGTGGAAAGAATAGGAAAGATAAAATTAGAAATGAACGCACTAGGGAAACTGTAGGAGTAGCTCTAATAGGTGATAAACTAAGAGAGAGTCATCTGAGATGGTTTGGGCATGTTCGACAAAGGTTTCAAATTACCTATAAAAAAGGTTTAAAATGATGCATAAAAAATTACCTTAAAGCAGTTATCGAGGTTCAAATATCTATAAGAAATAGAAATTGAGAAGGATGACGTGCAAGAATTAAAATTTAGTGGCTAAAGTGGAGAGGTACTCTCAAAGTGGCATGCAATCAACAGAATACTTATCAAGGTTTTCGAAGGCATTGGAGGCTTATGCCTTGAGCCGTCTTAGGAGAGGCTCTCAAAAAAGTCCTTGAGGCTTTATTTAAGAGAAGGCTTATACGCTTGCTTTAGGGGAGGTGCACAACTTTTAGGCGCCTTTTGGTTAAGGCTTATGCCTTATGAGGATATGTTGTGATTTTTTGTTTGTTTCTTTCTTTTTTCTCATTTTCAATTGTATTGTTAGACAATACTTATATAGTTGTTTGTTACTGCATTTAATTTACACAAAGGCCTCTTAACTAGGATATATCAATTAGTCTATTCTTAGTCTCTATTCTCCCTAGTTGTACTCCTGCTTGTAGGGTCTAAATGAATATCATGTTGGATCATCAAGCCATACAATAAGTTCTCCATATTGGAAAGACCATCCTTGAAAAAGTTCAATTCACTATGACATTCCTAATCTTATGAAAAGTTGGCTTGAATTGAAAATTCTGGATTGTGAAATCGTGAATTCAGACCAAACATATCATAAGTTTAGTTATGTCAGATGGTTTTTATTTTTACAATGCTTATCATCATAGTGAGGATAGAGGACGACTCATTGTAAGGTTGGATTGTCCAACATGATGTTCATGGGGCCCTTGTCCTATGCTTTTGCTGGTCTTAGAGTTGTACTTAGAGTGGTCTTTATGCTGATGTTTTTTTTTATTTGAGGATTTAAACCTTGGAGACTTGGAATGACGTGGTTCAGTTTTAATTTGATTTTGTAATTTCAGTTTGGATACTAGGTTTTGCTATGTGAAAATGTTATTTTTTCTTTGTTGAGATTTTTCTTGGTTTGCTATTTATTTAAGTGCACATTTAATTATTTACGTACATAAAAAGTGCATGCTAGTGAAATCTTTACGCTTTGTAGCATATTTATTTTATGTGCCTCACGTTTAGAAACAATGAGAACTAATAGAGTATGGGAAATTTTTTATAAGATGGCAATAATAATGATTATGCTTAAGAGAGCGTAATGTTTGAAAATGAAATCTATATAATAGTAAACACAACGGTTATCTTCCCAATGGTTATCCCCTAGATAAGTAGGGGTTGGGATTTAATCTCCCACGAATCTCAAGGAATAATCTCAATTTTATTCCTTTTCTCTCCTTCCTTTCCTAGAATACCCCTTCAACTTTATTCATTTTCTCTTCTACCCCTTTCCAATAATGTGACCCCCCCCAACACCCCCAACTTTATTGCCTGTACCCTTATACCCCTTTTCCAATAATACCACTACAACTTTATTGTCTTTCCTCTTTACACCCTTAACTCCAAAAGGATAACCATGCCTTTGGCATGGGCGAACTCTAGTAATTTATACAATGAATATTGCAGATATGAGAATGTTGAGATGGACGACTGAAAATGTTAGGAAATGCAAAACAGAAAATAAACTCCTACATGGGCATCTAGGAGTATGGGTGTAAATCGGGCCTGGCCTGGCCTAGCCTAGTTGAGCCTAAACAATATAGGGCCAAGCTTTGGACTGGGCTTCAAGCCAGACTTCAGGTGGAGCTCACTGAAGCCCATCTTTTCATAAAATTAAAAAAAGAGAGTAGAAAAACTCTTTAATTTCAATGGGTAGTCTGATTGGATGATCTAGTTAGAAACCTTTTGAAAATATTATAGTTATTATTTTCACACCTTATAAATAAAAATAAAACCAATTGGTATACAACTAAACGCTTTTATTGTTTTGTTAATCAACTGATCTCACAAATCAGTCCTTCAAAAACTGAGCCAGGGTCTCCGACCAATTTTGGACTCAATTTTTTGTGTGGACTTTTTACGGATGACCTACGTCGAAATATGGAGAAAAACGGTAGGTTTAAAATTTCTTGAAATACAGAGAAATACGGATAAATTATCAGTTAGAAGATACCGTTATTAACAGAGAACCACACAATATTTCCATCCTTCTCTCATCATATTTGTTTCGCTAAATAGATGTGAATTATTAAGAGAACCCAAATGCAAAAGGTAGGTTTGAACTGTGGGAACGAGACAGACCAGGTCCCACTAGAGTAGGGTTGGCAATGATCCAAAATATACCCCATGTCCAAACCGTTCAGAACCAATACGAAAAAAACATGAAAATTCGGATGTTTTCAGATTGAAGTCTTAGATCCAATACAATTTCGTATTGGATTCGGATGTACCCCAATCCGCGCAGAAAAAAATCCGATCCGAACATATTTTAATATTTTTATTATTATTCTTAATTTCTTATAAATACATATAGATAAAATGTTTTGGTCTTTTTGATTTCCCTCTATATTTGTAGTTGAAAAGTGGATTTTTTAAAATTTTATATGATTTTATATTGTTTTAATTTTTTGAACATTGATAATTTGAAAATAAGGCATGTGTTTGAATCGGATCGGTATCGGATTGAAGATGAAATGAAATGGATCGGATTCGGTTAACATATTCATTAATCTGATCGGATCGGGTAAAAATTGGATTGGTATTGGAGTGGTACTAATCCGGTACTGAACCAATCCGTTGCTAGCCCTACACTAGAGTAAGGATCACGTGTAACGAGTAGGGATAGGAAGCATCATCATCCTCAGGTTGGGCTGGGCTTGGAGGGATATGGCCCCGTCCATGCTTGTGGGTTTTTCTTTTGTACACCACTAAGAATTACCCCATACAAGATAAATTTATATTGGTCGAGATTTTTTGGCATGTAGAATGGATAACAATGACAAACCAGTGGAAAGTGTGCTTTTTGTATAGGTTTAAGGCTCTAGGAGGACAAAAGAATCTCGGGAAGTTTGTGCTTTGAGATAGAAAGAATCGGAAGATATAAAATTTAACCAGAGACTTGTGACCCTAGATGAAATGGAATGGACCAGGATTCATATAGTTGACACCAAACAGTTCAAGCTCAATCCCTGCACTATCTTTTTCTCGATGGGCAAGTTGGAAACATCATCCTGTGTGAAATCTAAATGTTCAATAGTCAAATGATTGTCGTGTAATAGTTGGTTTATTCCTCAATTATTAGCAAAGCTTCAAGTTTTGTCTTGTGCTTGTAACACTACTAATCTCATCCCACTTTGCTAGAATTTCAGTTTCATCTTGAAAATTGCTTACCTGTGTTAATTATTTCTCATTTTGTCTAACTGCTGTTTTCTTTTTATTTTTTATTTTTTGAATTTTTTTACATAGGTGAATTATTCTGGGAATTCGGTAGCTCTACCATTCAACTTCTCTATCCTGAAATGGGCAGCTGGGACCCGCGAAGTTCTCAACAAAGCTCTACTCCCAGATGGCGTCAGCTTCTATAACATCTTTGGAACATCAAATGACACACCTTATGATGTTTGGTAAGTGATTTGAACATTTTATCCATGAGGAATAGTTATTTCAGGATAAGAGGACGAGAAGATAGATTTTGTGCTTGTCCTACATTGGCGGATGTTAAGGGGGTTATTGTCCATTGTTAACCATCACATCCTTTTGGGCAGTCAAAAATAATATGATGAGTGATGGAAAAGATTTTTGTAGATAAGACAGTTTCAACCATTCATTTGGGTCTATTAATACCCCAATCATTTAACTCTGAAGCTCTCAAAATCAGGCTCATGAACTTTAGGATCAATTCAGTTGTGTGTCAATTCTGATAATTAATTCATGAAAAAGGTGGGCACACACACTTCAAAACAGAGAAATAACTGTTTAGCTTGTACAACGAAACAAGTTATTCCGCGTTGTAGAAGATTAATATTTGCATTCTTTTTTCAGAGCAACCTTGAGAATTAGTGACATGAGTTTTTGTCTTTAATCTTAATGCAGCTATGGATCAGAAAAGTCTCCTATTGAGGATTTATCTGAAATATGTCACACAATGGTGAGCATTTTAATTTTTGTACATGGAAATCATTAGGCTGCTACAAGCTTACCATATATAAATAGTATTTTTTAGTTCAACAACAAAGCCTTATCCCAAAGATTTTGGGTTTTGGCTAAAAATTTGTGTTCCTCCATTCCAGTTTGCCTGAAGAAAAGTCTTTCGTCATATGCCTTAGCACGAATGAAAAAAAAAGAAGGAAATGTCTGATCTCGTCCGCCTTTTTAAATAAAGGTTTTACTGATAAAAAAGAATAAAAGAATGAAATATCTGATCAGGATTCATGTTATGGGGTGGCGAATTTTTACACTGACTACCAAATTAGCGAGCAAACACACACACACACACACACACACATGCTCACCTGCGCACGTGCACACACAAAGACGTGTTTCATCCCAGCTTACTGCATTAGTATACATTTATTCTTTGTTTTATGAATATGCATGTACAATGTGTAAAAATGCTCATCTTTTCTTTCTCCATTCATGTTCTTTTCTTCAGCCCGAATATTCTTATGTGGACGGAGATGGGACGGTTCCTTCTGAATCAGCTAAGGTGCTATTTCTGAGCCTTAATTTGTTTGCTATTGATGGAAAACTCTAGTATGAGCCTTAGTTCAATGGGCTGCTGCATTGGGTTGCAACCTTATTCCTTAGCACAATCACAAAGATAGGAAAGAAGTTACTGGCTTCTTTTGTATTGAAAAAAAAAACTGATATCGTCTTTTACATGAACTTGAATACACTAATTACATGGTATTATTTTTTATGTGTACACATAGATACACTTGTACATGGAAATTCTTTTCCTAATTTTGTACTGTTCTTCACTTAATACAGTACACAGTTGCTACCGGTAAAAAAAAAATAGAAAGAGAAAAAAAAATTAACTTATTCATTTTGGTGAATTCAAATCAGTTTGATCTGATTTTTGTTGTTTCACTTCCATGGGTTTACAAATGAAAGGAATAAGATCTTGTTTTGGACATAATTTATTCTTCAAACTTTGGTTTCTTCATAGGTTCGAGTGGAGCACAATATTCAGCAGTCATCATTGGTGGACTTCATATTAGAATATTTGATCTCATAAAGAGAGCTGGTGTACCATATGCCCAAAACAAGACAAATTTTCATTTATAAACCCATTGAAGTGAAATACCAAAATTCACAAACTGATTAAAAGATCAAACCAACTTGAATTCAGGGGCACTGTTGGAGTCAATTAAGCATCTCACCCTTTTAGGGGTCGACATTGTAACTGACAGACTTCACTGTTGGCTGTGTCACTGGATCAAAAACATTAATCATTTAAGCCAATGTTCCCTTACCTGGAATTTTTTGAATATATCTTGTATAAGGTAGATCTTTGTGTTCCAAGTCAATTTTATCAAATTTATTTGTAATTGATTGTTGTGTTTCTTTCACTTAGGCTGATGGATTTGCAGCCATAGAAAGAGTTGGAGTTGATGCTAGTCATCGGGGATTGTTACGTGACAAAGCAGTGTTTCAACTTCTCCAAAAATGGTTGGATATTGACAAAAAGTCGTGCCAGGGATCAAAGACTTCCAGAGTGGTGGATGAATTTATAAAATAAAGAATGCCAATTCAAGAGTACCTTTTCTTAGTGTATTAATAGTACTCTATACTTGATGAGAGTTTAAAGTTATCAGTGGACATGGATACCCCGTTCATACATGAGTGTAGAAGATTGAATAATGTGATCGACTCAAGATTTAGTTGATCAGTCTATGTTGTACACTATTTCGGGTATTCCATTTCTTAATTAATTCTCTTAATATTAGCTTTGGATAAAATTTATTGCAGCCTACCATGAAGTCTTGAGGAGATTATGATGCAAGAGAGTACTTTGTTTGCTAATATTGTGTGAAGACCCGTAGATCTGTTTACATAATTTCACTTTGCATCAAGTCACAAGAACGTGAGGGTAGATTTCTATCTTTGAAATTGCCTGCGTGGACTTTGTAGATTAAGAGTTAGAGAAAGAGAATAAAAGAAGATATTAGAGAAATGTGGGAGGAGTCGAATTAACTGCAATCCTAGGAGCATAATGTATTATATATAATAACTGAATAACAAAGAAAAGAAAAAGATAATATTATTGCTATCAATAATAATTTATTATTTCTAACATTCCCCCTCAAGGGGGAGAATATATATCATATGATCTTAGTTTTTTACAAATATAATCATCCCTACTAGAACCCAATGACTTAGTAACAAATCAGTAGGTCGATTTTAGACTTCAAATAGAGAGTAATAATTTCACCATTCAAAAATTTATTACGAACAAAGCGACAATCAACTTCAATATGTTTCGTCCTTTTAATAAAACATAGGGTTAGAAGCTATGTGTATGGCTGCCTAGTTATCACAAAAGAGATTTATAGGTAATTTTACTGTAAAAACCTATCTACTAAAGAAAGTGTCTTAACCAGGTTAGCTTACAAGACATGTGTGACATAGCTCTGTACTCAGATTCAATACTAGATGTAACAACTATTTGTTTCTTATTTTTCCACGTCACAAGATTACCACTCAAGAATGTACAATACCTTGTGGTGGATGTCCTATCTGAAGAAGATCTTGTTCAGTCTGTATCCGTGTATCCTTTTATGTGAGCATGACCATTTGACTTGTATAACAAATCATCTCCTGGGGAACCCTTCAAGTACCTAACAATATGCTGCAATGCTATCTAATGATGTATTTTATGAGCTTTCATAAATTGACTAACAATATTCACATCAAATGAAATGACGGCTTGATAATGGTGAGGTAGTTCAACTTCCCAACAAGTCTCCTATACCTACTTGGATCATCAAAAGATCTCTCTGATCAATAGTCAACTTCTATTTTGGATCCATGGGAGAATCCACAGATTTACACCCAAGTAAATTAGTATCATCTAATAAATCTAGGGTATACTTATTTTGTAAGATTAATACCACCAGTTGAATGTACAATCTCAATATAGAAAATATCTTAGCTTACCCAAACCTTTAGTATGAAATTTTTGCTATAAAAATGACTTTAACTTCTCAATCCCAACATCATCACTGCTTGTTAATACAACATCATCTACATATATAACTAGAAGAATATACCCACTAGTGGAGTGAGAATGAAAAAAAATAGTGGTTTGTCTGATACCTTGACATCCTAAACTCAAGAACTGCATTACTGAATTTTCCAAATCATGCTCGTGTGAATTGTTTCAAACCATAAAGCGCTTTTCTGAACTCCCCCCCCCCTGAACAACAAACCCAGGTGATTGCTTAATATACATCATTTCTTGCAAATCACCAAGTAAAAATGCATTATTCACATCAAGTTGGTACAATGACTACTCAGACATAGTAACTTATCTCGACCAGGTCCTAGAAAATGAACAAAACAAACACAAAAAAACATGTGGAGTAAGATGAAATTACGGACTATCATGAAATAATATATTGTGTGGACATTTACTCTTGAGAATAAGAGTAGGTACCCTATTGATAAGATAGCAAGAAGTAAAAACAACTTACACCAATAAATTTTAGAAACTTCCATCTGCTAATATTAAAGCACGAGCAACTTCTAATAGATGTCGATTCTCGTGTTCATCAATCCCATTTTGTTGAAGGGCATGCACCCAAGAAGACTAATGAATAATTCCATGAGAGTGAAGATATATAACATAATGACAAAGAAAATACTCTTTAACATTATCAGAACACAAAATACAAATAGGCATACCAAACTGAGTTTTTATTTCCATATGAAATTATTTAAAAATTGTAAATAATTATAAATGATTTTTCATTAAAAATAACCAAGCCATTCTTGAGAAATCATACACAAAAATAACAAAATACTTAAAACCAAGGTACGATGGAACTCTTTCAGGTCCCCACTCATTAGAATGATCTAAACGAAAAATGAAAAGACATTTTATCACTTACACTAGGTGGAAAAGAAATATAATGATGTTTACTTAACTGACATGTTTCACAATCAAAAGACTTGTGATTCAATTAGGAATTAAACAACGTAAAATCTGAGAAGTTGGGTGACTGAGCTTGCAATGCCACTAAAAAGACATGTACTAGCAGGAGCATGATTCATATATATATATATATACCACCTATTTCACGCCCACCACAAATTGTCTTTTTCATCTTTAGATCCTAAAAAACACAATGGTTGTGAAAAAAATATTATTGAATATAGTAATTTTTTTTGTCAGTCAACTAACGAATAAAAGGCTAAAAGGAAATTTAGAGACATAGAACACATAAGACTAAATCTTAGGAGGGGTTGAGATGTACCCAACCCAAAAACTTTAGATAATGAACCATCAATCAATTTAACATTTTGTCCGGTAGAAGAACGAAAAGAAGACAACAAACTAGAGTTACTTTTCATGTGGTTTGATGCACGAGAGTCGATGATCCGAGAACTAGATGTGGACAATAAACAAGTGGATGTCATACCTATTAGGGCTAAAGTAGTAGTGGAGGAAGAAGATTGAGTAGATCTAGCAATGAGTTTTTCATACTCTTCCCTAGAAAAAATAATGGATTTTTTTTCCACAAGTTGGTTAGAAGTAGTAAAATAGGTGTATGATTTGAATCTTGAACTGATGATGAAACCTGATGAACAACAGGTTTCTCATGTAAATCTCATCAATAGTCTATTGTATGTCGATCAAGTCCACAATGGGTACATTTAAGGGTTCCACGGCCTCCCCCTGAATCTCTACCACCACCCTTACTACCCCGACAAAAAATTGCTAAAGTTGATCGATGACCACTAACATTGCCACCATATGATAATGTGACTTTTATAAGTCGAGAGGAAACATCTATAAGAGATGGAAAATCCTGACTACCCAGGATCTGTGATCTAACTGCCTCATACTCTAATTGGAGAGAAGAGAGGAATCGAATGAGATCCATATCTTCCCTTAGTTTCTACATCATGCGGATATCAATAGTAATAGGTTGGTACTGATTAAATTCTTCATACATTTGCATCATAGAGGCAAAAACTTATTTTATGGTCTTATCATCTTGTAGAGAAAAGTACTCCTATGTGAGCTCATAAATCCATGTGATGTTATTTGATCCAAAATACATGTGTTTCATTCGTTCCCATACATCCTTTGCGGTGTCAAGGAACATAAAGTTTACACTAAGTTGCTATTCCATATTGTTCCACAGCCATGTCACAATTTGAGCATTTTCTTACTCCCATACATCTATGTCATTTGGATCTTTGTAAGTAAGCTTATTTGTCAACAAGTGACTACATTTTCCCTTTGCTTTTAAAAAAAATCTCTATTATTTTAGACTATTGAATGTAATTTTTTCCAATAAGTTTGATGGAAATCATCTGAAGGCCTACAAGGTCTTGAGAAATTCCCATATTCGTTTCCTGCTCCATAAAACAATAATGAGAACACAATAAATTTGCTTTACAATTTTTTGATGCTTCCCTCTCAATTTTTTTTCTTACTTGCAGGATTCAAAAGTATTCATATATTTTCGTGAAATGATTTTCTATAGTAAAAAAATCTCCCCTTCACAAATTCCTTATAGTCAAGATCTGTGAAAAACCTCAAAAAAAAAAAAAAAAAAGTAAAAAAAAAAAAAAATAGAGAGAACTCTCACCTAGTGAAATTGCACCACCCAAAAAATTGCAAAAAACTCTCTTGATAAAATTACATAGGCAAAAGAAGTTGAGGAATTGATTTTAGGGCTCAAACAAACTCAATCACTGCTGCGAATAGCTTTCACCACATTAAAGAACCACAAAAACTTAAAAATAATACCAACCATTAAAAATTTCTTAGATCCTCTCACATGTGGATTTACATACAACCATAATCGTACCTATACATGAAGAATTAAATACAAACTCTTCATTAACCTTTAATGAGATAAAGAATAATTTGATTTTCTTACGAATCAATCGAGAATCAGTAAAACTAAAAATAATAAAATGATAAAAAAAGGTTCAAACTCTTATGATGTGCTCTGATCCCATGTAGATTAAGAGTTTGAGAAGGAGAATAGAATAAGATATTAGAGAAACGTGGGAAGAATCGAATCAACTCCAACCCTTGTAATACAATGTATTTATATATCATAACCAAATAACAAAAGAAAGAAAAAAGATAATAATACCCCTGCTAATAATAACTTATTACTGCTAACAAACTCCTAATTATTGCATTATCATAAAATTGTTCACATAAGCATGAGTGTATCATTGGCTTCATAGATCGTTGGGTTCCGAGGCATAGTTAGCAGATTGATGTCACCTCTTTCTACAATGTGAACAATGTGAGGTGAAGAAGGTCAGTGCAACACATTTTGAACATGATGGATTGGGGAAGATGATTTGTATGTATGATATCTATACAACAAACCACAATGATGGATCCCACTCCTTTCATGTTCTCATAAAGAGGGCTTAAGAGTTAATATACAAATAATAATTTTGACAATATCTTTAGTGTCTTTCATCTTTGAACCTCCCCTCCCCCCCTCCAAGGAGGATAAGGCACGGGAAAACTCTAGTTCTAGTCTAACTTCCCTAAAGCTACACCTTACTTTTTTTTATATTGACCTTCATTATGCATGCTTGTAGTTGATGTCTTAAGAGGTATAAGTATGAAACTTGTTTTGATGTTGTATTACCACCTAAATTTCATGACCATATAGGGGTGGCATCTTCTAGCTCTTGGCAAAGGAAAAAAAAGGTTAAATGGCCCGAAGGTCACATGACTTAGATAAAAAAAAAAATTAAATTCTTTTTGCCTGATCAAAAGGTTTCGAAAATGAATGGATAAGGAACGTGCAGTCCATATGAATAGGTGGTTTGGAACATAGTTAGCGATTTAGTGTATAGAAAAAAAATTATTATTGGATTAATTCGATTACGAATCGAACTATACTTTTAGCAATTCATTTAAAAATTCAGTATAAAATTTGGAGAATGACAAAAATGCAATATGAGAATGGTCCTGATATAATTTGGCTTCAATACTCTTACACAGTTTCAAAAAATCATGTCTGTAAATATTAAAATTTTCACAGTACTCATCCAAATATTTATCAAATTTTCCTATCATTTTAAGATTTATTATTTTTATATCCCATTTTTCAAAATCACCACCAATACCCTTCGTGTTTGAACTCATCCTTATGTAAATTAAGAACATATGATTCTTTTATGCATGTAGATCAAACATTTAAGCCTTATTACAAATAAATAACACTTGGATACCTTTACATATATTATATTTTAATATTTATTCTAAATAGAAAATATAAAACAAATTTAAAAGTAAGAGCACATTTATTTACTATTTTATGATTAATTATACTATTGATACAAAATCTTCATAATGCAAGGTCCATATACTATCTTACTTAATTGAGTTAACAAGAGTCACGTTCATGATGAAACCTTCATAATGGTTAGTTATTGTCTAATGATGAAACCTTTAAGTGTAATGAGAGAATAATGAAAATGTTATCATGTGATATTGAGATGGCTTTTTTATTATAAAAAATACAGGTTAATTTGTGTTTTTGTATAAAGTGTAGAGGGAAATAACCGTGTAATTATTTAAGTCATACACATGTCCAAGCCGGTTAAGTGGTACCGTGCGTAGATTAGCATACGGGCACTACTCTTTAGTAGGGCAGGTCAAAGTAGGGATCTCCCTAGTTTGGCTAGAAGGGCAACACAATACTGAATGAGACCTGGTCATAGAATAGTTGTAATCTTGATATGCGCATGTCAAATCCCAAAGATCTCGAAAAAGATATCTATAGTATAATATGATCAATCCAGAATATCTTATTTCCATTTGTGGATCCACAAAATTAGGGGATTTTCCAGGATCACCGTCCTAAAAGGAAAAAATCATGATTTGCAGTTAGGATCTATAAATAGCACAATAAACACTGATGAAATGATCTTTTGGTGGATTAGAGGTCTAACCAGTATTTTAGACTATTTCTCTACTTCTCTAATTTGAGTATCGGAGTGATTTTGATAGGTACCACGTCGTGATAAGGAAGGAGGTGAGAGGAGCAACTTCAAATCAGTGAGGCAACGTCCATCAGCATCGTTAACCAGATTCTGAATGCACAGAATTGACACCGTCTGTGGAAAAATAATAGTAAATTGATTTCAGTTGAAACAATGGTGAGATCCATAAGAACCACCGAAGTCAATGCACCCCCACTTATGACACCAGCCACAAAGGTTCAACTCTTGGCGATGCTAAAGGCCATAATTAAGCAGCAAGAAGAGATACGAAAGAGAATAGATGATTTAGTTGAGCAGAGCCAGAATCTGAAGGAGCGTCTTAATAACCAGTAGCCAGCAAGACAAGATCCCCCACCGAGAGATCCTCAGCCTTTTGTTGAAGATGATTGCTCTTCGAATATAGAAGGAAGTGCATTACTGTTGATCCCTACGGGAGAAGGCAAGATAGAAGTTGCTATTACAACTAGTCAAGTATAGCCCGTAATGGATCTGACTCGAGAACAAATTAGAGAGCTGGTCAGGAAGGAGAAGGAGACGATGAAGAGTGCAGCGCAAGTTGTCAGGGGGATTAGAAGTTTCCTTTTACAGCAGAGATCTTGGTGGAAGAAATTGTGAAGAAGTTCATGCCACCATGCTTTACTTTTTACTCTAGAATGAAAGACCTGGTGGAGCATCTTTTCCACTTCTGGTAGATGCTTGCCTTATGGGAAGAAAATGAAGGACTGATGTACAGGTTGTTCCCTTCAAGTTTGCAGGGAACGCATTGATATGGTTTCATAAGTTGCCATGTAGATCCATAGCTTTTTTTGAGGAACTTTGTATTACCTTTGTAACACGTTACATTGGCAACCGAAAGAATGGTGGAGATGTAGATGCTTTGCTTAGCATGAGAATGCAGTCTGGGAAGAGCCTTAAAGAGTTTACAAGGAGGTTCAGGGAAGAAGCAATGTTCCTAGAGAGTTGTGATGAGAGAACGACCGTAATGGAATTCAGGAACTCATTACCATCTGGCTCGGGGTTGTATAGGTCTCTTATGAAGAAGAGACCAGAAGCATTAAACAAACTGTTTGAAAGAGCAGAGAAGTATATTCGCTTGTAAGATGATTCCTGAAATTCGATTGGGAAAAGTAAAGTGATTCACACTATAGTGAAGTCCAACAAACAACATTAGCCACAACAACAGAGCAAAAAAAGGTTGTTCGAGCAGAATAGAGAACGGAGGAGAGGAGACAATTTTTTTCTATGCCCCTTAGTGATATTTTGTTGTTCATTGTGAATAAGCTTTATTTTGAGTGGTCGACATCCCTTCCTCAAGATCAAATAAATTGAGATAAGAGATGTTGCGAGTATCACAAGGTGCGGGCACACACCACCAACAGATGCCAGGCCTTGAGAAGGTTCCTTCAGAGGTTGGCAAAGTAGGGTAGACTGAGAGAACTGCCTAGAAGATAGAGGGAGAATCCATCTCGAGATAGGAATTAGATGCCTAATCAGCCACCTATTGAATGACAAGATGGGAGGGCAACAATGATACATGTTGTCCTCAAGTAGGAGAGCAGAAGGTTGGGCTAGAGTAGGGCTGATGAAAGGATCAAGAAATGGCAAGGAGAATACCTAGCTTACGTCTACACAACAAGGAGTGGGCCTACAAAGCAGATAGAACCTTACGGAGAGCAGACCGTGACTTTCACAGAGAAAGATCTGGAGGGGGTAGTGAGCAATTATAGTAATCCTCCAGGTGGGCACCTTTGTTTTCAAAAGGGTATTGATTGATAGTGATAGTTTTGTCGACATTCTATACGCTTCGACTTTTTAGAAAATGGGCCTTAGTAGAAATATGCTCACTCCAGCAAGAGCACCTTCGATTGGGTTTGACGGGAGAACAAACCAACCGTTAGGGGAGATAGTTTTTCCTGTGCAGGCAAGGCTGACGACCTTGATGACTAGATTTATGGTTGTCGAGACGAGCTCCCCATATAATGCCATCCTGGGCAGATGGTGGACGCATGAGATGAGGGTTGTTTCCTCTACATATTATCAAGTCCTAAGGTTTCCAACGCCGCAAGGGATGTGGGACATAAGAGGGGATTAAGTAGCAGTCCAAGTATGCACGCTAGACAGGGAAAAGCCCTCTGAAGTTAAGATTCAGCAATAACAATTACAATGGGAGAGGATGAGCTTGGAGAACTCTCATGCCTAGAAAATGTCTAGATGGTGGATGTAGGGGAAAGTAAGCAGATTGGAGTAGGAGCAGAACTGGTATCAGAAAAGGTGAAAAACTAACAAACTGCCTAAGAAGGAACCAAAATGTTTTTTCCTGGTCTATAGAAGAAATGTTGGGGATCAACCCAGAAGTGATCTACCATCACTTGAATGTGGAATCAGCTTTCAAACTAGTAAAATAGAAACTAAGGAGATTAGCACCATGATTCAGAGAAGTAGTAGACGAAGAAGTGAGCAAGCTGATCATAGTAGGATTTATCAAGGAAGTGCAATTTCCTGATTGGATAGCGAACGTTGTAGTAGTACCAAAAAAGAATGGGAAGGTTAGAGTTTGTATTGACTTTATAAACCTAAACAAGACCTAGCCTAAGGATAGTTTTCCTATGCCGAGGATAAACCAGTTGATAGATGTGACTTTAGGCCACGAAAGGTTATCGTTCATGGATGGCTATTCTGACTATAATCGATATAGCTTAACCCGACAGATCAAAAGAAGACAGCCTTCATCACTTAGTTGGGGCTCTACTACTATACAATTATGCTTTTTGGGTTGAAAAATGTGGGGACAACTAATTATAGCTTGTAATAGAACTCTTCAGGGATCTGTTAGACAAGATTGTAGAAGCTTATATTGATGATATGCTGGTGAAGAGTAAGAAGAAGGAATATCACGTTGCTGATTTAGAAGAAGTCATTTTTCGAATGAGAAAAATTGGGATGAAGCTCAATCTGAAGAAGTGCACTTTCGCATTAACTTTGGGGAAGTTTTTGGGCTATCTGGTCACTAAAAGGGTTTTAAAAACTAACCAAAACCAAATCAGAGCACTTCTAGAGATGCCCTCCCCAAAAAATGCAAAAACAAGTTTAGAAATTAGTAGGAAGAGTAACATCCTTTAATCGATTCATTTCCAAATCTTCGAATAAATACAGGTCGTTGTACCAACTGTTGCGAAAGAATACCAGGTTCAACTAGACAAAAGAGTGTGAGCAAGCCTTCATAAAGCTAAATAAATACCTGGGCAAACCACCTATACTCTCCAAACCAAAAGTAGGAGAGGAGGTAGGACTATATCTAGCCATTTTAGAATGCGCACTCAACTCAGTTGTAAAAGAAAATTAGCTTATGTATTGTGCGCTACCTCTGATATGGAGACCCGACTAGTCGATCTTGATTTCATAGAATTGAGTCGAAAGGCAAATGTTGTTATTTCTACCCAATAAGGAGTTGTCTAGAGTTAGGCAACCCCTCTCGGTCCAATCTTTTTCTTTCTTGTTGTTTGAATAGATTATGTATTTTTTAGTGTGTAATAGGCATTTGAGGATTGTAATGGTACAACATCTTGACCTCTCAAATGGAGAACGATTGTGAGTATGGCATATCAAATCTAATAGGTGAGGTAAATAGTCTAAACGAAAAGATAACTGCCTTTCAAAATCCAACAAATTACAACCCAGTCTATAAGTTCGACTATGCCATACAAATAAAAAGATTGCACGGTCCTTCTGTGTGTTGTGCGATGGTTATGATCATGTAGTCAAGTGTTGTTCAAACTTATCCATCCTGAGAAATAGGCAGTCCCAAACCTTCTATGAGTACAAATCTTGTTGGACTCTTACACTTAACCCGTTTAATCAACCACATCATTCAAAAACTTGGTCCTTCCAAATTTCTCATATAGGTGAGACGAGTTCAATTAGGATAGTTATTTAGGCATCTATAGACAAAACACTTCGCTTCCATACTAGACCACGATCCCTCAACAATCCTACTCATCCTTTTAATCATTTGTAAAGCTCGAACCAATGTACAACTATCCTACTCCAACTCCTTAGCCATCCGTTGCATTAAAGTTCATGATAATAGAATTGTTAAATCGATAACAACTAATGCAACAACTTCTCCAACATCAACACGAGACTGCTCAGATCATAGCAAACATAGAGATTCAACTAAATCACCTAATGTCATCCTTAGAAGAAGGGAAGTTTGGTCAAATCAAATTTGAGGATACCCTAATCCTTGAAAATTCATCATTATTCTAGGATACCTTTAGTGATCAATGCCAATTCCATGAAAAACTCCATGATTGTCCATTTATAATTGATGACCCATTTCCCTTTAAAACCCATATAGACATCAATTAGATTAAAACCCCAAACTTAGGGAAGATGGAATTACAACTATAGTAATGAACATTGTCTTCGCAAGGAAGAGAGTGTGATCAGTTCTTAGATGAAACAGTCTTCGAGTGCCAATCTTTGTGTCAACCACCCAAGGAACAATAAATTTGTTTACATGTGGTCGATGAACCACTATCGAGGGAAATTACTTAACCAACTCTTCATAATCCCCCAACGAAAAATATTTTGTTAGAAGAAAATGTTGTCCAAGAGGAATCAAGAAAAAAAAATCCGATTTTTCAATCACAGTGGATCCTCGAGACTTGAACTATGTCAAGTGTAAAATTTCTTTCAGAATTGTTAAGACAGATCACAGTCCATCTTCCCTCCAACTAATATTTCTTCATAATTGTAAGGATCCTATTGGTCTTATAATCTTCACTATCACATGAAACACAACGATTGAATATTTTCTCAAGAAGGTGAATACCTTAATAAAAAGAGACATGAGAGAATTGTTGAACATAATTCGCAAAACTTTTCATGCCATTAGTACGATATCAATTTGTTTGAGTAATACATAGGATGGAAATCAATTGCGGTATCTATAGAATTTGACTATTGGAAAATTCCTTGGGATAGCCCCTTTCATAAGTCTGGTTGAAAGCGATAGACTTAGTGCTGTTTGAGAGGCAACTCATGTAATTTGGGTTGAGACCCTCAATTTCAATAAGTCTGGCTGAAGACGTTAAACTTAACACTATTGGGAGACAACCTACCTTTCCTTTTTCATACTTACTTTGTCTTGTTGCCATTATACACAATGTAGGTAGAAACTAGTAGTATGTGTTTTTTCGACATAGCCTAGGAACCATTCACCTAGGTTACAAGCATAATACCTTTCATGGTGCTTCTAACATAATACAACATGACCACGATTAATAGGGTAGATACAATCGACACTGTGACAGTGGTGAGTGGTGTGTTATTTCATTTTCAAGAGACATTGTGTTGCTAGCAACACGATTCTAGGATCTTTTTCAAGTGCTATCCAAACCACTTTTTTTTTTTTTTTCAATTTCAGTTTTTGCATGTGCATTTTGGTTGCTGAAACATCGAAGAGAACATTATGTTTAACTTGGGGGCTGTAGGGTTGGATTTCTACTTTTTTTTTCTATTGCAAAAATCATAAAAATTTGAAAAATTCTCAAGAAAAATATTTGTTTTGCAGCTTCGTTGTATTATTTTTAAGATCTTAGCTTGTATCTTTAAGCACTTAGTTAAAATATTAAATCATTCTTTGGTTGAAAGCATTTGGAGTCTAGTAGTATTTATCTTAGAAAAATATTAGAGCAAAGTTACCTTAAGTTTTGAGTATTTCTAATAAGGTTACCAAGAATATAGATAAAATTGAGTGACCTTTTATCTCCCTTCCACCTAGAATATTAGAAAAAATCAAGTTTGATGAACTTTGACTGCATTGTTCATTTAATTGGCTGATTGAAGAAAAATATAATTGGGTTGAATACGTCTTGAACAACAACTATTGAATTAGATTAGGCACCTTGAAAACTTTAAAGTGCGAAAAAGGAAAAGAAAAAAAAAAGTGTAAGAAAAGAAAAAGATCCCTTGAAACAAAAAAGATAGAATTGAAAAATTCAATAAAAAAAAAACTATTTAGAATTAATAGTTTCAATAGAGTGAAAGCCGTCAAGTGTAAAAATATGAGTATACTGGAATATCACAAATAAAGCCCTTTAGAGGTATTAAAGTGAATACCTATATTTCTCATAATCCAGACATGATGCTAAATTTAGAATTAAACCCCAAGTTACTCTAACTATTCATGGTTAGATGGAAGGTTAGAACTTACTTTAAAAAATTGAATCTCTAAAGTTTCTATATTAGAAATACCATTTATTAAAGCTCAATTTAAGTCTAAGTTTGTTTATAAAGAAATAAGAGTTAAGACTCTATACCAGTGTTACATCCAAAAGACTGACAAATCATCTTCAATATAAGTTTACATTTTGATCATTTTATTTCAAAGTTGTTTTGAATTTTATGGGTATATTCTCTACAAACCCTCACGAGTTAACCTCATCCACTAGGGGTAATGTAGAGGTTTAAGAGCCTGCTTCATTTGCTAAATGCAGTTGAGTAAGCATGTGAAAGTGGCTTGAACTTTATTTTTGCTCGTGATTAACAAAATCTAGGTTTGAGATGTGATCAAAGCCTAGAGATACGACTTTTAAGGCCCAATACATGATTTATCTAACCAATTCCCATTTTAACTTAATTTATTGCTTAAGCCCAGATAATAATTAGTTTATTTAATTTCAATTAAATTGTGGGCCTAATGGAACTAATTTATTAATTATTTTCAGGTCCAAATATTCTCGAGATCATAACGGAAGAACCAAGATTAGTCAACAGATGGGAAATACTCTAGATACCAAGATATTGCTCTAAAGCAAAAGCCCCAATAAGGCTGCGATGCTGGTAAGCTTACCAACAACGTGGATTCTCATGGAATTATGCACTTAAGCGAGGCTAACTTGGTCTTCTCGTTAGAAGCTTTGTAATTAGGGTTAGGATTTTTTGATAACACAATAATTTTCTTTTACTTACAGGGGACCAAATCTTCTATTTCACTATACTTTTTTTGGGAGAGAATTTTAGGTCAAGATTATGTTTTATTTTCGTATCATTGCATCTATTTATTCCAACACTTGGTTATATTATTTAATTATTTCACTAAGGAATAAAACTTAGTAATAAACTAATCCTAACGGCGATAATCAATTCTTAGATAAGTTCAAGATGGATTATGCACGACATGGGTAGATGTTTATTAGGGTTTATTTACTTGGTAAAATGTCGTTTAAAGATTCAAATAATCATAGATTTTAAAAGTTATATTTTTTGATCCATGTGCATTTGTTTGATAATTGGATCAAGACAAAATCATGAATTAAATTGGTGTTTTGATTATAATATCTCTTGTTAAAGGTAAAATTATCATCTCCAATGTTTTACTCGTTTTATTTTTCAATCTTGTTTTACTCATTTTATTTTTCAATCTTTCTTTTCTAGGTTTTTTTTAATCTCTCAAAACGATTTATCAATCCCTTTTAATTCTAATTTTAATTCACAGTTTAGTTTTGAAAAATAAACATAGATTTTCTTGATTTCATCAACTCACATAGCCTTCCATGGGTTCGACCCCTTGCTTGCCTTAGTTAAATAAGATAATATAATTTTCTTTGAGACGTCTAAAGGCGGCACAAAAAGAAATTTATCATCCATGTACAATATAAGGCCTACTATATCTGTGTACACGGTTAAACGACTTGATTTTAAAAATAATCTTACCAAAAATCCTAGGTGCATGTATACGCCATTTGCATCATTTTATGTCACAACCTATAATGACCTGATTATTGTCCATATTTAACCGTTTATATTAAAAATTGTTGTATATAGTAAACTCTTTTAATATTTTACGAAAGGTATATCTGTCTTTGAATTGTTGACCAAATACCAAGTCTACGCATTTGTGCCATTCATCTTCAGATGAATTGCAGTAATCTAAGACATCACTGACCAAAATCATATATTTATCATGAAGACATTTATTATCCATGTGATGATAAAACATAATATCTTCACACACATCATCCGTTGTATGGTTGAATAAATCTTCATAAACATCATCATCATCTGCACATCTTCTGATAGATGATCAAATAAAAAAATAACTCCATAAAAGACCTTATTTCGATCATTTATATCATTCCTTTCAACTAAATTTTCAATTTATTTTAAACTTACTTAATAATTTTTTTGTATAATTAGAAACATCCGAAGAAAGTATAATATAGGATAGAATGTATTTCATATTATGATCATCTTGCAAAATTATTTGAAAATGATCAAGCAGTTGGAAATCGTAGTACGACACCATTAGAGTTAGATGAGGATGTCATCTCTTGATGAGAAAAGTTAGTTGTGATAATTTTATTTACGATAATGATAATTTTTTACATTTTTTATTCACATATATGAATTTCTTGTATTAGGTAATCATAACACATTTCAAGATGATAATAGCTTGGATGATATTGTTGAAGAACTTATTCATAATACTACCGCAAATGTTAGTTCTTATGTGTATTGAGTGAGTACATCTTTGTAATACCTTGAGTTTTAATTTGTATCTCGAGAAAATCAAAAAGTGAAATTTTGAGAAAATTCTAAAAGAGGGACTTAGGGTAAAATACTCATATTTTTTTCTGTTCATTTTTAACGAAATTTGACTTTTCCATTATATTCAAAATGGTCGAAAAACATACTTTAGCCTATAAGCACGCTCGAATTTGAGTTTAGATGGAAAAGTTACAAAATCCTTGATTTTCATGTTAGATGGGACCTAAAAATGTGAATTTTTGTTAGAGATTAGTAAAATTCAATTGTACTATTAGATCTACAACGAAAAATTATAAAGAATGGAGTATTCATTCATCCATTTTCGAGTCCGAAAAGTTGAATTACTGTAAAAAATAGAAATAAATGAGAAATACCAATTATACCCCTAATGTCTTTATATAAAAGAAACTTTATTTTCTTTTATTTCACTATTTTCTCTCCAACGACCCAAAACCCCAACCGATTGAACACCCAAGGATTTCAACCCTTTTCTCATTAAGATTCGTCGCGATTAAGACTCCGTTGATTATCGATGAAAATGAGAAAGTTGCTAGAATCGACAAGCTCTACATTTCTACTATCTTTGATCCTCATTTACCTTTTTCTTCTCCAAACAATAAAGTCAGCCCCAAATTCTTTTCACCTTGAAACTCAAATTTACATCGAACGAGGGAGATCCGAATTTCATCACAAGAAAGTAAGATGTTCACCTCGTCGAGGGCTACACATGGACGCAAAAAATCGCGTAGTTTGTCGGAGGAGAATTTTAGTAATTAGACAGAGGCGATCATCAACTTCGATCAACTCTTAAAAATGACTCGAAGTAGGATGCTTTCCCTTCTACCCTCTAGTTATACAAAAATTTTATAGAAAAATACATTTGATCTTTATGATTTTGGTTGTTCTTCCAATTATTGAATATTTCGTTAAATACATGCATTTGAAGGAATTTAATCGTGTTTGCGTAATTCTTTTCAATATATTTTGTTTCTTTAGATGTGATATAAGTCTTTTATAATTTATATATTGTTTTATAAACAAATCGATAGCGTTTGTATCGATTTTAGATCATTTTTGGTGAAAAAAATATAAAACTAAGAAAATTATTTTGAGCCTTCCATTTACTGTTGGCGCCACTGTTAAGCATTGACAGCAAGGCCGTCAACTGTCGTGAGAAATGACGGCACTGTCGTCAGAACCAAATTTTTTCAGAATTAAAAAAATTATTTCTATTTTGTTTCTCCCACAACATATATGTAATTTTTCAGCTATTTACTTCAAGTTCTTTAATGAAATTAAAGTTTTACCTCTCATTTAAAAACTTTGGGAATGATTTTAAAACCCAAATCTAATCGTAAATAATTTGATTTTTGATTTCAAGAATAAAAAATAAATTTTGGCATTTTTGCTCGCTTTTCAAAACTCTATATCTTTATCATTTCTTTGAATAAAGTTATAAAAATTACATGATTTTTTCAATGTTATTGAGGGTTTCCATTTATAAAAATCTATTTTCAATTTAAAAAACTTTAAAAAATCACTTTTTCCAATACTTAGCCAAATTTTTACAGTTTTTCCAACTTTTATGTCTTATGACCTTATCGTGTTGTTTGAGTCTTTCTACTCAACCAAAACTATCGAATGAAATTGATTGATGTTCTATGGATCTCAAATAAATTTAAAAACGAAAATACTTTGATAGATATGTAAAGAAACTACACAATGAATTGATCAATTGATTGATGGATGGATAGATGGATATATATCCTCATGTTTCCACGATTACGTGAGATATGATAGATGAATGGATGGAAAGACAGATAGATATCATTGGAGAGCACTATCGAATCTTGTTTGTATTTTCGAAAAAAAGAAATTAGAATATATTATAAAACAATAACTATTTTTTTTACTAGAAAATAGTCGTAGAAAACCTACAAGGAGTGACGCGTTGCTATGTATCTGGAAACGACGGATCAGTCTAGGATTGCACTAGATGTCATATACTCTTTAGTAGTATGGGATATCTTAGACCATATTTGTAGACATCCCATTTTTGCACTCGCCTGATTAATCAACTCGTTAACCTGATTACGACGGTTCCCAATGATGGATGGTTATTCCAATGCTCTGTTTGTTACCAGATATGTTTCAGAAATTTAGATGAGGTATTTCAAGCAAACAAAACTGTAAAAACCACACTACGCTAGGAAAATATAACTTCAAAAACATAAAAATCATCATTTTGCAGACAAAAAGAAACTTTACGATAAAAATCACTAAAAAATAATCAAATTATCAAAATACCCCTAATCTCAAAACATCTCTAGAGCCTATATTATGCTTAGAAAAACCCTTTTAAACACATAAAATCATAAATTAAAATTAAATAAATAATTTCGTCAATTTTCATCAAATTCGATAAACTTACGAAAATACCCCTCATAAAGTTCACGATCATTTCGCACAAAATTTTTTAACTAATATTCCCATTGAATTCCTTACAAAAAATCAATTCCAAAATATCTTGGAACATTGAAAAATGACTTAAAATGCAAAAGGCCCTCTCCGAGGGTAAAACGATAATTTTACAATTTTAATAATTAAAAATTCTGAAATTAATAATTAAAACATTAATTAATATAAAGTCAAAATCCTAAAATATAGTCAATCAAGTAAGACTTAAGTTAAAATCTTAAAATCTAGTCAATCAAGTAAGACTTAAGTCAAAATCCTAAAATCAAGTCAATCAAATAAGACATAAGTCAAAACCCTAAATTCTAGTTAATCAAGTGAGGCTTAAGTCAAAATCCTAATTAATCTAATAAGACCAAAGTCAAACCCTTACCTTAATAGAATTCTAATTAAACTCTAAAACTATCTAAAAGAAGAAACATAATTAAACTCTAAAACTACCTAATAGAATTCTAATTAAACTCTAAAACTATTTAAAAGAAGAATCATAATTAAACTCTAAAACTATCTAAAAGAAACACAATTTAACTCTAACTCTATCTAAAAAGCTCTTAAAAAAATCTATAAACAAGGGTCTCTACAACCTATTTTCGTATCCAAGAGAAAATCTTAGAAAAAGTAGGTCAATGAGCCTCCTCAACCTTTCCAAAACTCAATTTTGAACTAAAACTATTTAAAAGAAACACAATCTAACTCTAATTATATTTAAAAAACTCTTAAAAAAATCTATAAATAGGGGTCTCTACAACCTATTTTCGTATCCAAGAGAAAATCCTAGAAAAAGTAGGTTAATGAGCCTCCCCAACCTTCTCAAAACCCAATTTTGAAGTCCTAACCCCTTACCTACCTTTCAACCCCGTAACGTGATCCTCGGACCCGTATTTTCTTTCGTAAATTAGTGTTATTTACCTTTTAGAGTCAATGTTCAATTCCTAGATCGTAATAACTAGATGGCGATTCTCAAACCTAAAAAATCCAAAGCGAATCCGTGCACCCAACGGATCGAGGGCGCTTTCAGTGGCGACTCCACTGAGAATTATTGAGGATCAAACTTGAAAAGTCCCAAGTATGAGAGCATTGCCAAATCGATCAAGCTTTTATTTTATTTTATTTTGGTATTTGTTTAGTTAGTTTGGCTTGATTGTAGAACAGTTGTTTGATTTTTGAGTATTCTAGTTTGTTTGTTTGCTCTATGATTTAATCAAGGGTCACTTGTGATGATCCTAAATAATTCAAGATTTCAAAGATTAATAAGAAAAGGATGGAATGATGGTGGTTGGGATGAGAAGAATATTTTTCTTTTTTTTTTTTATAAAAAAAAAACTTAAGCATGGTGTTTCGATAGTGAAAACGTTTTTTCTCTCTTTCTATCTTCTTCTCCATATGTGTGCTGAAAGGGGCAACAAAAAGAGACGCTTCTCTCTCTCTCTCTCTTTATTGACTCTCATTAATGACGATTTCGAGAATTCTAATTTGGATTTTAATAATCTCAACAATGGCGTCGAAGCATCTCATAAGATTTACCTAAAATACCAATCTGTAAATCTAGAATTATTGTTGAATGAAGGTTGGGACAGCAATGTTAAAAGATTTTTACAAGATATTTTAGTGAGAATTAAGTCTGGGCACCTGTTCATAAAACGTAGATCTTATCGAGTAGATTAATTTAGAACCTGAATTCACTCAATTTCGTTATCGGAAGCCTTGGATATCATCGATGCAAGTTTGGATTAATTTGTAAATCTGGAATTGTTGCTGAATGAAGGTTGGGACAGCAATGTTAAAACATTTTTACAGAACATTCTAGTGCGAATTAAGTTTGGGCACCTATTCATAAAACGTAGATCTCATCGATTAGATTAATTTAGAATCTGAATTCACTCAATTTCGTTATCAGGAGCCTTAGATATCATCGATGCAAGTTTAGATTAATCTGTAAATCTAGAATTATTGCTAAATGAAGGTTAGGATAGCAATGTTAAAACGTTTTTACAGAATATTCTATCAGAATTAAGTCTGGGCACCTTTAATAAAATGTAGATCCCATTGAGTAGATTAATTTAGAACCTGAATTCACTCGATTTCGTTATCGGGAGCCTTACATATCATCAGTGCAAGTTCGGATTGTATTTTCCTAATTCATAGAAAATCCGAATTTATCTATTGTTAACACAGTTAATGTTCCTGATTTATTTTATGAGAGCGAGTTCATTTGGCACTGGGATCTTTCTTTTTGATTTTCTTTTGGGATGTGTTTCTAGTTTTTTTTTTATTATAATTTTTTTTTTAAAAAGGGTTCATCGTTCCTTATCCTTACAACCATCATTCTATCATCAATTCAATATTTGTTAGAATCTTGATTTATGTTGGATCACCTAAAGTGATCCTTGATGAACCATAGATAAAAACAAAATAAATAAATAAATAAATAAATAAAAAATAAAAAAATAAAAAAATAAAAAATTTTGTGCCTGTTTCAATATTGGATCTGATTGATTATTCCTTGTGCTATAGTGATTAATTGCTTATCTGACATGCTATGATCTTGATTAATATATATATTTTTTTTGTATGCCTTGGTCTTAATTTTTTATGCTATAGGATATCCATATTTTGTAGTTTGATATGGTCCACGAACCCATTTATTTGAAAAAACTCCCCGGGCACACCCTACCCTGTATTGCACACACCACAAATACGTTTACTGTTTTGCACACTTGCATGTCCCAATATAGCCAACGTGGCACTAGTGCGTGGCCCGGATTCTTCGGAGATGCAACATCATTCATGAAAACCACAACTTCAGTCACGTACCTTAGGGTATATCAAACTGGGCATCAATACCATCTGATTAGGTGACTCTGAAAATGTATATCGATGTACCCGGGTTGGGGCGACCTGAACCTTTTGTCCTATTGTAAGCCGTATAGTCATATGTCCCGTTTGCCAATGTAGTACTAGTACGTGGTCGGTCGCCTCGTGGGATGCCAAACCATTTATGAAAGCTACAACTCTTGACTCATACCTATATGTATATCAAAGATAATATAAGTACATCAATTGCACTTCTTGGTCAAAACAAGTGCCTAAGCGAGATTCTGCTCTGATGTACTACGGTACTAGGAGGATAGACTACGTCTATTCTAGAAAAGAGGTGATTTAAGAGTGCCTTTTCTCAAGCATCGCGCGCCACATCTGATTTGGGGATTAAATTGGTTGTTTTTGGCTTCAGAGAAGTGGGTTGAAGTTTTAAATTATCACTTATATGATATATCAAACCAAGTCACCACGTACGATCTGATTGAGTACGCTTAAGAGGTATATAGGTGTACTTAGACAAGGGTGGCCAGATAAATTACATTATACGTAGTAAACCTAGAGTCTAGAAGCCTTCCTATAGGTCACGACCTAAATTGACTATGGGTGTTCCCGGGTTGCTCTATTTAATCCAACTAATAGGTAAGTGGGTGGACTGATCTAGACCGTTCAAACTAAACCTACTATATTGACCCGACCCAATCGGTGAAATGTATCAATCAATTTGAATAGATTAAACCAGTTGGCCCAATTGACAAATGGATCAAACTGATCAACACCAAACCAATTGAACCAATTAGTTTTACTTTCAAAGACTCAGACTATTCTATATTAAAAAGATTCGATCTTAGGGTCAAATTATTTTGTCTGATCAAAGGCTCAATCCCAATCAGGGGTAGACCCATTTCTAACCTTTCTCATCTTCTTGGTCACTATAGACTTATAGTGCATTTGGATTTAATATTTTCCACCGGACTTGAGCTAATTTTAAAATTTTAATCATGTGGTTAAGAGTCAAACCTTCATAATTAATAGTTAATCTTGGTGTATTCCCACTTAAGTAAGAATTGCTAATAGATGTTCTAAACCCCTGTCTATACCACTTTGGGTCCGTCAAAAGAGTTATCTAGGAAAAATACTAATGTCAAGTCCAAGAAGTCTACCCTTGCACCATAATATTATGTCCATCCGCCCATAAGGATCTCCCCACTTTGTAGATAAGCATCCCTAAGTTTTCTTTTAATTTCAGTTCAGTTTTCATCAGTCTTTTTAGTTACTTTAATCTCTCTTTAATTTTCGAGTTTTAGTCGAGTTTGTTAATCTATGTTTTTTTAATTCTAATAGAATAAGGAAGCTTCTGATTATCATGCGTGTAATAATGATTTGAGCATAATATCTAACATAAGGATTGACTAAGAGTTCACTAATCAAACTTAATAAATATTGGAATTAAAGAGTACACTCAAGAAGTACAAATTGATGATACATTATCCTCAGGGGAACATGAGAGAATAATAAATTTACTTGAGAAATTCAACAATGTTCCTGTATGGTCTCATCAGAATAGAGTGCACCAAAATAAATCAAGACATAAAGTCGAGGGTGAACTACAAAATCGAAGTTTATCGATTAAGAATGATATAGATGAAATCATCGACAAAGGTGTTAAGATCCGCAAGAAGGGATCCATCATGTTTTTCACTCGAGAGAGAAAAGTTCTTATTCGTAAAAGAATATGAGTTTTTCTTCGAAGTTTGGAAAGAGCTGAACGAGTCAATGTCAAATACAAAGAACTCAATCACACTCAATTTCAAAGAAGAAGATTGAAGATGTTTCCTTTTTAAAAGAAGACTTTATTTGACAGAGCAATCCAGATACCGAGTTCGTGAAACTTGGACCAAGTCAAGTAGCAATACACTAAAGGTGGCCTCATTTAGTCGAATCATTTTCCTGTCTTACAAAAAAAAGATAACTTTCTTTAACCCCTCACAGCCTCTAAAAAAATCAAATAGCCTGTTTCTTTTTAAACTGCACCAACTAACCTCGGAAGGGAAGTCTAAGTATGAACTACGTTTTGACCTGATCCCAAACGAAAAACAATATTTGGGGTACGTAGGCAACCTGAGAAGTTACTTCAGGTTCGGTCACGCAAAGAATATGTGTATTTTCTTAAGAAAAGTGTCATCTAAAAGAAAATTTTTCTATTGAAAGGTTCAAAAGAAAAAAATGTCAAACTAAGGGCATTTAGAAAAAAATCAAAATAATTGATAGAAAAGTGAGAATATCAAACTAGGGGCATTTTGGAAAGTTGAGTTTTCTATCATTTCTTTCTAAACCATATCCTAAGCCTACCTATTAAGTTCTCCTGAATGCTAATTGACTCGGTTAAGGTGTAGAGAACCAAGAAGCAGTCGAGTTGAATATTCAAGATCATCGAGAAAAAAGAGAAGCCCTCTAAGTCGAAAACCCGAAAAGACGACTTAGGCAAAAGTTAGGGCATAACCATAAAAAAGAAAGCCTGTTAGGTTGAAAACTTGAAAATGTGACCTAGGCAAAAATCAAGGCATCTTTAGAAAAAGAAAAGAAAAATCCGTTAGGTTGAAAATCTGGAAAGGCAACCTAAGCAAACATTAGGGCATCATCAAATGGGAGGAAATGTTCTATCAAGAAGAAAAATTCAGAAAGAAACTTGTGCATAAACTAGGAAATGCAGAACCATTCAAGCTACAACATTCGTTTTTCAGCCAAGAGTTTACATCCGACGAAGACAACGTTGAAGTAAAAAAAAATCAGAAGTCATGTTGAACATTGTAAGATCTTCAAGAGTATGTTTACTTGTTCAAGTGTTCGCTATTGGAAGATGTAGTCTCATCAACCACTTTGAAAAGAAAGATCTTCTATTCCAATATTTATCAAGATTTTTTAAGTCCAGCTCAAGCATTTTTCAAAAGAAATTCGAAAGAAAATGATCAATCCCTTATTGCACATATGATAATCTTAAGAGTTTAAATTTAAGGGGATGTCAGTTTTTCTATCTGTCATACATCAGAGTTCATATTTTTTAAACGTAATCCATTCCATCAGTCTCGTAATCAAGTTCCAGTTAAAACCAACCTTGAAACTAGGGGCATTTTTGAAACTCATTTAAATTCCAAAGTTTTGTTCTTAATCATATGATAAAAGGAAAATCTTACTTAAAAGTCCGATGAATTTCAATGATAATTATGAATCCAGATGCATGATAAGCCAATAAAGGCCTGATCTTTCAAACTTTGAGCTCGATTTTGAATCATAGAATGAATTAATAGGATTGTTTAAGTTCCTATAAATCTAAGCTCGAGAAACGTGACTTAGTAAGTTCAAGTCCGAGAAACGAGACTCTAACTTTTTTTTAATCATAAAATACATTAATAGGATTGTTTAAATTCCTATAAATCTTAGTCCGAGAAGTGTGATTCTAATAAGTTCGAGTCCGAGAAACGAGACTCCAACTTTTTTTGAATTATAGAATGAATTAATAGGATTGTTTAAGTTCCTATAAATCTAAGCCCAAGAAACATGGCTTAGTAAGTTCGGGTCCGAGAAATGAGACTCCAACTTTTTTTTAATCATAGAATGAATTAATAGAATTGTTTAAGTTCCTATAAATCTAAGTCCGAGAAACGTGGCTTAGTAAGTTCGAGTCCAAGAAATGAGACTCCAAATTATTTTGAATCATAGAATGAATTAATAGGATTGTTTAAGTTCCTGTAAACCTTAGCCCGAGAAGCGTGACTCTAATAAGTTTGAGTCCGAAAAATGAGACTCTAACTTTTTTGAATCATAGAATAAATTAACAAGATTGTTTAAGTTCCTTAGCCCGAGAAGTGTGGCTACAATAGGCTCGAGTCCAATAAACGAGACTCAAACTTTTTCGAACTCTAAAAAAGAATTTCAAATAGGATTTAACGAAGTTCCTGCAATGTTATGACTCCAATTACCTCATTGTTCAACCTTGTCATGATTGCTTTCGTTGCATAAGCACATTTCAATTTTGAATCATTATTGTCAGTGAGAGAAGATTTCTAGGAACTGACACATTTTTACTTAGTAAGCATCACACCATTGCACACATGTGCACTTTTGCATTAGTCAGGGATAATTTTCTAAAATTCAAGGATTTGACATAGTCAGTAAGAGTTCAAGCTCGAGGGCCTGACAAATTTATTCAGAGAGAGTTTTACCCTCAAGGATCCGAACGTCCTGATAAATTGTTAAATTAGACTGCAAAATGAATTGTCACTAGCTTTGGCATTCAGATATCGCATTATCTACCAAAATAGATTTGCTATCTAGTTTGCTTCAACCCTCTGCCAAAGATGAGCATCTGTAGACATCCTATTTTTACACTCACTTGATTAATCAAATCGTCAACCTGATTGCGACGGTTCCTAATGATGGATGGTTATTCCAATGCTTTGTTTGTTACCAGATATGTTTCAAAAATTCAGATAAGGTATCTCAAACAAACAAAACTGTAGAAACCACACTATGCTAGGAAAATATTATTTCAAAAACATAGAAATCATCATCTTGTAGACAAAAAGAAGTTTTACGATAAAAATCACTAAAAAATTATCAAATTATCAAAATACCCCTAACCTCAAAACATCCCTATAGCCTACATTACGCTTAGAAAAATCCTTTCAAACATATAAAATAAAAAATCGAAATTAAATAAATAATTGCGTCAAATTTCATCAAATTTAAAAAAATTACAAAAATGCCCCTCATAAAGTTCACGACTATTTCGCACAAAAAATTTCATAAATGTCACAAACTAATATTTTCATTGAATTCTTACGAAAAATCGACTCTAAAACATCTTGGAACATTGAAAAACGACTTAAAATGCAAAACGTTTTCTCTGAGGGCAAAACGATAATTTTACAATTTTAATAATTAAAAATTTTGAAATTAATAATTAAAACATTAATTAATATAAAGTCAAAATCCTAAAATCTAGTCAATCAAGTGAGATTTAAGTCAAAATCCTAAAATCTAGTCAATCAAGTAAGACTTAAGTCAAAATCCTAAAATCAAGTCAATCAAATAAGATTTAAGTCAAAACCCTAAATTCTAATCAATCAAGTGAGGCTTAAGTCAAAACCCTAATCAATCTAATAAGACCAAAGTCAAATCCTAACCCTAATAGAATTCTAATTAAACTCTAAAACTATCTAAAAGAAGAAACATAATTAAATTCTAAAACTATCTAAAAGAAACATAATCTAACTTTAACTTTATCTAAAAAGCTTCTTAAAAAAATCTATAAATAGGGGTCTCTACAATCTATTTTCCTATCCAAGAGAAAATCCTAGAAAAAGTAGGTCAATAAGTCTCCCCAACCTTCCCAAAATCCTAATTTTGAAGTCTTAACCCCTTACTATCTTCCAACCCCGTAACGTGATCCCTGGACTCATATTTTCTTTCATAGATTAGTGTTATTTTCCTTTTAGAGTCATTGTTCGGTTTCTAAACCGTAATAACTAGGTGGCGACTCTCAAACCTCAAAGATCAAAAGTGGATCCGCACACCCCGCGGATCGATGACGCTTTCAATATTACAGATTATGAGATCCAAGAATTTCTCCTACTTCTTTCCTAGGGAACTTTGTGTGTAAAGACAGTCTTTATATAATGTAGAAGTAGTCGGAGTTCACATGCATCAACTTTTGATAGGCTTTGATGTGAGAGGTCTCTTAGGCTAGTTAGTGATCTTTGTTAGTCTATAGTCGTCAAATGATCGACTTCGCCGTTAGTTGAACTTAGTATTGAATTCTTGATCAACGGTCAGTCTGAGTCGGATAAATAGTCACCCAACAGTGGTATATTAGAACAGCCAGAAAATCATATTATAATGATGGAATTCCACATCGGATTTGAAGTTTGGAATATTGAATTACCATAACCGAAATGATTATATCAACGTATTCTTCTGCTCTCTCATCGACTTCATCGCCGTGTTCATATTATGTATATATTTTTTTTATTTTATAATGTTGATAAGTGTTTTCTATTTGAAAGTTGTGTATGTTATTTTAAATGGTGGATTAAAGTTTATTACAACAATTTACTGATTATGTTTAGACAATTCTCGTATATTATGTTATGAAAAATCAGCATTATTTAATTATTTAAATGATTACTCGTGCATGTAGGACTTGATGTTAGAACGACGTTCATCCTACTCAGTAACATTCCCCTATTACTCACCCTATCCTTCACCCTTTCAGATTTTTCAACTTTGAAGAGCCTACCAATGAGGAACCATTCAAGGAGGTCCTTATAGAAGGTTATGCCGATGATCTACAGCCCCTGTCAACTTGAGGATTATCCTAGTGATTTAGTAGTTGTGTTTTAATTCCTATTGTGAGGATTGTTGTATTTTGAGAAGTCGTATTTGGGAGATTGTTTTAACATGGTTAGTTTATGATTTGTGGATTTGATGTAATTGATTGTTGTTTATTCGTTTTCATTACATATATTTTCATTTCATAAGTATTATTATCTTTGATTGATCTATCAGGTTGTGTGTATTTATCTCATACCTCGAGATTCTGACTGACGAATCATCGGGATTCGTGTTGAGATTTTGTAGACACTCCATTTTTGTACTCACATGATTAATCAACTCGTCAACCTGATTGCGACGGTTCCCAATGATGGATGATTATTCCAATGCTCTATTTTGTTACTAGATATATTTCAGAAATTCAAATGAGGTATCTCAAACTAACAAAACTATAGAAACCACACTACGTTAGGAAAATATAACCCTAAAAACATAGAAATCATCATTTTGTAAAAAAAAGAAACTTTATGGTAAAAATCACTAAAAATGTCCAAATTACCAAAATCCTCTAACATCAAAACATCCCTAAAGCCTACATTATGCTTAGGAAAATCCATTTGAACACGTAAAACAACAAAATGAAATCAAATAAACCATTTCGCCAACTTTCACCAAATTTGATAAAATTCCTAAAATACCCCTCATAGAGTTCACAATCATTTTGTACCAAAAAATTCACAAATGACACAAACCGATAATCTTAGCGAATTCCTTACAAAAAATCGATTTCAATACATTTCAAAACATCGAAAAATGACTTTTTAATGCAAAAGTCCTCTTCAGGACAAAAAGATAAATTTTCAATTTTAATAATTTAAAATCTTGAAATTAATAAATAAAATATTAATTAACGTAAAGTGAAATCTTAATAAAATTAATTTAAAAATCTGAACCAAGAAAATTAATCAATCAAGCCCTCAAGCAAAATTGTTAATGGTTGCCCACTTATTTAAAAGAAGCCCCCTAATATTTACTAAAAGACCATTCCATCTAGGGGTCTAAATAATTAAAGATATAATTAGGGGGTTCTCCACAAAACTGAAAAATATATTCTTTCACTGTACGTAAGAATAAGAACCTAATTTAAAAGACCAAGTCAACCTAATTTGACTTAAGTCAAAACCCTAATTAAAACCTTAATCTAAAAGAAACCTAGTCAATTTCATAAGACTTAAGTCAAAACCCTAATTAAACAAACTGATCTTATCTAAAAGGAAACCTAGTCAAATCTAATTCCTCCAAAAAATCTATAAATAGGAGCCTCCACAATTTAATTTCACAGGTCAAAATAAATCCTAGAAAAAGTAGGTTAAAAAGACTCCCTAACCTTCATCAACCCTAATTTTGAAGTCCTAACTCCCTACCTATCATTCAAACCCCAGCTTTTACTCAAAAAACACCTAGAAAACCTTCAAAAATATCCAAAAATCCTTCAAAAAATATATAAAATACTCATATCTAAGAAGAAGACACCTCAACTTGGAGATCTGAAACAGATCCAGTGAGGGAGGAAAAGTAAGAAAACTCAACTTGGAGATCTGAAATAGATCCAATGACGGATGAAAAGTAAGGAAACTCATACAAGGACGCTCCCCGCTAGTATTGAGGGAACAAATCGTTGCGATCATCTAGGTGTATTTTTTACTTTTTTATTTATTTTATTTCTTTGTTTTAGGTCTTTTAGCAATGTAATCTGTTTTTTTTTTTTCAGGAAAATAATAGAGACTGGCATTTGCCGGGCGGGGTTGGTGCCTAACACCTTCCAACCCCGTAACGTGATTCCCGGACCTGTTCTCTTTGTAGGTTAATGTTTTATTTGTTAGAGTCAATGCTCGATTCCTAGACTGTAATAACTTGGTGGCAACTCCTAAACCTCAAAAATCAAAAGCGGATCCGCACACCTAGCAGATCGAGGGCGCTTTCAGATTTCGGTGCGTGACAATCTTCATAATGAAAACAAAGTCGTTGTGTTAGTATTAAAGATAAAAATATGCATAACTTGATTGGCATAGTTGGATGGATATCCTTTGCATTGAAGTCTAGTAATGTACTAGATGTGGATGTTATATATGATGAGTTGCGAAAGATGCTTGATATCTCTATTCATATTCTTATGGATACAATAGATTACGTGGGAGATAACCCAATAGTTGCTAGAACCTGTTTAGGGTTGGATGGAGCACTAAAAAGGTCATGGTTGCTTTGTCGTCTATCTTATGCACATCGTTGATAAGTTGTTTATGAGTTGAACAATTGTTATTGATAAATAGGTTTTTAGTTTCACCAAGACAATTGTTTATGTAATTATTTTGAATTATTGATTTGTTATTATTCATTGAATGTGATATAAACACATTTTTATTTAATCATAGATTTTTGTTTGATTTTATTATATATTACTCTGGCCTAAATATTGTACTTTTAGTTATCATCAATATTTGTATGTTAAAAGAATTTTTTTCCCCATTTGATGAAAGGAGTATATATATATATATATTTCTAGTTATCACAAAGTCAAATTAAAATAATATTTTTATGCCATTCAAATAATAAATTTTTCGTGAAAATTTTCATGATGTGTTCAAATAATTAAAAAGGATTTTTGCCTAGTAAATCATTTGCCAACAATATTTTTCCCAATGACAAACATGTCCTAAGTGTAATACTCTTAAATATTACAGAAGTTTACGCTACTTAAAGTGATGGTGTAAAACAATTTCCTTTTTTTGTTTAAGAAAAAAATAATAATAAAGGTGAAAGTTTCCTACCGAAGCATACAAACGTTTTATGGAAGCCCATAGCTTATTTAAATACATTTTTTGTTTTAGATAAAAAGTATATAAACTTTATTTACCTTTTTTTACTATGAGGAAGATGTAAGTCCAATACCAACAACTTCCTTAGTTAAATTTAATATTAGCAGCTACACATGGAGACTTTCACATCACCTTGAGCTACTTCCTTTCATTTGGTTAACATAAGCATCCACCACGGAGTAATAAATAACTGGTCTCTCTTTGAAAATCATGTGAACAATAATTAACCCAAAGAAAATCCCCTAACGAGCTACAAACACACCAAGCACAAACACCAATGAAAATAAAAGTAGGAACCAATACCAACAACTTTGTTTCGTTAAAATGGAAGTGAGATCCAATACCAGTAGCTTCACCATGTAAAAATAGATATTAGACCTAATACCACCTGCTTATAATAGTGTAAAAATGGAGATGAGACCTAATACCACCACTTATAATTAGTGTAAAAATAGATGAGAGACCAAAATACCAGTAGCTTAATGGTGTAAAAATGGAGGAGGGGCCAAGATACCTATAGTTGAAGTTTTGTAGAGAAAGAATATGCGTGTAAAATTGGAGATGGAAGCTTCAATTAAAAGGTTCTTTACCATCTACTACGTATTAGGTTTTAGGTCTAGCTAACAACTCCCAAGATGAACTACTTGAGAAGGTTGATGGGTATTTTGGTCATTTGACAAGGTATGGGAGTAAAATGCTTACTTGGAAGAGATGAGGCCTCAAATCCTAACTTGTGAAAGTTAGAAGCTTGAAACACTGAAAACCCCTTTTTGTTTTTGAAAAATCCAGAGAGTTTTGTGACTATGTGGATGGAAAACAAGATTACTACTCAATTTTCAAATGTGAATATTTTCGAGTCAGCTCAACTCGCCAGGGCTAACAGTAATCTTCCTCCAGTGGTTGGTTCTTGCAAATAAGCAAACTCTTTGATGCTCAAGTAAAATAAGGATACAAGGAGATTCTTAATATTTTTTTCTTACTCTTTTTCCATGGTTGCTGATATTTTACAATACCTCTACCATTCCACAATTATAGTTATTCTATGAGACGTTTTGGGTCGTGTGCTTCCGTTTTGCCCACATTCCTTGACATGCAGTTATTTTGATTTCCCAGACAGATTATTTCATAATATTTGTCTACGTGGATTATATTGTTTTCATTGGTTGATAATTTGGTGCACACACAATGGACTCAATCACCTCTACCGAGTTATGCTGGGGTGACACAGGATTTACTGTGATTCTCACATTTCTGATGTGGACATGCATATATAACCATAGATGATTTTTACTCGTATTGCAAGGAAATACATCTATGGTTATGTGCACATCCTACATCAGACTTGTGAGAATCGCAGTAAATTCTTTTTGTCATTTCAGCATTTTCCCTACCTTTTGTGGACTCGATATCAGGTACCTAAACCTTTTTCTTTCATGTAGAGAACAAACCCTAATTTCTAGCATTTATAAATTCACATTATAAAACAATATTTCAATTTTTAAAATCTCAATATCCCTTAGTCCTTCTCCAATCTCCCAAATGATGCTCCCGTAAGGGGATCCTGTGAAAATTCTTTGACAATTAACTTTGTCGCAAATTTAACATAGAAATAGTACAAGTATACACCCATAAAAAATAGTAGGAGTGTTCCAAATTTCGTATTTTTGCCTTAGTGTGAGCCTTTATGTATAGATTTTCCTTCTCTGAACTTTTATAAATTTGAGTTCATCCATCAATCGGTAGTTTCCCTTCAATTACAATTTTTTTTTTTTTATTGCGCAAGGAAGTTGTCTTCATGCCACGCGAACTACTGTTCTAAATCTTTTCTAAGTAGTACAAATACTCTACATTGATTTTTAGAGCCGCATATGTGTTTACTTAAACAACAGAGTACCCAAGCCGTCTTAACCATGAGGCAAGTAAAGTCCGAGACGGGTGAAGGCCCCCAATTATTAAAAATAAAATAAAATAGGTTCATAAATCCCCCACGTTGATAACTATAAACAAAACATACCTTTCATAATATGACTCTCACGTTAGGCCCTCTTTGGGAGTTCCTTGTCACACCCTCTCCGGGGACAAACCTGACACATCATTTCCTGGTAAAATGTAATATAGTAAGGGTGCTTGAACCAATTATGGGGTAATTAAAATCTCAATTAAAATAGATTAAATCTCCAAACAAGTATACCAAAACCATCAAAGTGTAGCTTTCAAAAATTCATATATATATATATATATATATAAGATCTGGTGATCTACACAATGATATAATTTTAACTAAAACAATTTCTATTTTGGACTGTGGTGTTTAAAAATGTTCAAATAAAACCAAAATTACATTTTTAAGAGTGTTTCGAAAACTTCAAAGCCATTAAGCAAGTGATGATACATTAGATAAACAAATAATAATAATAATAATAACAAACAGCATAAGAAATATATTTGGATCAAATCAGTAATTGCAGAATTCAGTAGTCCTCCCACTTGCAAGTGATTCCCTTGTACTATGCAAGCCTCCATAACCTTCACCACCCTTCTCTGACTCAAAAATTTGAACCCACGATTTGAAGTCCTGAACTTAAGAATAACCTTTCTGGGGTTATTTGGCTGATTCCCTGCGCCCTCAAATTAATAACTCACCATAGCTTTCAAGGTGAAGCAAGAAAGAGATAGTTGTACATTTAAAGATCATCTAGGTTGATCAAATCACCACAAAGGTGTATCTCTGACGGTTCCTCTTGGGAAAAATCTGTCAAATGGTCATGTAAGGGCTCTAACAAGGTCTTCTCCAATGAATCAGCTAAATCTGTCTCCCAAAAACCAAACCTGCAGACCCTCTTATAGGCCTCGTAGCCCGCTCCTCTTAGCCCTTCCGACATCAACTCCCTCAAACCATCAAAACCATCCCCACCGGAGCCCATTACTTCTAGTAATGCCTCAGCTGAACCGGGCTTCCAAAAAACAACAGCAGCACAGTTCTTATCCACTAATCGAACCTCAAAGTCTTCAGAAAACACGTCATGAGTTCCACGGAGGGTTCTCTTCAGTACTCCACCAGACATTCCACCTCTAAACCCCCACAAAAAAACTAGGTCTTTTGTGCTCACCTTTCTTGCATTATCCATCCATACATTCTCTCCATCAGTTGGTTCATGGATGCTGATAGAGCAGGTATTGAAGATATTTGCATAGTCTTTCAAGGACCTAGTTTGATCGACGATCTCACTTTGGAGAGTATCGCAAGTGATTTTCAGTATAGAACCGAGCTTAGCAAACAAATATGCTGTAAGAAGTACATTATGCCCATGGTTCTTGCCTTCATTTCCCTGAGCTGATTAAACGTAAATGTGGTAAATTTCAAGAAGATTTCCCTTAGAAATGGGAATCAAAACAAACACACATACAAACACAATGGTAATTTGTTAGAACGCCTTGCCTTGGTGATGATTTTCCATATCAAGGGGCACAAAGAACCACCTATTCAAGTATGAAAGGGCAGCTGGTATATTATTTGCCTTTTTCAGAGGACCGATTTCCTTCAATAAATGGTTGACATCAAGTATGCAAGGGAAGACCAAGCGTAGAGAGCACATGAACTCATTCCTATTTGGAGGCAATGGAGCAATGAACTTTGAATGTATGAAAGTAAATTCTGCATAAAATGGATCTCTGCAAAGATTAACAAAATAAAAAAGACAGACAGCCAAAAATAAATTTTAAGAGAAGACTGGCATTCAAAGATGTGCACCACTAAGGCAGTTGTAGGCAACAATTGGTTTCTGTGAAGCAGATATCACATCAATCACCTCCCGAAAGCCACGAACTCGCTTATTTTGTTCCTCTTCGAGATCTTGAAGCTCACGCTGTCAAGAGAATCAATAATCATATTTCAATGCATATTTACAAGCATTATCAAATTGTTCTTAGCTCTTACCTTGAGAAGATTCTTGTCCTCTTCTGAACTGGTCAGCACAACACGTACTGCCTTGGGTCCCCCACCCTTTTCTGGGATAACTAAAGGTACAAGATCACTGGACAACTCATTCAACATCTATAACCAACCAAACAAAAAATAACAATAAGGTATTAATGAGAGCAACCACGAATCACGTGAGAGACCTAAACTGAATCCCAAAGCTCCACACCTAAAAAAGCAATAATTTTGAATCACATGTCCATCCAAAAAAAAGAGAGCTGCAATTGGCACCCCAACTGTAACTAATTAAACCCCAATTTCTTAAATTATTTATCACACCCCAATTAAAGATTAAAACACACCATTCAAACATAAAAAAGGTTTACCTCAAATTATTATCTCAAAATTATAACATGTAACAATTATGATTAGACTCATATTAGACATATAAAATCTTAAACACCTAACTTTTACTTATTCTCAACTATTTACTTATTTTCTTTATTTTTAATTGGGGTGTAATAAGTAAAAGTTGGGGTGTCAATAGCAGCTCTAATAAAAGGATATGAAAATAAAGCGGATATCATTTACCTCTAGCGCAAGATGCACTTGATGTTCAGTGCAAACATCTATGTTGATGCTTGGCCTTGACCCATACATTTCACTTCCTAAGATTAGTTTCCTTAGGGATCTCACTAGAGCCTCTGCAAAAGATGGTAAACAAGCTAAAGAAAGAGAAGCTAAGAATTCAGATGGCAAAAGAATTACTACAGAAATCTGCTTACCATCACTCCCCTTGCTCTTATCTTTCCAAGCATTCTTCCAGTGCTGGACCCGTGATTTAATTCTTTCCCTGAAAACTGCATCAGCAACTGATAGGGTTGAGGAGGATTTCACGGGACGGATACTAGTGACAGGATTCCCAAGTCGAACTTTGGCTGTGGATTCTTGTACTCTGGATAAGTATGATATGCCTGTAAAAAGAACAGAAACTTTACAAGATTGCAAATGCTTCGTAATAGATGGACTTATCCAAGATTGAAGTGGATGGGGATAACTGATATATCAAAATCAACACGTCACCTATGAGCCATATTTTTTTTATATCAAATACTGTCCAACATTATTTACTTTGATAATGTTAGATAACTTATTGGATCAACTTTTCAATGATCTGAAGATTTCTAAATCTGGACTTGTTTTAAGTAAGAATCAAAGGTTTAGAATTAATAAGTTCCTTACTACTTGGTTTCTGTTTATTGAGCCATTATTTAGTAGATTAAAGAAATTTCTGGAAATCATTTTTCTGAAACGTATAAGGTGTAATTTTATTAATAAAAGAACAACATGGACAACTGAGATAACTGTCACTATACAAAAGTGAGGCAATTAATCCTCTAATCCAAGGTATTAAATGTCGATTTTGATGTCTATTTCGGTTAGTATGGAAATGGAAACATTTCGTGGAAATATTTCAATCAGTGTGAAAATGAACACAATTTATGGAAATGATTGAAATATTGAAGAAATTTTCATTGAACCCGTAGGAAATGATAAAATAGGCATTAAAACACACTCACCAAGTCATCAAAATGCAATGAACTACCATATGGAGCGTGAAATTGAATATCAACAACATTTTGTTACACATAAACACATGTATTGAGAGGCTGACAGTGGAAATAAGAATAATAATGTTGCATTACCTACGCACAACTTAATATGTAAGACATTAAAATAAAGAAACTATTAAGTATTGCATTAATGCATTATTATATTTCTCTTATTTTTTGAATAATATGAATAAACTGCTAATTTATCCAACTTATTGTTTTTTTTTTTTTTATAAATATAAATCATATAAATGGAAAGACGAACAGGAGGCTGAGGTAGCTTCCAAACAACAAAAAGCAAAACAACAAGGAAAAAGAGAAAGAAAGCAAAAATACATGCCCTGCGTGGGGCTAAGAGTCACAAATGTTATCCCAATTAAACACAAAGTCTTGGAAACACACTCCCTCAAAGTTTCTACTCAGCTTTGACCAAAAGAAGAGGAAGCCAAAATCTCTAAGGTCACTGTGTGAGGCGAGCTCTCCTTGTTATGGAATACCCTATTGTTGCATTCTCTCCAAAGACCCCAAGCAATTACGAACGGGAGGATAGCCCAGAGAAGCTTCTTTCTAGATTCGAAAATATTTACATTCCAATCCTTCAGAAGCGCCAAAAAAAATAACGGAAATACCAGATGCGTCCGGAAACGAGACAAGAAAAACATCCAAATAACTCGAGAAAAAGGACAATGAATAAGAATGTGATTAATAGACTCCCCATCCCTAGAACAAAGAAAGCAATAATTTGGGGTAACCCAACCTCGATAGATCAAATTATCCAAGGTGAGGATTCTACCCAAAGAGGCTAGCCAAAGAAAGAAAGACACCTTTGTAGGAACAGGAACGGACCAAACTATAGAAGGAGAGAAAGACACATCACCCACTGGCATCAAGCAATAATAGAATGACTTGACAAAGAACTTCTTGTCCTTAGCTTTGAACCATTCCCTTCTATCCTGCTCATTCTCTCTTAATTTATCCAACTTATTGAAACATGGTTGATTGTATGCATGCCTAATCATAATTCATTTATATTAACAAATGAATGTTATATGCAATTTTTTATTAGTAAATACTACGTGTAATTTCTAAGTTCTTTTTAAAACCAATTATAAGTTCTTTCAAAAAAGAATATTTCTGTCTAATTTTACTATTCATTGAAATATTTCCATCGAAATATTGCATTTTTATGCCTAAGAATAGATAATTTCGGACAAAATTCACTATTCATCGAAATATTTCACAAAATGAATAGAGATTTCTACCGAAATATATACAAAAAGAAACTGTCGGTTAAATTTCGTGTTGGAACTGGTGGAAATGGAAATATTTCAGCATATTTCGTGGAAATATGTTGAAATTTAATAATATGCTCTAATCTAAACAGTTCTCATCCTTGTTAATTTTTTTGTTTTCGTTGTATTTAGGTAGGTCTTCTCAACCCCCCATTCATCAATAAATTTTTACTTGTTGAAAAAAAAGAAAGGTTCAAAGAAGATTATCTTAAATTCCACAAACAATTTGCCCAAAAGAACAAGCCCAAAATACTAATAATGAAATCTTGGATTGATTGCTCCTTCCACTTACAGACACAACTGTTTCTCTCCTTCCAGACCCCCCCCCCCCCAACAAATAGCAAAAATAGTAGGTAGCAGAGAATCCTCTCTCCCCCAAAAGGCCCAGGATTGCCAACTGCTTCTCTTCTTCACAAGTGAAGTACCAGAGATGGATGAATTGTCACATTTTGACACTTCATGGTTTTTCTTTTGTTTGTTTTTATATTCTTATTTGCAAGATATTAATCAAGATACACCAGGGATATGTCTACCTTTTCTAATTTAAAATATTTATTAAGAAATTATCACAAGTATGAATTTCCTTGTTCATCGGTATGCGATGCTAATCATATATCTTTCGCTATAATAAGAATGGTATACACAACAAACATTAAGAAATCTTAACAGAGATCAAACAAGCTTATTTAGAAATGGAAATACAAGAAATGTCTCTCCAACAGTCCAACTAAAAACTCATAAATTCACACAAACCCTAGCTTATCACCAGTGTTAGCTGCCACAAATCAGGCTAGTCACCCCACAAAAACATAAAATCAACTATCCTCATTCACATCGAATCTCACCTGAAAACAAATCTTCAAAGAGGAACCTCTTAAATTTGGGGTGGATCTTAAGCCAAAAGAACCAGTTACCTTTATCAGCCAATATGATGTCTTGAAGGCTCCCCTCGTATACTCAAAGATTATATTTCTCTATTTACAAATACTACAACAAACTGCAATGGCTAACTTCCTCCAAAATTCCACCTCTAGTATTACAAACATAACTGAACTAGCTATAGACAGCTGACGGTTACTGGGAAAGGGTCTGGTATATCAGAAAGAGAAAGAACAAATGAAACCAGGTCTCCCACCTCTAGTATTACAAACACGACTCAACTAGCTAAACACAACTAATAGTGACTAGGGAAGGGTCCAGTGTATTTGAAAGAGGGACAACAAGTAGAGCCAAATCTTATTACTTTATATGTATATGGGGACGGTTCATGGGACAATAAGTGTACAAAATCTATGACAATGGTTTTTGTCTTATATGGGTCAAAAGTCTCAGAATGGGCTGATTTTTGGTGTGGATGATCTCCAAGACATAGAGATCGTCCTATCCAAAAATCAGCCCATTCCAAAACTTCTAACCCCATCAAAAGTGGTTTACAAAAAACCCTTGTCATGGATTTTTTCACCGTTATTGTCTCATGCACTGCCCCCATATATATATATATATATATATATATATATATACACATTGCAATGAATCAGATGATTGCTGACCTTTTCACCACTTAATTTGCACTAACACATAAGTCAATAATTATTTGCCTATGAGCAATTAGATGATCAACTTTTACATTTTATCAAGAGTAATGGCAGACCAAACAAAAAGGCTGCTCTAGCTGAAATTTTCAAAACCCAGTTACCCAGGAAAGGAAAGAATTGAGAGTAATTTCACAAGACATAGAAGGTTTTAGAGCCTTCGGGATGCACCAGAGTGTTCCTTCTTAGTGGTGCAATTATTGGTCTTCTTTTCACATGGCCAAAATATCTTGAACGACTTTCCTTCAGAGATACTCATTTATGCCTGGTGAAAAACTCAATAGAATAAGATTTGAAATCATGGTTTTGATGCTTACCATCATATATGCACATATTGAAGTCAAAACCTTCTCGAGCCATGGATGTCAAATAAGATGCTTGACATGAAAAGTTATATGATGGCATCCCTATATTCAACTCATCCCTTGGGAACAAGTGAAAGTTATATCTGCACCAAAAGCAAAGAACTAGTCAAAGTCAGATTAAGTTAAAGGTATTGGAAAGCATGTGTTGTATTCTATGAAAATCATTAGAGTATCAGTTAAGTAGGTCTTCACTTTTCATAAATGTAACATATAGTAAAGGAGTCAAAAAAGAACCAAAGAAGTACGTAAACATGGGTAGATGTATTTTGTATTGTACTTTAAAAGAAAAAGATTCAAAATCCTAAAATAAGAATTCATCTTGAAAATTCCACATCTTTTAAATTTGATCGTGTTTTCAAAGCTCATCTAGGTATCCAATTTTATACATAAAAAGTTTCCGAAGCTGAAATTAGGTTTTGTGGTTTCTTGCTTTAAGTTCATAGAATTTAATGGGTAAAACCGAATGTCTAGTATCAACCTAAGATAATCTTTTACCTTCCCTCCTTCAAGAACCCTTAGATATACAAACTATGTTGCATGGCACCTACTTGGATCTCAAGAGTCTGAGAAGGGTAGAAAATGTCACATTTGGCAAACCCTAAAAGATAGAATTCAAGACCACAGTCTTTATTTCAAATAATTTAGAAGAAAAATATTATTTTTATAAAATAGTAAGGATAGCCATGGGTATTGACATGGTTCTTCCTAAATTCTTCTTCTATTCCAAATTTTTTTAGATTCTTTCTCCTTTCAGATAGCATAGAAGAATGTTGTAGAAACCTATCAACAGCAATACAATTTTCCCTTAAAAAATAGATAATCTAGTGAAGTCTTATTCCGCTTGCAATTTGTTAGGGCATATAGAATGAGAGGAATGTGTGAGTTTTTGTTGGAAAGTAACTTGTGGTTAAGAAAGTTAATATCGGCCTATTAGATTTTATGTTCTTTTGGGGGCAAGTTGTTTATAGATTCAAATATGAGTAAGTCACCAACAGCCGCAAAGTGCAAGATAAAGGAAAAAAAATTAAAACATGACTAGCAAATAGATACACAAAACACTATCAAACACAAAGCAATAAAACAACTAGAAAAATAAAGAGAACAAACCAAAAGTTTCTATAAGATTGCATAAAAGGTTTTAAGAGATTGGAACGAGTTACAACCAAAATATGAACATGGTTGCACAATGAAACTAGTATGTTGGTTCGTATTTTTCTTCAAAGTTGAATGAAAAATGAACTTAAGTAAGTTTTTTCTTCAAATTGCTTTCTCGACCAAATTAATTTGGTTACCACTCGTCCCTTCCAAAGTAATTTCTTCATTTGGTCAGCTTCATTGGGTAAAATCTTAACTTTGGACAATTTGATAAAGGTTGGCTTCTCAATTTCAAATTATTGCTTTCGTTGTAAAATAAATGGTGAGAGTGGGAATCACATTTTGCTTCATTGCCCATTCTCATCTCTAATTTGGTCGTACTTTCTCCATCTTTTTAGAGTTGAGTGGGCGTTTCCCTAATCTATTCTCTTTCTTTTCCGCGCTTGGTACTTTAACATGTTTTCCAAACAGAAGAGGTTCTTGTGAGCTGTCCTCCCATTTGTGGTGTGCTGGGGATTTGGAAAGAGGGGAATAAAAGGACTTTTCAAGGAGAGGAAAATAATCTACATGAGGTCACCTTGGAGATGTTGGGATTACTTTTCCGGTGGAGTAGACTAAAAAGATTTTGGTGGAGTCTTTTTTGATAATTTTGTTTTTAAATGGGATGAGCTTTGCAATGAGTAGTTCATTGTGGTCCGGCTTGTTGCTTGTCTTGTTTCTTTAGTTTTTTGTTTTTTTTTTGTAGGGGCCACCTCAACCTCGCCTTTCTTTTCTCATTAATAAAATGTTTACACTAGTAAAAAAAAAACGTGAACTTTAGTAGATTAATTTAAGGAACTATGTTTATTCGTTGTGAGGGTTGAGCACTCTCAACAAAAACCCACTAAATCCCCAGTTAGAAGGAATATTCAAGTTGAAAAGAGTGAGAAAAGACCCAAGAGAATGTGGTTTCAGTTACTAAAAGTAGATATGAACCCACTTCCAATAATAGAAGAAATGGCTCTTGACGGAATTGAATAGAGGAACGTGATTTGTTTAGCTAAAACCAAATCTTTGGGTATACAGCTTCGATGATGATGTTTATTCATTTTCAATTGGTATTAATCCACAAGTTTGAGGTCTTATTTGAGTTTCAAATTTTGGGTTTTATAATTACCTAAATGATGTAGGACTATGAAACTAAATAAGATGTTAGTTATGAGATTATGATGGAATTACCAAGAACAATGAATATCATAAATTACTAGACTATACCACAGAAAATAAGAAAATTCTAATTAAAAAAATAAATAAATAAATATTTCTAAACAATGTTTTAGCCTCGCCAAACAAGACCTACAATATTAAATTGAGGGATCTTATGGAAGGTAGTACTTCCAACTAGCCAAGGTCCTAGAGTATCAATCCAACAAGATGTAGAAGAAATAAAACATCTAAGATGGTTTAGGTTTAATGGGTTATAGGAAGATTTGGTACAATTTCAGAGGGAATAGGATGGTGAGATTTTGGTATAGATGGAACAGCAAGGGTGTAAACTATTAAACTAAGACCGGTTAGGTTAATATGGGGGTTTAAGAAGGGTTCGGTTGGGGTTTTGTAAAGCTGGAAGGCTGGGAAGACAATTGAAGTGAAAGCAAATTTTAAATTAAAAACCATTATAGGCTGTCAGAACACTGTTAATTCCCCCCAAAAATAAAAGGTTTAACATAATATCGTTATTTCAAAATTAAAAACCCTTATTGTTTTCAAAATTCTATGCTAAAATAATTGTTATGTACAAGCCTTGTATTCAGTTGGTGGCATTATATGAGCTGAATGGACTGTACCCCAAGAACAACTCTAATGATGCAGCTATAATTTCCTAACATTTAGTGAAACTTTATTCACAATTTCATAACTGTTCTTCCAAAGGGGAAAATTTCATCTTTGTTAGGACTATAAATTCATGGTAAACTCGTCTTAGGGTTTTGATGAGGAAGATTTTTCAGTTTTACAGAGAGGAAATGAAATTGAGATATTGTAACTCATCAATCATCTTCTTGATGAACCACCTAAATTCTGCCTTTAGTTTTGATTGTTATTGTTGTTTCTGGCCCCAACAAGAATATTTTGAAAATGAAGTCATATCTTTCTTTCTTTAGTTGAATCAGTAACAGTGGGGTTACATCTTATATCATCATATAAATGAGTATCATAACGACATATGGACATAATTGGCTTTATATCCACAATATATAAATCATCCTAAGCAAAGTAACCCTAAACACACTCAAATTAATAGTTTTTTCTTCTACAAAACAAATCGAAATAATCTGTTTTTAATAATTCCATTGAATATCGTTAGTACTAATTAAAAGATGAAAAATTTGAAGACGAAGCGTCGGTAACTTACGGGAAGGCGACGAGCTTAGAATTGGTGGTGGAGGTGTTTGGTCTGAGAGTGAAGGGGCAGACCACAAACTGAAGAAGTTGAAACCTCTCGGCTGCGTCCTTAGCCTTAAAATAGGACGTGTCAGGTGTGTCCAGAAAAGGAAGGACACGGCTCCATGGAGCTGAGAAGGACCCGGTCTTCTGCGAAGACACGGCTATGAAATCTGAGTCTCGTATGTGATTCTTTAGCTCTTCCAGAGATTCTGAGAAATTGGACTTTGTCACCTGTTTGACACTTCGACTCCATGTCTGATTCACACTGCTACTGCTACTGCTGCTGCTGCTGCACAGGGTCCGCCTCTGGCTCTGCAACAACAACAACCGCGCCACCATCAGTTTGAAGTTGTTGTTACTAGTGTTACTGTCACTTTTAGGTACCAAATAGCAATTCAAGGTTTTAAGAACCCTCTAGTCCGATTTGACTCGGTCGACAAATCAGTTCACTTCACATCTGTTCATGGTTTCATGATTTGCTGATACAACTCCAATTAAGTATGAAATCACTAAAAATTAGCTCAAATCTTGGGACAATCTTAGTAAAAGTTGGTGTGGCCATAGAAGAAGTTCTCTTGTATATTAGAGAAACTCCTATAGTAAGTAGATTAGAAGATACTGTACTGAGTCACAGTAATATATTTTCATTTAGATAAAATTATTTAAGTTATAAAAAATATTTATTTTAATAAAATACAATTTCCCAATTGAATCATCTAAATCATATCCATTGTCAAATGAGACAATGTGTTGAGATGATTCATCTTCTTGAATATCCCCATTGGTGGTGAATGATATCTGAGCCATCTCGATTTAAAAAGAAGTCTTGAATTCAAGCCCCCTCTTTGGCCAACCAGGGGGGATGTGTCCCTCCTTACTTGATATGTGTCATTTGTAAGGTATTGCATGTACCCAGGGGATTTGGGTAAGATATGGTGCTCTAAGAGGCCAATTGCTTCGATCTTGATAGTTAGGCCTATAGATCTGGAACTGCCGTCATCAAAAAATATAAAATTTACAAATAATTATTTAAGTGTAGAGTACATGTACTTGTTGTATAAGGTTTCGTCATAAAACAATCCCTAAAAAGGATGACCTCGAATCCAAACTTGTTCAAACTTGTAAATTTAACAAAAACCATCAAATATTCCCAAACATATATAATCCAAAGCTTACTCTCAAGGCCCTCTTAATACAAGTTGAGGCCTAAGCCGAAAACTTTAAATACATTTTTTATATTTAATATTTTCATATAAACAATATTAATAACTATATACAACAATAATAACAATAATAATAATAAATTGATGATGGGATGCCGAACTGTGGACCTAACTACCAACTAGCCTCTTAAAGCAACATATCTCTCCCAAATCCACTAGGCACATACAATAACCCACAAACCACACTACAGTTGGGTGGCTAACGAAAAATATAAAATAAAAAAAAACTCGTTTTTAGAAATGCAAATGTACTAATTAAGATTTTGTATTCAAATTTTGCTAATATATCATTTTCAATTGATAATATGACTAATCCACTTAATATTGTTTGTGACATAATTGATTTTAGGTAGGATAATATGGTCAGGGCGGGCCAAACCTGAACCTGGCCTTGGGTCAAGCTTAGGCACAATTAGTTAGGGTTCGGGCAAAAAAAATTCGACCAAATCAAATCAGGTTGGGTTCAGGCATAGACATTGAATTGCCTAACTTGAACTTTGCCCGATTTCTCCAACTCGAACTTAATATGATTATAATTTAAAAATATTTTTAAATATCTTTGTTTCTTTCTATAACATCTTAAAAATCTATTTTGTATTTCGAGGTGATTGATTGTTATATTATATATATCTCTGAGAATTAGTAATAAATATTTGGAGATGAGAATTAAGAGAAATTGGCATATACATCGATAAGTGTGCACAAGTGGTCAATTGAAATATGAACTTTTTATAAAAGATATTTTATAAAAATCTAATTATACCTTTAGATTCGTATCAAAAAATTATCCAAAATAGACTATAAATTTGTATAAATCAGAGTCTCAAGCATTAAGTTATTAACAAAACAAAAATTATATAAATTACCATCACATCCCTGGTAACATATATAAACCAAACTTAAGAGAGAAAAATCATATTTATCTTTCTTGTCTAACGAAGAACACTCAAATCCTAAACCTTCGAGCACCTTAAAGAGAGAACCGAGAGTCCGTGAAGAAGAAAAAAGCTTCGCCTCATCGAGATTTTCGCTTTAAATCGAAGAATTATATTGGGACAAAAAACAAAGTTAAAATTTCGAGTAAAAAGCATTTTTGGAAGTCATTCTTAACGAAATCGCATTGTAGAAGACACAAAGCAAATACAAAATCTTCCCTTCTACCCTTTAGTTGTTGATTTTTAAAAAAATATAGATTTATCAAACGTATTTTGTTGGGATTTCTTATTTAAGGTTGATTCACTTTAAATTCTCCATGTTTAGACTTTTTGTTTCATAGATTTATTCCTATTTAAGTTAAATAAGTTGTTTTTATAATACCTTACAAGTTTTAGAGAAGAAAATATGTCAAAATAAGTTTTGAAGAAGTTTCTTTAGAAAAACCCAAGAAGAAATTCCAAAGAACACATATCTCATCCCTCAGATCGTTATAATAACGATCTCCTATCGCTATAATGGTTTAATCCCGATAATAGTGATTTTTGATCGCTATAACAATCTCCTATTTTTGAGTTTTTCACTTATTTTAAATTATTTAATGAAAATAATAAAATATCCCATTTGGAAACAACAGAAATATTTTAAAAATCAAAATATCAAAGAATCAAAATTTAATTTTTGAGTTCAAAAACAAAATATGAAGTTCGTTATTTTTGTAAGATTTTCAATATCCATTTTCTTTGACCTTCCCTTCAAATTAAGCTCTAAAAATTATATGCTATCGAATCAAATCTCGTAATTAAGACTTTCATTTTCAAAAATTCATTTTATGTTTAAAGAACTTTGAAAAATCACATTTTTGACACTTAACTAAATTTTCACAATTTTTCACAACTTTAAAAATTTATTCTTTTATCACATTTTTGAGTATTTTCTACTCAATTAAGACCATCATATGAATTTGATTGATAAGAATCACAAATATTTCTAAAAAGATGTACTTTGATAGATACCTAGGATGATAAATGGATAGTGAGAACTTTTATTCTCTACTATTTGATGGGCCAGTAAATCTAGCCTTACGTAGTGATCACGTCACATAAAACTTGATAAATTGATAGATATAAATAATCTCATGTTCTTACGAATATGTGAGATATGACCGATTGATGGATGGATTGACAGATAAAAGTAGTTATGAGTCACTACCAAAAATCTTATTTGTATTTTAATAAAAATAAAGTATTTATATGTACACAAAACAAACTATTTTTTGTTTAACAAAAAAAATTGTAAAAAATCTAGAAAGAGTAATGTGTTACTATATATTTAGAAGTAACAAGTCAATCTAGGATAACATTTGTGGTTATTTTCTCCTTGGTAGTATGAGATACCTTGGGAAATTGCAAAACTTGTGAGATCCGAAAATTTCTATTATTCTTTCTTGATGAACTTTTGCATGTAAAAAATAGTCTTTTTATAGTATAGAAACAGCCAATGTTCACATGTATTACTTCTTGAAAGACTTAGATGCGAGGAGTCTCTCTTGGACTAGTTAGTGATCATTAAGAGTTTATAGTTGTCAAACAATCAACCTCACTATTAATTGAACTCAGTATTGGGTTTTTAGTCAATAATTAGTCCGAGTCAGATAAATGGTCGTTCAACTATGATATGCTAGACCGGCCACAAAATCAGATAAGAATGGTGAAATTCCACACAAAAAATTAAGTATTGGAATACCAATTTGCCATGACCGAGGCGGTTATATCGACGTGTTCCTCAATTCTCTTATCGAATATACCGTTGTATTTACATTATGTATTTTTCTTTATTTTGTGTATCAATAGTTGTTTTATTTTAAAATTTCTAAAGCATGATAAAAATTTATATGATAGAACTAATAAATAGACAACTATTACAAAGGTTTGTTTATTTTCATTTAGTCTTTATTTGAATGTTATGTTATGATAAAACTTTCCCTTATTTAAATGGTCAGCATGATTTTACGTTGCATGTTGTGACTAAATGTTAAAACTATATATTTTGTGCTAAGTAACTTTTCGTTACTCACCCTACCATTCACCATTTCAGATTACTCGACTGTGGAAGAGCCAATTTATGAATAAGAGCATTATGAAGAGATTCTTGAAAATGATCATATTGACGAATAATAACTTCTTACAGTTTGAGGTGTATTAAAGTTTTAGGATTTTTCTTTTTTCTATTTTGAGAAACTTATGTCTGAGCACCATGTACCATTATATTTAGTACTATTACTTATTGTGTCTTTTGAAGATTGTTTATGGATATGGATTATGATTGATGTTAGCTTTCGCCACTCTGACTATTATTATTAGATATATTTATCGTTGGCTTATAATTATAGAGCATGAACTGTTACCTATTGTTATATATTATCATGGGTTGATATTGTTAATCACACCTTAAGATTCTAACACTTAATCATTGGGATGCGTGTTAGGATTTTGAGGCGTGACACTTTCTCATCCACATTTTTAGGAAAAATAATTGTAAAATTTTGTACATATCGCTTATCTTTATGTAAGCCATTATTATTACTATATTATCAAGTATTAATGAGGAATGAGCCAACCCGAGTAGGGTTGGACTTGGGTTGAGCATTTTATGCTCGAGGTCATGTTGGGTACAAACACGGGTTGGTGTTTGTCAAGTGTGGGTTGGGTACAGGTTGATTATCAACCTGACCCTACCCACCCAGTCGTAGCTCTAAATATCATTAATGCTTAAAGAAACTTAACTAAAATGTTCAAAAGAAATTTTAAGTTAGAGCTAAAAAGCCCAAAATAAAAAATAATAACACAAATGAAAATTGATGACATGTGTTTCGGCGAATATTAGAGATGCCCCCATTTATTTTGAAATTGATGACATGCCTCTCTTGCACTTAATCTTATTAACAATCTAATGGCAAAAAGATTTCAATGACTTCATCTTCAACCTTTAGTCAAAAGTCCTTGATTTTTCTTTTCAAAATCAATCATATACTTCAACAACCAAACCTCAAGTCAAGATAGAGATTTTCTAAAGTATAAAATGATGAAAAATATAAGGTTTTGTACAATGGAATAAGGCAAGGTAGAATAAGATGTATGTGCAGAAAACAAGATTGAAAATGACTGGTTTTGGGTAGGAAATAATTTAGGATTTTTGAAAAAGTAGTAAATAATTGAATTTTGGTAGAATAATCTAGGATTTACGGTTGAAAATTTAGGATTTTCTATAAGCAGTTATTGCTAGCTTGAAAGTAATGAATTGAAGATAAGAATAATTAGATTAGAAAAATATACAATAAAGAAAGCACTTACTAAGGACTTTTCGGGAGAAAATATCTAGTGAATGCAACAAATTTTTTATACTTCTATCATTGCTTCGAAGTGTTTCCCTTGCATTTCGAGTGCTTATAATCATATAATATCATATTTCACTCTTTTAATTGTACCAAAAAGACTAACGTAATTTGCAAATCATTAGCATCAGACACTGGATAACGTAAGTGCTTCTTGGTAGGCTTTGATCTCTGTGGGAATATCCACAATCTTGCAATCTTGTTCTCCTATCAATGATATTGTTATATATATATATGGGAAATGTTCAGCACCCAACCATTTTTGTCTTACAAGGGTTAGAAGTTTTGAAATGGGCTGATTTTTGGTGAGGATGATCTCTATGGTGAGGAGATCATCCTCACCAAAAATCAGCCCATTCCAAAACTTCTAACCCCATCACAAATGATTTACAAAAAATGGATGGTCCACGATTTTTCAACTTGCAAACATAGTGTTAGAAGTTTTGGAATGGGCTGATTTTTTGTGAGAATGATCTCCTCACCATAGAGATCATCCTCACCAAAAATTAGACCATTCCAAAACTTCTAACCCCTGTAAGACAAAATGGTTGGGCAAATTGTTGGGTAAATGGTTGGGTGCCGAATGGGACCATATATATATTGGTTAGGATCCACTGATTGATGGAAAAAAAAATTCCAGCAGTTTGAACATGAAATCCAACAATCGGAATTTATCTTAGGGGAATGTAATGAATCCTCGGGGCATGTGTTTCAACGATCGGGATTCATGCCATCAGTCAATTGACCCCAACCCAATGTTATAAATGTCTCATCTCTAATACATTCTTCCTCTTTAAATTTTTGATATTTTCCAGACACCAACCCCAATAAAGGAAATGTTTTACAAATTTTCCTAGTAATAGAATCTAGAAAATAAGGTGGCAAGCAGTGAGATTTATTCTCTGATTCTCTTGCCTGGTACATATAGTCAAAGGAAGCCAATGAGAGAGATTGAAAACCTTACCCACGCTTGCAGAAACCATGAACATGCGCGTGCTGCAATGAATTGTCATGCATTCTCACTATCAATCTTAACAATAGTTGAGTGGTTCATTAAGCTTACCATTTGTAAGAAAGTCAGGGAAGGAAGTACTTAAAAAGAACATACAGTTAAACCAATAAGCAACACTAGCAACTAAATATGCAGTTATACAGATAATAGAAAACACAAACCTACTGCAAGAATTCAAAACAAAGCCAACTAATACATGGTAGAAGGAATCACATGCATTGGCCATCTCAATGTTCAACTTGATGTCTTGCATATTCAACGGAGCTGCTCTCCAATAAAGGCAAACAAAAATTTAGTCCATCACTGACTAGAAATCAAAAATTAAGTGCCAATTGAACATGAAATTGTAATGCGGACATATCATCAACCAAAAATAAAACTTTCCAATATACAATGGAGGATCACTATAGGTTGAGTTTGAATTCGTGAATGAGTAAACCATCAATACTAATTTTCAACCTCGGTTGCATTCTATTCTTTTTCCTATGGTTCAATAACAGGTTGTTAAACACTTCCCCATGTTATGGCATGATGATAACTTCAGCTTGGTTCAATAAGCTAGAGAGCGATAAGGATGCATTCCTGTAATTTTACAATAGAAATACCTGCATCACTTTTTTTATTTTAAATTAGTAGAAATTGGATTCTTGTAACTGATCCCAAATATTTGGGATAAAGTGTAGATGACGAGGAATTAGAAGACGAGACTACATCGCCTAATGGGAATGGGAAGCTGGTTAGGAAGGTTTACAAAACTATAACTCAAGTGCCTCAGGTTTAGAAGTGACCACATGTTTTCTTCATCTGAATAGACTTATAACAGTTCATTTAATTGATGCAGTCTTTACAGAAACACAAAAATTGTTTGTCAAAATGAATTGAAGCTATATTCTCTTGTCTCGAAAATGAAAGGTGTGGTACTTCTTAGAAGGTATACCGCCATACCCAACTATTTGGGGGTATTTTGTTTTCTTACCATCTCCATCCACATTTTTTTTTTTTTTGTGTTTTCTCCGAGCTCCTGTTCATATGCTTCACATTGGTGAATATTTGAGATAACCCCATGCCTTCAGAAATTGATGACATACTCCCCTTGATTGTGGTCTTCTATGAGAGATTAAAATAACCAAAATGCCATTATATTCATCCTACTTTCAAAGACCCTCATCCAACCTTCAAACCTCAAGAAACCAAGATAGGGTTTTTGGGAAGAGAAATGAGATGAAGAATGAGTTTGAAAAAGATAACCAAAATTTACCCTTCAAATTGAAGAAAGTAGTTTGTGCCAAGGGAGGTGAATGAAGGATTTTTTACAACAATGTTGAAGACAAGGGGCATTTGGTCATTTAAGGTTAGTCTCTTGCAAAAGAGTAGAGTCTGTGGAATATGCAAGTTTTAAAAAAATAAGAGAGTTTCGCAAATATTCACCAAAACTGTTTAAATTTTACAAATTAAATGTTTCCACTTAATAACTGCAACAGGCAATAACGACTCTTTTGTATGCTAAACATGGTCAGGGATAGTAAAATCTCACTATCGAAGTAGACAAGGTTTGAAGGGGACCCGTTATAACAAATGTTTATTTTTTGGACAATTGATGCTCAAATAAAATTATTCTCCAAAAAATAGGGAACAAAATACATCCAATCCCATTTATAAATCACATATGTCGCATTTATTGAGGGAATTATTTGAAAAATAGTTTATAACAAAGTTTATAGCTATAACCCATTTAACTTTTTTGGTGATTTAGACAAACCCCTCGACCTTTTGGTAAGTATTTTAAATACTAGGTATTTTCAACTTGGGAAATCTTGTCTGCAATGATCAATGGGCCGATTGATTTTGCATTTTTGTGAATATTTGAGATACATCGTTTTTGCATTTTTTGTTTTGAAGATTTTGGTCCTTACATTCTTTTCATTTAGGAAGTTTATAGTTTTCCAATGGTTGTATTGTAATTTTTCTTTCTTTCGTGTGTATTTTCTAAGGTTAGAATTCATTATGAGTGTGATGGAGAATAAACACCTTAATTCTTTTTCCTCAAGTTTTCTTCTTCTCTTTCTCCAAAACTCTTAACCTAGATATCTACTAATTATAGTGATTGACTCTCTAGATCATCCTCTCATTTTTCAATCAATTACAAACATACCACCAACAACAATGGCATTTTGCAACGCTAATGTTATCGCTTCTATTACTACTGAGAAAGGTAAGGATTTTAGCTTTAAATCTACTCAAGTTGTCAATCACAATCATCCTGTGATGCGAACAATGACGAAAACTGGTGGCTTTCAGCTGGTTGAACCTCCCCAATGTCACTTCAAGAAACGTGCCACAAAAACGACACTTACAACAAAGGCATTGTGGAAAACGATTCATCAGATTTTGGATCCAATTCAAAATCAAGCAAGGGATTGTCCGGATCTCTATCAATAACTTCCTCATTGCAAACTCGTACATCGATAAGAACAGTGATGATAAATGAAGGACTAATGATGAAAGAATAAATAGCTTAGATGACAGAAACCATCAACAAATTGACAAAAATAATGGAAGGAAAAGACGTTCAAATTTCCATCCTAGTCAGTCATTTGGAACAGAAAGATAAAGCGAATGAATCAAGACATTACCCTTGAAACATACACGATTTCGTGTAAAGATGAGTGATGAAGAGGTAACTCTAGATTGCAAAATTCTACATGAAACCTTTTGCATGGATTTGTCGCTTCGTTCTCTATCCAACAGCTACATGCAATGATTATTGGCACCATCCGCGAGGGCATGTCATAATCCTCGTTGGTTTATTCTAAACCCTATACTCAACGCATTGAACAAATGCGTCTTCCGACAAGATATTAATCTTGAAAATTTCAATAGTTTGAAGGAAAACGCAATCCAAAGCAACACATTGCTCACTTCATCGAAACCTATAACAACGCCAGTACGTATGATGACTTCATGGGAAAACAGTTCGTTTGTTTCCTTCGTCGTAATACATTCAATTGGTATACTAACTTAGAACACAATTTGATAGACAACTAGGATCAACTTAAAAAAAAAGTTCCTCATCCACTTCTATAGTACTAGAATGACAATAAACATGGTGGAACTCGCCACCATCAAATAGATAAAAGATGAGTCAGTGATTTAGTACATTGAACGTTGGAAGAATCTATCTCTTAACTGTATAGATCATCTCTCTTAGTCATCTGCCTTCGAGATATGCATCGATGGGATGCATTGGGGACTTCTATACATCTTAAAAGTGAACAAACCCCACACTTTCGAGGAATCAGCCACACGAACCCATGATATGGAGCAAAGTATTGCTACACATGAAGATCTAAGACTACGTATACCTCAAAATTTTGAGTTAAAAGATTGAACATCATCTCAAGAACAAGAGGTTATGTTTACCTCATCCACAAAAACATCAACAAAGAAAAGAAGTACGAAGCCCAAAGTTGACAAGTTCAAGACACATTAACAACTTTGTTAACCCCAAAAGAGCTCAAGGTTAATGAATACCTTTACCACGAGTTTGATATCCCCACCATGTTCGACAACTTGCTAAAATTGGATCTGATCGAACTACCTACTTCAAACAGATCGGAAGAAATAAGATGTGATGATCATCCAAGGTATTTTCATTATTATCGAATGGTCAATCATCCACTTGAGAAGTGTTCCACTCTGAAAGAAGAGATTATGGACGTAATATATCAAGGAAATATTTAACTCGAATCTGATAACAATTTGACTGCTACGAACATGATGACAACCACCTTTGAAACTAATGATCCAACACCTTTGACAAGTTTGCTTGCCGTATTGACTCCATTATCTACATATAAAGGAGTGTTGCTTATAATAAAATGATCTACATTTGATTTGTTGACTCATGTGATCTTCCACCAACACTGAGGGCGTCATCAAATTGGGGACAAATCATTTCATATTTACCTCAACGACAACAATACTCTTCAAATAAATGCCATTCTCATCAACATTGCAACCTACAAATGCAATGCTATGATCTACGCATCAATTGCTACAACATGGTCACATTAAAAATGAAACTCGGACGATTACCACATGTCAAAGAAAAAAAATCCCCATTTTTCAACCTCACCTTCTCCAAGACCAATGTCAAATAAAAAGAAGATTATACTAAAATCTAGGTTTAAGAATAAGAAGTATTAATTTATACCAACATGTGTAACCAAATCAAGATAGATGCATACAAAAAATAATGATAATACATTTGGTAATCATTTTAAGTCTCTGAGACTCAATGGACAACAATTTGAAGAAGAAAGTGACATCCCTAAATATGCACTAGTGTGATTGAGCACTATGATGCACTTTAGCCAATGAAGATCTTCAACTTGATCTTTGTATGTAAATTAACAAAAAAAAATTGCATTGAATTATGCTTTGGCTTGATCCCACACTGGGTACATGAGTAACCTACAAAGTTACACTAAGTCAACTATAATAAAAAAAATAATTGAAAAAAAAATTGAACTCTCAGCTTGATCCCACATTGGGTACATAGGCAGCCTACAAAATTACATCAGGTTTAGCTATAGCAACAAGAAAAATATTGAACTACGTTCTGGCTTGTTCCCACATTGGGTACATATGCAGCTTGTAAAATTACACCAGGTTCAGTCATAACAAAAAATTTGAATTACGTTATGATTTGATCCTATTTTTGGTACATAAGCAGTCTATAAAGTTATTTAAGGTCCAACCACATCTACAAAAAACATCATGTCTCACCAAGTATTAGTGTCACATTGACTAAAAGTACATGCAGGTACGAGTGTAAGCGAAAATAAAAAAACATCATGCTTAATAGTATTTTAGCACTAGTTGGCATTGTCCACCTCGGAGCACCACTAATAAACAACTATTTTAGAGACTGGCCTACCAGTGTATTAATGCCTCTCATTATGCGACATTTCTAGCTAATTGGCATTGTCCACCCCTGACCACCACTGATAAATAGTTGCTTTAGAAACTGGTCGACCGACAAATACAAGTTTTTTGTCACGCAACATCTCTAATTAGTTGACATGTCTTCCCTCAATCACGACTTTTCCTCAAGGACTAGCCAACTAGCGATACATATATTTCGTCACATGGTACCTTCATCAAGTTAGTATTGTCTATATTCGAGCAAAACTAATAAGTAATTGCTCCAAAGATTGATTGATAATCGTGGGGTTCGAAAGATTCTTTTTTGTAGCCGTGGATAAAAGTGGTGAAGATCATAAGCTGATGGTTGTTATATGGTGTTTCAGCAATCTTGCTCTCAATCCCTAATGGTAACTAGTTCCTACATTTAAAATAAAAATGAAGGAGAATGTTATTGCTTTAGAAAAATGATGAAAGAGAAGAATATTTGAATCGTTAATACCAAACTATACATGTATACATTTCAAGAATGGAGTGTAATGGGAGGTCAACAAGCCATTATGTTGTTGTGTTCATCTTGAGGGATGGATTTTAAAAAAAATCCCTTTGTGGTTGTCATTTATAGCAACCAATCATACCACCATGGCGCCACCCCGCCATCAATTGATTTCTCAAACAATAACTGGATCATGTATTGCCTCCTCAATGATCAATCAGAACTTATTCGAGCATACTTGAATGCCGACAGATGTGCGTTGGGATAGAAATAGAGATCCCTAAACCTAGTCCCTCTTAGAGTGTTTGTTTCCTTGATTCTTATCATCTCCTTTTGGAGAGACTTGATTTGTTGGGCAATCTTCTCGTCCATCATGTTTTTGGCCTCGAGGGCCCTGAAGTCACATTCGTCATCCAAGATGATCATAAGAGGTGTCGATTTTGTGGGATGTAGAGTAGAGGGCCTTGATGCCCCGATACAATAGGAGGTAAGGTAGTTTGTTGTCCCGACTATTGTTGCTCAGGGGGTTGAGGGTTTGATTCGAACGCTTGATGTTGGGTGGCTTGCACTTATAGGAAATTAGTGCTAGCCAATATGATAGTTAACATTTTTTCCTACCTTTTTGTTGTCTTCAACAATATTGTTATCCTTGTGTTAGTCTCTTCTAATTTAGTTGTCGCGGGTTGTGGGTCCTCGGTCCTCTGAGTTACTCATGGTTGATGAAGATCGAAAGAAGTATGGAAACTTCTCAAGGTGTTTGTATTTCTTTCGTTTAGTCACAAATAAATGCAAAAATCTCGTGTCAATAAATTATAAGGAAGAATAAAATGCATGTTATCTTATTAGGTCTCATAATTAGTAAGGGTAGTACCCAAAATTTTTAATTAAATAAGATTAAAGTGTGGTTCGTCAACACGGAGCTATCATCAACGTAGAGCTGGCATCAGCACAAAGCCAGGTTATGTTCGTTAGTGTAGGATGAAATTAGCACGGAATTAACATCAACATGGAGCTCAATTACGTATTTTCTGAAAATAAGGTTACATCAGTATGGAGTTAGCATCAACACAGAATTGGCATCAACACGTAATTAGATCGCGTGTTCTTGAAGTGGGTTACATTAGTATACAGTTGACATCAACACGAAGTTGGCATCAACATGGAGTTGGATTGTGTGCTCTCAAGAGAGTGGGTTACATCAACATGGGGTTAGCATTGACCTAGAGCCAACATTAGTGTAGAACTGGACATTTCTCGATTGGCATACGAGATAGTTCATCAACTCAAAGTTGGCATCATCATGAAGCTGGCATAATACTCTTAAGGTTCTTAAGCAATTTCATTAGCACGAAGCTGGCATCAACGCGGAGCTGAAAATATTTTTGAGAGTATTCATCAACGCGGAGTTGGCATCAACATGGAGTTGGAATTTCCTAATAAAAGACTTGTTTACTTTTGAAAATATTTTGTAGAAGTAGATTGTTGTGATAAGAATTTTCTTCGAGCTCTTGAGTCTTTTACTCAGTTTTGAAAATCATTTTACTTCAAATTTTTATACAAGAAAAAGACAATGGTTGATTTGATGAGGGTCGATTGTTTGATAAAAGAGTACGGACCTGATCGAGGTCCATGGTAGGTTGTTGACCTCGTTGGGATCCATTTTCCATCAATAGGCTCGGGTTGGGGTATCCGATGTACCTCGTGTGAATTGTGAGCTTAGCTTAGGTCCAACGAAGAATGAGGGTATGCATTTTTAAACCTCATTTTGATTATAGGGTAATGACTCCTTCAAAGTTGAATTGTTTTAAATCGATCACTTGTGATGTGAGAACGTAAGAATTTGATACTGATACTCCTTGAGTTATCTAAGATTTTTCAAAGGGGCTTGGTCGCATTCGAATTTTGCGATCTATGTACGTTCATTTTGCTTTTTGAAACGTGGTGAACTTTTGTGTTTTTCGAAACATGGGTCATTTGTTTTTTTTTTTTTTTTTTTTTTGTAGATTTGGGTGCCATTAGGCTCAAACCCAAGAGCAGACCTCCAAAGTAGCCAGTAGAGGGCCTCCATGAGCTTCTCGTTTGCACTAACAGTACAAGAAAATGACACAGCCACTAGGTTTGTGCTTTATGTAAGAACCAAAGATTTTTATATGAAGCACAGACTCAACAATTATCCTTAAGTCTGTACATGGAGCACGAACCAAAATCTTTTCTAGGCATGCAAAATTGCCCCCATGTTGTAGGTTCTGGGCCTTGCCCTACTATGGATCTCTATTTTATGGGTTTTGAAGGACATTGCCTCTAATTTTTGGCTTGAGTCAAGAAAACACATTTTTTTTTATTTTGATGATGATAAGTACAACTCAAAGAAAAACCAGATTTCCCCTTTTACCTAGGGGAACATGAAAAGAAACAAAAAGAAATCCAGGACTATACAACTTCCCTTTGTGGACTCCCTTATGGGCTTTCTAACATTACATTCTTTGGCTTGCAAAATTACACAAAAATGAGTGTGGGATCGATACGCATTTGACTTTGAAAATTTTGGTGTCCTAAGTTTATTAAATGTGACTCAATGCATGCAGGTTAATGGGTAGTTTTTCGGATACCCATTCTTCAAACCTCGATGTACAACAAAGTGTCCACTTCTTAGGTTGATGAATGGGGTGGATGTTTTCCTCCCTATCAATTAAAATAATGATCTCGGGGGGATTGAGAGTACCGGCATCTAGGGTTAATTTTTTAATAATAAAGGAAGGTGGTTGTGTAGTGAGTTGTGAAGCCCATGTGCATTTTTTTAGAGAACTTATCAATCCTTACATTGTCCAAAAATAAAATAAAGGAAAACTTAAATAAATAAACATTATAAGCATTCACCAAAATAAGGTAAAGCAAACAAAAGACGAAAGCACATTAGAAGGTGAGAAAACAAAGGAAATAAAAACACATTATAAAAATTAAAAAAACCAAATCGAAAAAGGGTTGGGTCCACTAATGTAAACTCCTTAGTGGAATCGCCAAGCTGTAGACATGAGATTTTCGAATTCGAATATCTCTCTTTCTTGGATATGGAGTTGCCACCATTTTTCTTAGATAATATGTGAATGGCCACCTAGAAAGTAGTTTTCGAAAAATTACTTTTCTTTCATAGTGACTCTCGTATGGATAAAGGTTATTGGTCCACCTAAGGTCTAGGAAAGAAGATCTATACTAGGGAATAAAGAAAGTGTGAGACACCTTAATCCCTCTACTATTGGCGGTAACTTCAAATTCGATCCATTTGAAAAAGAATAAAAAGTTGAAAAAATCTGATTTGTGCCCTCGAGTACAAGGGATTTTGATTTTGGTTTGAACCATTAAGGGCTTCTTTATTGAGGAAGGGGCCTTTCTATGATCCATACCTTTGAACATATTTGAAAAATGTAGGCTCTTCGGTTAGGAGCCCAATGCCTTAGTCTAGAAAATATTTTGTGATGGGTACATTAGTGTAGGGATTTTTAGAAAATATTTTTTTAAAGGATTTTTCAACCCCTACCCTTTCAATCGAATCGGAACCCAATCTACCTGAAGTAAGGGGTTTGCATCACATATTAGGGTTACTCTAGAAAAATAAAAATAAAAAAATAGAAGGGGAGAAGTAGAAGGGGGAAAGGTGGGAGAGGGAATTTCTTTCTTCTTATTTTATTTTAGTCATTCCTACCTTGTTCTTCTTCCTCTTGACCTTCAAGTGATGTGCTCGGTTGACTTAATCTTAATATGAGGAGGTATAACTTTTGATGGTTGAGAGTTGTAGGTGTAGTTGTTATGAGTGAGGGGATTGAGAGTTGAAAATGAATTTAGAGAGTCTGGGGCTTGATAGAAAGTTTAAGTCTTGGGGGGAAATTGTGGTGAGAATGGCGGGATTATAGGATTTTGGAAATGACATTTAAGGGTAGAATGGGGCGAAAAGGTGAAAAGGGGTAGAATGGTGTGGGGTTTATGAATAGAGTGTAGGTAATTTAAAGGTAGTATAAAGGTATTTGTGGAAGGGGGTGTAAATGAGTGTCTTATGATCTAAATGGATTTGATATTTTAACCAATTTGAGTTAAGTATTAGGTGAGTTAAATAAAGTGTGTTTTGATTAGAAGAGTGATTGTGTAAAAGGGTGGTTGTTGATTTTTTCAAATGGTGGAGGAGATAGTGACATGTGTCAAAGAAGTGTCGGGGGTGTATGTTATGTGAGTTGATTAGGTAGAAGGAGTGTGGGTGACTTGTGATGATGGGATTTAGAGAAAATGATGAGGGTACGTTATGACATAGGTGTGGGTAGGTTGACTTTTTAGATAAATGTGATGGAATTGGTAGATGAAATAGGGAGGTGGGTTGTAATAGTGACATATGTCCCATTTTGATGATCATTGATCTCTTATAGTAGATAAAATAGAAAAATGGGTTGTAGTGGTGACATGTGTTTCATTTTGATGATCATTGATCTCTTATGATGATTGGTTATGATCATTGGGCTTGGGTTGAGACTTAAGCTTATGTTTTGGGTTGGATTTTTAGGTCCAATGGGCTTAGGTGTTGGGTTGAGATTGATTGGGTCACGGTATGTGTATGATTGGGTTGGGTTGAGAGGTGAGGTAAAGATGGTAAGAAAAGGGGAAAGTTTCTTAATCTATAAGCAAAAGGGGCCCCTAGACCATTTATTTGAAATAAAACAAACTTTGTGAGGGTTTGGACTTTGAGGCCCATTCTAATTTTTAGGTATTTTTGAACATTTTGTGTTGAAGGCTCGTTCAAATTTGAGTGTCTACTGTGGGTACACCACTCGACCTTGCTCCTCGAGAATTCAATTTGTTTTTATAATTTCGTGTATTAAATCCTAGCAACAATCTAACCTATTCCAAAATTATTTAAGCTGGAATTGAGGAAAACCAATACCGGTATTAGTGTTGAATAGAAATCTAAATGAGGCATGGCCAAGAGTTAAGGCATAGGGTTTTGATCCCACAACTCGGAGGTTTGCATTCTCCGTCTTCAATATCTAGTAAAATATTTGATTCCCCCAAATAATTCATCTTCAACCCCTAGGGTAAATTAGTTTTGTTCTCTCGTCTATAACCTTAAGCTTTATCTCCTTCAACTTTCAAATGTGAAGAACAATTTAAGGTTTTTGGAGAGTAGAGAAGGCAATGGATATTTGAATATAAAACTCAAGAATTTTCAACAGCATAGTCACAAAATTCTCCCTTATAAAAAAAAATCGCAAAATTCTCCAAATAAGGGGCTAACTAATTTAGTCGGTAAATTGATGAATTAATAAGTAATTTATTGATTAATCACCGACTATAATAATACTTTCACACTTCACCTTTAACATTTTATTTTCTTCGACATTCAAACCCACCAGGGGTTAGTTGAGCTAGCGAGACTAACTAGGTGTGCTCCCCAGCTTATGACTTTGAATCTCTATATACTCTTCTACCAAAAAAGTGGCTATTTACCTATTGTACACATGTCAGGTAAGATGGTACGTGCGGCCCATGAAAAAAAAAAAAAAAAAACCTTATAAATTAGGGCATTTTAGAGAATTTGAAGATAATGGTTTTGGTAAGAAACCAAAAAAAAAATGTAATTTTCATCCTCAAATTTTAGGAAACTCATCCGAATTTAACCAAATTGAACTCTTATTGAATAATTAGTGAATCTGAAGTTCTGGACTTGGTAATTATATTCTACGATTGAAAAGAGTGGAAGAACAAAATACAATCAGCTGAGATACAACAAGGAGCAGATCAACTTTTTGAGTACTCAGTAATGGGTAAGAGTAGGGCTGCAACCTGAGCAGGTTGGAAGGTAAACTCAGGTTCAACTCAAGTGGCAGAGCCATGAACCCTAGCTGCACCTACGTGGGCGGGTTGGCCTCATTGAACAAGCCTTTTTTTTTATATAATTATTATTAATAAAGAATGTTATATCTTATATAAGAAATAATTAAAAAACTATTTTAAAAATTTATAATTAATATATAAAAAAATAAGATCGGGTTGAGTTACTCTTACCCAGCCTCAACTCTTGTTTCACATAACTCGGCCCATGCTCACCCATCAATTAGGTAGAACCCGGGTTGAGCTTGGGCCAGCCGACCCAAGTTGAACCCCTCAGAGCAATATTCACGATTTTATTGTTAATAACCAGGAGGAAAGAAAAAGAAGTGCTGTATAAAATGGGTTGGACCACAGTCGGATCTAAATGTATCAATATTCAGATCCAGATTCCTTTGTACCCATTTGGTTCTTTATCTAACTAAAATGCCATATCCAACGTGATACACGCCGAGTTGGGTAGGTTTATATTACCATTATATTCTTTCATTTTATAAGAATCCATGTGGTATTTGAAAAAAATTTAAAAACATATATAGTTTTCAAAGCCATTTTTATATTAGGATACTGACAGATCTATGGGTAGACCCATATCCAACCCAGTAAACCACATTTGACCATTTCTTGATTCGGGTTTACTCCATGGATCCATAATGCTTCACTCGGATTTGAGGTCAAGTCCAAATCCATTTTATGCCCTCTCTAACCTAACAAACAATTATAACAAGCTTTTCATTACAACCATCACATGTTTCAGAAATGCTAAACGTTTTTATTACTAAATATAGTCATTAAAAGGCATGAGGACATGTTTATTTCACCCAATTGGAATTACTGATTTCCTAGATTTGCATGTTTTTCTTTGAAAAAAATAAAATTATACTGATGAGGAACGAGTGCTTTACCGCCGCAATTGCTTCCCACAGCGACAATGCTTCTACTTCATTGCTCAGAGTCGGAGCAAATGAGAACGTAACAAGGTCCCTCCACTGCTGCTACAAAAGAGAATTTTTGTTTTGTTCAAGATAACTGCTCTTGTGCATCTTTTACAATGTTCTTTGCTATTTACTAGTGGCAACCATTGGTGCAAAAACTGTGGAAGCAGAGGAGTCATGTTTACCACCTCCTGTCTTTGAGCTCCCAGCTGTAGACCCTTGACCTTGATCTCTGAAACCAGCTTCCTCATCCCTCTCCTTGCTTTGCTCGGAAGGATCCTCGGAAACCTGAGCCTTAGTTTCGTCCTGTTCTTTTGCACCCCTAGAGAAAAATGAATCACAAAGAAAGTGAACAAGTTAAAACTTAAACATTCGATATTCCGGGATCAATGTTTCATTCCAATCTCAGTCGAGATATTCCAAGATAGTATGAAACTTGACCCCAATTAGATGAGCAAAAAATATCAACTTTTGAGCAGACCCAAAAAAAATTATGCTTATAAGTCCAGGAAAATATGTGAAACTAATTGTCAAGATAACTTTGATCAAGTGGCAGAAATAGAGAATACCCAGAATAAATAAAGAGCCCAACAGCAACAGCAGCAAAAGCTATGAAGTACATCCAGTCAACCTGAAGAGAATGTGTTTTACAGATATAATTTCACAACATTAAGGTCAAAACCTTATTAAAAAAAGATGGCTAATATGGTCTAATTAAGCTCCCAAACCTTCTCGTGATATGCAAAGATGCGAATCAAGACGGCCCACATGTCTGAGGTAAGCAGAGAGAGGTTTAGCATGGTGGATCCACTGATCTGCATGGAGGAAAAGGAAATTGCAGAAGAAATTATACTGTGTTGTTAGGTTTCTGGTCTCATAGTTCAGAAGGCATTTTGTGGCCTAAAATGGATCTTCTAAAATGGAAGACATTCATTTCCCGCACCATTCAAGATTTTTAAACTCTGGAAAAAAATTGAGATTTTTTATTTTAAGTAATTTCAAAACAAAACAAAAAATCCATTTGATCGAGTCCAATACACTTTTTTTCAGATAATTAACCAAATCATCATGAAGATCTTGTTTCAAAATTCAGATAGCACAAAAAAGGGGATTTAAAAACTTGACTCCATTCAACTGTTGGGCCAGACTTTGGGTTGGCAATAGAACAGAACTCAAACAGTATCAATTACCTATCGACCTACTATGTTCAGCATTGACTTGGAAAATCCCATTACAACAAAGGTGGTAGGGAAAGCAAAGATTTCGTCTTAGATCAAATATGTTAGCTTCGTTTGTTTTTCCTCTCCATTTTTTATCCTTCAGATAAGATAACAATCACAAACTCTTGGCCTCATGGGAGGTCCATATCCCAAAGGGAAAGTAATTACAAAGCACCAAACAGGAATTACTAAGGTTCTGTATTATTGCACATGGAAAATAGGTTGGAAAATGAATTCCATTGAAATAAGATTTTTAGTTATATGATTACATACTTTCCTGGATTCAATTTTGCACCCAAAAGAAACTTCCACCCTGGGAGGGAAAATGTTTTCCCATCCCCAACTCATCTCCAATGACGCTCTCTCATGATTACCCCTGCCCCCAAAACTAAAAACCATAGTTTTAGGACTCTTGGATGTCCATTGATCCGACAACTCACAAATCAACTCAGACTAGTCAAATAAAAACATATTGATTTTACAATATTTTAAAAATTAATAAAATATATAAATTATATATAGCCGAATAATTTGATCGAGTTTTTAACCTGACTCCGTGCATTTTTGAGTTAATTTGGTGAGTTGGTTGCATTGAGTTTTGGGGCTGGTCACCATAAAGTCCATTTAGTCGAGTTGACGTGATCAAGTTTCGAGTCTCAACGAATTTTAAAACAAAAACAACTCACTTACATATATCTTCCTCGGTGCAATCAAACGGTAGAAATCATTTTCCCACAGAATTCACTTTTCCATGACCATTTTCCTATGGAATTCACATTCCTTTGAAAAAAAATTATCTGCAATCGTACAGAGGCTAAATGACTTCCTATGCATACCTTAAGCAAGATTGGAACAAATGAGTAAAACAGGAACATTGCTGCTGCGAATCCAATAAAGGGAAGCACCTGAATTCAAATACAAAGAGAAAGAAAGACTGAAACATTAAATCCTAACTTGAAGGAATCTTCAAAGATTTAATGGCATAAGAATTGAAGGTAAACAATACATGGTCTTACTGGAAAATGTAGACTGAAACCAAATCCTCCCAAAACTCCAACTAGAACCAGTTACATATAACAGAGTATGTAGTAACGTTAGAGTAAGATACTTGAGACAATGTGGCCTCTGAAAGGAATGTGGTTTATGCAAATCACTTCATAAGTGTATAGTTATTTCTCTTTTTGTTTTTAACCTTGAGCCATTGTTTTTCTTATATGTTTGTGTTTGCCTTCAAGGCATGTTGTGAATGAGCCCAAATGAGTTAGAACTTAGAAGAACACATATTACCTCAACTCCATCAGTTATATGGCTGCATTAGATTAAATTGACCTCACAGCTTACTGTTGTATAAATGTTTGCAATTTGGAATGAACAAAACTAGTTTCCTAAACACTGACTATTTCAGACTTTAAGATAATTTTAAGGAAAACACCAAAGTAACTCCATTTACTTTGGTGCATATTATTCTGAGCCTCATCTAGAGAATATCCTTGACTCAAAACAGGGGAATGATGCCAACTTTTTTTTTTGAAAAGTATAATATATTGATAAAGAGAGAAGAAAGTACAAGGGGGCTGAGAAAGCCTCCAAAAGAGAAAGAAAGAAAACTTAAGCTACACTATTCACATAAAGATTGCCATCTAAAAACAAAATCATCAAAAGTTATCCCCACGAACTGAATGATCTGTTTAGACCACATGTATAACAGACCCAAAATCTCCAAGAAGCATGCATGAGAATTACTAGTCTTATTGTTGAACACTCTATTGTTTCTCTCCTTCCATACCCCCCAAGCAATAGCCGTCGGTAACATATTCCACAGGATCCTCTTTTTGGTGTGAAAAGCATTACTGGTCCACTCTACTAACAAAGAAGAGAACTCACGAGGGGGAACCCAGAAAACATGGAAAAGCTCGAGGAACTTTGACCAAATAATATACACAAAAGGACAGTGGAGTAAAATATGATTAACAGATTCCCCGTCTCTCAAGCATAGGGGACAACAATTAGGGGTGATCCATCCCCGCAAAATCAGATTATCCAACGTAAGAATCCTACCGAGGGACGCCAACCAAACAAAGAAAGATATTTTAGAGGGGACTAACCTTGACCAAATAATAGAAGTCGAAAGTGTTCGCTCTGTATTAGCAGTAAGCCACAAGTAGAAGGATCTGACTGAGAATCTCGAGTCCTTAGCCCTTATCCACTCCCATTTATCCTGTTCGCTTTCGTTGATGTGAAATGTATGCAGAAGATCAAGGAAAGATGTCACTTCGGTTAGCTCCCAGTCATTAAAGTTCCTTCTGAACCCCAAATCCCAAGTAGGACCAGACTCATTGCCAATCAAACACTGCTGGATAGAACAGTTCTTCTTAATAGAACAAGCGTACAAAGATGGATATTGAGAAGCCAGAGGCAAGGTGCCACACCAAATATCCTCCCAAAATCTAATTTTGTCTCCCATACCTGCTTTGAACCTAATCCCTTTTCGAAAATCCTCGCTTACCTTAAGAATCCCTTTCCAAACACTACAATGGGGACGGTTCATGGGACAACAATTGACAAAATCTATGACAATGGTTTTTTGTAAACCACTTTTGATGGGGTTAGAAGTTTCCGAATGAGCTGAATTTTGGTGAGGATAATCTCTATGGTGAGGAGATCATCCTCACCAAAAATCAGCCCATTCCAAAACTTCTAACCCCAATTTACAAGAAGAAGAATTGTGAACCGTCGATTTTTTTGTAAATCACTTTTGATGGGGTTACAAGTTTCAGAATGAGCTGATTTTTGGTGAGGACGATCTCTACTGTGAGGAGATCATCCTCACTAAAAATCAGCCCATTTTGGAATTTCTAACCCATATAAGACAAAAACCATTGTCATAGATATTGTCACAATTGTTGTCCCATGAAACTGCCCCCTATATATAATAAAACACAACTATAGGGCCCACTTTTGCGGGAGACAAACTTCCATCCAGCTAGGATAAACATCCCCTCCAACAACAGTTTTTGTGAGGCCCACTTTGTTGTTTTTCCTCTTCACCCCACTAACTTTACTACATTTCCTCTTTTACTCATTTAACCCACGTTATTGTTTTTCATCTCTTATCCCTTAACCTCAAAAAATTTAATAATACCTCCGACTTTATTTTTTTTCCGTTTTTACCACCCTTAATCCCAAAGGGGATGCGGCGAACTCTATTATAAATATAAAGCAATCCTATTCGTCTAACAATTATGATGTGAACAAGCTTTTTTTTTTTTTTCTTGTTTATTAGGCAGTCAGAATTCATAAGAAAGCACACTTCGTACGGTATCAATTTATTAATTTGGTCTACTAAAAGTCCTATAGTACCTGAACTTATCCATACTTCTCTGGTATACAAAACATACAGTACAAGAATCTTAGGGGAAAAAGCAGTTAAGGGAAAAGATAAGTCAAAGAGAGATGTGGTGATGGGTCAACATAGTAGAGATCATCAATTATCAGCTGTTTCACGATCCTTTATCACTGTTGAAATCAGCGTTGTTGACACAATGAGACTTCAGAGCTATCAAATCTCTTTTTTTTTATATTCTTTTCTCCACTAAAATTCTTTTGACCAAATCTTCATAGAGAAAAACAGAAATTTTTACTGCATGGCACATTTGGTATCTAAAACTGAACCTTCCAATTAGATCATCCCACTTATTAGCCAACATCACCTCTAGATCCAGATTATCTGTCCAAGAGAACTCTTTTTGACAGTCAAAACATAAGATAGGAACTACTGTAAATCTGATCTGTATCCGAGATGACATGATCAAGGAAAAACATGGTCTATAACTTACTCAAACAATCATACTATTCAATGAAATAACACAATTGGGAAAGTAGATAACCCAGTGGTTGATCCTTTGGTTCATTGGTCCATATGACTTAGTTCAGAATCAGTCATTCCATCATTTTAAGTTTCTACCAACAATATAGTGCAATTGTTTTCATATGCATGGTCTCAAGTTCATCTCAACTTCATCAAACAAGACAATATAATAACACTCAGACCTCTATCTGTGAGCGTTTCTGAATTTCGTTCTGCCAAGACCTATTTTATTTTGTAATTCTTGTCATACAGGATTTTCATCAACAAATCTTAGGAGATGGGGTTTGTAGATACAATTATACGACAATATACTCAAATAATGTTCAAGAAAAGAAGTTTAATTCCACACAGAAGCAAGGCTTTTAATGGATTGTATAGCGGGATGGCCTATCAGCATACACCAATGATCACAAACTAGAGCACAAATGAATGAAATAATGTTATATTTTCCATTATAAGATTCTGATAAAAAATAGAGTAATAATCTAGATTAGATATTAATATTTGTTGCAAACGGAAATACAAAAAGAGTAAGTTTAGTTAAGAAATAAAAATTGAGAAACTGTCACATTAGAATCTGGTAGTGTGTCAAAATCTTAATATGTCGGCGCAGACACTATAACCATTTAGAAGAGCACAGTAACTTGCACAATATGGTTGCTGGACCAGAAATTTGTGACTGCCAGGCCCATGATTCAGTACATGCATGATGTATGTGCACTAAAGCAGATACAAAGACTGTCGGCGTGTGTAATTGCAACTTTTCATAGTAATTCCTACAAAAAAAAAATGGCCACTCAATTGTGTTTTAGTACATTTCTGACCTTTTGGTTGGCTGTGTGGATTCAAGAAGTTTAGAATAGTACTAGTTAGCATTTTTCAAATACTTATGGCAGTTCCCCAGCTTTCCCCAAAACATTCATGAGTTTCTACATGCATAATTATTGTCTGAAGTGAAGGGAAGGAGACTTACTGCCCCAGCTGACCAGTGAATAGATTGGAGTTCCTGACGCTCAAGTATGCTTCTAAGGAAATTATTAAGGGATTATATAATTGCATAAATAGTAAGCAGTCTATAATTGTGATTGCATACTTTCAGCGGATGATGGTATCAAAAGCTCCGGAGCTATAAATATTGTATGGCACAGAATTGTTTAAAAACAATGAATATTGTGAAGTCAATACATGTTAGATCTAATCAGTTAGCTCATCAATCTAATAAGAGGTCAAACCTTAGTTTTCAACTTTCTAAACATAAATGTCATAATATAAAATTGAAAAGATTCAGGAATCACTATCAATTCAAGGATACATTTGGCATGCACTGACAACAGCTCCAAATATGCCCAACATTGCCATTAGCTCAACTCTGTCCGCATTTTTCACCAAAAACTCCTGCATAAAGACAGAAAAACTCGGTCAATTGACAACAATAATATAAAGCTTTCTAAAATAGGAATCTACTTACTAATTCCTAACTATTGTAAGCACTAATAACCCAGATACACCCATGGTTCAAAGTTCTGTGCCGTTTTAGAATGTTTCAGTGAAACATCCCAGTTTTGGCCAAGATCAAAACAGAAAATTGATCCCTAAACATTGAATGCTTCGAAATGTTTCAGTCAAGACCCTTTCATTTTTTCTCCTGAACAAGGCATTGCATTGAAACGAGATTTTAGACCTAGCACACACCAGCTTCCAATTCACTAGAAATTCTAACTAAACACAACTTACAAATTGTCCCAACTCTAATACGCTTCCACAATCTCAACTCTTCAAAAAATTAAAAACTCAATTCTTTTCCTTCCTACAAAAAAGAACCAACACCACCTCTATCAATGGAATGGAGATGCCATTGAAACTAACTAATCATGTGATGCCGGTTCAAGACCAACTGTAAATACTCAATATATAGGTGTACAGTATTGATAACAATGAACCCTAACAAGCAGGATTCTTGAATCTGATAGTATATTTGTATTGTGAAAAACTAAGTAATTTACACAACAATGGACTATATAATGGGATATAGTATGAGCTGATTCATATTGACATGGGCAAGAGTACCGTGATCTAGCATTTGCTACATACAAATTTTTTAAGGTAGAATTCATATTTATGGCAAATACTAATTTCCTCAAGCAACGACAGAAAAGGAGGAAATCTACTAGTATCAAATTGGAACATTGTGATGTCAGAGAATCCATAGTGTGTTGACACAGAGATGGTTCAAAGTTTCGTTCTATTTTGGAATGTTTGGCAGAAGATAATGGTTTTTTCGATGTACTAGAATGAAACACAGTAAAATTTAAGTATCGCAATGTTTTGGTAAGCGAAGAGAAACATATAGGTATATGTATAGAAAATATCTTTTACTAGTTCAAAAGTTTCAGGCTTCAAAATGTTTAGAATCTTCCTGAATGCAATGTTTCGATGCTGAACTAACCATCAATTTATATATCTATATATATATATATATATATATATATTTGTTAATTCTAAAATTCATTTAATTAAATAACAACATCATAAAAGAATCAAATCCAATGTTTTGAGATTCCTATGTTCGTTTTAGAATGTTTCTAACGCACAAAGATGTGAAAAATGGGACTTTTAAATTCTACATTTCATTTGAACACTTTAAAGGGTTTTATATATTTATTTATGATTAAAAACTAAAATTTAATGAATTAAAGTGAATGTAATGGAATGTTTTGGAACATTCAGAATGTTTCGGTTCCGTTTCGATTTTTGAAAAAAAACCAAGACAACGGAACAATAAGAGATTTTAAACCTTAGGCACAGATGCTCCCCTCATTTAGAATGATCCATGTAAATAGCTTGTCACAAACTTTGCAAACGTATTGTCAGTCTTGAAAGTCTTTTTACATATAAGACATCAATTGTGTAACCTATATTATTACCACCTCATGAAACATCAATTGCTTCTCTCCAACTTTTTGTTCCTCGGTGAATCTCTACAAAACGTTTCCAGGGAGAGTCTGGTAATTCACTTAAATTCCCCAGACCCAAATCCATCATTCTTGGTTTATCAGAACAACTTTCAGCATACTAAATGGTATCTGCTATGCTCCTGCTCTTTTACCATTCCTGAAGCCCCATGGATCTCTTCAAAATTGTCGGCAACAAGAAAAGAATTTGAAAGAGTGGCAGATTTTATGCCAGAAGACTTGGAAGCAATGACCTGACTGTTGTTGTTTTCCTTCTTCCTTCCATATAAATAGAATATAGAAATATATAATTCTTCAGAAGTGATGTGCACCACCACATTCAAGTGGAAATGGAAAAGTCTGCACATTGGGTCTGTGCAACATAATTTTTCTTATAAGAGAGTAACATCTTTAGGTTAAGACTTCAGCACTGGCAAAGTTTTTTAAGCAACTAGTAAGTCCGCATATCAAACTGTAGCACCTCATAATAGTTGAAGCTCAAAACCGAGTGATGTTAGCACATTAATTGTAATGTGTCATGCAAAAGACTACCATCTTAATGGTCTTCATCCACAGTAATATATTGAATCCAATGCCCGATCCATGGGGGCAGACATTGGACCCAGCAAGGTCACAACGCCGAGTTGTTCAATTTCATTATTGTCGGGGCATTCAATTTACTCAACTTGAAAGTGCGACAATTTAACTTCTACAAACCAACAAAATTTCCTATGTTACTCACGTAAAACACAAATTCTAAGTAATTTCCTTCTGTTGAAAGAATATCCACTTTTGCGCTAAATCCCATTAAAAATAAGAAAAGAAAGTTTGTCAAATGTTGGTAAGGTAAACATGTAGACATTTAATTTCAATAATGATAAAATATAAATTGATAAATTTGGTGAAAGAGTAATGATATATCATACCTCACTAACATTACTGACTGCATAAAGCATGGACCCACCAATTACAAGCAAATCTCCTTTAACAGGGTTGCTTCCTCCTATGAGGTATTAATAAAGGGTACAAAATCAGGAAATATAAATCAATGTATATAAGACAAAAATTGGAAAGAGAAAAAGCATCACATCTCTTATTAAGTATATTGAGGTTAATGCTTACAAGTTAAATCATAAGTAGCAGAAATTTAGAGGTGAGGTGAAGAGAAATCTAGTCTGTAGAGAAAAGTGATTGCAGCCAGATATTGGAGAAGAAATTTAGGATGGGATAGTGAGCAGGTCTACATATCCTAGGGGTGCAATGTGTGGGAAAGCATTTCAAATGTATTTCCCGAGTTTGAGAAGAGGATAAATTCCAAGTTGTCAAGGGTGATTGAGTTTGTTTTTGGAAGGATCAATTATGTGAGTCTTCACTTAGAGAAAAAATCCCTATTCTTTACTCAGTTTCTTGTGAAAGAAAACATAGCATGTAGTACTATGTGATATGTAATGGGGAGGATATCGGTTGTGATTTTGGCCTAAGGAAGTTGAATGATTGGGAAGTACATTGCCAACTTGTTGACTCATATAATCGGCTGTAATTCGTCCCCTAGGTTGTTGATTTTTTTTTTATAGGTATAGAGTTAGTGATTAGCAATGAAGTTGGGTCCAAGGGGGTTTGAACCTTGGATGTGGGAAGAACACTCCACAAGTCTTACCACTTAGCTAAGTTGGCACTTCCTCCCCTAGGTTGTTGATACGATACGGTCCAAGAATTGAGATAGTTAGCTTTTGATCCAATCAATTTTTGTACTTTGACATCATCTCCTTTGTTAGTTAATCTAGCTACTTTTGTTTGGGGATCCCAAAACACTTTCTTCATTTGGATAGCCCCTTTAGAAAAAATGCAAACCACTTGTCATTTGATTAGCACAAGGAAAAATATTATAGACTTTTGCATTGAACATATTAATGATATCCTCATCATTGTGAACTAGCCTGTGCCAATTGGACTTCTATTGTTTACTTCCTCAAGGTTAGCTGAATTTTCCAGTCACTTGAGCTCTTTAATTAGTATCACATCAATTGTTTTTCTTCTGGAAGACAACCAATTTGAGCAATTTGAACAATTTTTACCTTTCACAACTATTTGGAGCCTTCAAGAAACAGGGAAAAGGAAGGCATTTGATGGAAGAAAGGAAAGTGTCACTAATGGTATCCTCAACTTTAAAGGGCTATGTATAACTGATCTAAGTTGTCTAGCGCATGCAATGGGTTACTTGATTGGTACTTGTTTCATTTCTCTTGATAAAATCTAACATCATCATTGCCTACACCTTATCGAAATTATTGGGGTTGGGAACTTCAGTCCTAATTTGCCATCTAACTCTATCATGTACCATATCTTCATCCAAGGCATGTTCCATCACATCTTTTCTGACTACCTCCATCTGCATCATTTTCAATCATACTTTTGCCCTTTTAGAGCCCTCGACTTACACTAAAGTGCTCCTCACCAGTGCTATTACCGGTCTCCTTTACACATACCAAACCATCCCAAATGATTTCCCTTATTTTATCTCCTACTAGATCCATTCCAAAATTTCCTTAAATAGACACATGTCTAATTTGTCTGTCCTAGTATTGCCACACATCTAACTCAACATCCCCAATTCTACTAATTCTATAAACATGTTGCTTCTTTGACAACCCAACATACATCTCCACAAGTACAACTGATCTTATTATTGTCATGTTACATTTTTCCTTTAGTTTGATTGGTACACATTTATCACATAACACTCCAGAAGCACTCCTCCCCTTTATCCACCCAACACTAAGCAAGCACGTCAATTTTTAAAGGGAAACATGAACAACACATCAAAAGAAGCATCACGTGTCTCAAGCTCAACACCTAGAGATTCTTTTTCAAATTCCAAAAAACATGGCATTGCAGTTCAAAGACTCCTGGGAAAAATTTAGTAACCAGGTCCTCAAAAAATACAGCCAACAGCTTCTCCTAATCCAAGATTCTTCCTCTTCTGGAGCTTCTTTTAGGGATGAGATATTTGGTGTTTCTTTTATTTGGTACCACATCACATAATTTTATTAATTGGTGTGTTAGAAGTAAAAGTTGATATGGCCATAGAAGTTATTATGATAAGTGAGTGATGGTCTATGCACACTCTACGAAGCAGCACTGTAGCCACAGATTTACTCTGCAACTACACATCAAAACTCAATTAGTAAGCACCAAATATTTGAACCTTAGATATTTACAATCACAGACAAATAAAGTGAACACCGGGAAGAAACCCAGGAAAACAACATATAAGGAGAACCTAGATAATTACATGCAAATACCCTTCCAGCAACTTCAAACCTTGCATCATAACAATCAGACAATGATTTACAAAGAGTTGGAAATAGAAAAAAAAATCGTTATGTTTTTAAAAATACAGTGTGATATATCAATAAACCATAAAAAACAATAAATAAATATCAATATCATAATATGTATCAATGTCTTAGTATATTTTACGATGTATAGCAATAATTCCTAGTACTGGTATGTATCATACCCTTATGCATTTGTAGCAATAACATGAAGAAACTATGAATATCGTATAATGTGCAACAACATTTAAATAACATTTTCCTATGAATGTTAATTTATTGTTTAAGCCAAAAGAAGCTACAAATTTAAAAAACAAAGAAACTATACGACTTGCAAAGAATAGGATGCCCCCACTCCACCAAAAAAAAGAGACAAATGGAAAATCATTTGAATGCCCTTAGATCCAAGGACACCTAACTGAGAAATGCTAGATTTCTGCCCTTTCAACCACTGTATTACCGAATATGCAAAACCATTATCACCCACACCACAGTAAAGCCAGAAACAGGATAAATCATCTAACTATAAGGATAAAACAAGAAAAAAAGACAACCAAAAGAACTATTAATGAGGTGGTGCCACAAAAGAGAAAGTAGTTTACCTGCTCGATCACTTGCGTGGACATCTGAAAAGACCACCATAACAAGCCCAGCTACACAAACTGCGACACCAGTGAACTTTCTAAATCTGTATTTTGTCTTCAAGAAAACCCAAGTAAGAAATATAACACACGGTATTGACCAACAATCCAGCAGCATGACACTTGTCAGAGATGTATACTGATAGGCCTTCACAACTGTATAAAAAAAGATAATCAATTTCTTAAACAATGAATTTGAAAAAAAAAAAATTAAGAGAATATTATCGTATAACAATGGCTATTCATGTTGTAAACTAAATGCGTAGTTAATAACCATGATTTTAAAAATTACAAAAGAAAAAAGTTATTTCCTGGGTAAAAGGAAATATCATTAACCTCGGCAATTCGGAAAAACTAGTAACTCATTTGAAATCATTAACCTCAATAGTTCCAAAAAATAGCATCTGATTCAAAATCATTTACCTCGAGAGATCAGGGACAATAGCAACTGTTGCAAAAGTATTTCAGAAACTTGACAAATGTGAGCATTGGAGATGAAAATAGACACCAATATAATTTTCCATAATGATATAAAACCCTCCTAGCTGAACAATTCAAGGTTGAAAAACTCTTGGACCTAAAATCGTTCAAGTAATCAGTTTTGCAGCAAATAGATTTCTGAATTTTTTTCATTGCAAAAGAATGAAAAGATAAAGCATACAAAGACGGAAGGGGTTGGGAAGCCCAGCCTGAAAAACTATATGCCTAGAAAGCTGAATTGGTTTATGTACAATTAGGTCAGAAAATAGTAGTTTTTTAATGAAGGTCAGGAAGATTATCAAACAGAATGCATGGAGCTTCACAGAGGATGGAAGAACATATTTTTCATGCTAGATAGTTGCAACTCCTCTCACTAGTCAAGAATGAGTGAGAATTAAAAGCAGCCTGCTTTAAGACAATTGAAGAAACTCAACATGAGGGTATACACAAGCTTATTTAAAGTGCAGCAAAAAACTACAACACACTTGAAGGATGCTACTACAATACCTAGGAAGTATCTATGTGAAGAAGTTCGTTTACTAAGCCATACTTACCAAGAAAATTGGCCTCTACATCAACCAAGGCAAGCAGCAAATAGTAATACCATTTCGCCTGCAAGAAAGCCAAAAATGAAATCAGTAAAACGGCACAAGTAGAAAAATTGTAGTAGGCGAGATCCAACCAGTTATAGGTGCTCGATCAATGGCCCTTATTAGTAATATTTATTATGAGCCATATAAGAACAGGTTGAAAAGATCAGAACTATAAAAGGGAGATCAGAAAAACCAAAGGATGAGGGGATGATTTTGATGTAGTGGACAGAAAGAACAATTGTTAGCTTAAATGTCCATGTGTGGCCATTTTATGCTTGTTTTGAAGAATCCTTCAGGACCTACAATATCTATCTTTGCATATTTTGTGAAATTTTGTCCTTTTAGACCACAAAACTAGGTCCAAATATCAGCAGAGGGACTACCAAATCAGTGGTGAGATGACATCAAATTTTATAGTAACTAAAATTTGTGATCTATCGTGGCATTGTTGGGGTTTTATTAACTGACTTCTTAGTCTGAGGTTTGAGCAGTAGCAGTTTTAAACTTTTAGCAATACTAACTTTGAGTTAGAAACTATTATAATAGGCTTTATAAGAAGTGCCGAGTGAGGTCAGGGTCAATTATTTTCCTTTCTGTTATTGTTTTCTATGTAAGATCGCGGAAACTTAGGATCCGTATTTTTAAACCTAGAATTTTTTTCTGCTAAAATATTTTCCAAGAAAAATGTCATCAAAATAGCATGGAAAAAAGTGAAAAAACAATTTTTGATAGTTTTTACAAGACCAAAAAACACAAAGGAATACTTTTCAAAGAAAATACTTCATGGGAAGTTTTTCATGAAAAGGTATATTTTTCTGGGAATTTTTTTTGTAAGCAACCACATTGGTTAAACGAATCATGTTCTTCTATTCCACTATGTCTAGAGCCAAGACTTACGTTATTGAAAGTGAGTTCATATTTGTTTTCACTATCTCCATCCACATTTTTTTGGGTCTTACTTTCGCTCTTTAGAACTTCAACTTAAATATTTCTTCCAACAAGGACTATAATCGTCCTTTGTTGATCATGCCCAATCCGAGTTTTTATTAGTTTATCACCTATATTGGAGCTACTTCCACATTTTTTGGAATGCTTTTGTTTTTTTTTATTTTAGCTTTACTAGTGTTTCCATTCATCCATCCAAACATCCTCATAAATGCTATCCTAATTTTTTTTTTTTTTTATTGATAAGATAAAGAAAGGAGACAAAAACAAAAGGGGAGGTCGAGGTGACCCGCCCAAAAGATATCAAAAAACAAAAAAGAACCGCTAAGGTATTTCAATGCTACAAATGACCTCCCACCGAGACAAGATATCCTCGAAAAAGACCCTCTAAACTCTTCAAAGATTTTTGCACCAAAAGAAAAGAAGCATGAGAATAGATCTAATTAACTCGTGTGACGCCTTTGCCTTTCCTTGAAAAGTTCTAACATTTCTTTCTAACCAAAATCCCTAAAGGACAGCAAAAGGCGTTAAGCTCCAAACTAGCTTCTTAGCATGACGAAAACTCAATCCCAACTAAAGCCATTCCCCAAGGACTCCTCTAATAGAACCCGGAGCACAGCAATCCACCATGAACAAGGAGAAGACATGGTCCCACACCACCTTTGCAACCTCACAATGAACAAGTAAATGATTCACGGGCTCCTCACTTGACAAACACATACAACACCCGTTGGGGCCACAGAACCCCCTTCTCCTAAGAAGATCTTGCATTGGAATTCTTTGCCAAATTGCCGATCAAACAAAAATTTCCACCTTGGATGGCACCCTAGGACCCCAGACCACGACATGAGGGAAAGTCACATCTCTGCTACAACTTAAATCTTTATAGAATTCCTTACCGAGAATAACCCTTTATTATTGAGAGTCCAAAATCTCGCATCATCCACCTGAACATCTCCCAACACACTATCAAGGGAGCCCATCAACTCAGTAACCTCTGTCATCTCCAATCGTTCAACAATCTCCTTAGGCCCAAGTCCCACCCTATAGTCCCATTCTCCCGCACCTGACAACTTGAAATAGGGAGATTCTTTTTCGCAAAGAGCGTAAATAGAACAGGAAATCTCTCCCTCAAAGAGCTTCCCCCAGCTTGCAATGGTTCTTGACTGCCCAACATTCAGCTCCATAAAATGTAACTGATTTTATATCTTATAAAAATTTCCTTTCAATTTGATCGGTATACATATATAACATAGCACTCCATAAGAACACCTCTACTTTAACCATATAACATCTTTTTTAATCTCTCTATCCCTTATGTATAATAGACCTGAGATGAAAGTAGTCATTTCGGGGTCTAGACCATTAATTTTTGTACATTACTCCTCTTAGGTGTTAGCATTAAATCTGCGCTCCACATACTCATTCTTAGTTATGCTTATTCTACATCCCTTCAACTCTTAACATATCACTCCACAAGTCTTGTTTTGTATTACCCCTAGTCAAGTCTCATCAACTAATACTAAATCATCAGCAAATAATATACTTCATCTATAACTAGAGCAAACAAAATCAGAAATTCTCTGGTCTGAAGGTAAATAACAAATAGAAAAAAAATCCCAAAATTCCCGTTTGGTCTCACATCAAAGATCGTTTTGCCTATCCTGGGTTAGTTTTCCATTTGCCCAATGGCGGCGTACACCCTGAAATTGTTTTACACCCTATATTGTTTATCGAGCATTTATCCTGTCTTGGGCTTAGTCAATGTATTATTTGACTAAAGATTATATCTTGTCATGGGGTCACTCATTTGCGCATTATATTTTACAACTGATAATCATATAATCTTTATTTTTCTGCCTTGAGCATAAACAAAAACACTCCCTTGAATGCAAAAAAGAAGATGAACCCACGCCACAATGAAGTTTTAAAAACTTGATAGATCAAAATGCACATGAATTTGAAATTTGAACATTAAAAAAAAAAGGAAAAGATGGGATGACGAATCAATAAATGATGATGTGCTCTATATCTCAAATATCTTCAATGCAACAACAAAGATGGAACCTATCATTGTAAATATTACTAATTCAGTAACAGTATCCTTTGAAGGTTGTTTTGGCACACTTCTCATACTCCCCCCGTGAAATTGCACTTGACTTGAGTGCTCATCTTCCATGTATCTTAAACAATTTAAATATCATTAAATCACTTCATAGAAGGCAACAGAGTAGGAAAATAAAAGAATTGATGCCAGAACTCCAAACACAAAGGAACTGATTCAACATGTGCTCAGTAGATGATCTTTGAAGGAACATGTCTTATCTCAATTCGCTTATACCTTACACAAAAGGAACACTACTCTTTTAAGCCTTCCAAAAAATTCAAAGTTTAAGATTCCTATAGAGGTACATATTTAACATATAGAAAATGTCAAAATTTTAACTAAATTTATTTGCGCCTCTGTGGAGCGATGCCACGAGGAGGGCACAGACCCGACCTGTTCTAGTTGGTGGAGGAGAGGAAAGAGATTCAAGGCACGGTTAGGAGAGTCACCATTTCTATCCATGAATGTACCCTCGCTCACTGCCTTATTAGAGCAAGAGGAGTATCTCAAAACACAAAATACAATTTTTGTGTACCAGCACGAACCAATCCTAGATGATTAATTCAGGGAACTGACTACTATTCTAAATACTAACCTTGAGTTTACTCCCCCGATGAATCACCATGCTTCCATAGACGATCGCCAAGAGTACATAATTGGAGAAAGACTGCGACGTCGGGGCATTGATCCCTATAGAAAATAATTCAAGAATACAATATTAAGATTTCAATTTTGAAATAACTAAGACAATAATAAATGATTCAGGATCAATTTTATATACAGTATGAATCGATTCTCTCTCCAAAATCATTTAAACAATAATGTTTGTAAACTCAAATCGAAGAACAAACAAGTAATCAAAATATCAGGAAAATATATACAATATGAGTCGATTCTCTCTCCAAAATCAAGTAAACAAGAATGTTAATAAATTGAAATCGAATAACAAGAAAATTTTACCTCTCCTGGCGAGTTCTGAAGATGAAAATCCCGTCGAAGTTATCAAAAGGGATAGAAACTGCCCTAATCCGAGACCAATCAAAGTTTTTTTGTTCCAAAATCTCTCAAAACTCGCCATTCTATCTCACTTTCCCTATGAATTCCTAGGAACGGACACTAGAACTATAAATCTAAATCCACTATTTTTGTCTGTCACACAAAGTTGAGCTTTTATAGAGAGAGAAAGAGAGAGAACTTCCCTTGTCTTGAGTCTGGAGTTGAAACTAAGAGGGAGGGAGGTGAAATTCCCGCTCACATTAGCGACGTGTAGCCCCACTGAATAATTTATTATAATCAAATAAAGAGACGATGGTGAGGAGTTCGAGATGAAATGGGAATGTTTCCAGCCGTTGAATATATAAGACGACATAAGAGTTGACAATCCTGAAAGGTAAAGAATGATATACAATAAAACCAGGAAAGTGTTTGTATCCACGTCGGGAGAACATCCTTCTTGTATAATCTAAAGAGAGATTTACCGAATTATTGCATTTTTATTAAAAAACTCCCTTGAAATTCAGATAACTCTAAGGGAACTTTACTTTATCAAGTTTGTTACCTATCAAACCTTACTTTATCGAGTTTGTTACCTTTCAAACCCTAAACTGGGATCCCCGTCACAAAATTCAAATTTGTGATCTTATTTTTGTTACTTAACATACCTTGGAGTGTATTCAAGCCGCATCAATTTGAGGCATCCTAAAACATGATTAGATGTCAAGGCGTTGTTATAAATGAAAAAATTCTAACTACTTTAAAAAAATTTGAAAAATAATGTTAATTCTTAACGTTGAATTTTAATTTTAAATTTGAGAGTTCCGCAGTCATCTATTTTTAATATTTATATCAAACTCAAAAGGGGTTTTGTTTTGTGATTTTTTTTTTTTTTTTTTTTTTGTATCTAATTTTTTCATGAAACCTAAAACTTCATATTGTTGGATTTGCTAATTTTATTATGTATGTGGGCCAAAAGATCCTTAGTAAGAAGTCTTACTAAGTTAGTCTTGGCAGCATGATTTATAAAGTAAGGTTAGTTTAAGTAACAAACTCGATAAAGTAAGAACATTTTTATAATAAAATTGAAACAATAGCTCTGTCGGTAAATCTCTCTAATTAAATCAAATATGTACCTACAAGTCAGCTTAATTGAAAACTTCTCATCCAGTGTTATAAAATCTGGATCCATCGTTTGTCTGACTCATCGGGTCCATCTAAACTAGTTCTATTGGTGGGTCAAATCGATTGAACCTAAAAATAAAATATTCAATAAGTTTTTTTTTTTTTTTTTTTCTTGTCAAAATCATGTTACTTCAACTTTAAAAACATGATCCAAGGCTATAGGGATGTAGATTACAAGATTCTAAGAATTAAAAAAAAAAAAATGAAAAGATTATTTTTCACCATTAGATTTGAATTTGAAATTTAAGATATTAGTGACAATCCATTTTTAAAGTATGAATCAAACCAAAAATTTATTTTTATTTTATTTTATTTGGTCTGGGCAACTTAGAGTGTTATAGTCTTATATATTCAATGTGGCAATCCATGTGGGTCTAATAATTAAAATCTTACTAAGGGTATGTTTGATAAGTGAGAGTTAAACTTTCAAGAGTTCAACTCTTTTAGTTCGACTATCAAAAGTTCATAATGAGGATTAATTTTAACTTTCATGTTTGGTAGATCTTGATAGTTAAGAATGAATGATTTGAATTAGGGTTACATCGAAGAAATCCTTAATTCATGGCGAGAGAGAGAGAGAGAGAGAGAGAGAAAAGGCTGGACAGGGCCTTTAGTGTGATTGGGGTTGGGAAAAAGAAGAATGAGATAAATGACTTGGGATGGTGTTGACCAGGGGAAGAAGAACAAGGAGAGAGATGGCTGAGGTTGGTGTTGGGGAAGAAGAAGGAAGTAATGATTGGGGAAGAAGCAAGAGAGAGAAAGAGAACCTGGATGGAAAGCACAGGGGGTGGGTTGTGGCTAAGTTCATGGAACACCGATTATTCTCAACATTCACCCTAAGAGGTGAATGTTGAAATAAGGAAATGACAAATTAAATTGAGAGCTGGCGAGTTGACCATCAAAACACAATAAATTTAGCAATCCCCGCGAGTTACTAACTCTCGTACACAACAACCACTTATCAAACATACCCTAAGTTAGATCATTTTTTACTAGTTTATAAGAAAATACCTTAGCTCAGTTGAACATGTCATCAATTTCAAAATACAATGGGCATCTCAAATATTCATCAAATCATGAAAGGATATGTTAAAAATCATCCAAAAATTAGATCGGTCCTTTCACATACCCAGCCAGGTTATCAGTCAAATCGATTGAACCAATTGAATCAGATGATCGAATTGTTTTTTTTTTTTTTTTTTTCTAATTGGGTTTGTTTGATTGACTCAACCCGTGAAAGCTACTAGGTCTGGTCCAACTTAATACCCCAAATTTTGTACACATATCTCGAGAAAATCGTAAGTCAATATTATAGAAAAATTAAAATCACAATGAAAAATTAATCGAAATCGACTATAAGTTTGTGAAAATCGGAGCTCAGGACAATTAGGTTCTTAACATAATTTTAGTAATGATCGTTACGTCCTTCTAACATTATAAATACTAAACCTATAGAAATTTATAGAATTTATGCACACTTAACGTGTTCCATCTTCTAAGCCTCCGATAAATTTTTGACTTAATTTTTGATTACTTAGAGAACTCATTGGACTTCGGTGTAGGAGAAGAAAATGTTCAACACATCAAAAGATTCGATAAGGAATCAAAAAGCTAGGACTTTTGATCACTCCAATGAGGAAAATTTAGGTTTTCAACTAAGATTTTCTACATTCTCTATGGGTTCTTAGCGTCAATCATGTAAGAAACTTCTAGACCTTCCTAATAGTCATAGTTTTCAATGCATCGTAGTTTTTTATTGAAAATCTTGTATATTTTATTTTTAATTAGGAAAATATTGATCTCTTATAAAATCATGTTTAAAATTGTTTGTTTAATGTATTTTCTTGTTGAATCAATTTAAAAAATTATTTTTGAAGAGTTTGGACGAATTTGGGGAAGAATCGCTGAAAAAGATAACAAAATCCCTTCCCTTCGATCAACCCACCACCTCGATCAATTGACCCTTTACCCCACGAAGAACTTAGGGTGGGCAACTTTCGAGTTCGGTCAACCCACCTTTTACCTTAGTCGACTAACCTATCGTCCCACGAACAAATTGAGAGTGAGTAACTCTCGAGTTTAGTAGACCGAACTACCTCAGTCGCCGAGGCCTATATAGAAAGATCCAATTCAACTTGTTTTTAGCACTAGTTTTTTCCACCAATTTGTACACTTTTAGCACCTTAATTTCATTAAAAATAATTAGTAAATGTCATATTTTATTTGAGTTTTCCATTTACTTTGAATTATTTAATGAAAATAAATGATTACCCCACATTTAAAAACAATGGGAATGTTTTTAAAATTTAAATCTTCACAAATAAAAATCTAATTGAGCTCAAGAATAAAATGCGATTTTTTATGTTTTTGTCAGATATTCCTTGGACTTTTCGTTCGAATTAAGCTTTTAAAAATTATATGATGTTAAATCTCTTATTTAAAATTTCTATCTTCAAAATTTTATTTTCAATTTGAAGAACTTTGAAAAATCACTTTTTCGACACTTAGTAAAATTTTCACAAAATTTTCACAGCTTCGCTCCATTATTAATTGATTTCCCCAAATTATCTACATAACCTATTTTTGACCATTTTTTTTTCATTTAAAAAAATGATTTTTAGTAGTTGAAATTATTTAAAACTTCACTTTTATCTTTCTCAAAGAAGTATACAAGATTTGGTTGAAATTGGAAAAAAAAAATGGTTTAAATATTGAAATTCAAAATAATCACATTGTGGATGCAATGTCCTTGATTTTGTTAACGGAGAGTGTGGACTCTCATTGTTTGCATGTGGTGGCGAGTGGATATCCGGGAATTAATATTTACTTTCTGTTATCACGAAGTGATGATTGCATGTTTATTTATGATTCCGTTATCACTGTCTATTTTTACGAATTGAGTCATTGCATGGTAGGAAATCAAATGTACATTCCATACATTTGTATGTTTCATTTTATTTTATTTTTAAAATAAAATATATCTATATGTAGTTATTGTGGGATACATTAAAGAGTTTGTAAAAGTTTTAGGGGATAGTATGTCTTATCACATTTGGGATGACATACTATCTAGAATGAACAATTGCGATGATAAACTCCTATGTAGTATGTGATGCAAAGGGAAGTAACATCACAACTGAAATCGGAGACATCCTTCTCTATCTTTACCTATGAACTACGTGGGTGTAAAGGTAGTATGTGAAAAGTATGGAGAAATCTTAAAGAACCATATGCTTGCTTGATAGGTTTAGATGGAGATGACTAGTCAATGATCATTAACAATCTAAAGTAATTGAACGTATTGACACTCTATGAAAGGTCATGTATCTTATTGCCACAGTTAACGCCCAATCTGAGCTAGATAAATGGTTACCTTAGTGTAGTAAATGCAATGACTAGTTACAAAATTAGGAACTAACGATAGGATTCTATATTGATAAAGTTTGGAATAATTCAAATCCTAACTATGAGGTATCCTATCATGGTTCTCAACACTCTTAACATACACATTATCACTGCTTGTATTTAAACTTATTTAATATGCTTTTTTGTTTATGTTGAAAATTGTTTTGAAACTGTTTATATTTGCTTCAGTTATTTTCAAAATGTTTATATTATCTTTATTGTTACCTCTATTCGAAAAACTTGCATAGGTTTTCAAACGTAATAGAATGTTTTTCCTCACATTAGGAGACTAGTAACTTGGAATAGTATTTTCCTGCTAGGTAACTCCCCCGTTACTTATCATATTGAGGAGCAGAGTCTACTTCTAGATGAGAAGGGAAATTACTTTTACTAGTCCTATTTTCAGTTAGATGTTACAATTTCCTTTTTTTAATTTTATTTGAGAATATGATTTAATGTTAATAGGAGGTTTCGCCATATTTTCTTTGAGTTCTAGGTTACATTTCTGTTATTTTATACTATTTACACATTTATATCTTAGACTTATTAAACTTTTATTATTATTTATCACCATACTTATCTATTTATGTTATTATCATTGTAGAAGTGTTGTTTTAGTGCATTGGGATTATGACATGTAATCAAGGAGATACATGTTATTATTTTGGGACAATACACTAGCCTAGTTTAATCAGCTAGTCCTGTCCGATTTTTAAAACACTCTCACTCATAGACTTAGGGTTTTTTTACATAGGTGTCAATGAGTACCCATTTAACCAAAATAGAATTGGAATCAAAATCGATAAAGATTAGTCTTCGTCAAGTCTCTTGGAACTTGGTATTAAATCAATTGAGAACCAAATCAATATGACATGCTAAAAAATCAATAAACAAAACCATTTAAAGAAAAATTTCTGTGGAGTATATTTTTTATATGGTACCAACAAGTGACATGTGACACCTAAGAATACAATTCTGATTTTTCTTTGGTTAATCTTATTTGGGTGTCGGAGAGGTTGTATTGCAAGTACACCTAAGAGCAAAGGAGGCAGAGATCATGAGGAATTGTCATAGATCCCAAGGTAGGACAAGTTTTTGCATATACAATTCCAATTCTAATTCCATTGATTTGAGAATTGAAAATGAGACTAATAGAAATTGGAAAAAAAATTTAATTGTTCTGGTTTTGATTTCTATAGGAACTAAATAAGAATCAACCCATTACACCACCTTATTTTTTTTAATAATATCTCTATAATAAAAAACTCTTGAGACCCATATTAGTACATCACATTTAGGCCTACTTGAGAAAAAGATTAAGAAAATGTATATATCACATCATCCATAGATTGACTCCAAAAGAACTACAAGAGCATGGCAAGAACGTCTTTGCCATCTTCTGATCATTTTTTTTTTGATAATCAAGTATCCTTGTAAACAGCGGATCGGGCACGTATATGTGCTTTGCCTAGTCCATCGACCATGGTCTTGTCCAAGGACTAGTCCTGGGGAACATGCAAAACCCTCACATTGCACGCATCAAATAAGTGAGGGTGTGCACTCGTTGGTGGCCCTAAGGAATTATTGCTCATACTGGGTATCGAACTCACAACCTATAGACTTTCACCACTTATCGATTCAAAATTGCCATTGAGCCAACCCCTCGAGGTTTCCATCTTTGAATCATTAATCATCCATAGAACCATATTTGATAATTGGAACGCGTGAGTTGTTTGCTTTCAATTCGAACAAATAACTTACTCTTAAAAGAATCAAGAATTGTGGACTTGTGAAAAATAACTTAATAAAAAATGCAGGCATAATTAAAACAAATCCATCTCCTATAAAATTAGAAAAACACTTTCCTTACTACATTGGTAAGAAAAGTTTCGTGACCACATCACATTGTGGCATCCGAAGCCATGATCTAGTTGTACAAGACAAAATTCTATGAACTTAGAAAAAAAAAAAAAATTTAAACAACTAATTTTCACTATTGAATTTTAATTTAAACTTGGGATTTTCGTAGCTGTCATTTTTCAACACCTTGGATCAAACTTAAATTTTTTTTTTGATTATTTCCATGAAACCTAGAAGATTGTGGCGTTGGATTTCCAAAGTTATAATTCAACAACTCTTTGAAAAATTTGAAATCTTAGTAAGTTAGTACGGTAGTCTGGTTCATATAAGTATGTATAACTAGAAGGAGGCATGTGCAAACACAGATATCTATGGTTTATTTGTAATTTAAAATATTAATTAAAAGATGATTTTAAAAATTACATAAAATAAAATAAAAATAATATTTTTATAATTTTAAAAAATTAAATAACGTGATTTTAAAAATATAGGATTGTAATTTCTTGATTTTTGACAAAAATGATATTGATTATATTAAATTAAAATGTTAAGGTGAGGGTAGTTTTGAAATCTAAATATTGACGTGTAACCACATCTACTCCGCCTTGCCATAAAGATATTTTTTAACGTTTTTTAATTTAATAATTCTCATTTAAAGTAGTAAGCTTCCTAATAGCCGCGTAACATGGTTTGCTTTGTCTCTTTTGAAGACTTCTTTTTGGCATAAAAGGTGTGGTTTTGCTTCGTTTGTGCTTTTTTTTTCTTTAATATTCGTTGCACGTTGAATAGTACTGCGAGACTTTAAGTCAGTGACATTGATTGTTAATTAAGACTGGACGAAAGGAAAGAGAGGATAGGGTGATTATTCTTTTTTTCAGAGAATCTTATTGGTATATATCGCTTTCTGTGACCAGTAATGTTGTGCCTTACAATTATTTCTTTTTTATTTTATTAGAAGTTTGACTGACCAACAACTCGTCACTTCAAAATGATTCTAAAGCAATGTTTCTAATTTATTAAGTTCTATGCAATTTATCGTACATCACATTTTTATGAGAATTTGAAACATTAGCGGAGGGAAGGGAACTAACATATCATATGTAAATAGTTTTTTCTTTTTTTTTTTTGGATTGAGATTTATCCTTGGGATATGCATTGTTGGATACATATAAATCCCAACCATTGAATTTAAATATTAGGTTCATGTGACCTTTTATTTGAAATATTTATTTTCAAATGTATCGTATTGTATTGTCTTAAACAATTTAGAGTTTGTCCAAACCTACCAATATATAGGCATCCTCTTTGGGAGTTAAAAATGATATAAGAAAAAAAAGTAATAAAATTGAAAGTGTATTACTAAAAAGTATGATACATGAAAGATAATAACGGTGAATGATAAGAAATTCTTATATAGAAAAGGAAGAAAAAGAATAAATTAAAAATTATTCTTAAGATCTGTAATAAGATTGAATTTCAACCTCTCTTTATTTGGGGGGGGGGGGGGGGGGGGTGAGATCCATCATTATGCTTTATTATATATACATATATATAAGATCTTAATTATATAGGTAAAATGGGCATTGAATCTAAATTAGAATAAGTTAGTATTGATGTATACTAAGGATGATTTTAAAACTCATCTAATATCGAGATGTATCATCCTAATTAACTCGGTATCGAAATTGAATGAGACCAACTCACAAGTCACTTTTTTTTATCGAAATTTAATATCTCAAGTTCAATTTTTTAATTTTTTTAAATGAGACATCTCAAATATATTGAAAAATTCATCTAAGACAACTCGATATCAGGCTTAGACGAGACGAGATGCGAAATTGAGTTTTAAATCATGATATTAACACTCAAGAAATTACTTATTTTGTCTTACCTTCTAATTCTTCTTTTATCACAGGGTCATTTGCAACTGAAGGTAAAAAAGGAAGTGGAGGGTGAGTTGTCAAGCTCATGGGTTGAAATGTCAACCTTATGGATTGTGATGTTGTGATGAGTCACCATTTTAATCGAGTCAACTTGATTGACTTGGTCAACAAATTTTCCAACCATATTATTCAACTCGACTAGACTCTGATTTGCAACATCTTGTAGTCTATCAATAATAACTTTTTGAGACCTCTATCAATTGATGTATATCATTTTTCCAAAAAAGAAAAAATTATTCACCTTTCTTTTTATTATTTATGTATAGCTCTTCCTAGCTTTTTAGTTAGAACTTGGGCCTTCAAGTATTTACAATTTCAATCTCTGAAAAAAATGCATCTTAACTGCATTTGATCTCCCTATTATTTCTTTATAATATTCTACTTAAGATCAATTAAAAGTAAATAAAACTTATCTTTCCAGCCTTATATATTATTTCCTTTAATAATGTCGTGGGAGTCAAAATTTTGTCTTATATGGGTTAGTACTACAAAGATCATCCTCACAAAAAATCATCCCACTACGAAACTTCTTACCCTAGTTTACAAGTTAAAGAATCATCAACCGCCAATTTTTACTGTTAATTTGTAAACTACTGTTAATGAGATTAAAATTTTCAGAATTAGCTGATTTTTTGTCCATGGTGAGATCATATTCACAAAAAAATCAACTCATTTTGAAATGTTTGACCTGAATGAGACAAAATTTTGGCTTATCCCACTTTTTGTGGAGACAAATCCAAATGGACTTTCTCATTTCTTCACCCCTCTAACTTTACCGTATTTCCTCTTTAACCATGTTATTATTTTTCATCTTTTACCCAACCTTGTATTTTTTTTTCCGAGTTAAAATCAAGGGTTTCTACATAACATTGAACGAGAGATTGAGTAGGTAATAAATAGTAAGCATAAAAGCATAGACTCTTTAACAGCTTGAAGATTGAAGATTTTACCTTCTTCCTTAACATTGAGATTGCATCTCCTTCAACCTTAAAACCCCTAGAGATCACTACCAGTAACAAAGCTGCCCTCAATGTTATAATATCCACACGGGAGAATTCTTAATTGGCTAAGCTGTAAATAGCCCCACGGCTAAGGAACAAAGGATTATCCCAGATCTACACTGAGATATTGATTATACCGTACTCTCAATGTCTCAAAGTCAAAACTTAACAACCAATCTCAGACAGCCTAGGCACCAAGAACTCGACATATGATTTTTGGTGGAGGTTCAATAAATTCAAAATTAAAGATTTTTTAGAAGAAAAATTCAGGATTTTTTTTTTGCTTGGAAGATAATGGCATTTAGGTCATTTTCTGTTAGTCTCAGAAGCAAAACCTAGGTTAAAGTTAAGGGTGGCATATCAGCTGTTTGAAAACATGAGGGTATCTCTAATATTGACGAAAACATGGGGGTGTTTAAATCACCCTATATTTTGACATGTGTATATTTTTAACTTCATTTTGCTATTTAAAATTTGGATCATTATATGAATATTGTTTCTATATAGCTTTTGGAACTTTTCAGGTAATCACAAAGTTGCATTGAGGTATGCCAACCATTCGACAAGTCCCGGATGATCTTCCTCGAGAACTTATTGTCAACAAACCTTGACATGTTATAAAATTTCTGAGTCCAGGACTTAATTAAAAAGAATGGATAAAGAAAATTTATATCACCACATAATACACCAATTAATAAATATAACACACCAATATCACATGGCATAACAAAGAAAGAAAGAACTCACCCATATAGATACATACAAAAAATGGTTCTGAAACATAACGAAAAAAGAGGAAGAGATCGGATCTGACAACAATCCGACGGCAGCCAACTTTCTTCCTCACTCTCATAAAGAGCTTTTTCTCGCCTGAGTAGAAAATCAAATTGAAGGGGTCCTTCAGAGAAATTGGAAGGGTTGGGTGTGGTCATTGAAAAAAAATTATAGATTTGTTATCCACAACTTGACACCATATTTATTACCTTGTTAGGTGTGTTAAAGTAAGAAAGTTGGTAAGGCAATATAAGATCTCCGAATAGACAAGGAAAGAAAGAACTAGAAAATAAAGGGCTCAAATAAATGCATCAAACACAAACCCCAGATCAATTATGATTCGTGAATTCATCACAGTGCGAAACCAAGAACAAACAGAGCAATATCAGACCTGCAACTCATACGTACAATCACAAAGAGGACGAGGAAAAAATATATATATAAATTGACCCGACTCAATTTAATCTGCCAGAAAACAAGAGCAAACCATGCACAACACGTGAAAGAGAAGCGATGGGGAAAGTTACACCTTTCTTATGCCTCAGGAGCTGGAGTGGGGGGTTTCTGATTGAGAAGTGGTTGGAGTGCTTTGACAACAATGCTCATATTCGGACGGAATTCAGATTCGTATTGCACACATAATGCTGCTACCGCAGCTAGCTGTGTCAACAAACACCAAAGATACTTTGTTATCTTCTGAAACTGTCAGTGTGAACAAGAAAAATTACAACATCAATTTAACAAAGGAAGGAGACCTTAGCTACTCCTTTTGGAGGATATTCCCCTTTCAGCTTTGGATCTACACATTGTTTAACCTTGTCCTCACTCAGTCTTGGAGTTGCCTACCAAAAAGGAGAGAACGTGCTAATATTAGATTTGGAAATGATGGAATCACTGGAAGATACGTGCAAATAATAGATTACAAGTCTATTTTATTGAAGAAAAACAACAATGTTCATTTTGGTATCACCCTCATGAATTCTTCATCTTCCCACATCAAACTCTTCTCAAGAACGAGTCTCGAATGCGAATTTATTGGTTTTCTTAAATTCAGTCTCTATATTTCCTGAATTCACGGTTTGGGAATCCTAACCTAAATATCTTTTACAATTTCCTGAGATCTATTTATGTCACAAAAGATCCTAGAGAACATAACTCTCAAGTTCGTTGGATTTTCAATTTGAGGAAAAATCAAATTTGTTAAATTCAGTTTCATCAGTAGAAATCATAATCTTGATTGCTTTATTTCTGTTATAAAGATGTAGAGTTTAAATTCATGTTCTGAGTCGAGCATGTTTTTTTGCATAAAGAAGTAACAATGAACCCTAACAGAGTACCAAAAATTTTAGGTGCCTCTGATCTTTGGTTTTACAGCAATGTGAAAGGCTTAGATGAAACCTCTTCTCTTTTAATTATATTTTCTGCTCTGTTATGCTCTTTTTTTGTTATACATTTTTTTTAACATCTACTATGCCGTGGTAGGTCTAGCATTAATCATAGGATAATAAGAGGACAAGTAACAGTGCTGGCATGGAAAAACACTCACCCAGGTGACGAGACTCTGCTGCCCACGAGGCATAGTATGATCAACAGGTTTCCTGCCGGTTAGAAGCTCCAAAAGAACAACACCAAAGCTATAGACATCACTCTTTTGCGTCAATTGGCCAGTCATAGCATACCTGCATTGGCTTTTACACGTCAGTGTCATCAACTATGATGCAGGGATAGTTCAAGTCCTCAAGAATGCCCAGCATAATTATATTGACATAACAAAATAATCAGATACTGCATAAATACATCTGCAGTAGCATTTTCTCATTTCCTTTAGTATTTATGCTCATTTTCTTATCTCCCTAGTAATTTCCCTATTTTGTTCTTTGAAAAATATCTATATAATAAAACCCAACGGCTCTCATCCTAATGTTTCTCCCCCACATACGTAGGGGTTGGGATTTACTCCCGCCATGAATCTCGAGAAACAATTTCAACTTTATTTCCTTCTCTCTCCTCCCTTTCTAAGAATACCCCTCAACTTTATTGCCTTTTCTTTTCTGCCCCTTTCCAATAATACCCCTCCAATTTTATTCTCTTTCCTCTTCTCCCCATTTTTCAATAATACCCACTCCAACTTTATTGTCTTTACCCTTCTACCCCTTTTCAATAGTATAACTTTATTGTCTTTCTTCTTTTACCCCCTTACCCCAAAGAGGACGTACAGCACGGGCAAACTCTAGTATCTAAAAAAAATATGGTAACAAATGGTATACATATAAAAAAACGGTTTTCAATATTAAAAGTTCCATCACAGTTAGCATCATGTACATATAAAAGAAAATGATACAGATTTGAAGGTGCTAGCTTGGTAAGTTGGTAAGGTCTGTGAGCGTTGATACCATGACCTAGGTTCAAAACCCAGTTTCACCCACTCGTTACTAACCTCTAATCCACTTGTGTAAAAAAGAAAAAAAAATTGATTTGAAAACAAAAAACTTAAGTATGGCATATTTGCTCCTGGAGACAATAAACGAAGAGCCGTATTGCTTTTCTTGTACCAACAACTGTACATACAAACAGACAAGCAACCTAGGATCTCAAAGAAAAAACTTTTGGGTAATTGAACATCCTTTTTCTAAAGATGTCCTTCTTCTTCTTCTTCTTCAGTTTCAAGAAAACGAGTTCCCTAATTGTCCTAAAATTCCTAATCAATTTCATTGTCAAATTTCATATAAAATATGCAGCACTTCGTCATAGACCAACACGATGCTTGAGTGTTCTTTTGAGCTTGAGTGTCCTAGTGAGTCAGAGTTATCCTAAATCATTTTTTGGAAGAAGCACTCAAGCATCATTTGGTTGATCGTCCAAGTGATGCACAAACATCAAACTAGGGAAAAGCTAAGCCCACGACGAAGAGCTCTCTTTGTGAATTGGCTGGGTTTCAAATCACAAGTTTGTTCATTTCCAATTATGGGCCTAATATGGCTAGTATCAATTAATAAATATGACAAACCAAGAATGGAAGTGCATGTTGGATTCATAATTTAGTTGAGAATCCGAGGTCAAATAGGAGGAAGAAAGAATGAAGAGGGAGGAAAGTCCTTCTACAGACTCAAGACACTTCTTTAAAGAGTTGCAATCAAAGATGCCATGAGAGTGAAATAGAGGAAGAAATCAAACTCAGGGGTGTGTTCCAAAAAACCAAACTGAGCTCACTCGCTATGAGCTCAATCTTAAATATTGATGAGAAAACTGTGCAAACTAGAGCTACGAATAGGGAAATCAATGGAATAATCGTAATTAAGCCACCATTAACATACAAGGTGAGATGATAACATTAATTATGAAAACTGAATTAAACCAGAACTTCAAGTAAACAGCATTTCAAGAAATAACCTTTGGCAGGATCCTTATCTTGCATGACAATGTACAGCATTACACCCAAGAGGAGGGAGAAGGAAAGAGAAGGAGGGAGGGGGTTCCAATTCTTTAGCTGAAATTAGAACATAGTAGCTAATGTATGAAAAAATTACAAAGAAAGTAGTATTTCGGCCAGCTTAGCTATTAAGAATTAATGTTATAGTCCAGGAAGGTAAGTAAATATAACAACACCTGAATGGTAAACACTGAGATGGTTCAGTCGTTAGCAAAGTAGATTGATGGCAGCACTAGTAAGAAAGAAAGTGCAGGTTGAAGATTCTAAACGAGCAAGAGGAAAGCCAAAAATTGCATGGATTGAGGCATCAAGAGTATACTTGAAAACACTTTTCTTATGTTCGAATACAATTTCTCTAACCCTAAAGGAAGGCATGGATTTAGATATAATTGAATGGGGGAACAGGATTCATGCAGTCACCCATGTACTTGGGATAAGGCAGATGATGATGATGAACATCCCTAATCCTCTGTTAAACTAAGAAAAACCAGCAAATTTCCTTTTATTATTTAAGATCAAGAATTCAACGATGAAGATGACCATCAGCGTACATGATTAGCACTATGGTAGACCTTTAGCTTTCTAGCTTAGAAACTGAATACAAAGTCTTCAAAGGCGGCACCCCTTAAACTCCTCATATAACTAACACCAAAAAAATAAAATACCCAAGATGCTAATGGTAAGTTCTTAAATAAGGTGCTTGTCTTTCCTTCAAAAATTTCCTAATCGATTAGATACTTAAAACTCATCTCATCATAACTCCTACAACAAAACCCTTAAAACTGAGCATTTCCCCGGCTGTCCAAAATGCCTGACCAACACCTTTCTTCCAAACTGAGAACAACTTTTGCACTTTAATTCCACAAAATCTTGGCTAATCCTAATACTGAACTTCCAATCTGGCCTATAAAAAAGAGGAATGAGAGGCTGATCCCTGTTCCGAAGCCAATTTCCGCAGGTATTATATTTTTTTTTCATAAGTATAAAGATTTTGTAAATACCAAAAGGAGAGAACAAGGTAGGCTGAGATAGACCCAAAGCTACACAATCATTTGGAAGAGAAAACATTATTAAGCCATGCAAGCACAATGGAGCATAACAAAACCATGGAAAATATTGAACTATTAAACTAATTATGGCTATATATAACCATGAAGAAAATATGGGTTTCAGTGACATTACTCGGGGGCATGATAACCAAAGGTTCCTAAAACTCGAGTAGAATGAAGACGAGCAGCCATGTCAGGAGCCTGATTTAAAAGGTTGAAGTCTGCAATTTTGGCTTTGAAGTCATCAAATAGAAGCACATTGCTTGATCTGACATCCCTATGTATAATGGAAGGTTGGGACTTCTCATGCAAATACTCCAATCCCCTGGCTGCATCAACAGCAATTCTCACTCGCTGTATCCAGTCAAGCACAGGACCCGGTTGTGCTCCTTGGACTCCTTTCCTACCTGCAGTTCCACCAAAATAATAATAAAAATAAATAAAAATTACTAATATGGTGGTTCTATATCCTGATCTAATAAAGTGGGATAAAACTAACCCTCTAAATCCCATACCGTGCAAAATGTCATGTAGAGATCCCATGGTTGCAAATTCATATGCTAAGACACGAAGATTGCCTTCCACACAATATCCAAGCAACTCAACAAAATTTTCATGCTTCAATCTTGAAACCATGGAAACCTGAAATCAGGCATGCCAATATAGTCAGATGTGGAAGGAGATTTTTTTTTTTTTTTTGTAGAACTTATATGGCAGGACAAAATTGAAGCAAATAAGAACAAAGCAAATCCTCTTTTCTTGACCTTATAAAACATGCTTGAAGAAAATTAGTAATTGTAGGGTAAATTATTGGTGAAATTTGAAGAGATACCTGGGACAAGAACTCAGAATTGGAATCTTGTTCAGATGAAACATCAAGCTTTTTTATAGCCAAAGCTTTTTCACTGTCGAGGATTGCATAATATACTCTTCCATACGACCCTTCACCAATTAAAGACTTTGACCCAAAATTGTCTGTCTTTTCTTTCAGCTCATCCAAAGGCAATGCAGGCACTTCGATAGGTGGCGGTGCTTTTTGTACTTCAATATTCGCTGAAGGAGACTGCTTTGAGCCTTTTTGGTTCCCTGGAATGTGGCAACTAGATAAGTTTGGAAAAGTATAAAGAGAATATAAACAAAAGCTAAGAACTGTTGAACCCGGTCAAAGAAATATCTGATCTTATATAAGACAACGAAACATTTTTTTTAGTATCTTTTAAAAAAAAAATAAAAAATTTGATAAAATTCCTTGAAATCAAGAGAATCAAGAAATAGAAAAAATAAAGTTATGTAGAATTTCTAGGCGGCAATACTGATTTCCGCTAAGATATTTGGGTTGCACATGTATTAAAATAGAAAACAAAGAGGAGAAGAAGAATAAGATTAAAAGAAAAAGAGCAGGGATAGAGTGATATAACCTTGGAATCACACAAAGAATAATAGGGAACTTATACCAAAAACTCCACTCGAGAGTATGCACACAAAAAACTCATTGAAAGAAACTAATTCTTTATTCCATAGACTTCATTCTCCATAAAATAATCTATTACATTATTTAAATAGAAAAGACAAGTTGCTAAAACCTAAAGGACTTCTGATTTGGCTCTACCTTGTACTCCAAAATGGAATATTTCCCAAAATAGAAATATTCCTGAAATAGAATTTTTTTGAAAAAATAACTTCCTGGTGTAGAAACTTTCCAAAAATAGAAGAATTCCTAATTCGAAAAACTCTTAATAATTTAAAATACCTAATGATAAACTTCTAAAAATAATAGGACTCAAAAACCATAAAATAGGCCCATAAGCCCAATGACTAAAATAAAACACCAAAACTAAACTATGGCCCAAATATGCAGGCTCATGACCTCTGATGTACCCATCAACTAAGGCAACTGGGAATTACTGGACTGCAAGAATAATGTGATTGGAAGGGTTTTATAGGGATTCAAATAGGCTAGATTTGCAATAAATTGTTAGAAAGCATGCAAGGACAATCCAAAAAGCACTCATTGGGAACGAAGATCAGATACAAGACCTTTTCCACTATTGGAAAAGGACTCATTGGGAACTATTCTTTAAAAAAAAAAAACCAATGATCCACCAAGAACCTCATAATGAAAAAAGGATATAAAGTAAAACAAAACATTACAAAAATTGACACTTTTCGAAATCCAATAGGATTTTGATCCTTTCTACTAGAAGGTGCACAATGCTTATGGTACATGACATAAATTTCAAGTTTGAACCAAGAAGAAAAATTACGTATAATCAGAGCAATATACAAAGATTAGCTACAAGACCTTTTCCACCACTCTCATACTGATGGTTGAACCATAAAATAATTTATCACACTCTAGATGGAACATTTTACATTCCAGATACTCTCAATGTAAAAAACATTATTGTAACAACTCCATATTTGAGCATTATAGCTTTCTCACATGTAAATAATGGACCTAAGAACAACATAAATAAAAGAACTTTTGCATAGAGAGAGTTCACTTCGACAAGGTATCATTGAGTGCAAAACATTTTTTCCTTGTTTAGAAGTAGAGTAATTGGATTAGAAGCAGAAACTCCATTTTTTGAAAACTTCCATTGTCTGACACTGTAACATTCGTGTCAAACAAACACCGATATGCCTTCTTCTTTTTTTGTTACAAGTACAAAAAGGTTTCATTAATTAATGAAAAAAAGCAATAAGCTAACCTAAAAGGTTGAGGTGACCTACTAAGACATGGTTTGTTGGTGTTTGTGTTGTAAGTGTATATATAATAGGGTACTCTTGTTATGTACTCATTTGATTAATATAAGAAAAAGGTAGAGCAAGTGTCTCTAACCAAGCATCCTTACATTTCAAGTTGGTATCAAAGCCAAACCAGAGAAAAATCTGCCTTTTCTCTGATGACATAAACATGACATCATGATGATGTCGGCCCTAGTTCATACCCAAATGTTTCCAAATCCATTTTCCTCGAAATCAGTAAATCGTTAATCCGATGATGATCCTATGTTCTGATCGACATCCCCACTTAAGGGTTGGTCATTTTTTCTAGTAGCTATAGCCCCCATTTGCTGTTTTTTTATATCCACATGGTGTTTAAACCCTTTTTTCCTTGTTTTTTGGTGGTTCAGTGGCGCACTATTCTTGAACAATTTCACTTAGCTCTTTTGTTTGATCATATTTGGTCCAATTTGCATCTAATTAGACCTATTCTTGATATTTAGTAGGTTTGATTTCTTCTTTTCTTGAGTTTTGGGAAGATTTCTAGGCATTGGGTGATATTTCTTGGGAGTTTTTTTTTTTATTACCTAAATTTGTTTTTTTCTAGACCTTTTTTTTTTATATATATATTATCAGATGGAGTCTAAAAGCCTAGCACCTTCTTCTCTTTTTTATTCCCTTGTTCATTCTATCACCAACCTTAAGTTTAATGGTGATAATTTCTTGGCATGGTCTCAAGTGGTCAAGTTGTACATTGGGGGTTGATCGAAGTTAGGATATTTGAATGGGAATTCTCCTTAGCTTCTTCCCGGATCTATTGATGTTGACAAATGGGAGGCAAATAATTGCATTCTTTTAGGGTGGATCTTAAGTTCCATAGAACCCCAATTTGCAGCAAACTACATTTTTATGAGACTGTTCACGAGCTTTGGGAAGCTCTTACCCACACTTATTCTCTTATGGAGAATGATGCTCGCATTTATCAGTTGTTTCAGGAGATTGCTCACTTCCAATAAGGTGAGAGGTTGATTAGTGATTCTTTTGGAGCTCTTCAATGAAGATGGGAGTTGAGTCATTATGAACCACTATCTGAGTTATCGACAGAGTCAGCGACGATTATTGCCAGAAGCACTAAGAGACACCAGATTTATGATTTTTTGGGTGGTCTTCGATATGAATTTGAATAACTTCAAACTCAGATTCTTGCGACGTCTCCTCTTCCTTCTCTCATATTAATATTTGCTACTATGTTTAGTGAGGAGTGTCGTCGCGCTGTTATGACTTCTATCCTCCCTTCTATTGATGTCCCTCAGGAGCGTGTTGCGTTTGTTTCGTCTGTTTGCCCTCCCTTTGTCACTCTTGGCTTAAGGAATGATTGGGGCCGTAGAGGTCATGGACGCGATAGAGGCTGATCTTCTATCCTTTGCTCCTATTGTGGAATAGCTAGCCATGTTCGTGATTACTGTTATAGTCTCCATGGATATCCAGATGGTTAGCTTGCGCGTTCTGCAGCTCATACAGTTGTTTCCATAGCCTCAGACTCTCAGTCTGTATCTACAAATGTTCCTTTAGACTCGATGGGTGCATTGAAGGCTCGAGTAGTTGAGATGATTCGATCAGAGTTGCGATCTCAAGCTTCTTCTTTTAATATTTCTAGACCATCACCATCTTCAGCTCCCTTAGGCATTAATACTAGCTCTGCATTTGCTACCTCTACTTCATCTTCATCCTCTTGGTAGGTCATCGATTCAGGTGCCATTGACCATATGACGGGTGAGTTTGATAAGTTTTTTATGATTTCTTCTCCTTCCACATCATCTTCGGTTTCCTTAGTTGATGGTCCCTTTACTCCTATTCGGGGCGTAGAAGCCATCCCAGTATCTTCCTCTCTTTCTCTTTCTTATGTGTTACATGTTCCTAATATTTCCTCCCAACTTTTGTTAGTTAGTAGCATTACAAAAAGACTAAATTGTTGTGTTATCTTTTACCCTTCTCATTGTGTTTTTCAGGAGCTCAATTCAAGGAGGATTGTTGGTAGAGGTGTTAAGTGAGGCGGACTATACTACTTGGATGCTCCATCAATATTTCATGTTGCTTCTAAAGCCGTTGCCATTACTGTCCCTGATGGATCTATTCCTATTTTTGGCTCTATATTTTCATTTCCTATTGTAGCTATTAAGCATACCTTATTTTTGTGGCATGCTAAGCTTAGGCATGTGGGCTTTTAGACATTAAGTTCTATGATTCCATCTTTTAGACAAGTTCGCAAATCCATTAAGTTTCAATGTGATGTATGTGAACTTTCAAAGCATACTAGGAATGTTTATTCATTTGGCATGCATTGATGTCATTTTCCTTCGAATTAATTCATTTTGATGTATGGGGTCCTTCTCCAGTTACATCTATTAATGGATTTCGATACTTGGTTACTTTTATCGATGATTGTACTCAAACTACGTAGGTTTATCTCTTGAAGTCTATAGATGAGGTTCTTTCTAAATTTTCAAGAATTTCATGCTATGGTCCATACTCAATATGATGTTCTTAAATCTTTGCGTTTTGATAATGGTGGCGAAGACATTTCCCACTCACTTTTTCACTATCTTGAACAACATGGTATGTTACATTAGTTTTCATGTCCATATACCCCACAACAAAATGGTGTTGCTGAACGTAAGAATTGGCATCTTCTTGGTGTGACCCGCTCTTTGTTACGAAATATGCACATGCCAAAGTCATATTGGTCTATGGCATTGTTTATTGTAGGTTTCTTAATTAATCGTATTCCTTCTAGGATCTTAGAGGGTCGCACTCCTTTTCACTATCTCCGTCTTCATGATCCCCTCTTTTCCATTGAGTCCCGAGCTTTTGGTTGTACAAGCTTTATTCAAGATCATCGTCCTAGTCAACGAAAATTGGATGATACCGCAATCCATTGTATTCTTGTTGCCTATTCTAGGGTGTCTAAGGGATACAGATGCTTTGATCCTGAATCGAGCAATTTCTTCACTTCGATGGATGTCATATTTTTTGAACAAGTTCCCTATTTTTCTTATGATAGTCCTGCATCAGTTTTCTCGTCTCCTACTCCCTTAACTATTCCAGTGTTTTCTTCTGACTCTTCTTTATAGTAGTGTGAGCCTCTCACGTATATTCGCCAATGGTCTCCTGCTCCCTCCTCTACCCTACAACAACCTTCATCCTCATCGCCGATAACTCTAACTAGTAATCTCAATCCTTTAGCTATGCCTCCTAATTTATTTCATACTAATGCTTCTTTTGTTAATTCTTCTGATCTTGATTTGCCTATTGTTGTTTGCTAAGGAGTTTGGAAGTGTGTTTCCACTCCTTACCCTATTGCTCAACATATGTGTTACCAGGCTATATCTTCGTCTTACAGAGATTTTCTCTATGTTGTTGATATTGTATCCATCCCACTCTCTATCTCTATTGCTCTTATTCATTCTAAGTGGAAAGTTGCGATGGAAGAAGAAATGAATGCTTTGCAGCGTAATCATACATGGGGCATAGTCTCTCTTCTCCCAACATACTATCCTACAAGGTCGAGGTGACCTACTAAGATATGGTTAACCTTCTCACCACTAGCTTTGTACATGACGTACAATCAACAAAGATTTGTCTTCCAAAAATCTGGTGGCCCTGATCAAGCATTAAAATTTGTGTCTAGACTCTACAAAAACAAACCAAATAAAGAAGGCACTCTAAATGGAATCCCAAATGTAAGAACCTAGGACATAACTAGCTTGGGTAGGAATTAACATCATGTAAATGGACTTCACCAAAAAATTAACATCACGGCTCTTACTACACACACACATATCTTCTTTTGCAGTGGAAATAGGGCAGCAAGTGGTGATTGCAAGTAAATTAGCTATAACCTCCACTTCGCAATCATGAGATTTATTCTAAGGTCTAAATTCTAGGATGTATATCAACTCCTAACCAACACAATTAATTTCTGACTAACATACTCTTTTTGTTGGACAATAGGAATAGGTTGGGAACTGATACTTCAAAAGATGATCTCAACATATCAAATCTTCCCAAAAAAATTCTACAACCCATCCCACACTTTTTCAAACAAATCATAATTTATTCACAACATTTTGCCTTCAATTATTATTTATAGATTGTTTAGATGATTTTAATGTATTAATATGTTTTATACTTAACAAGAATTAAAGTACTACAGACACGGATATATCCAATATATGAGCTGTTCACCATGTCTAAACCACCAATGGTGTCTTGGGATTCACAAAACAAAAAACTCAAAAACCATCCAATGGTGGATGGTCTGTGATCAGGCACTGACACATGTGTCCTTAATTATTTTAATAGATAATAAGCAATAAGGTTTATCTTGGATTAGCCAATTTGCACAAAGTAAACAATAAGGCAAGTCAATCAAACGTAATAAATAAAGTAACATACCAAGTGCAGGGTTCCTTGGGCTTTTCAGGGGTTCATCTTCATGTGGATGGTAAGATTCTTCTACATGACAAGTACAACAGAGCCACCGACGCATCCTGTCTCTCTTCCTTATCTCAAAGAAACCAGGGCTAAGAGCATTTGCCTATCAAACAAAAACAAATTCTCTCACATTAACTTACAATAACAACAATTCAGTTTTTAAAAGAAATTAAAAAAAATTAATTACTTTTATAACGAAACCAAGATACTATTAAAATTGATTAATAAAACATGTGAGATACCCAAAGTAAGATCCTGAATTAAATGTGTGCGTGAGGAGAGGATCCATTAAATCTCACCAATAAACCGTATTTTTGAATGTCATCCATCATTTCCAAACACGAAGATTAAAATAAACCAAATTGAAATGTGTTTTCTTGCAAGCGATCTCTTAGCAAATTTAAAAAATAAATTAAGCTACGAAGGGATCCGCTTTATAAACCCTAAATTCACAAGAAAACGAGAGATTCGGAGAATTCAAAGAGTATCCCAAGACACCAAAATAATAAACGCTAGATCGACAATTCGATGGATGGATCGAACGATATGAATTGGAATTTATTTTGAAGGAGAGAGATTACCTGGTTTCTTTCTGTTGGGTGGGTTTCGGTTAAAAAGTTGTAATCGCCAAAACAAAAAAAAAAACGGCTAAGAAGGATAAATTGGGAGAACAGAACCGAAAGACGCGATTATAGATACAATTATGTTCACATCTTTTTATCTTTATTTTAAAAAACTGATGATTTGTCAGTGGGGCCCACTTTACAACTAGTCTTTATTCTCCTTGTTTGTTTGGTAACATAACCATCTCTTTCTCTTTTCTTTTTATGGAAGTCTTTCATATCTAGTCGCTCTCTGACGTGGTATGTAATAGAATCATAGATTTTTTTTCCTCGGGATACACAAATATAAATATTTATGGGGATGTGTATCTTGAGGAAAATATGTTAGTTATATTCATTTGGGCTTCAGTCTGAAAATATGTTAGTTAACTTTGCCATTATCGATGGACCATTCTTTCTTCTCATTTGCTATTTCATTGTGGATTTTGTGTGATTGGTGCAAACCAGGGATCCATTAGTAATGCTCATTGCAATGCTAATAAGGAGGAATATCATCTTATCTTGCCAATGAGTGAAGTCCGTACCATCAATTTCACTAGATTTTGACTTCATAGATGACTATTAAACTCTTAAAATTATTAGGAATTAAGAAATGGACTTTCAAAAAATAAGAAAACTAATATTTATGACTTTCAAACATGGGTCGTGTTCGGCACCCAACATTTTACCCAATAATTTGCCCAACATATTTTGTTCTACATGGGTTAGAAGTTTTAGAATAGGTTAATTTTTTATGAGGATGATCTTTATGGTGAGGAGATCATCGTCACCAAAATCAGCCCATTCCACAGGACAAAACATGTTGGACAAATTGTTGTAAAATATTGGGTGCTGAACGTTTCCCTTCAAACACAGTACATAAAGAGCACCATCCTTAAGAATTTATTTATCCCCACTCATAGAAAAGTGTTGATGAGTTGCATACAATGAACCTCCAGGATACAACAATCCTACGATGGATTTTTTATTTATTTATTTATTTTTTGAATCAAGGTATCCATGCCTTTTATTAGGGCACGCTGACTAATTCTCGGGACACATATAGTCCCTTTCCCTTACACACACCAGGTAATTTATGAGATAAATTCTTGAGGGCAACAATGAAAATTTGCAAGCAACAAACTCGAGAGTTCTACATTAGAATTCTTATACAAAACAACTTCAATTAATAGTTTGAGAAGATTCTCAATTCTTGAAAAAAAAAATTAATGACTTAACCTACTTGATAATTCAATTTATAGTGATTGAAGGAATTCTTAAGATCACCAATACTTATCTTGTAAATGTGGCAAACATTATGCATCACTAACCCCTCTTGCAATTTTTGTAACTTGTGGAGGACATTTTTTTGTAACTCATCAAGGATTGGCACACGGCACGTAAGGATCCAGTAGATCCTAGAATTCTGAGTCAATTCGTTCAAATCCAAGTGATTAGACAAACTTGGCTGACTCGGTCTATAGTGACTTCCTACAACACTGGTGAAATGGTGATGTCCATGAAACCATGGATGCTTTTCACTCATTTATACACATACCTCCACATCAGTGCAGTGTTGTAGGAAGTCACTTCAATAATTTTTTTTACTGTCGAGGTCAACACTTTTATTGTCAAACTCATCAATTTTTATTCTTGAGCTGACCACTTTTTATTTATTGGCGAGCTCACCATTTTAATTTATTGTAAAGCTCAACACTTTTAAAAAATGTCAATCTCAATAATACAAAGTGGTGAACTCTACATTGGTAAACCCACCCATCTTGATTTTTGAGTTTTTTCACCTAAATAATGAAAAAAAAATCAACTAAAAAATTAGATAATGACTTGTCTAGATGATTTCAAATCAAAATAACCATCCTAAACCAATTTTTACCCAAAAAAAAACGAAGAAAAAATTTGAAAAAACCTTAACTTTTTACCTAAATCTTCAAATTTTTTGAAAATCCCTTGAAAATAGTTTTTTCCTACTTAAATCTTTTGTGATGGAATGGAGTCTCCGAAACTTGATTCATATGTCAAAATTTTATTTTTTTCAATCATGAGAAATGTGACGAACGGGATTTAGGGACTGATTAGAAAAGAAAGTTTTAATAAATGAACTATTAAGAGAAATCCTAAATTTGGGGATGAATTAAAAAGAAATACATCCACCAGGGTCCCTTAAAGAAATTTCCCCTGTTTTTTAATTTGTAAACCTATTTTCCATGAGTTTAGTGGATTCCTAGTATCATTTAGCAAGCAAGTTAGCTCGCACCTGCGGGGCACTTCATATTCTTATTTTTATTTTTATTGGTTGTGTGAAGTCTCTCATTTTACTATTGCTATCTACTTCTACTAAATTTAGAACCCGTTTCACTTCAAGGGCTCAAATATCCAATATATCAATAATCTGCATGGCACAAAATTTTAAGAATAATTAAAAATAAGGGCACTGCTCATGGTTTTAAAACTTGTCCGAGATCGAGACGTGTCGCCAAAGCTAACTCGATATCGGAGCTGAGCAAGACAACTGACAAAGTCACTTTTTTAACCATCATTTAGGACTTATGTTTAATTTTTTGAATTTTTGAACGAGACATCTCGAACGTATCAAAAAACTCGTCTGAGATGACTCGTATCGGGCCTGACAAGACGAGACGTGAAACTGAGTTGTAAAACCATGGCACAGATTGGTATGTTGCAAATCATTTGCAAATGCAAATAATTTTCTGAAATCATTTTTAAATGCAAACGATTTGCATTGCAAGAGAATTATATGGATCACCTAAATTCATCAGAATTTCAGGAAATGATTTTCGGCACAAAAAGTTCCACAAATCATTTGTAAAATCACAATGAAATTTTTTATTACAAAGATCAACCAATCACAAAAGATGATTCGCAAGAGATTTCTCAATGGTTATCAAGCAATAGTAAATCATTCATCGCAAACCATTTGTTGTGTAACAAGTAGGGCCAAAAAGAAAATTTTCACTAGTCAACAATGCATTTTAAATTTATGAATCGAGTGGCCAGTGTTTCTAACCAAGGCAAAATAAAATTGAATTTTTTGAAGGAAAATGTTAGCCTCAAACCACAGTCGAAGCTCTCCAGCAGAGTGACCAAGGCAAAAAAATTGAATTTTTTTAAGGAAAATGTTGGCCTCAAACCACAGTTGAAGCTCTCCAGCAGAGTGACCGATGGGACATTAGGAATTCCCAAAAAAAATGCATGCCAATCCTTAAAAGATCAAAACTGATTTCTGGGAAATCCTAACAGTCATGTTGATGGAGAGCCACAACCGAAAAGTCATTTTAAAAAAAAAAAACCTACATAAACCCTAGAGGGGTGAAGTTTCAGTCCATGTGCCTCAAATGAGAACCTTAATCCAAGCTCTATATGGTCCTTCGATAAGAGTATATAAATACTACTCTGGGCAAGGATTTAGAAGCATATAGTAACAATTATCCTAGGGCACTACCTACCCTCCCAAGATATAAGATTAATCTTTTTGTAGAACATCAGTTTCACCCCATCGAGGGAAGGAATTATACAGGTGCCACTCATGCAACTTCAAATAAATCTACTCCCACATCCTTCCTGCTCTTGCTTCAACTTTATGCAACTAAAGACTCATGGCTAGTATAAATTATGCAAATATTAAATGTGCCACCAGGGAGTAAGGTTTATGAGTTCTGTATGGATCTTTGTTAGTTACCCAAAATAAATATATAGGGTCAGGATCCCTTGACTCCTAAGAATGATTCATGAAAACAAAAAACACATAATCCCAACCCATTAAGTGCAAAATCCAATGGTTGAGATTTATCCTTGGGATAAATATCTCCAGACTTGTGTTGTCAAGATACTCATAAATCTCAACCATTGGATTTTGAGTTTAAATGATTATGAGATTTTTTGTTGTTCGAAAGAGAATTTTTTTACTTTTTATTTGAAACAGATCATTACTTTTGACCAGACGTTTGCTTTACTATAATATTATATATGCATTTTAGATATCACGTTAAGATCTAGCTAATGGCGAATTCACCACTGTTGAAAGCGAGGAATAAGGGCAAATTCTGCACTGGACAAATCTTTGCAAAATAATGACCAAACAGACACCTCGATCAAAAGTTACGACCTGACTAAAACCCTTCTACTAGAATCAAATTATATTGAAATGAAGTTCTTATATTAAAGGGGGACATGTCAGCATAGCATCCTGGTTAAAAAATATTAATGAGAAAATTATGTGCAATTCCTATCTATATAGGATAGAAACTGGAGAAGTTGGGTCCTCAATCTACAAAGGCCTGCTTACTATTATTATACCAGCTTACCAGACCAAGTGCTTCTGCAGTACTTCTCCTACTTGCAGCAGAACCACCACATATACCCACTATAAGATTCCACAGAAGTTCCCTTTGTTCTATGCTTAAATGTTTCTCAAGGCCACGAGCCACCATCTCCATCTCAGCCTGCAATGACATATCCATCAGGACCATTATTACATCAAATCAAATAATAAGAAGCTAAGCTTTAATGTCTTATTAGTAAATACCTACAAATCCTGAAGCAGTCACTCAAATTGGACTAGCATAAACAACTCAGTACATAATCTAATTTGAGTACTAAACTAGGCCACAGGCAGAGATCAATCATTAAAAAAAAAATTAAGTAAACAAGCAATTTTCGCAGACAACAGCCCTGATCAAAACAGGGGAAAGGCACAGAGTGGGCAAAGGAAACTATAAGTCCTTTCAAAAATTTCAGTAGGGAAGGATAAATGGAGCAAAGAGCATAGTTTCACAATGGAGTACTTGATTTGACAACAATTTCGTGCAAACAAAAAAAATATCCAAGGACCAACAGGCAGCCTAGATAAAAAGAGAATTCTCTGCAAAAAAGCCTGTCAGAATTGTTACTTCAAAGAAAATGCACCCATGTTGACCGTCATCTTTTTTTTTTCTATCTTTTCTGAAGAATTCCTTATAATATCAACTCATAATACATTATTGATTGGAAAAATGCTCACAAAGTAACAAGCAAAGGGGTGGTCCACCCATAACCACTAATAATCATACTGTCACTTTTTTCTGTCCACCCAAACCAGTGGTGCTGGTTGTGCGCAAGAGAGAGAGAGAGAGTTGAGAAAAAACCCAACTAGGAGTAGTAGGAAACAACGAAAGGAAGTGAGTCCAAACCTCCCTAACATACCAAGAAACAAAATAATGACTATACCCAACTCCTCATGACAACAAAGTAATCCCACCTAAAGAACTCAAAAATAAAAAATAAAACCCTTCAAAGTCCTCATTCAACTTTAGGCCAAAGAGATAAGATTGCTTTTATGGTCCAAGATTACATCCTTTTTCTTCCCGATTCCTTCCATGACTAGCACGCCTCTCTCTCCATGCACACGAACAAATAGGAAATGGAAGGAGACTCCATATGGTTTTCCCTCAAGCGTTAAAAGCATAACCCAACCAGCTAACAAATAAATCCACCACCAAAAATGGTAAAAATCCAAGATATATAGAATAGGAAAAAGAAATGGGACCAAATGTGGATCCAAAGTGACAATGGAGTACCAGGTGATTATTAAATTTGGCATTTCTTTAGCATAAGATACAACTATGATTTTTTCACAAGTAATTAGATCAATGGTTAAGATTTTATCCAAGAGAGTTGACATAAGTAGGTTGAAAAAGAAAAAAAAAAAAAAAAAAAAAAAACAGAACCATTAGATTCCCCAAGCAAAAAAAATAATATCCCAAACAAAAAAATACTCACCATGAAATTTAATGTTAGTGAAAGAGTGAACAAAATAATCGGAGAGGGTGGTTGGAGCAAGACTCTTAGAATGCATAGACAATGAAGCTAAGACTAGAAATAACAATGGGAAATAGATTTTGTTGAGTTTATATTTTCCTCTACTCTTGAGTGTGTCATAAGCCCCCTGACCCTCTTATATTCATAGTTCTCCCCCTCTCCAACAGATCGGTCTTTTGGAGTTGTTGATTGGTTAACAGATTTGATTAACCAAAAACAAGAGATGACCTCAACCCTTCCTTTAGATGAGTGGATTAGGAAAAAGAGAAAAATAGGCAAACCGAACCCTAAAATATGCTAAAACTGGCTTTAAATCACAAACCATGAATCATATCAAAATATGGACTGTAATGTTGGAATCTAGAACAAAAAATTGACCTACCTTTAGGAGCTTTTCTAATCAAGAATCTCGGTGACCATCAGCTTGAGAAAATACAATTTTGAGGAAATGAACCTATCTTCTTCAAATCAGCAAAAACCACTTCAAACGACTCCAATACAGATCTTTCAGAGGGTCATTAGACTCGTGAGAACATGTTCGATCAGGGAAAAAAAAGTTTCAAAGCAATTTGGCGACCAAAAATGATGTCACCATGACGTCATGTTGACATCAACATATGAATTCCTTTGGAGAAGAAGGCTTTGATACCAAATTGATTTCTAGAATTTTAGAGAGCAAATGTGCTCTATTAAACTTATATATGGACAATAGAAAATAATGGAAATTACAAATCTACCTGAAACCTTAATCTATTATACATACACACTACCATACAACATGATTTCTATATACAGACCAACATGATTTTGTAATAAACAGTTCAAAGAGATGATAACTGGAACTCTTTGTTTGAAACGTACTTCTTGATAATGATGATTTAGAAGATTAGCTTGTGGAATATTGTTTACATCCACATCCTTTGTGAAGCTAATGTTTGCCGACTCATCCTTGTTTGGCACTTAGAGGCCTTTTTGTACAAAGCAAACGTCTCACCTCCTCAGTACTCATTCATCTATAAAATTAAATATATATAGGTAATGAAACTTAAGTTCTGTAAAATTGTTCTAATCTAGACGGATCCACAAGTTAACAAAACGAGAGAAACAATACCATGGTCATCAGGGGCGGAGCCAGGATTTTCTTTTAGTGGGGGCAAACTTTTAGTTCATTGGAGGGTGAGGGGGCAAAAATTGGAGGGAGATGAGGGGGTGGGGGCAACAGGGTCAAACGGGGTATGTCAGTAGTTCAAAATGCAGGGGTATCTCAAATTTAAGTATAAATTCAAGGGTATCTAAAATGCCCAAAAAAGTTTAGTGGGGGCAATTGCCCCCAATGTCTCCTTACTAGCTCCACCCCTGATGTCATGTAGAAGATGGGCAAACAATATTAATACAGAATGAAAAGGCAGCAGAAATTTTGAAGACTAAATCTTTGTTAGTTATCAAAAATATAAAATGAAGCCATTCAAGAGAATTCCAGTAGAAAAAGTTAATTAAAGATAACATATTACTACAGCAAAAGTTTCAAAGGCATTAATAACAAGAAAAAGCAAACATCTAGAGTAGAAGATGCCTAGTCGACCATGCATAACCCATGTACTTACTGAGGACTCTTCAGGAGGAAATATCTGGTGAATGCAACAAATCTTTGATAGTTCCATCACTGCTTCGGAGCGTTTCCCTTGCATTTCCAATGCCTGTAACCATAAAGATATAATATTTCACTCTTTCACTGTAGGAAAGAGATTAACTTATTTGCAAACCATATGTATCAAAGACGCTGGAGAACTTCTAGGAAGTGATTCTTGGTAGGCCTTGATCTCTGTGTGAGTCTCTTCCATCTTAAAATTTTTTCTCCGATCAATGCTATTGTTTTATTTATCAAAAAAAACTAAAATGTAATAGGGTTGGGATCTGTTGATTCATTAAAAAAACTTGAAATCCAACAATCGGGATCTGTCCGAGGGGCATGTAATGTATCTTCGGGAGACATGTTTTAATGGTCAGGATTTCATGTCATGAGTCATTTTTCACGGGTCACCAGACCCTAACCCAGTGTTATAGATGTTTCATCTCTAATATATTCCTTCCTCTTTAAATTTCCAATATTTTCAAGCAACCAACCCCAAAAAAAGGAAATGGTTTATAAATCCCCCTACAATTTCCCAAGAGATGGAATCCCAGAAATAAGGTGTGAGTGCTAGCAAGAAGTGAGCAGTGAGATTTATTCACTGATGCTCTAGTCTAGTACATGTAGTCAAAGGATGCCAATGAGAGATATTGAAAACCTTACCCATGCCTGCAGGAACCATGAACGTGTGCGTGCTGCGACGGCTGCAGACACAATTCTTGCAGCACGAATGCTTTCAAGACCTACATTATCAGCAAGCCCAGCAAGGAACTGTCGTGGATCCTCACCATCAATCATCACAATAGTTGAGTGGCTCATTGAGCTGCACCACTTCTAAGGAAGTCAGGGAAGGAAGTACTTAAAAAAGAACATACAGTTAAACCTGTAAGCAGCACTAGCAACTATATATGCAGTAGTACAGATAATAGGAAACACAAACCTGCTGCAAGAATTCAGAACGAAGTCAACTGATGTACGGTAGAAGGAATCACGTGCATTGGCCGTCTCAATAAAGACCCTTGCGCCTGATGTCTTGCACATTCGACGGAGCTGCTCTCCAATAGAAGCAAAGAAAAATCTAGTCCATCATTGACCAGAAATCAGGTATTGAGTGCAGATGGGACATGCAATCGCAAGTGCCAAACAATTTTTTATAATATAAGTAAGAGTAACTGAATGCCATCGAGGCCAATAATGTAGTTCGGCATTTCCATATAAAAATCTACAGTTCTAGTAAAGAAAAAACAACAAAAAAGAATTTCATAAGTTAAAGCAGAGTCCAGGACAATTCAGAAACACAATGCATTTGGTGACTGGAAGAATATAGAAGATACTAAAGATAAAGCACTAGTAAACAGCACTCGCTGGAACCCACATCATCGTTTACCATTTAAGGCCGTGAAACCAAACACTTAAGCTGTTGATCAATTTTTTGGTTATTTTGACAGAACGATGTTTTCAGAACCCTGACCGACTAATTGGAAGGCCATATGGATACCCTAAATCTCGTCAGCAACTCTTACCTTAGATCCCCCAAGGCCCTCCACATCCTCTATACCTTTGTCTTCACCATTCCTCCAGCTAGATTTCCAATTAGAGTGAAAACTTCACCGACCACAGATGAAAAAGGAGGCAAAAAATTGTCACCTAGGTGGGGGTACTTTTATGAAAATCCAATGCAGCATTGACACAGGGCCACATTTAAGGAGCTTTATACAAACTATCCCCACCAGGATGGAGTCAAGTTCCCAGAAGAACTATTGCTACTCCGAGTTGGTGAAGAACAAACATCTCTCTTTCATGTAAATAATTGAAGGTTACTAACAAGAGCGAAAGGCTTCGAATCGCCTCTCACACATCATTCCAAAGCCATTGACAGTCGAGAGGGATGAACACAATCTTTTTTAAAGATTAAAATTGTGTTTAAGAAAGGGAGCGAATAGGAGGTCAGAAGACGTACCTACTATGGTGAAGGAAAGAACAAAGAAACAAACAAAGGCATTGACAATCAAGAGATGATGAACACAATCTTACCCTCTCTTCTTATACAACACCCAATTGAAAAGAAAATTTTCAAAAAATACTACCTTAAACTCATCAAAGGCTTTGCCACAAAAAGAAGATGATCACCAAAATTGTTATGATGACCTTGCAGGCAAAATGCACCTTGCCCTTAGACACCCTGCTATAGCACTACTTCCAAATGTGCCAACAAACAACAAAGGGAACCAATGACCAGCAAACCTTCTTCTACAAGTAAATGTCGAGCACTTCCAACCTTGAAAAAGAACGACAACTCGTCTTAGGAAAACCCAATACATGTTGGAAAGAAATATGAAGTGAAGCCAAGTGTCTCTAGCAAAGGAACAATGGATAAAAAAAACCTTCACAAAGGCACCATCCCTAACCTTAACATAATCCAAAGTTTTGACCAAACATGCACCCTCAGATGATAACAAGCACATTACCAATTGAACACCCCAACAACTCTCTGTAACACAAATGAAGAGGCAGGCTAGTTATGCTCATGACTTCCTACACATCGAAAGATTTGGATTCAATATTCAACCTTTTTGAAGATCTTCCCTCTTTATGAGAAGTAGATGCCCTATCGCTTTAAACTTGACCTTCGTATTGCCCTTTGGGTCACATGAGATTGGGTTGGGATTAATCAAATAGGTAAGATCACCTCAGGATATTCATCATAGAATTCTATCCCAAAACTGCCATTAAACCATAATTTCACTTGGTACAAGAATTACCATTTTATCTACAATAGAACTCTAACAAAATTTCTACAAACGAACTTGACAGACAAGTAACTCAATTATTATTTCCTAATATAACTTTTTGTGCTATTTAGTAGTTACTAATTTTTCCAACAAGCGATTGATTTCCTAACAACTTCATTAAGAACATAGTCGCCAGCAATGTAAATGAGTGCATGAAACTGTACAAGAAACAAAAATGGAAATGATCGTTAAAATTATACTAATGCAGGAACTGAGAATGATTGGGAAATATTAAGAGAAATAGGATGAGAAACAGAAAGAGAAACGAGTGGGAAACACAGAGACGATATTCAAATTCTATGGATACGATTATTTGATTCAACCAAGTCATTTTTGTGCAGAAATATACTGCATCCAATGATTGAACAGTCTAGATTGATCAGAATACTCATTTATCTAATATCCGCTTCAATAACTAAGCCCTCAAGATCTATACTACAAAATCTCATAACTTGACTTTGGACTTTGGATTAATCCATCAAAAAACCTAATGATAGTATAGAATCCTTTGTCGATAGGCATAATGCACTTTTGGCAAGAATTGATATGGCCATAATGCACATCCATCATGACTAATACAACAAAAAAATATTACAAGATATTGATAATTTATGCACCCATTGTGTGAGTTTGGAGTATAAAGAAAACCCACTTAAAAGGTAAAAAATAAACATAAGGTCAATGTGAAAAATCTCTACAGGTAGACATCTTTTACTTCCTGCTCATTTTACACCCTTAAAAGATGAGATAAGAGGAAGAGAAGCTCAATGGTGTTACGAAGTTGAGAAGTCACAGCGGAGCGAAAGATTTTCAAGTTGAGGGAATGCTGGGTGCAAAACAAAAGAGGTTTTGAAGTTAAGGAAAACGAGAGAAGAGGTCACGAAACCTTCCTCCAACTGTTGGAGGAAACGGTTTACGAAGCAGTTGGAGTTGGTGAGGGAGTCATCGAAACCCTTTAGAGCCAAATATGCCAAAGATCGTAGGATCTTTGTGGTCTGGGGTGAGCAAAATCCTTATGGAAGGTTCTTGAAGCTTAAACAATTTTCAGAGAAGACCCATTCGAGATCAATCATCTTCCAAGAAGGAAAAGGAGGTAATAGTTGGGTGTTATCAACCTGAATCTTAAAATTCTCTTGGCTCCAGATGAAAAGATGAAGGCTCCAGTTTTTAGCAAAGGGGATCAATCGAAGGGAGGTTCGTGGGTTGAGGTTTTACGCAAAGCCCCAATCATAGAGAAAGGCATGCAAGTTGTTGGGATAGTGAAGGATAACCCTAGTATTAAAGTAGATAAGGATTCTCAAGCACACAACAATGGGATTGAGTTTGGGAAATGGAGACGGGCCTTCGTCTATAGTACAACACCGACGAAAGCAGATTGGGAAGGTTTCTTGACTAATGTGAAACAAAGTCTAGTTAAGCCTCCATCGGTTAAGCTATTAGAATGGAAGCACAACACTCATGTGCTTTTGTTGAGTAGTAGAGCAGATTTTCTAAAGGTCTGTAGTCGGCGAGTTGTGATGGTGGGGAATAGTTCCTTCAAACTTCGATCTTGGTTTGTTGATTGCAACAAGTTGAAACCAGTCTAGAGGGAAGGTGGGTCTAGGGTTCATATCAAGGACTTACCGTTTCATCTGTGGGTGTCTTTTGCTTTTAAAAGAATTGACCTACAATTGGGAGGATTACTGGAGGTGGATCCAAGAACCTCTCATTGTGCGAGGCTAGAATTTGCTTGATTGAAGGTGGGTTTTTCATCGTAGAGGATGCCTCGAGGCCTGGATTTGTGAGTGGATGGTTTTCGGTACAGGATAGGGGTTGAGGTGGAAATTGAGGATGATGAACCAATTTTCCCTACAGAGGTAAGGAAAGGAAATGAACCATTGGTTGGTCTTTCAGTCGAGAAAGGTATCCTGGTGGACAAGGAGTGTGTTTAGTCAGAAGTTGCAACAAAGCATGTGGAGAAGATGAAAATTGTAGGTAGTGTTTCTGTCCAAGCGAAATCAGTTTCCGGGGTGGGTTGCGTCTGTACAAGCTACCAAAATTTTTGAAATTCAAATTTCGGTCTTGTGGTGTAAGTGGTGACATGTGCAAGGACTACTTGTTTCCCCGTATATGGGCTCCGAAACATAAACACATATCTATTGTGCTGTCTTTGGCAGCCGGAAATTTGGAATACATTAAGTGGCTTCATAACAATGGGATGGTGGAGCCGAAAGAGGCCCTCTTGGGGGGGGGGGGGCTAGCTCACGATTATGTTAATTGGAACCTTGTGAAGTATTTATTGAGGAGAATGGACTTTGGCGAGAAATAGGTTCAGTGGATTATGAAATGTATTTCTACCCCACTTTTCGATCTTGGTGAATGGGTCTCCAACAGATTATTTTAGAAGTATACGGGGACTACGTCAAGGAGATACATTATCACCTTTTTTGTTTGAGTCATGGAAGCCTTAGGGAGGATGTTGTCCAAGGCAATGAAAATTTGTGAGCTTTCAAGTTACAGAGTTGGGGCGAGTGGTCATTTGATTTCCAATGCTTGAAAGGGTGAGGAAGAGGTTAACTAGGCGGAAGGCCAATTATCTCTCGAAAGGGAAAAATTACTCATCAAGAGCACGTTGACTAACATCCCTATCTACTTTCTTTCGTTGTTCTCTTTGCCAAGGAGTATCGAAATGCAATTAGAAAGAATTTGTCGAGACTTCTTTTGGCACGATAAGGATGATAACAAGAAACATCATTGGGTGTGTTGGAGAAAGTTGTGTTTGCCTAAGAGGAATGGTGGTCTGAACTTTAGAAATTTTAAATCAATGAACTCGGCTTTATTGGGAAAGTGGCTATGGAGGTTTGGAGAGGAAGGTGAGAGTCTTTTGAGGAGAGTGATAGTGGAAAATTTTGGGATTAGTGCAAATGGGTGGGAAAGTGGGCCGGCTAGAGGGCCGTTTGGTTGTGGGGTTTGGAAAGGTATCTTGAGAAGTCTTCCTTTATTCAAGAAAAAGGTAAAATTCAAGGTTGGGAGAGGGACTAAGGTGAGATTCTGGGAGGATTGGTGGTGTGGGTATGGTCCACTTCCGAATCTTTTCGATTCATCATTGAGTAAAGGTCAAGTTATCTCTCTTTTTATAGCCATTGGGAATGGGGAAATCAATTGGAACTTTGGATTCATAAGGGCCTTCAATGATTGGGAGTTGGAAAGATTGGGGAGTTTGATATATTTGATGGAGAATAGCCATACAGACACTACTTTGGAGGATCATAGAATGTGGGTTGGTGCTAGAAATGGGAGGTTCTCGGTGACACCCATGTATCATATCTTAGTTCCAAGGAGCTCGACGACTTCCCCTCACACGTTTGTGTGGGGTAGTAAGGTGCCTTCAGAGGTAGCCTTTATTTGGTTGGTGGGTTTAGGGAGACTTCCAACCTTGGATCAATTGATTAGAAGAGGCTTCATTTCTCCTAATCAGTGTTGTTTACCTACTCCGGCTACAAAAAATAGAACCACTTATTCATTCATTGTCGGGTGGCTTCCCAGATTTGATCGCACTTCCTATCTCTCTTTGCAATTGAGGGTTGTTTGCCTTATTCGGTGAAATCGCTATTGGATTTGTGGCTAACTTGGGGAGGCTCTTTTTCCTTATCGAAATGGATTCTTTAGTAGTTGATTTCATTGGATATTTGTTGGGGTATTTGGAAAGAAAGGAATAGTCGTATCTATGAGGAGAAAGTTTCTATGATGAAAATTCGATCTAATCGATTTTGGCCTTTTTGTTCTCTTGGAGCAAACTTTACAAGGAATTCAAAGGAGATTTCTTTAAAGATTCTATTGTCAGATGGGATGAGATTTGTAATTTGGTAGTGGAGTAGCTTGTTTGGAGCTTTGTTGTTCTTTTCTTTTCTTTTTTTTCTTTGCTTGTTTATCTTTATTGTTCGGGTTGGTCTTCTCGACCCCCCCTTATTTCTTTCCTTTTTAATAAAATTATCTTTATTGATCAAAAAAAATTCTCATCTCAAAGCAATGTTTCAATCAGGAGAAAAACCGAAACAATCTCAACTAGAACATTCATAGGAATTCCGAAACATTTTAATAACTATGTTGGGAGATTCTTTATAGAGCTTCCTTTTCTTCAAACAAAACCCAAATTTTGAATATTTTCAAACATCATATCCATCTTATTTTTATTAATGGAACTTTTGCAATTGTCCATCACCTTCAGAAGTCGTATGGGCCAAAAAGTATGAAAACAATAGATGCATGGTTAAGATTTCTTCTTGATAATTATAGTCAAAGCCTTATCCAAAAAAATTGGGGGGGAAAGTGAACAAATCATGTTGCTCCATTCAATCTCACCATCTCAATCCACGTCATATTTTGTCTTCCTCTCGCTCTGTAAGATTTCTTCTTGTGCATTTCATGTTATTTAAATTTTTGTCCATTCTTTTTTTTCCACAAAAATCACATCAATTCACCAAAAGTCGTGCCAAACTAGTTGGGCACATTCATCTTACCAAATAAACAACCAAAATGAATTGTCAACCTGTCATGGGAATAATATGCCACTAGCCATCACAAAACGCAACAAAACTCAATGGGCATTGCATGAAAACTCAACAATTAAAAAGGAAAAAATTTAAATCTTTTTTTTAAATATATAAGTAAAGAATTTATTAGAAGGTGGTCAAGAAAACCAACCAGAAGAACATGACAATAAAAAAATGCACCCAAAAAAACCACAAAACTGAAAGATACTACATATAAAGATAACTTCAAATCATCTGGTTGTCTACCCAAGTTGAGTAAATGAGGAAGAATTGAAGGTTTTGTGTGTTTGTGTGTGTGCTTCATAGGTAAATAATAAGATTCAAAAATCATAAATAAGGAAATTTACATAAAAATACTATAAATAAGGGAAAATTTAAATCATTGAGTTGTCGGCCCAAGTGAGCAAATTATCATCCAAAAGAAACCAAGGCAGGCTCCTCCCCCCTCTTTGTGAGCTTCACAAACCAGGGCTATTTTAATGGAAACCATATGAGGGGGAATTGCAGGTTGTGGAATGCATTAACCGTGAAAGAAAATATACAAGCGTGTATAGGTGCAAATATCAAATAGGTAACAAAGCACTAACTTGAATTATATCATCTTCTGTAATGTCCTTTCCGCTCATTCTATTATCCATGATTGCTGGAAATCAATTCGATAAGCTGTGATTTGAGGGAGAAAAGAATGACTATGGCATTGGAAATTGTTTCAAAGACAGAGGGGATGCAACTTTACCTACAAAGAAACAAGCAGTAACAGTAACTCATTATAAAAGCAGACATTGCAAATAAACTGATGAAAAATGTACATTTAGGTAGATAATTAATAGTGTGGATACCCGTGCTCGTATAAATATGCTGGTGGCTTAGACATGGTGCAAACAAATCCATTAATACTTGTCTGCAGAAACTAAACAACTCCCACCATAATAAAATAACACCAGATAATAGATTTTGGTAAAACATCAGCTATAAAAAAAAAATGAAAAATCCATTCATGAAAGAGAAATTGAAGAAAAGAAAGCTATCATCTTGATGTAACCATAAGCAGACAAGATAAGAACAACCTGATCCAGAGTGTCAAAGTTTGGGAACTTTTCCAGAAAGATTCTAAATACCTCCAAAGACTCTATCTCAATCTTCCCACTGCAAAATTTCAAAAGACCTTGGAAGTATGCTCAAATACAAGTTTATCTTTGAACATCCTAAAAGTAACTCAAACAACTCTAAGCTTCTAATATAGTAGAATCTCTTCAATCATTCAGTACTAGCTTACTGAATCTAACCAGCCATTTAACAGTGTCTTAATTCACCAAAGGAACAATGTCGCACAGAACTCGAAGTCGGAATCAATTTCCTGTATTATGAATTATTGAATAAGCATATAATATATACACAGCCATCTCATTCAAAAGTATTGATTAATACACATATTTTTTGCTCAAATCAAATGATCCAAGTATAACAAGCGAACATGTTTTACACAGTGTGGAAAATCAGTTGCGTATAAGGCATTAAAGAGAAAAGAAACCCATCACCAAGGGCCTCTTACTGTTCCAAAGAACACTTTTCACTAACTTGGAGGTCAGAAAACCACCTATAAACTCATTCAACAACTAAAAACCACCAGAAAACCAGATCGAACTCCAAATCCTAGTATCAAGTCAACATCTTGAAGCCACCATATTATTTGACCATACCATCTTAGACAAAGACTTGAAACCCCGCAAGACAGAAGAAGGCCACCCAAGAAACCAGATTAATTCAATGAAAAAATTTCCTCCCTCACCTTTTTCAGACCAAAGAAAACTAAAAAACCATAAAAACAAAATGGTTCTCAGCTGGAATAAATAGTGAAAACAGACAAGGGAAATGCACGTGTTTATAAATATAAGGAAGAAAAGAAAAAGCTAACACAACCACGGAAAATAATGAGGGAGTTGGGGTTTGGGGCTTGAAATAGAAATTTTTTGCCTACTTTCCACACAAATAAAAACCGGGAATTCTAAAGGTGAATCAGGAGTTCCATAATAGGATTACCTTCAATGTTGGGAAAGGAACTAGGATCAGATTTTGGAAGGACTGTATGTGCGGTAATTAAACCCTGAAATCCCAGTTTCCCGAGCTATATTCCATCTGATATTGTGGGGCTTCGGATTCGGGAGAAGCTTTAATGATTGGGAGGTAGATAAGAATGACCACTTAGCTAAGTAGTAAGACCTAGTGGAGGTTGTTCCCAAGGTCTTAGGTTCAAACCTCTTGAATCCCTTCTTATACTAATGTTAACTGTTAACCACTGACCCCACCAAGCCAAAAAAAAAAAAAAAGAATAACACATGAAGTTTATTTTGCAGCAATTTTCCACAGTCGAGGCACTGAACCCATTCAATTATGGTGATGATTCACAAAAATTGAAAACAAGAGCAATATGCAAAAAGGATTTATGTAAAAAGTAATATAGCACATTGCCATAGATTATGTAACACATCAAAAGGATCATCTATTACTATGTACCTTTCAAGAAAAGTAGACGTACACAAAAACGAAGCCCTGTCAGTTTTTTCATTGGAAAGTGACAAGAAACAAATAAACAAAGCAAACTGAAGAAAATATGAAAAGATTGATTAAAGAGTGGGAGAAAGAAGAAAAAAGTAACAAGAACGGGATAGTAGAAAGAGAAGACAGTTTTTCTGTTGCACAAATACATTCCCTCTCCTAAAAATGAAAGAGATAGAGAGGGGACTATTATTTTGTAGCACAAACATAACCCCTCTCCAAAAAACAAACAAAAAGAAAGAAGTAGAAGAAGAGAAGGAGGAGAAATTGAAAGGAAAAAAGTGAGGATTGTTTCCATGTTTCGCAGACAGCCCCTGACCAAAAAACAATAGTGCGAAAGGGTTGTTTCTATGTTGCACAAACAATCCCTTTGTTATACACAAGACAGGGGGATTGTTTCTCTGTTGCACACAAACCCTCTTATTAACAGGAAAAGGAAAAATGTAAAAAAGGGTACCTTAACTAGGGGCTTCAAAACTTTGATAGCTACAGCTACAAGACATAAATGACAGAGGGATATAGATTGAAAATAATTTATTCGAACTATTATAGGAGATTTACTTACGCGTAAAAGATACACTATATAAGTTGCATGCAATGCCTAGGCCAATGCTTTTACACCTAATACTTAGCCAATGCTTTTACACCTAATACTTAGCCATCAGGTGCACCTAAGCAATTGTGTGAGCAACAACCGCCTACGGAAACTCGCCTAGGTGCTTGGAGTTTTGGCTAGGTGTGAAGCTTAATCGCACTAGCAGACTCATTGAAAAGGTTTGTTCAAATCTAGAAGTGTTAATTCTAACATACCTTACTTAATCTTATTTTTAAGTATCCTACGTTCTTCTAGCTATGTTTTTTATCTTCTAATCATGTCCAGCCCTACACTGCAGATATTTTCTACTTTTTAACCTTGAAAATTCCTTAAAAATATAACTAGATTCTCACCCTAACTAACTGTGTCATATAATTGAACCCAAACACCTTGATCCTCAAACCTCTAACAACCATAAATAAATCAATATTATTTTGATTGTGGGACTGCATTGGTAACACTCCTTTGAAAGATATCCCTCTACATAATTGAAAGTTAAAAATGGAGTACGCATGGAATGGTGATTGGGCCACACTGAGTTTTGATTGAGTCACATGTAAATAACAAACAGGTTGAAGAGTTCTATTGTTCATGTTGTTTTTAATGAAGAAAGATTGTTATTTCATATATATCATCCTCGTCAAAAGCCAATGTTAACATCAAGCGTGATTCCATTTCAAAAAAATTCCTAAATTTCGTAGTAGAATAGCATTCAGGGTGGGAAAAAGGAACAGAGTTAGGTTTTGGGGCAATAAATGGTGCGGTTTATTGAAAATAAAAGACCAATATACCCTTCTCTACAATTGTCTTCTAAGAAAGGAAATTTAATCTCCGATGTCTCGGTCAATTCTGGTAAGGAGTTCTCATGGGACTTTGGCTTCATAAGGAATTTCAAGGATTGGAAATGTCAGGCGGTTACATCCTTGATTAACTTGATTTCCCTTGTTCGCATGAATTTTGAAGAAGAAGATCAAATGGTTTGGATAGCAAGTAGCAACAGAAAAATTTGTCTTAAATCTTATTATGAATTGTTTTTGCCTCAATCGTTTGCATCCCACCCTGAAAGCTCAATATGGGGATCAAAAGCTCCTTCCAGGATCTCTTTTTTCCATCTGAGTTGCATCTCTAAACAAAATCCTAACCATGGAACAGGTTATGGAAAGGGGAATCACCTTGGTGAACTTTTGTTGTCTCTACAAAAAGAGTGGGGAATCAACCACTCATCTTGTCATTCATTGTTCTATTGCCAATGAAATTTGGAGTTACTTCTTGTTCCTTTTTCATGTCTCTGGTGTTTTCCCAACTCCATTTTGTCCCTCTTTCAAGGTTGGAAAATTAAAATCCTTAAGATGCAAAGAAAGGATCTTGTGGTCTATCACCCCTTTTGCGGTATTGTGGGTAATCTAGAAAGAAAGAAACTCAAGAGCTTCCGAAGGAAAGGAGAAACCGGTGAAATAAATCATTATTAGCATTGTGAGGCTAATTTTACCCTTGACTTTGTTGTTGGATCTCTTTGTGTGAAGGCAGGCCTCTCGTTCTCCCCCTTTCTTTTCCATTCTTTAATAACTTGGAACTTCCAAGGGAAGGAACTTTCTGAAGTTATTTTTAGAATTGTGAGGCTGCTCTTCTTTTGGAGCAAGCAGACACAGAGTTTAAAGGGCTGTTCTTTGAACTTTGAAGATTTGCTGTTTAGATGGGATCTTCTGTGTAGAGGGTGATTATTTTGTTGTTGTTTGGGTGTTGCTTCTTTTTTCTTCTTCTCTTTTCTTCTTTGCTTTTGGCTTTGTTTCCTTCTCTTGATAAGCTGGCTTGTACTCTTCTTTGAGGACGTCTTGTCCTCTTTTAATAAGTTTGAGCTTATAAAAAAAAAATTGCTTAATCTATCAAAAAAACATGGAGAAAGATAAAAAATTATTTTGTAATCAAACTAACTCTTCAAGATTTTCTACTTAAATTAAAATAATAAGGATTTTGTCTTCTTTTTTTCCAATTTATTGGCATGAACAATTGTAAGGTTATGTTTGCAACTTTCTGTTGGAGTACAACAGATAACAAAGAATTCATTCCTATATAAAATGCAAAAGAACACTATGATAGTAACTCTATCTATGATTTGGGATAATTATAAACAATCCTCGAATTTGTCATTTAGTAAGCACTTCAAGATCCTCTATTTCAAATTATTGTCATTTAGAACACAATGTGATAGTAACTGTCTCTATGGTTTTATCGAATTAAAAACAAACCTCGAATTAGTCTCTCAGCTTCCTCCTGGAGCTCCTGATTGTTTGTCATTGAAGCCGAATATGAAGGAAACGAATCTACCCACCACTTTGGCAGCTTTGCCCCCGTTGAAGCATGTTTTCGTGATGGCGATAATGCCACCTCATTGGTTCTCACAGACACCGATGTCTCCTGGGCAGGAGAAAGAGGGTTAACTGGAAACCTAAAATTAAAATCCTTCTTCTTACCTTCTCTCTCCTTAAATCTCCTTTTCCCTACAACCACTTCTTTTCCCCCAAGACTTCGATCCCTCCTTCGAAAATAACTCTCTCCATAATCATAACCACCTTGAAACCGTAAAAATCCTAATTTCATAACGCGCTGATAGAAACGACAATTACGATACCCCAAAGAATCAAATTCGAAAGGAAATGAAGTGAGGATCGACGACAAGCAATAATAACCCTTCGATCGCTATCGATTGTAATAAGTGTCTTCAAATCCGTAAAAGCTTCTACACCTGATGAAACAAATCCGTTAAATCTCGATTTGTAGGAACTGAAAAACTCTCTCAGAGACAATGGAACTCGGTTAGATACGTCTTCGAAGTCGAACACCATCTCGATTCTTTGATCCGAAGAGGGTAAGGGTTTCGTGTTTTTCTTCGAATTACGACGTCGACGTAGAGAAGAAGAAGAGATTTCGAGTGTTGGAAGATTTGTATTGGTAGGGGTTCTTAGGTGATGATGTCGCCATTGATGACGAAGAGAACAAAGTGTTGAGGCTGAAGAACACAGAGTCAAGTTGAAGGCGTTCATTACATTACAGTTTGGAAATGTGGACCTTAGCTCTTCAAGCTAGTTGCCGTTCAGGTTCTATCGATACAGGTGAGGTGAGGTTTTGCTTTTAAAGGGTGAGTCCATGGTTTCAAAACTCGGTTTATCGTCTCGTCCGTGTCATGGACATAGTTTTTAAATTCGTCCGAGACCGAGACGTATCGCCCGAGTTAACTCGGTATCGCAGTTTAACAAGACTAACTCACAATGAGTCATGAGACGACCACGTATCATGAGGTATGCGAGTCGTCTCGGACGATATTTTTGCAAAACTCGGACGATACGAACGAGATATACGAGACATTACAGATTTTACGTTAACTCGCGAGACAAACGAGTTGTATCGAACGAAATTTTGAAAATCTCGTCCGAGTTTTATCGAATATTTTTGAAATTAGTGATGGACCAATAATGCACATTGAATCAACACCGTTAAATTGTGGGTCATTTTCCTAAATCGCAAATATAGGATGCTTCTCAACTACTAATTACTGATGTAATCGGATACTTAGGATTATAAATTACTATGATCCCCTCAATAGTAAGGCAATCAATGGGTCCAAAATCCGATAATTTCATATCTCGATCGAAGATTTGGGTTCTGAAAATAGTTTGGCTGTCAATGGATCCAAAATCCAATTTGTGCCTATTAGATAATTTCATACATGGATTAAAGATTTGAGTTCCAATAAAAATTAGATCCGATAAGAATTTGATGCAGTAACCTATCAGATGGAATATGGATCAATCGTGTCCCTATCCGATAAAATGTGAGAAAGTAGGTCAATTGTGTTACATAATTGTGAAGTTTCTTTGTATTTTATTTTTTGGAATGTTGTTTCTTTGTATTTTATATGTCAAATCATACTTATAATATGATGAAAATCAATTGAAACATATTTGGATCATATTAAGATCGAATAAAAACCAATTCCAATAAGGGTCGATCCAATTTTTATAATATCGATTTTTATATAATTGAAATTAGTGTTTTAATTGATATTTTTTATGGTAAATTTGGTTCTCTTTAAATATTGTGTTTGGAAAACAAGTTTAGTACACTTGTGCAATGAAAATGAAACAACGTAACAATGTAAACATTTAATTTATTTATTTTGATATGTATATTATGAATTTTTTTTTAATTATATATATATATATATATATATATATATATATATATATATATATTCATTTTTTTAATAGGAATCAATTCTGAATTTTTCCTGAATTTTCAGATTTTTACAGATTTTTTAAATGGTTAAAAACCATTGTTTCAATGTGTAGACACCCCATTTTTGCACTCGCCTGATTAATCAACTCGTCAATCCGATTGCAATGATTCTCAATGATGGATGTGTATTCCATTACTTTATTTTGTTACCAGATGTGTTTCAGAAATCCGGATGAGGTATCTCGAATTGACAAAACCTTAGAAACCACGCTACGCTAGGAAAATACGACCCCAGAAACATAGAAATCATCATCTTGCAGACCAAAAAGAAATTTCACGATAAAAATCACTAAAAATGATCAAATTACCAAAATACCCCTAACATCAAAACAACCCTATAGCCTATGTTACGATTAGGAAAACTCATTCAAACACATAAAACAACAAATCGAAATTAAATAAATCATTTCGCCAGTTTTCACAGAATTTGACAAAATTACGAATATGCCCCTCATAAAGTTCACAATCATTTCACATGAAAATTTTCATAAATGACACAAACCAACATTCTCATTAAATTCCTTACGATAAACCGATTCTAAAACATCCTAGAACATTAAAAATCGATTTGAAACGTGAAAAGTCCTCTCTGGGGGCAAAACGGTAATTTCACAATTTTCATAATTAAAAAATTCGAAATTAATAAATAAAACATTAAATAATTAAAGTAAAACATTAATGAAATTAATTTAAAATTTTGAACATAAAAAATCGATCAATCGAACTTTCGGGTAAAATTGTTGAGGGTTCGTGGGATATTTCTTTAAGGACCCCTCCATTTGGGGGTCCAAAGAATTAAAGATATTTTAGAGGGGGGTGCTCCAAAAATTAAAAGTAAATCAAGCAAGACTGAAGTCCAGGTATTAAAGTCAATCAAGTGGAACTGAAGTCAAAATTAAAGTAAATTAAGCAAGACTAAAGTCAAGATATTAAAAGTCAATCAATTAAGACTAAAGTCAAAACATTAAAAGTTAATCAAATAAGACCAAAAGTCATAATAGAATTATAATTAATTAATAACTCTATCTAATAGAGTTCTAACTTAAAAACAATTCTACCTAAACAATTCTAATTAAAATACAACTCTACCTAAAACAATTTTAACTAAAACACAACTCTAATTAAAAGAACTCTAATTAAATACTAACTCTATCCAAATCAACCCTAAAAAAAATCTATAAATAGAGGTCCTCACACCCTATTTTCGTATCAAATTATAAACCCTGAGAGAAGTAGGTCTAGAAGCTCCCCTAGCCCCTGAAAGCGCCCTCGATCCGCGGGGTGCGCGGATCCACTTTTGACTCTTGAGGTTTGGGAGTCGCCACCTAGTTATTGTGGTCTAGGAACCAAACTGACTCTAACATGGATAAAAAGAACTAATCTACCACAAAAAATCTGAATTCGGGGATCATGTTACGGGGTTAGAAGGTGTTAGGCACCAACCCCGCCCGGCCAAAGCCGGTCTCTACTAACTTCCCAAATATATCACATTGCTAAAAACCTAGATAAAAATAAAAAAATTACATACATTTCCGATAGCAAGGATTTTGTTCCCTCAGATCTGACAAAAAGAGCTCCTTGTACTGTACTCCCTTGCTTCGTTCTGTCTCCGGATTTGACTTCGGATCTCCTAGATCAAGGTATCTCCTTGTTTTTGGATCTGAACTCTTCAAGTTTGTTGCGGATTTGGGGGTGTTTTTGGAGGGATTTTAGGTGTTTTCTAGACTAAAATTGAAGGATGGATGTTAGGTAAGGAGTTGGGGCTCCAAAACTAGGGTTTATAGGGGGCTAAGGGAGCTTCTAGACCTACTTCTCTTAGGGTTTATCATTTGATACAAAAATAGGGTGTGAGCACCTCTATTTATAGATGTTTTTTAGGGTTGATTTGGATAGAGTTAGTGTTTAATTTGAGATCTTTTAATTAGAGTTGTGTTTTAGTTAAAATTGTTTTAGGTAGAATTGTGTTTTAATTAGAATTGTTTTAGGTAGAATTGTTTTTAAGTTAGAACTCTATTAGATAGAGTTATTATTTAATTAGAATTCTATTATGACTTTTGGTCTTATTTAATTGACTTTTAATGTTTTGACTTTAGTCTTAATTGATTGACTTTTAATATCTTGACTTCAGTCTTGCTTAATTGACTTTAATTTTGACTTCAGTCTCACTTAATTGACTTTAATACCTTGACTTCAGTCTTGCTTGATTGACTTTAAATTTTTGGAGAACCCCCCTCTAAAATATCTTTAATTCTTTGGACCCCCAAATGGAGGGGTCCTTAAAGAAATATCTCACGAACCCTCAACAATTTTGCTTGAGAGCCCGATTGATCGATTTCTTTGGTTCAAATTTCTAAATTAATTTCATCAATGTTTCACTTTAATTATTTAATATTTTATTTATTAATTTCGAATTTTTTAATTATGAAAATTATGAAATTACCGTTTTGCCCCCGGAGAGGACTTTTCACGTTTCAAGTCGATTTTTAATGTTCTAGGATGTTTTAGAATCGATTTTTCATAAGTAATTCAATGAGAATGTTGGTTTGTGTCATTTATGAAAATTTTTATGTGAAATGATTGTGAACTTTATGAGGGGCATTTTCGTAATTTTGTCAAATTCTGTTAAAATTGGTGAAATGATTTATTTAGTTTCGATTTATTATTTTATGTGTTTGAATGGGTTTTCCTAAGCGTAATGTAGGCTCTAGGGTTATTTTGAGGTTAGGGGTATTTTGGTAATTCGGTCAATTTTTAGTGATTTTTATCGTGAAGCTTCTTTTTGGTCTACAAGATGATGATTTCTATGTTTCTGGAGTCGTATTTTCCTAGCGTAACGTGGTTTCTAAGGTTTTGTTAGTTTGAGATACCTCATCCGGATTTCTGAAACACATCTTGTAACAAAATAAAGCAATGGAATACACATCCATCATTGGGAATCATTGCGATCGGGTTGACATGTTGATTAATCAGGCGGATGCAAAAATGGGGTGTCTACAGCCCCCCATAAACCTTGGTTTTGGAGCCCCAACTCCTTACCTAACCTCTCCACTTCAATTTTAGTCTAGAAAACTCCTAAAATCCCTCTAAAAACACCCCTAAATCCGTAACAAACTTGAAGAGTTCAGATTCAGAAACAAGGAGATACCTTGATCTAGGAGATCCGAAGTCAAATCCGGAGACAGAACGAAGTAAGGGAGTCCAGTACAAGGAGCTCTTTTTGTCAGATCTGAGGGAGCAAAATCCTTGCTATCGGAAACGTATGAAATTTGTATTTTTATCTAGGTTTTAGCAATGTGATATATTTGGGAAGTTAGTAGAGACCGGCTTTGGCCGGGCGGGGTTGGTGCCTAACACCTTCCAACCCCGTAACATGATCCCCGAATTCAGATTTTTTATGGTAGATTAGTTCTTTTTATCCATGTTAGAGTCAGTTTGGTTCCTAGACCACAATAACTAGGTGGCGACTCCCAAACCTCAAGGGTCAAAAGCGGATCCGCGCACCCTGCGGATTGAGGGCGCTTTCACAATGTCGAACGAGACGACTCGACGAGACGTATCGTCGGAGTCAACTCGGTATCAAAGGTGAACGAGACGATACGGAATACCGAATTTAAAAACCATGGTCATGGAAAGGGTGTATAAAATGAGTCAGATTTTATCTGAAATCCGAGCTGGTTTCGGTGCTTGGACTAGATCCGAAACAAAATATGGGTTGGATATGACTTGAAGTGCCATGATCGAATCCATCAATATATCCGCGTAAATGTGAATTACATATTATTTTTAAATTTTTCAAGATACCATTTCTACTATTTTAATATAACATAAATTCTTATAAAATCAAATGATTATAAAAGGTAAAATAGAATTATAACAATCAACAAATAAGTATAGAAGAAAAAATGTTTAATTATTCAGAATTATCCAAACTGATCCAACCTGAATCAAGCAATTTGGTCGAGTCGAATATGGATTAAGTGAAATCAAAATTGTTCGGATATGATTTAGCTAGTAGGATTCAAGACAAGTTCAGATATGGATCTAGATAAAGAAATTTGGATCTGGATATGGCTATACTCATATTTGAGCTGAATCTGACCGATTTTAAGCTCTACATGGAGGCCAAGTTCTCTCAGACAAGTTAACTCACTTGGAACGAGATAAATCATTTAACTCGGTTTAGAATGATTTATTTTTATATATTTAAATAAAAATAATTATAAATTTTTCAATAAAATAAGGTAGATTAGAAAATGTTTAGTCATAAAGTCATGTTTTATTAATGAGGGATTCTACTGCCACACCAACTTTTGCCAATGCCAGCCCAATTCATATGCACAGACCAAAAAATTAGCACACATCTTGGGGTGCCATTAGTAAAAGTCATTATGGCAATGGAAGCTCTATTTATTTATATAACAAAAATTTAATTCTAAAAAAAAAAAATAATCAAAATATACAAAAATCCTTGTTGACTCAGATGAGTTTTACTAAATCAACCAAGATTTTCAAAATATCATATGAGTCATCTCGTTTATCTCGCAAGATGATGTGGATTCTGAGACGTCGTGTAAATAAGTCTCGGACAAGATTTAAAACCAGTAGGGTGGCAAGTAATGGCAATTGGAATGTGTAAACGCACATATATTACAAAAAATTAGGATTTATGTGTGATTAATTTATCATATTGAATGTTAAAAAGAACATCTTATTTATTTTAATATATATATACCCTTGTTGATTTCCCTTATTCATTTCCATTGTGATAAAAAGGAAGCGCGTGATTGTGAGAGTTAGCAATTCCTTGAAGGTGACCCAGGGGTATTTTTTTGGTAAAAAGGGAATATGTCAAGGTGATCCTCTATCCCCTTATGTGTTCAATATTGTAATAAAAGCATTTTCTTCTTTGGTCTAAGAAAGAGTAGAGTTAAATCTATCCAAGTTCCTTCTAGCCAAAGTGTTTTAAGTATTTCCCATCAAATATTTGCGGATGATGTCCTATTATTTTCTCAAAATGATTTGGCATCAATCAAATCTATTTGGGAAGTTAATTCATTTTTTGAGATGTCCATGCTCCAAGTCAATGTTGAGAAAAGTACATTCTTCTTTAGTAAATCATGTTCGGATAATGAGGCTTATGTTGGGTATCATGGATTCACAAAGGGCAAGCTTCCAGGAAATTATTTGTGTCTTCCTTTTTTTCCTCTAGGCTTACTCACTCAACTGTCCAACATTTAATAAACAAATATACAAAGGATTGAAGAGTGAAAAAATCAAATTCTTTTTTATGTGGCTCAAGTTGAATTAATAAAATAAATTTTATCCAATTTTCAACTTTATTGATCAGCTTCTTTCAACATTTAAGTTAGTATTCTTAAAAAATTGAGTCCATTCTTTCTAAGTTTTTTTGGAGTGGTCCCTCTCTTGATCGGCCTTTCTATATTGTTCGTTGGAATAAAATATGTACTCCTTTAAAAACTAGTAGTTTTGGCATTAAAAGATAGAAGGTTAGAACAAATTACGTATGAGGAAACTGTTCTAGAACTTGATTAGAGGAAGTTTATGTGAGCCAAGTAGATGGTTTTGAGATAAACTGGGAGGAGTGATATATGGTCTTGTCAAGCTCCACACAACACCTCTTGTATGGAGGGAAATTTTAAAAGCTCGAGAATCTGTGATGAAGAATATTAGAATCTTGGTAAGTAAGGCTTTTACTTTAATGTGAAGAAACCCTTTGATTGATGGAAAATCTCTTATTGGAAAGTTAGGTAACATAATCATTCATCAATTTGGATACTAGAGTTAATGAATTATTTGAAGCAAATTTTTGGAACCTATCGTTTTCTTACAATCAAAGAATGATGGAAGTGGTAAACTAAGTGAATTCTCAGGTGATCCCTAAAAAGGTGATGGAGGATAAAATAGTATGGATAATTAGCATAAATGAGAGATTGTCCTTAAAAAAATTACTTATTTGAGACTAATTGGGGTGAGAAACAATGTGGCATGGAGGTGTATCATCTGGAATAAATATAGAGTGCTTTGATATTTTTATAATATGTTGGAGATCCAGAAAAAAAAAAAGCTTCCAACCATCAAAAATTTACAACAAAAAAAAAAATAAAGATTTCATATGCCATCCAAATCTATGCTTTAAAGATATGGAGTCTAATAACCATTTACTTTTTGTATGTGATTATATTGGTTAGGTGTGGAAAACAATTATTTTCAAAGTTTAGAATAAATTGAATGGATATAGGATCTGTAGACATGAGATTTTACTACTTGAATTTGAAGTCACCACCATTCTTTTTTAGAAAAAATTGTAAATGGGCACTCGAAAAGTAATTTTGAAAAATCGTTTTGTTCGTAGTGACTGTGGCGCCCCGCCGAACACTAACACAAATCCCCATGTCAGATCTCGAGGTACTAGGTGGCACCTTGAAATTTCGGCATGGTCTCCTCTGTTTATGTTAGCATTCCAAGGCGTTTAATCAGCACTTGATAAACGACATACAATCCTGCATACAGATACAAAATATAATACTAGCGGAAGCCTATATAAGTCTAATAACGTACGAAAGATCAGAGTGCGGAAGAATAACCAGGATACAGGATTATACAAAATTTCTCACTCTAACAGAAATCCTAACACTCAGAACAACATGTATAACACTCTCGGATAAATCGACACCACTAGGGGTAATAACCCCAATACTCACCAAGTGACGAACTCTGACTGTCTATCTGACCCACCAGATGATTCTCACTCGTGCTCTATATCTGCCTCGCCAAACTTCGGATCTGAAACTAAAAAAATGGAGAAAGAAAGGGTGAGTAACAATGGTTACCCAATAGGGAAACAAACAATTTCTGCCAATAACCCCTCCTGACATGAACGAATAAGCATACTGAATCATTTTAAAATAATCAAAGTTTTACAGAAGAAATTACGATTAACTGGTACATATAGTCAGGGATGAACAACTAAACATTTTAAAACTCACATTACATCGATCAGCAGTACTCACTATAACATTATCTTTTTATACAAATCTAATTGATCAAAGGAAAATAATAAACATGAATTTCATTTTATATATCAAAATAAACAACAGATACATAATACACAATGGTGGAGTATTGGAATTAGAGTGTTGGGATTCACGACTGGATGGCTCCCAGTCGGGACATGATGTTACAATTTCTCTCTGGCTTTTAGTTCTTGATTTTGTGGCCGGCGCTGCACTTACCACGCTTGGTTGACCATTTATCCGGCTCAGGCTGGCCGTTTGACGTGACTGTAAGCAATGGGTCTCTTTTCGATGTGTCAGAACGTTCGACTACTATAGATTGTTAGTGATCACTGACCAATCATCTTCGTCTATGCCTATCAGGCGTGCATGTGATTCCCAAATATACAAACCATTCGTATACGACCACCTTTACATTACAAGTTCACTGGTAAAGATAGAGAGGAATATCCCAGATTTCAGTTGTGACTCCACTCTCATACGCGTCCCATACCACGTATGAGCTTGGTGGCCCCTACCGTACATCCCAGGATAGTACACCACTCCGGATGATATGACGCACTATCCCTTCAGGCATTCACAAACTCTTTAACAGCTCACAAAATAGCTACATATATATATTATTTTCATTTGAAAACGAAAGAGAAATTAACCATACAAGGTTGAGAATAGATATCTAGTTTCCTACCATGCAAGTGTGGCCACCCGACCTAAAATAAATAACAAAACGGAAATGTAAACAGCGCCTCGCGCTAACAGAAATTTAAATAAACATGCAACCAACAATATTATCCCTGGATATCTGTTCACCAACTTATACACAACACAACAACGTAAAATGCAGACATCACCCCTCGGGTGTGACTCTGACATTTTACCGTTTCATACCCTTTTTCCCTTTTTCTAATTTTTACAGTTTTCAATCTCTTCAATAAAACATCCATTTTCTGATATTCATCAACTTAATATGAGTTCATTGAATATTAAATCACATTTTACAACTAAAGAATTTATTTTTTATCAATAATATTGAAAAAGAATACAAATTTTATATCAAAAAGCGGTCCGAGCAGTGCACAAGACCCAATTTATGGAAATAACCCGTTAAAATACCCTACCCACATATAATTTATTAAAAATACAATTAAACATATCAAACATGCAATTTTATGCGTGAATTTTTGAAATAACAAAAGAGTTCTATATTTTAAAAATACATCCAAATTTTTCCAATATAATCTTAAATGCAATTTTCACAATCTACGATTACTAATAGAAATTGAGAGTTCCTTACAATGTCTAGGCAAAAGGATCGAAGCGTATGCACGGAAATCGAGGCGATCGGCACGGGAATCGAGACAAACCAAACTTCGAAGTGGCTGATTTTTAAATCTGGCCTGGTGGTTTTGAAGATCTCGATGTGCTCGTCTCTTCTCCCTTCTACGGCGAAAGACAGTTTGACCCTGAAACAAATGAAAATCGAGATCGAAGTTACGAAATCTCCATATAAAAATACGACTGATTTTTTATTATACGAGGTGGAAAAGATGAGAAAACAGAAGGAATTTGGGTGGGTTATGTAGAGAATAAGGCTGCAGACTTTTCTCTCTTCTGCGTCGGAAGACGATTTGACCCCGAAACGAACGAAATCCGAGGTCAAAGTTTCGAAATTTCCGTATCCAAATACGGCTGATTTTTGATGATATTGAATAAAAAAGAAAGTGAAATGGAAAGAGGATGGGTGGGTTTTGTAGAGAACGCAGCTGCGGATCTTTTTCTCTTCTGCGACGATTGTCTAAAGTGGACCGTTTGCGAAAAATCTAAGATGGAAGATCTGAAGAAAAATGATTTTTTTTTGTTTATTATGTCGCGCGGCTGTATTGACGAGTTGGGGAAGATGGCATATAAAAAAAATTAAAAATATTATTTAAATAAAATGTGGGACGAATTCGGTATTTTTTCAATTGTTTCGATCGACGATAATTTGGCCATTCAGACTCCAAAACTGACGAATAAATACTTTATTTCGCCTAATTTTTTGTTCCGGATCTAATGGTGTAGTCAATTTCTACAAATCTTATCTCTAACATAAATTTACATTTTTGACCTGAGGTGACCCCTAAACTTGATGTCGTTTTCATTTTTGACGATAATTCGACTTTCTGATCTCCAAAAATGACAAATAAATAGTCCACGTTGTAGACACCCCATTTTTGCATCCGCCTGATTAATCAAGTCGTCAACCCGATCGCAAAGGTTCCCAATGATGGATGTCTATTCCAATGCTTTATTTTGTTACTAGATATGTTTCAGAAATCCGGATGAGGTATCTCGAACTGACAAAACTTAGAAACCACGCTACGCTAGGAAAATACGACCCCAGAAATATAGAAATCATCATCTTGCAAACCAAAAAGAAGCTTCACGATAAAAATCACTAAAAATGATTAAATTGCCAAAATACCCCTAACCTCAAAACAACCTTAGAGCCTACATTACGCTTAGGAAAATCCGTTCAAACACATAAAACAACAAATCGAAACCAAGTAAACCACTTCGTCAATTTTCACAAAATTTGACAAAATTACGAAAATACCCCTCATAAAGTTCACGATCATTTCATACAAAAAACTTCATAAATGACAAAAACCAACATTCCCATTGAATTCCTTACGAAAAACTGATTCCAAAATATCCTGGAACATTGAAAAATGACTTAAAACGTAAAAATCCTCTCCGAGGGCAAAACGGTAATTTCACAATTTTCATAATTAAAAAATTCGAAATTAATAAATAAAATATTAAATAATTAAAGTGAAACATTAATGAAATTAATTTAAAAAGTTGAACCTAAAAAATCGATTAATTGGACTCTCAGGCAAAATTGTTGAGGGTTCGTGGGATATTTCTTTAAGGACCCCTCCATTTGGGGGTCTAAAGAATTAAAGATATAATAAAAGGGGGTTCTCCAAAAATTAAAAGTAAATCAAGCAAGACTGAAGTCAAGGTATTAAAGTCAATCAAGTGAGACTGAAGTCAAAATTAAAGTCAATCAAGCAAGACTGAAGTCAAGGTACTAATCGAGTCAATCTCATAAGACTAAGGTCAAAACCCTAAATCAAAACCCTAATCTAAATTAATCAAGTCAATCTCATAAGACTAAGGTCAAAACCCTAAATCCAAACCCTAATCTAAAACTAATCAAGTCAATCTCATAAGACTAAAGTCAAAACCCTAAAACCCTAAAGACTAAGTCAAAACCCTAATTGAAACCCTAAAAGAAATCCTAATCAAACCCTAAATGCTTCTAAAAAACTTTATAAATAGGAGCCTCCACACCCTATTTTCGTATCAAAGAAGAAACCCTAGAAAAAGTAGGTGAAGAAGCCTCCACAACCTCCCTAAAACCCTAATTTTGGAGTCCCAACTCCTTCCCTAACACCCCTACTCCGATTTTAGCCTAAAAAACATCCAAAAACCTTTCAAAAACACCCAAAAAATCCACCACAAATTCAAAGCATCCAGATCCAAGAAAGAGACACCTTACCTCGGAGATCAGAAATCAGATCCGGAGACAAAACGAAGCAAGGAGTACGGTACAAGGAACTGCTTTTCAGATCTGAGGGAATAGTACTTTTGCAGATCCAAGGTAAGGTTTTTTATTATTTTTTTAATCTAGGTTTATCATTAGCAATGTAGATCTATTTGGGATAAGTAGAGACCGGCATTGGCCGGGCGGGGTTGGTGCCTAACACCTTCCAACCCCGTAACATGATTCCCGGATTCAGATTTCTATAGTAGATTAGTTCTTTTTATCCATTGTAGGGTCAATTTGGTTCCTAGACCGTAATAACTAGGTGGCGACTCCCAAACCTCAAGGGTCAAAAGCGGATCCGCGCACCCCGCGGATCGAGGGCGCTTTCACACGTTCAATAATTTTTCGTTACGAATCTAATGATGTAATTGAATCTTAAAAATTCTTGCTCTAACAAAAAGTCACTGTTTTAGCCTGGTCCGATCCGGTAATCGAGGATTTTGCAACTTTTATATTCGGACTCGCATTTGAACGTGCTTACAGGCTAAACTATGTTTTTTGATCATTTTGAATCTAATGGTAAGGTCAGATTCCATTAAAAATTATCAGAAACATCCTAAAATTTTACCCCTAAGTCCCTCTTTTAAGATTTTTCTCAAAATTTCACTATTTATTTTTCCTCGAGATACAAATCAGAAATTCGGGATTTTACAGTGACTCTCATACGGATAACGATTATTGGTCCACCCAAGATCTAGGTAAGGGGGTCCATGTTAGGGAATAGGAAAGGTATTAGGTACCATATTCCCTCTACCATTGGTAAAAACCTCGGATTTGGTCAATTAAGAAAATGAATAAAAGAAGTTGGAAAAATCTAATTTATGTCCTTGAGTGAGAGGGACTTTGATTTCGGTATAAATCAAAGAAAGCTTCATTATTGAGAAAGTGACTCTATCATAGTCCATATCTTTGGACATCTTAAAAATGTAAACTTTTTGGTCAAGGGCCCATTTTCATAAGGAAATGGCCCAAGGCCTTAGTCTCAAAGCACTTTTGTGGTGTGTATACTTGTACAGGGACTTTTAAGGAATATTTTGAAAAGGTTTTCAACCCATACCCTTTCAACTAAGTCAAAGTCCAATCTACCGGAAGTAAGGGAGGGCACACATTACATCTTAAAAATGATCTAAAATGATAATAAAGTAAAAGAGATGAGATAAGTAGAAAAGAAAAAGTTATAGAAGGATGATAAATGGGGAGAGAATTATTTTCCTTTTTCATAGTCCTCACCCTACCTTGTTCTTGACTTGACTTTCTCCTTTTCCTTCGAGAGATGAGTCTTCTTTGACTTTGTATTTTTTAACTTTAAAAGTGAAAATATAAAGGGCTGTAGTGTATGGATTGAGGTTGTAAATGAGTTTGACCTTAAAAGATTAAGTAGGGACTTATGGGAATTGAGTGGGAGTTGGGAAGTGAGAGAATTTTTTAGAATAGTAAGAGAAAGAGAGTGTTGGGGAAGTTGAAGCTTGATAGGAGAGTTCAAGTCTTGGGGGGATGTGGTGAGAATGGGAGGATTTTATAGGACTTTGAAGATAGCTTTTAGGGATAAAATGGGTGAAAATGTGAAAATAGGTAGAATGGTATGAGGTTTGTGAATGGGATATGTGTAAATTAAGGGTTGCGGAAAGGTATTTCTAAAATGGGTGTAAATTAGTTGCTTGTGATCCAAATGGGTTGGATCTTGCAACCCATTTGGGTTGAATGTTAGGTGAGTCGAATGGAGTGGGTTTTGATTAGAATAATGGGGGTGTAAGAAGGTGGTTGTTAATTTTTTTTTTAGGGTGGAGGAAATGGTGACATGTATCAAAGAGGTGTGGGGATGTGTGTTAGGTGAGTTAATTAGGGAGAAGGGGTGTGGGGGTGGTTTGTGATGAGGAATTTGGAAAGAATAATGGGGGTAGGTTGAGATGTGAGTAGGTTGGGTTTTTTAGAGAAAGGTGATGGGATTGGTAAATGAATTAGGGATGTGGGTTGAGGTGATGACATGTGTCTCATTGTGATGATCATTGGGAAGATTTGGGCTTAGGTTTTGGGTTGAGAGGTGAGATGGTTTAAGGCTAATGGGCTAAAGGATTATGTTGTATTTGGTAGGTTAAGGTATATGTAGGATTGGGTTGGGTTGAGAGATGATGTGGTGGTAACACAAAAAAGGAAGGAATTCTTAACCAGTGGGCCAAACAAAAGGGGCCCTAGGACATTTATTTGAAAAAAATATACAAGTTTTTTGGCCCAAGGCTTGGGCCTTGGGGCCCATTCCAATTTTCACAAATTTTTGGGCCCTTTGCATTGAGAGCCCATTCAAATTTGGGTGTCTACAGGATTAGTTGAAAAAGAGATCATTGTTTTGAAAAGAGTTTGATTACCTAGTATATAAGGTAGAGTTTGGACCAAATTCTAGCCCTACTGTTCTCCTTCATTTTGATCCATTCATGAGTTATAATGTGGGGTGTTTCTCTTTTGTTATTCGGGAGTTGCAAATTTGACAGAGTTTTCCCTTAATATTTTCTTCTTCTTTATTTTTCCTGGTTTTTCCTCTTTATAGACTCATAAGGAATCAATTACAAAGAATTTTTTTAAAAAATGAACTGTTGATCTTTTTTTTATTAGAGCGGTCACTCTTAGATCAGAGCGATTTCTAAACGAATTGGTTGCTCTTGAAGCGATCAGATATCTAGCTTTTATAAATTTTCTTGGGATTTCTTTGCTATTTTGCTTGTATACATCTTGATGAAAAAAATGAGACTTATTTTAGACTCAAACCTTGGTAAGCCAAAAGCATTATACAACACCTACATGTAACAAGATTTAAGTAAAGGTTGAAAATCTATGAGGGATTACATTCCAACTCAATTTAACCTCAAGGTACCTACGGTGCAGATCAACTTAGATTGAGTGAGCTGAGTTGGTTACTTTTTTATAATAAGAAAATAGATGGTTGGGCTGAGTTCAACCATGTTCCCAATGGGATTAGGAAAGTATCCCAAGAATCTAGGGATAGTTAGACATGTCAATCATGTACTTACCAAGTAGATAAATTTTATCTTGTTACGATTTTCCCTTAACGAAGTAGAAGATTTAGGAGAAGGTCGTCGAGAATCTCCTTAAGGAAGGAAATGGGTGACATGTCAAGGAAAATGGTTAACGAAAGCAATTAGATTATAAATAAAGAAAAATGCCATATAGGAAAGTATTTTGTGGTGGTGGTTCAATCTTATAACCAATAATTTCTACAATTTTGATACTAACTTGAGCTTTGGAAGGTATTTGATAGGTACCACACCAATATCCCAACTCAACGAAAGGAGATAGATTCACAATTAAAGCTTACGTTGAGGTGTTCGAGGTAAATTCATGTAAAAAATCTTACATCTTTGGCACCGTCCATGAGAACTATTACTCAAACGTTGTTGATTATGAGAACAATGGTGGTCAGAACTGTGAGATCTGGGGTGATAAGCCAGCAAGGGCAAGCCAACCTTGAGAATGTCAAAATAATACAAATGGTAAAACTAATGAAAAAGCAAGAGGATATATAGTATGTGATTGAGAACAAGACCAAAGATAACAAAAACTTGAGGTAGCACTTAAAAGAACAACAACGAGAGAAAGTGGCCCATGTGCCATCATAGGGGAATGAACAAAAGGGTGGTAGAAGTGTTTGCATTTTTACAATTTTCAATCTTTCAAATACAATATTCATTTTTCGATATTCATCAACTCAATATGAGTTCATTGAATATTAAATCATTTTTAAAATTTTGAAATTTATTTTTATCAATTAAATTGAAAAATTATAAAACTTGGATCAAAACGGGGTCCGAGCAGTGCACGGAACCTAACTGGTAGAAATAACCCGGTGAAATGTCCTATCCAGGTATAATTTGTTATAAAACACAATTAAACCCATTAAACATGGAGATCTTGACATGAATTTGAAACAATAAAAAAAATTCTACATTTTTTAAATACATTATATATTTTCGTTAAAAACCCTAAATGTAATTTTCATACTTTACGATTACTAATATAAATTAAGAGTCCTTTACCAATCTCTATGCGATAGAATTAAAGCACGTGCACAGAAATTGAGACAATTATCGTGAAAATCGAGGCGGATCTAACGTCGAGAGAACTAATTTTTAAATCGAGTCGGGTGATTTTGAAAATGTCGATAACGTTGGCATGTTTCCCTTCTACAACGAAGACGATTTGGGCTCGAAGTAAATGAAATCTAAAGTTGAAAGGTTGAAATCCCCGTTATACTTTTGATGATTTTTCGATGAAACATGAAGAAATAGAAAAGAAAAAGGTGAGGGTTTATAGAGTTCGACGCTGTAGACGTTTTTCCCTTCTTCGTCCAACGTTGACGGCATCCCGTTTGCTATTTATCGACGGCAACAAATCGTTGAAAATCAACGTTTTCTTTTTAAAAAATGTTAGCTGGTTTTTATGCATTGGAAATATAATGAATAGTGATTTTCATTTAAAAATTCTTTATATAAGTTGATGGGATGAAATTGGTATTTTCGACATTGTTTCATTTGACGATAACTCAATCATCTAAATTTCAAAAATGACGAGTGAATACTCTATTTTCTATAATTTTTTGTTATGAATATAATGACGTGGTCAGATTCTATAAATTATATCTCTAACAAAAATGCATTTTTTCGGTTCGGTTAGAACCAAAATTGATATTATTTTCGTTTTTTTACGATAATTCGACTTTTTAGACTCCAAAAATGATGAGTAAATACTTCATTTTCTATAACTTTTCATTGAAAACCTAATGATGCGATCAAAATTTTAAAATTCTTGATTTAGTAAAAATTCATTTTTTTAGCCTAGTCCGACTTGAAAATCGAGGATTTTACAATTTTTTTGTTCGAACTCGTATTTGAGCGCATTTATACGGTAAAGTATGTTTTCCATTCATTTTGAATCTAATGGTGAGGTCAAATTTCATTAAAAATGATCAAAAAAATCCTAACGTTTTACCCTAAGTCCTATTTTTAGAATTTTTCAAAGTTCTATTATTTGTTTTTCCTAAATATACGAATAAAAAACTTAGAATTTTACATACTGACTAAGAAATTGCTTCAAAGGAGTCTTCTAACTTACATATTCATTAAAATGCATTCATATTTTCATTGTGTTGAGTCATAGACATTCATGTCCAAAATTGATCTTTCAAAAACATCGATACCCATTTTTGTCTAATTTTGTATAAGGACTAAAGTCATTCATTATCTTACAATGCGAAATCTTCAATCATTTCTTCCCATGCCTTCTAAAACTCTTCTACTTTTAATTAGTCATATAATCTTTTTCAACTTAGAAATTATAGCTTACATTCCTTGTAAGCACCCAATTTTTTGAAAACTTTATTTATTATGTGCCATAAGCATAGACGATGTCGAGCTATAGGGAATACGTCAAACATGGTTCCTTGACTAGATTTGCATTGATCAATAATTATTACATTAAGTGGTCAGCTTGACAGGCATGATAATCAAACGATAAATAACTATACATAACTTTCCATTCATTTATAAGAGAAAGTAACCCACAACCCAACAAAATTGATTATTCATGATGATTGACTTTGATAAAGGGTGCAAATGGTATGTTATATCTATTTATTATATACATTGTATCAAATGAAATGACATCACCAAAATATTGATAAGATGCCTAAGATCTTGCATCAGCCTAAAATACATGCCTTAGACGTCTCTCTCTATCAATATCCATCAAATGGTAGAAATTTGAATTTTGTTTTTGCATACGCATAAAAAATTGTCAAATTGATTTAACATCACCTTTACCAAGTCTCAAATGCCTTTCACCATCGACATAATTTCTAGCATCTCTTTCACTGAATAATAAATTATCGACTTCCCCCACTTATGTAACAAATGGAATGAAGGATTTGCATATTGATATCCCAACCATATCATTCAATTTGAGTTGTTTTTTGACCCGTTCATTCAATAATTTATTATAGTTAAAAAATCTCGACTTTCTTGAACTAATGAAATGATTATGATCGAGATTAACTGTTGTTAAATGTCATAAACCATCTTTTTATCGTTTCACATTAACCCTAACCTGACATCATTTTCTTGATGATACTTGTGTTGAATTTGTACAATTGATTGGCAAATCATATTTACCTTCCCTAACGCAACTTATGGTGTATTTGTTCACTTTTTTGGTGACTTCATCTTTGCACAAGCTTTTATATTTAATACCAAATCTTATAGTATTAGCATAGGTTTTACAATACTTGTAGGCATTATCCATTGAATCTCCTTTTTTCGGCTTCATATCAATTTCACCTAAATTGTATACAATTTCTTCTAATCCATTCATTTATTTTTCTTTCCATTTACGTTAAAAAATAATTATTCCATATCCTATATTTCAAATAAAAGAAATATTATAAATATTTAATAAGAAATATTGGGTTCATATCATATAAAATGATTCTATCCATTCATAGCTCTACAATCTATATTACAAAAATGAAATATTAAATTTTGTGACAAAAAAAATATAAATTTTTGGGACAAAATCAAAAGTGTACACCTATAAAAAGTAATAGTTTGTAAAACTACATGCCTACATCCTCTTTTTTACTCACAAGTATTCTCACATCTATAACTTGTTTGACAGAAACAACTTCATTTTTTGTTGGGTCAAATAATAACAAATGGGCTTGTATCTTTCTTTCATTTATTGAGATACATTTGATAATGCAAGACGTGGATTTCAATGTTACAAAACAAGAAATGCGAGGTGTCATCTTAAATGTTAAAATTTTCACGTTCAAATGGACATAAATATTGTCAATAATTCTGTATCCAAATAATACTTTATTATACATAGGGTGAGATATTATTTACATATTAAAAATGCCCAATCACCTATTGTTACATAAAAAAATAAAAATAAAATGGGAAAATCTTATAAGAATTGAGAATGGTGTGGAATGTTCAACCATTATTGGATAATTTTCTCTTACATTTATACTCAAATATTACAACTGATTTTCTGTTCTGAATAATTTGTAAGGCATGAGATGTTTCATATTAAAAATGCCCAATCACCTAAGTCAATCGATTTTTTTTTGTGAGAACGTTTCAGATTTGGAAGAGAAAAAACTAAAATGGTAACTTAACAATAAAACATAGAAAACATGTGCACAACTGAGTTAGAAAAAGCTTGACCTACCTTTTGTTGTTCATCATTCGGTGCAGAAAAATCCATCAAGCAAGCCGATTGAAGAGTATGTGTTGACGAGGTAGGTTAATGGAGTGGAGGAGCAAAACTTGTAAATGATTTTAAAGCTGTTGTAAGAGCAAGTGTACAATCCCAAATTTTTTATTCGTATCTCGAGGAAGAAAAAATAGTAGAAGTTTGATAAACTCCTGAAAGTGAGACTTAGAATAAAACTTTAGGATTTTGTTCTAATCATTTTTAATAAAATTTGATCACACCATTGGATTAAAAAATGGTCGAAAAACATACTTTAGCCTATAAGCAAGCTCAAATGTGAGTTCGAACAGAAAAATGATAAAATCCTCGATTTTCGAGTCAGACCAAGCTCAAATAATGAATTTTTTCTAGAGTAAATTTTTTTAAAAATTCGATCATACCATTGGGTTCGTAATGAAAAATTATTGAAAATTGACTATTTACTTATCATTTTTTTAGCCCAAAAAGTCGAATTATCGTCAAAAATGAAAATGACGTCAATTTTAGGGTCTCATTGGGCCGAAAAAGTAAATTTTTGCTAGATACATAATTTATAAAATTTTATCACACAATTAAATTCGGAATGAAAACTTAGACAAAATAGAGTATTCATTTGTCACTTTGGGAGTCTGGACAATCAAGTTATCGTTGAACGAAACAATAGGTAAAATACCAATTTCGTCTTGCACTTATATAAATAATTTTTTTAATCAAAAACACTATTCATCATCATCAAAATTCGTCCACAACCAGCTGCGATTTTTTGTTAAAATTTTTTTTTCGACTTTCAAACTCCGATTCGCCACAAACGATTCGTCTTCGACCTCCGACACAGAAGGAAAAATCGTCCGCAACCCCTTTATCTACAAAATCCACCCTATTTCATTTCATTTTCTCTCTTTTTTCACCATGTATCGTCAAAAATTAGTCGTAGACAATGCGGGAGTTTCGAAACTTTGACCATAGATTTCATCTATTTTGATGTCAAACCGTCATCCGTCGTAGAAGGGAGAAAGGACAACGGGATCGAGATTTTCGAAACCATCGAGTTAGATTAAAAAATAAATCATCTCAAAATTTGATCAATCTCGATTTTCGTGTCGATCATATCAATTTTTGCGTATGTGCTTCAATTATGTCGTTTAGCGATTTATAAGGACTCTCAATTTCTATTGATAATCGTACATTGTAAAAATTGCATTTACGATTTTTATCAAAAATTTGTATTAGGTTTAAAAATTCTAAAATTCGTTTTGTTATTTTAAATTCACGTCAGAACTTGTATATTTATTATGTTTAATTATATTTTATAACAAATTATACGTAGGTACGATATTTCACTAGGTTATTTCCGTCAATTGATACACCGCTCAGACCCCGTTTTGATTTAAGTTTTATATTTTTTCAATGTTGTTGAAAAAAATAATTTCATAGTTAGAAAAATAATTTAATATTCAATGAACTTATATTAATTTGATGAATATTAGAAAGTGAATATTTATTTCGAAATATTGAAAATTACGAAAATTGAAAAAATGAGAAAATGGGATGAAACAGTAAAATGTCATAATCACACTCGAGGGGTGATGTCTTCATTTTGCATCCGAAAAGATAGAATGTCATACCCCGTGCATGTGCCAAATTGGGCCCGTAATCAGTTGGGATAACGGTGTGGTAGCAATACTACACATGGCAGGCTCCATGAGCTGACACGTGATTGCGGGTAGGAGATACGACTAATGAGTGATGTTTACATTTTACATTGTAATGTTGTGTGTAGGTTGGTGAAGAGATATCCATGGATCATGATTGGTTGCATGTTTATTTAAATTCTATTGCCGCAGAGACTCCGAGTTCTGTTATTTATTTTAGGCCGGGTGGTCACAGTTGAATGTTAGGAAATTGGATATCCATTCTCAACTCTGTAATGTTGATTTCTTAATTGTTTTCAAAAGAAAATAATATATATAACTATTTTGTGAGCTGTTAAAGGGTCTGTGAATGCCTGAAGAGATAGTGTGTCATATCATCCGAAGTGGCGTATTATCTTCGGATGTACGGTAAAGATAACCAAATTCATACGCGTTATGGGACGCGTATGAAAGTGGAGTCACAACTGGAATCCGGGTTTATTCATCTCTATCTTTACCAATAAACTTGAAATGTAAAGGTGGTCGTATACGAATTAATTGTATATTTGAAAATCACAAGCATGTCTGATAGACATAGACGAAGATGATTAGTCAATGATTACTAACAATCTATAGTAGTCGAACGTTCTGACACATCGAAAAGAGACCCATTGCTTACGATCACGTCAAACGACCAACCTGAGTCGAATAAATGGTTAACCAAATGTGGCAAGTGCAGCGACCGACCACAAAATCAGGAACTAAAAGTCAGTAAGGAATTGTAACATCATGTCTCGATTGGGAGCGATCCAATCGTGAATCCTAATTATCTAATTTCACTACTCCACCATTCTGTATTATGTATCTATTGCCTTATTTTGATATATAAAATGAAATGCACGTTTAATATTTTCATTTGATCAATTAGATTTATATAAAAAGAAAATGTTATAGTGAATACTACTGATGATGTAATGTGAGTTTTAAAATGTTTAGTTGCTCATCTTTGGGTATATGTACTAGTTAATTATAATTTTTTTTTGTAAAATTTTACATATGTTAAAATGATTTAGTATGTTTATTCGTTCATATTAGGAGAGGTTATTGGCATAAATTGTTTGCTTCCCTACTGGGTAATCATTGTTACTCACCCTTTCCTTTTTATTTTTTAATTTTAGATCCGGAACTCGACGAGGCAGGTGTAGAATACGAGTGAGGACTATCTAGTAGGTCAGATAGACGATCAGAGTCCGTTACCTGTGAGTATTGGGATTATACCCCCTACTAGTGTCAATTCATCCAAGTAATCATATGAATTCTGTCTTAAGTGTTAGGATTTCTGTTAGAGTGAGGAGTTTTGTATAATCTTGTATTTTATTTATCCTTTCACACTCTGATTTATTGTACGTTATTAGATGTATATAGGCTTCCGCTAGTTATTATATTTTATTTGTATATACAAGATATTATGAATGTTGTTTATCAAGTACAGGTGAACATCTTGGAATGCTAACATAAATAGAGGAGGCCATGCCGAAATTTCGAAGCACCACATAGTGTCTCGTGATCTGACATGGGACTTTGTGTTAGCGTTTGGCGGGGCCCCACAACAAAACTTGTAGATGAGTTCATATCTATTATAAGAAGGAAGATGAAGGAAGAAAGTGGTTTAATAAAATCCTTCTGATTGATCGAAAAGCAAGTCGGTTCAATTTTATTTAGTAAAGAAAGAAGTCATATTTTGAAAGAAAGACGATGAAGTCTTCAATGATTTCAATAAACATGGAAATCAAATATGGAATAAGGGTTTTAGTCAAAATGTCAGATCTGTTTGGTTGATTGAACTTTTGTTCTTTCTTTAATTTCTTTTGTTTTTTTATTTCTTACAAAATGTTTGATGTAGCGAGAATGATACGATTTTTCTTTTAAGTCGTCCAACACTAGAGCATTGAAAGTCCTTGATAGGTCAGGGTAGTCAATTGAGTTGCCACGTGGAGTAGTCAGATTATCACGACTCATTTTTCTTTCTTGTTGATGTGGAAAGAGACTTGTGGAAGATGTAGAGATGTTAAAGACAATAAAATAGAGAGAATGAATGAGAAAAGGGTTGCTGGCAGAGAAGTAGGGGTGTTAGTTCAAGATAGGTCAAAGAGAAAAAAAAAGAGTAGGTGGATTGTAGAGAGTTCAATGACTTTTCTATACTTCATTTTTCTTGTGTAACTGTAACTAAGAAAAGACAAAAGATCTTTTTCTCTTCTTTTTATGCACGGCAGTGAGAAAGTCACGAAGAGAAATATGGGAAAGTTTTAGAGAGGATTAATAGGAGAGGGAGATTTTTCATTGGAAATTCCTGAGTCTTTTTTGAAGTTTTTCCTTGGAAAATTGGTTCCCTTCTTCTCTTTGGGATCTAACCCCTTTAAAAAATTGAGAGAAGGAGGTTTCTAGGTATTGACTAGAGAGAATTGGAGATGGTTAGGAGGTTGAAAGGATTAAGGAGGATTTGAATTTGAATTCAAATTCAATTTTGACTTGATTTAGGTTTGGGTTTGGATTTCGGATTTGGATATTATGCCATTTTGGGGTGTCTACAATCCCCTTTTGTAGATTTAGAGTGGATAATTATGTATTTAGGCAACCAATACTACCTATGACTAACTTCTTTAACTTTCTACTAACTTACTAATGCTATGATTTTTTTATTAATATCATTAATGGCCGCTACCTTTACTATCACTTTGAGTGGATTAGATGATATAACTATTGCGCTTAGTAATGATTTAGTATCGAAGTTGACTCAATCAAGTTGTGTAGACACCTCATTTTCACATCTACCAAATTCGACAATTCGTTACCCAGTTGCGGTGGATTCCTAATGATGAACGCGAAGAACTCGAAGGGTTGAGAGCATTGTCCCCAATCTTTTTTTATCTAGTCCTTCCATCTCCCTTACTTTTACGATTCTACATAGAAATTTACACATGCTTAGGATAGCTATATCTTACACCCAATTTAACGATTATTTACGTTTAGGTTCGTTATACATTTTGATAATCTAGAAATCTCCCAACACTAAGAAAATGTGACCCTGAAACTTAGAAATAATCATATTGGGATTAAAAGAAATCTAACGCAAAACTTGTCAAAATGATGAAAATACCCCTCATGGGTCCCATGCCTCTGAAACGTCTCGAAAGTACCTTCTTTAGTTTAGAAATATGATTACAAGTCTAATGAAATTAAAATTGATAAAACATAGAATTTTATGATTAATTACAAAATTGATCAAAATACTCCTTGATGTTCGACTTAAAAACATTGATTCCTATGAAAACATAATTAAAAATGAATTTCCGATAATATTCACGTACATCAAAAAAATTTAGAGACCTCATGCTTAGGAAAATTGAGGATTTTACATAAAATGATAAAATCGAAAATTAAACTAAACTAACCAATGAAATTTAAAATCTTAACTTAATCGACTAATCAAATTAAAATTAAAATCGAATCGACCAATCAAATTAAAATCGAATCGACTAATCAAATTAAAATTCAATCAACCAATCAAATTAAAATTAAATTCAATCAACTAATCCGATCAAATTAAAATCCAATCGACCAATCAAATTAAAATCTAATTGATCAATCAAATTAAAATCTTATCAATAAATCAAATTGAAATTAAATCGACTAATCAAATTGAAATTAAATTCAATCAACCAATCCGATCAAATTAAAATATAATCGATCAATCAAATTGAAGTTAATCGATCAAATTAAAAGTGAATATCAAATCGATCAAACGAGGATTATCAAGTTTGCGAATAACGTGGGATCACCGCTCCCATTATCTTAAAAAAAAAAAAAAAGGAATGAGGTAAACGTGGAAACAATAAAAAAAATAGAAATAATTTTTTTATAAAAATTGCCCACGTTGTTTTCATTGGGGACGGGACCTCTCCATGTTTTCTCTACTCTCTCTACATTTCCGCACTTCCTTCTTCTCTCATTACAAGAAAAGAATAAAGAAAGAGAAGACCAAAAGGAAAAAGAAGAAGAAGAAATCTCACCTGTGTTTTTTATCTTTCTTTCCTACCATTAGAATAGTCTTCTAACATCTTCTTACTTCGCCTTAACGCCCAAACAACACCATAACAGCCCACACTCCCTTTTTGCATCTCTTCTCAATACTTCATGCCCTCACCATTTTTCACCCTATTTCCACCCTCATCACAACACCACCTCTAATGAAATTATTATTTCTACCTTAATCTCCTAGCCCTTACCTCCTTTCTTATACCTTCCAACGTTTCTCTCTTCCACGTTCTCTTCTATTCTTCTGAATTTCTACAACTTTTTTACTCAAATTTTCTTATCGTGGGCTAAAATGAATTTTATTTCTTCGTATGTTCTTACGAAATAAGAAGTATAAGAGAAAGAAAATTTGGAGAAGGAAAAGACTCGTTCAGTACCAACGCTCCAACAATAGCTATCAACGCATTTTGGTATCCTCTATGATGCCACAACAATAGCCGTCAACGCATCTTTTTCCTCTTTCTCAAATAACAAACTTTTTCTTCTTCTCCTCTAAATCGCAATCATTTTTTTGTTTTTTTTTCTTTCTCATTTCTCTTTAAGCCAACGCACAACAACACAACCACGTAGTCATATATGTTTTTTCGTTTAGTGACGCCCAACATCCACAATCTTTTGTCACTTTTATATTGTCTTCACTTGTCTTCCTTATGTTCTCTAGCAACACTGGCATCTACTTTCAATTCTTGACGACTCACGGTAGCCTTCATTTTATCATCTTCCTACTTTCTTCAAAGTCTCAAGCTATTTTGAATTTTTCCTTAAGGAATGCACAGCAGTCGCCATTCTATCATATACATAAGTTTGGTTTTCTTTTAGTTTATTTTCTTATTTTTTCTTTCTCCTCCTTTTCTCATTTTTATTTTGTATGAATGATTGTTTGACTTTTGTTGGTGTGTTCATAACAGTCATCACGTGTTCCTAATTTTTTTATTCGAAAATGTTGCATATATGTATGAATTGATGATCCATTGATTTGTCACGTATTCTTAATTTTTTGAATTAAAAAATTTTGTACATAAATATGAATTTTTGATTCGCTGATTTGCCATGTATTCCCAATCTTTTTATTCGAAAATTTTGCATGTATGTATGAATTAATGATTCACTGATTTGTCACGTGTTCCAAATGTTTTAATTTTAAAATTTTACATATACATGGATTTTTGATTCATTGATCTGTCACGTATTCATGATGTATTGAGTCATGAATTTTGTGTGTATGAATTCTCGATTTGCTAATTTGTTATGTGTTCGTGAAGTTCCCAACTTAGAAATTTGACATGTATGAATCTTTAATTCATGAATTTATTAACATGTTCATAATTTTCCTTATTTGATAATTTCACATGATTTTGTTTTTTTATTAATTTTGAGATGCATGTATGCTTATATTTTCCTAATTTGACAATTTTATGTGATATTGATATTTGATTTTGAGATTCATGAATATTTATATTTCATTAATTTGATGGTTTTATGTGATATTGAATTTTACCGATTTGTGAAGTTGCCATGTGTTTATAAATGCCTAATTTGGAAAAGTTTTATATTCATAATTTCTATTTTGAAAATTTTATTTTTGAAACTCTTTAATAAACTCATAATTTTCTGTTTTTAGAAAAAATCATATTCATAAATATCTAATTTAGAAATTGCACATTTTTGAAATTTTCCAATTTGGGAGTTTTACATTTTTCTTATTTAGAAATTTCATGTTCATGAAAATTTAAGATTTTCTAATTAAAATTTTTCATATTTTTATTTGATAATTTTCTATTTTAAAAGATTTATATTTATAAATTTCTAATTTGGGAATTCATCATATTTATAAATTTTTAATTTGAAAATTTTCCTAATCCTAATTTAGAAACTTTATAAATTGTCAATTTAGAAATTTTACATTCATAATTTTCTAATTTGAAAATTCTCACAAATTTCTATTTTATCTGATTTGGGGAATATTTGCATATGTGAGTTTTCAATCGAAAAATATCATCATCACGTTAACTTTAGAACATGGGATGAAATTGAGACTCTTTCAAAGTTTTCTTTTTTGTACGAAATTCGATGAATCATATAATGATTGGAAAAATTTTAACCGTAAGATTTGTTTAACAAATCCAATATAATTTGATGATGATTGGACCTTAGTTTAATTTTAATCTTTGCATATCGATCACAGGATAGTTTTGGATCGTAGTAGAAACTGATAATCTCGATTTGACGAGTTTGATGCTTAACATCTTTTGAAATCCGTAATCTGACCCCTTACCAATTTCTCTTATCTGTGGGCCGATCTTGATCTATTTTGGAGTTATTTTTTGTTCTTAGACTTAAACTAGGTGGTAACTTTCAGTTCTTAGAAATTTCTCATTTACCAATCGGACCCCTTTTACTATTTAGTGATAAAGGGTTGAGACGATTTCAAGTTGTGATCTTGCAAAGCGGGTGTAACATTGTAGACAAATGATGTACTGTTAAATAATGGAAAATCAGGCAAAAAATCTCTTTGTACTCTTTCATTTAAATTGGGTCGAATTATTATTTTTTGTTTAATATTTTTCAAGTAAGTCTAAACTTACTAACTTGGTAAACTTTCAAGATGTAGATGACAAAATTCTATGAATGTTGTAGACACGAGAAATTTACTAAGTGAACCTCAATGCTATGTTGATTTTGGAATCGCCACCATTCTTTTTTAGAAAAGGACGTAAATGGTCACCCGGTTAATTATTTTGAAAAAAAAAAAAAACATTCGTAAGAAATTAGTGACTTCGAAATTGGATAAGAAAACTAATATGCATAAAGATCTAGGTAAGGGGTTCGGTTAGAGGTTAGGGAAGGTATTAGGCACCCCTCCCTCCACTTTAGGTGGTAGCCTTATAACATAGCCATTTATTTAGAAAAGAAAATAAACTTAAGAAAATATAATTTATTATCCCCTTAAATGGGTGAACACTGCACTAAAATCATTTATTATCCTTTTAAATGGAAACCCCTAAATGTTGCTTTAAAAATTACATTTTTTAACAAAAAAGGTGAAGACCTTAAAAATTAGAGGAGAGAAAGAAGAAGGAGATGAAAGAATGGGAATTATATAGCCTTACTACACCCTACCTTAAAGCTTGTATTATTATTTTTTTATATTCTTCTTGTTCTTGTTCTTGAGCTTTTGATGATGTATTTTTATTAGATTTTTTGAAAAAGGGATAAGTGAGAGAGTTGAGTGGAAAATTCGATATAGTTTTAAGTTGAGAGGAGGGGTTTGTTAGCATGAGAGATTTTTTGAGGAGGGGATGAGCTTTTACAAGCTTTTGAGATTACTTTTAAGGGTAGGATGGGGTAAAGGTAAAAGTTAAAGGGAAATGACGTGGGTTTTAGGCATGAGGGGCTTTGAAATTTGAGGTTAAAGAGGGGTGTTTGTGGAAAAGATATTAAGTGGGTTGCTTTTGACACAAATCCATGGATAAAATCCAATTGGGTTAGTTAGGAAACCCATACTTAGTTCAGTGCTGGTTAAGTTGAGGGGTATGGGTGTTTAGTTAGAATAATGACTTATGTAAGAGGTTAGGTATTTTGATCTTGAGAGGGTGAAGGGTATTTTGACATGTGTCCAAAGTGCTAGACATTTGTAATTTTTTGGGGGATTAAGTGAGTTTATTAAAGAAAAGGAGTGTGGAAATGGCTTGTGATGAAAGTTTAGAGAAAATGATGGAGGTTGGTGATGATATGTGGTTTAGGTTGTGTAGCTTTTAAGGGTTTAGGAGTTGGGTACGGGCCTCATTGCAAAACCCATGAGTCTTGTGGTTGTTCCCTAGGACCAAACCCATTTTTCACGCGCTCTCTTCATCTCTTAGGCTTGACCGAGGCAAAAATGGGGTGTCTCCAAATATTATAAAAAAAAATTAAAAAGATTATTTTTTCACCGTTGAATTCTAATGTTAAATTTGGTAGTTTGTGGGAGTTCAATTGTCGTCCATTTCCAAAGATTGGGATAAGTCCAAAAAATAAAAGATAAATTTGATTTTTTTCCTGAGTTTTTCCATGAAATTTAGTGGGCTATGGTATTGGATTGCCAATGTGGTAATCCAATTGAGCTCAACGACCCTTAGTGAAATTTCAAATCTTACTAACTTAGTAATTAGTTTTTTAATTAAATTTGCAAGAGGCATGAACAAATGTACATGTATCGTAAGGGTATACATATAACTTAAAATGTTGGTTAAAGGGTTTTTAAAGATTATATAATACAAAGGATTTTTTGTAGTTTTGAAAACTATCCATCATGATTCTAAGATCCTTGATTTCAATTTTATAATTTTTTGACCAAAATAACCTTGCTTATATCAAGTTTAAACTTCAAACATAGGGCTTTTATGAGATCCAAATATAGTGTGGTGTGGCAAATCATTTTCTCAAAGGGGAGGGGAGAGAAAGGATTTGCAGGCTCAAGCGAAATCTCATAGTGTGAAAAATCATTTTTCTTGATTTTTGTATTTGCTTTTCACTTAAATAGTAACACCGTTAAATTTAAATTTTTCATGGCAAACTATTTTTCTTAAAGTTTGTCCAGCAATCAAACACACCTAAGTGAAATTAGTAGTAAAATCGTTGAGTAATTGCTCATTATACTTAGTAGAGAACAAATAATTTTTTTAATCGATAAAAAATATTGGCTTGAATTAATTAATTAAATTAATAATATAAAATTAATTAATTGATTTCTTTACAAATACAATAATGATTTTCTATCTAGAAAGTCTTTGCTTGGTCAATACTGAGCTAACATGGTACGAACACGAAACCATAGATCTATTTTCTCGAGATAGACAATTGCAAATCACTCTAAAAGATATGTAATTGTGCATCCCAAGGAAACATATATATATATATATATATATATATATATATATGATTTTGTGATGGTGCCATGTCAATCAAGTATTGACCGAGCGAAGACTTTCTAGTTAGAAAATCAGCACTCTTGATAATATGATTGATTAGTCAATTAGTAGATTAATTAAGTAAGTTAATTTAATTAATTTATTAGTCAAGTGGTATATAAGTATTTAAGTCTTAGATGTTTTATATCCAAATATCTCATCAGATCTTTTGAGTTTCGAATCCTTCCCATCCAATAAAATTTAATTCCGTATCTTTTGGAATAATCCTTTTTAGACCGACCAACCAATCTTTAATAGTTATTATAACTTGATTCAATCTTTCTAATCTAAATTCGTTTAAAGGCCAAACCTAATAAATTCGTCATCCCAAGACCCAAACCATTGGATCCTCCTTGAGAATCACAGATACGTATCTCAATGAATATCTACATGTCTAGAACTTCGGATGACCTTCCGCCAGATTGTACTTTTTGTTGAATTATAAATTATAATAATAAAATAAATGGACTGTCGTATGGTATAGTATACTATATGTTAATATATGATTTAGAAGAATATGATAATCTATTATTTTAATCCATTCCACCTCAGCACAAATCTACACTAATAGTGACCACTGGATTTTGCTGTGTTTCTTGCCTTGCCAGCCGAGCCAAATGCACAACCTCAGGCTTAGCTCTACTTTCTATTAATTAAAATAAATAAATAGTTTAAATAAAAGAGAGCTCATATTGCCACACCAACTTGTGTTAAATCCACCACATCATGTGTGCCAATTCTTGCATATGAATTGAATGGAAGTAGTAAAATTTGGTGTGACAATATAATCTCTCTTAATTTGATAAGTATCGATTTTGTATCAAACATATCTTGGTGCGGTAGGGCCCAATTGTAAAATGTGAGAAAATATGTGAATTATATTATGTATTCTGGTTAAATATCTGAGGTGTACTTAGATTTTACATGTCAAATCAGATTTGACCCACTATGTTTTTATTGGATCAAATTTAGATCCTATAAAACCCGATACAACATGGATGATCCAATCCATATCCAATGATCCTAGATGGATCCCAATTCATTGATGACCGTGAGTACTTGGAAACTTGATTGGGTCGAGTTGAATTAAAAACTCAATCTCTTATGTTTTATTTAAATGCACTTTTTTAAATAATTTTTGTTGGACTTATGGCTATAAAAGCTATTAAATTTCTATGATGTGCTCATGTACAAGTGGTAACGTGGATACCCGATTTTTCTAATCGTTGGAGGGAATTATAATTTTTTAAGAGATCTCAATGTAATGTAAATGTGTTATACATTGGTAAGGTAAATAATCAAGCATCATTGTATTTTTGTTCTTATATTATGGATAACTTGTTTAGAAGATACATAAGAGAAGAGCCATTCTACATTATCTTCGTGAAATATTGCACTGACATGGCAATGTGTATAGAATCATTAAAAAAATATATGGTTTTGTGTACGCTCTTGCCATATTAATACAATCTGGAGCACAGTGTCGTAAGAAATCAATTTATCATTTTTCATATGAGAAAACTATTAGATCTCTTGGGCTTTGATAATTATACACAATATTAGTGTATATCCATGGAACTTGTCTCTTTTGACACTCTTTATAAAGAGAGTTGTTATTGGCACCCCAACTTTTACTAATTACATCCTAATTTCTTAAATTAATTATCACACCTCAATTAAAGACTAGACACATTATTCAAATATTACTCAAGTATGGTTGAAGTTATCATCTCAACATTACAAAACATTTTTACAATCTCTCAAACAATTTCAGTAATTGTTTGCAATTAGGATCATGGTTCAAAATATTGTACAGTTTTGTAAGAAACTTATCAGTTTTCTAGAGACTTGAAACAAAACAAAATAGAGAGAGAGAGAGAGAGAGAGTTGCCGTGAATTGTTAGAGTTACACCAGTTAATATCAACACGTGATGGCTTCTTCCTCTTCTTTTGATTCCCCCTCCCCCTCCCTTTTAAGAGAAAATCTTTTCAACAAAACATATGCCATTGACCTTGGTCTTCTATGGAAGACCTAGTTATATAAATAACCCTCATTTTGATAAATATTTGAGACACCCAATGTTTTTGAACGGATTACATGCCCTTTGACTCATGTAAAAGACTTCTTTTAAAACCTTAAATAAATGTATTGAAGGTATCAAATGTTTCAGTATCGTTTCAATCCTTGAGACAATTGAAATAATATTTTAAACCATGATTAGGATTATGCTGGTATAAAATCCTAAATTTAAAAATAGAAATCTAACAAAATATATGAAATAACTTCTATTGGCACCCCAACTTTTACTTTCTCAATCATTGATTTATTTTTTTAATTTTTAATTAGGGTGTAATAAATAAGAGTTGGGTTGTCAATAGCAACTCTCAATAGAAATAAGGGTAAATTGTACTTTGACCCCTATAATTTGGCATAATTCCATTTTAATCTCTTAATATTTTGATAATTACACTTACCTCCCCTTTCAGTGATAGAGTTAAAATTTAGATGTTCGTTTATCATTTTACCGTCTTATTTTATGTTATTTTTTTATTAAAAATAAATAAAATTTAAAATAATAATTAAAATACCCCCACCTAGGCATTTATTAACTCATTTTTTTCACAAGCATATTTTTGTTTATAAAAAAACGAGTACATTTTCAAAAGGGCAAAACACTTTTTATAAAAGTAATTTAACTACTAAGTTGATGCCAATTTGAAAGAAGGGGGGTAAGTAAATAACTATAAGAGAGAGAAGTGTAATTATCAAAACATTAGGGGTCAAAATGAAATTATGTCAAACTACAAGGGTCAAAGTGTAATTTACCCTAGAAATAATTATGGATGACAATTGATTTTGTTAGGTTGATGACACCGGATCGTTCCTCATCTTAAGAAAGCTCAAGAAAAGTCTAGAGTAAGCCAGCCGAGCCTAGCTATGAACTATGGTAATGTGGATATCATGCATGAACTATATGCATACATACATGTACGCATGCATGGCAAGAGACGAGCATCCATGTTGAGTGTTAGAAGCGTGACAGACGGGGAACCGTTTGGACCCACGAGACTTAAATATGTTCCAAGAAGACAATCACAGGTTAGCTACCCACGTGGGCAGTTGTAAACATCCAATAATTATAAAGTCCAGTCAGCATTTGGTAGGAGAAATTTAATAAAGGAGATCTGATGATCCCGGATTCACTGAATTTTTTAATGACCCCACCTCCAAAATGTGCCACGTACCATATTCCTTGGAACCACTTGATTTTTCGGTCGGTCCTGTTACAATTCAATGCCTTTGAAATTATTAGCCTCAAACGATCCTCTGTCAAACAAGTGTTTCACATAGAGGAATGTTCTTTAAAGATTCCCAGATGAGGGATCGTAGAGAAGATATGCTGCTGATCCCTAAGAAATCTATCTTCTTTTTTTTCCCCTTTTAATCATTGAGGCTTGAGAAGTCCTTAAAGTAAGAGACCGAGTGCCCAATTCAAGATTTTGAAAGAATTGTTTATAGCTTAACACCGCTTGAATTTTTTTTAAATGGTTCTTAGCACCTACAATTTGTCGTAAGTGCACCATCGTAGTAGTAGTAGTAATAATAATAATAAAATTATTTTTTATACCTAAGGATACATGTTAATATGCATTTAAAACACCTTAAAAATAAGCATTTGAGGATATTTTTGGTAGTAAAATAAATTTTAGAGGTGTATTTAATGCATGGTAACAAGTGTCCATAGGGCACAAGTTAGTAACTCAAAAAATCAAAAATCAAAAATCAAATATCTTTTGTGTCCCTAATTTTTTATATGTACTCAACCACTTTCAAATAGAAGCCCTAACTTTTCGTTTACACTTCTTGTGTAGAAGACATAGTGAACAACTCATATTCATGTTTCTTAGATTGTTTCCACCTTTTGTAAAACTTTCAAGACCCAAATTTCTACAAATTACATCAATGGAGTTAGGTTTTCAATGAAAACTCTTTTTTGTATTTGTGTTTTTTTAATGATTCACAATTGAATTCAATGATTTCAATAAAAAATTTAATGGTGAACTCAAAATAAATTCAATGAACTAATAATTTAAATGAACATAAAATAAGAAAATACTCAAAAATAGATGAAATTTATTTTTTGGGGGCTTTTGTATGTGTTGACACAGAAATGGCCATGTCGATGAATACCTGTTGAAACGACTCTATCCATGTCAACATAGGCCTATTGACAGAGACAAAAACCTTTAAAAAAAAGTTCAATTTATGTGTTTGTCTTGGAAAAAAAAATCACACAATTTTTTTTCACTGCATTTTTATTTATTTATTTAAAATCTAAACAAAAGTAAATAGTTAAGAGTTTACAATCTTTAAAATCAGCTCTTTTTTTCTATGTTGATAGGTTCACGTCGGCATGGAATTGACCAAAAGTCATATTTTTAAAATTTACTATTATGACAAAATGGTTTGAATTTTCAAGAATGTTTCACTTTTATGAATTCTTACCATTTTCGTGGGATGGTACGTTTGGCTTGCCAAAGCCAAAAAAAAATTCTTACCATTTTCTTGTTGGATATTTTCAATAATAAAAATTTATTTTTACTTTGTTTGTTTGGTGTCCCTTCCAATCGGATGAGGTAGTGTGGTCATGTCTTTTGAGAATGGACATTGAATCCATTTGATTGGTTCAAGTGCCTATTGCGAATATGTTGTATTGGTTGGCGAATAGGCAGTTTGAAAGTTATATTAATCAGGAAAAGACAAGACTCTACCTAGTTTTAAATCAAATCATTTGGTTAAAATGTGTCTTTTGAAAAAGAAACCATTGGTTTATTAGATGTCTCTTGATAAAATATACCTTTTGACCGAAGTGTCATTTGAGTGTCTATTTAAATCATCACTTTCTTCTTTTGTTAGATATTTGAAAAATCCAATAGATAGTAGGGATTCACACCTTTTGAGTGAAGGAATCCTAGTTTTAATATTTTTTTTTTTTTTTTTTTTTAATATTTTAAAGTTAAATCTTCCAACCTAAGAGACTAACGTATACTCTTAGGTTGAGTTTTCAAAAGAGGTTTGTAATTAAGTAGATCATATTTATTTCTACCCCAAGGTGGATCCATGTCTCCAATGGATTTTTCAATCTTATTTTAATTCTAAATCTAAGTATTTTAATTTCTATTTTTGGTCTTTGAGCAATAAACAAAATAGTTTTTAATTTTGGTTCGATTTATTTCTTATTTGAATTAGAGTTCTGCCCTTATTATTGTGGTTCGACCCTTACTTGCCGTTTGAGTAAGGTAATTTTATCTGTTTCAATAGTAATCTTACATATCAATTTTATTTGCTCAATAGGAATCCTAGTTTTATATCTCTTTTTTGATTTTAAACTTAAATCTTCGAACCTAAGAGACATTAGCATGCTCTTAGGTTGAGCTTTTGAAAGATGTTTGCAATTAAGTAGATCATATTTGTTTATATTCCAAGGTGGATCCATGTCTCCAATGAATTTTTCTATCTTGTTTTAATTTCAATTCTAAGTATTTTAATTTTTATTTTTGGTCTCTGAGTAATAAATAAAATTATTTTTAATTTTGATTCGATTCATTTCTAATTTGAATTAGAGTTCCACCCTTATCATTGTGGTTCGACCCCTTACTTGCCCTTTGAGTAAGATAAATTTTATTTGTTTGATAGTAATATTACATCTCAATGTGCAAGGGTTTATCTAAGGATTTGATCAATAAGAATTGCATGAATCTTGAAGTGAACCCATTAAATAATAAGCATAATAAACAAGAAGAAAATAATTACACAAACATAACTGAAACTTGGTCTAGGCTTCTCCACCTCTCCAATAGAGGGAGAACTAGCCTAAGATAATTGCAAGACAAATAGAAAGAGTAAAAGAGAAAATGATTATTTCCATTTATTAAGGAATTGCTACACACACACACACACACACACACATACACACACTCTTTTTTCAAAATTCTAGAAATTATAGAGAAATTAAATTTAATCTAATTGGGAAATAAAATCTGTAGACACCTAAATTTGACCGGGCCCTCGATGCAAAATGCCCAAAAAGATAGTAAAAAAACGGATTGGGCCCTCAAAACCTATACCTCCAAAAGCCCTCTATTTCTTTCAATAAATGGCCGAAGGCTTCCCAAGTGGCCTATGGACCCCAATTCCTCATCACCCTTTTACACTCTTCAACTCAATCCAACATAAGTCCAAACCCATTTTTATTCAACCCCTCACCTAAGCCCACTCAACTCAACCCTCAAACCCATTATTATTCAACCCCTTACCTAAGCCTACTCAACTCAATCACCAAACCCATTCTTATTCTACCCATTATCCAAGCCCATTCAACTCAAATCCATTCATATTCAACCTACAACCTAAGCCCAATCCAACACTATACCTACCTAACACTCTACCCAAGTCCAACTCATTACCCAAGCTCAATTCTCAACCCAACCCAACATCATAACCAATCACCACAATCATCAAGGTGGGACACATGTCACTATCTCAACTCACCTCCCTCATCCCCAACCTATCCCATCACCTTTTCTCTAAAAAATCTAATCTACCCACACCCCTAACCTATACCTCTCCCTAATCTACCATCATCATTCCCTACAAAACCCACATCTACAATTTAAACCCACACCCCTCCTCTCAAATCAAACACTCATCCTCTCCCATCAACCCATCTCAACCCTTCATCTTCACCCATTTTGATGCATGACATCATCTCCCTCACCCTCCCAAAATATTATCAACCACCCTCTTACACAACCCCTTCTTTTAATTAAAATCACATTCACTCAACTCATTTCACCAATTTATTATCTTCTTACACAATCTCATCTTCTCAACCACTCTTATTTATTTCATTTTATCTAACATTCAACCCATTTACCCTTCTTACACAAATGCCCTTCAATTATCTCTAATTTACCTTTACATTTCTCTTAAACCTCACACCATTCTACCACCTCTCTTCATTTCACCCCATCTTAACCCTAAAAATAACTCTTAAACTCTATAAAACCCCCCCTCATTCTCAACTCTCAATACCTAATGAAAATTTGAGAAATCTCTATAAAAAAAAAAACCTCTCTACTCAACTCACTATTCTCAACTCTCAAACTCTCAACTCACCTCCATTACCTTCAACTCTCAACTCTCAACTTTTTCTCAAGCAAATCCAAGAAGGTCAAAGGGATTCATCAAGAAAAGTCAAAGAAAGTCAAAAAATGAGCAAGTTGGGTTTGGACAAAAGAACACCCCCTCCAACTCCCCTATGCTACTCATCCCTTTCTACACACCTTCACATACATCACCATAGTTTGAACCATTAAAGGGCCCATTTTTCAATAAGGGTGCCCTCAATGGGTTGAACCAACATCAAAGCCCCTCATACTTGAGGGCACATATTGGGTTTTCTGATTCTTTTTCTTATTTTATTTTTATTTTCAAAATGGACCGAATCTGAGGTTACCACCATGGTAGATGGAGTAGGGTGCCTAACACCTTCCCTACTCCATAAAATGAGCCCTCTTACCTAAAATCAAAAGTTTGACCAAACGAGCCATATCCGTACGAGAGTCACCAAAATATTAAAAATGACTATTTTTAAAAAAAATACAATCCGGGTGACCATTCACACCCATTTTAAAAGTGAATGGTGGCGACTCCAAAATCCCCCAAAGTGGATGATATATTCAAAGTTGAATAAATCACGTGTCCAACTTTGAATACATCATTCACTTTGAGGGATTTTGGAATCGCCACCATTCACTTTTGAAATGGGTGTGAATGGTCATCCGGATTGTATTTTTTTGAAAAATTATGTCATTTTTGGCATTTTGGTGACTCTCGTACGGATATGGCTCGTTTGGTCAAACTTTTGATTTTAGGTAAGTGGGCTCATTTTATAGAGTAGGGAAGGTGTTAGGCACCCTACTCTATCCACCATGGTGGTAACCTCGGATTCGGTCTATTTTGAAAATAAAAATAAAATAAGAAAAAGAATCGAAAAACCCGATATGTGCCCTCAAGTATGAGGGATTTTGATGTTGGTTCAACCCATTGAGGGCACCCTTATTGAAAATGGGGCCCTTTGATGGTTCAAACCATGGTGGTGTATGTGAAAGTGTGTAGAAAGGAATGAGTAGAAAAAGGGAGTTGGAGGGGGTTTTCTTTTGTCCAAATCCACTTTGCTCCTTTTTTTACTTTTCTTGATGAATCCCTTTGACCTTCTTGGATTTGCTTGAGAAGAAGTTGAGAGTTGAAGGTAATGGAGGTGAGTTGAGAGTTTGAGAGTTAAGAGTAGTGAGGTGAGTAGAGAGTTTTTTATTTATTTATAAAGATTTCTCAAATTTTCATTAGGTAGTGAGAGTTGAGAATGAGGGGGGTTTTATAGAGTTTGGGAGTTATTTTTAGGGTAAGATGGGATGAAATGAAGAGAGGGGGTAGAATGGTGTGGGGTTTAAGAGAAAGGTAGAGGTAAATTAGAGAAGATTGAAGGGCATTTGTGTAAGAAGGGTAAATGGGTTGTTTTACAACTCAAATGGATTAGATCTTAAATCCATTTGGGTTGAGTGTTAGATGGAATGAAATGAATAAGAAAGGTTGAGAGGATGTGATTGTGTAAGAGGGTAATAAATTGGTGAAGTGAGTTGAGGGGATGTGATTTTAATTAAAAGAAGAGGTTGTGTAAGAGAGTGATTGATGATATTTTGGGAGGATGAGGGAGATGATGCCATGCGTCAAAATGGGTGAAGATGAAGGGTAGAGATGGGTTGATGGGAGAGGATGAGTGTTTGATTTGAGAGGATGGGTGTGGATTTAAATTATAGATGTGGGTTTGGTAGGGAATGATGATGGTAGATTAGGGGGAGGTATATGTTAGGGGTGTGAGTAGATTAGATTTTTTAGAGAAAATATGATGGGTTGATGTGGGTAGATTAGGGGAGGTATAGGTTAGGGGTGTTGGTAGATGATGTTTAGAGAAAAGGTGATGGTATAGGTTGGGGATGAGGGATGTGAGTTGGGGTGGTGACATGTGTCCCACCTTGATGATTGTGGTGATTGGTTGTGATGTTGGGTTGGGTTGAGAATTGAGCTTGGGTAATGAGTTTGGTTTGGGTAGAGTGTTGGGTAGGTATAGTGTTGGATTAGGCTTAGGTTGTGGGTTGAATATGAATGGATTTGAGTTGAATGGGCTTGGATAATGGGCAGAATAAGAATGAGTTTGGTGATTGAGTTGAGTGGGATTAGGTGAGGGGTTGAATAATAATGGGTTTGGGGGTTGAGTTGAGTGGGCTTAGGTAAGGGGTTGAATAAAAATGGGTTTGGACTTATGTTGGATTGAGTTGAAAAGTATAGAAGGGTGATGAGGAATTGGGGTCCATGGGCCACGTGGGAAGCCTTAGGACATTTATTGAAAGAAATAGAGGCCTCTTGGAGGTATGGGCTTTGAGGGTCCAATCCGTTTTTTACTATCTTTTTGGGCATTTTGCGTTGAGAGCCCGGTCAAATTTGGGTGTCTACAAAATCTAAAGAAAATTAAGGTGGAAGGAACAATTTATAATGGACTTTAGGTTATATTTATAGGCAATTCTCAATTTCTTGAAAGATCTTATACATGTGATCATCAACAATCAGATCGTCCTTACATGTGAAGCACGACCATGCAATTTTACCTTGATTGATCACCTTTTCACTATGATGTGGTTGTGATCCACCGTAGCATGGTGAAGGTGTGTTGGAAATGATTGTTTTTTTGTCCACTACTTTCTTATCTTCTCTTGATTGCTCTGTTGTACTTGAAATGCTTTAGTTTGTTTTATTTGATCTTCTGATGTCAAGTCTGCACAATTGAACACACGATTATTAGATTTTTTTCTTCATATTATCCAATTATTTATACAATTACACCTATTTAATATGATAAAATATGGAGAGTGATAACGTAGGGCATATGCAGGATTATTTGCAAATTATGGTACAAAAGTGATTAGGAATATGATAAAAGCCTTAATAAAATATATTAAAAGTAGTGTTTTAAGACCTTGATCACACCCTAAACCTATATATTGATTTCAGTATGAAAAAAGATCACATAGTAGAATCCCTTTTCGAAGAAAGTAGAGTTAAGGATCCCATATTTTTAGTGAAGCAAATGAGACCTATATCTCATTTTAGGTTTTAGAGCATAGAAGCTATGGACGATATTTTTTCGTTGGGTACTAAGGGGTGATACGTAGCACCTAGGGATTCGAGTTAAGTATGGAGATCCAAGTCAACTCATCTGAGGGTAAGTTCAGTGGTTCGGTTGCAAATGAACGAAGTCCAAAATTTGATCGACAGAAAGTCAATCATCTTGGATGGCTAGGCAACCCAAGTACCTCAACAGAACATCAATCAGGACCCATTACCAATACACAACAAGGAAGGCAATGGACCTATTCTAAATGCTATAGAAAGAGATGAACCAAGGTTCGATCATTCGATTTTCATAATACTTATTAGCTTAAAGGTTAGAGTCAATTTGAGGAGATGAGCCAGCATCCTCAAGAATATATGCCTTACCTTAAGATACAACTAACCCATCACCATTCAAGATCTCTCAACTCCCCATTAGAATGGTCGGTTTCACTATCTACCCTAATTCCCAAACCTCGAATCCTTCGCAATCACCCCTCGTCATACTTTACAACTTACCCACTTCAAGTTCTTCCTCTTGATCACTCCTTGTCATATCCTATACTGCACCAACCTCTCAATGGGTCCAAATCTCTTTTAGAACCCATGGGCCCTCACGTGCGCATAGGCTTGACACATATCTTTCTCACACTTATTACACTATGTGAAAGCTTTTATATAAGAGTTACACTCTTTAGTTGTTTCTATTTGACGTGGGACTAAAATTTTACACAACTTTGAAAAACAAACTACTTAACTCTTACTATTACTTTTTTTACTTTAACCTTAACTTTTGCTTTTGCTTTTACTTTTTTTCCACTTCCATTCAAACATTATAATAAATCCAATATTAATCCAACAATCCCCCACATGAATGGAAAAAGTCAAAAACTAGATAAGGAATACGATAAAACATTCTAAGAATTATAGAGAATATAATAGAAAATGTACTACATCAAGAGAAGTAGCTTATGACTTTGAACTTTCTTTAGTAAAAGTCTATCAGATTTACTTGACTAAGTAGTGAACATAAATGTTGAATTATTCAGTTTTTCGTGTAAATCAAGACAACGGACTTCACACATTTCCTTTCTAATTACAGTAAATTCTTACGGTTGTGTTCATTTTGGTCTTGAACAATCCCAGATTCATGAGTGCTTTAAAGAATCCAACCTTTTAAAATTCTTATAGAACCGATCCAATTTTACACTTACATAGGTGATATCATATTAAGAGTATCTTGTTATATCCTACTTGTAAATAGAAGATATATGCATCATTAAAAACTTAACTTATCCTAAACATTTGCTACAAGCAGCACTTAATGCATCATAAAAATGGGTAGAAGAAAAATCTTATAAGTACTATCGGTTGACTCACTTACAACCAGTTTTCCTATTGAACTTAGTCCATGGGATTTCCAATCGCTAGGTTAGGTTTCCATTGAGGTAACTCATAGATATAGGTTTTAATCCAATTTTCTTCGATGTATGATATATCTACTCTCTAGACAAATCTCTAGTAAGTGGATTTACAATTTTTTTTTTTTAGATTTTATAAAGTCAATATAAATAATTTTAGTTGAGAACAATTGTCTAACAATGTTGTGTTTACGACGTATATGTCGTGACTTCCTTTTATAAATAAAATTCTATGCCTGGACGATAACTGCTTGATTATCATAATGTACACAAATTGTAGGCATAAGTTTTTCCCATAATGGAATATCCTCTAAGAAAGAATGAAGTCATTTTGCTTCTTTGCTTGCTTTATCTAAAGTAATAAATTCAGATTCTATTGTGAAATATTACACGTTTGTTTTGAAGATTTCCATGAAATGACTACACTACCAAGTGTAAATATATAACCATTAGTGGATTTTGACTTTTTAGAGTTTGATATGCAATTGACATCACTGTATCCCTCAAGTACAATTGGATATCTAGTATAATGCTATCCATAGTCTAAAGTGTAGCTCAAGTATTTCAATATCCTGACTAATACTTCGCAATGAGTAACTTTAAGATTATTTGTATATTTATTCAGTTTTCCAATTTAGTAAGTAATATCCGATCTTGTGTAGTTTATGATATACATTAGATTGCCTATTATTCGAGAATATTCTAGTTGAGATTTGTTAGGACTAATATTTTTATTTAAGTTATTATTAAGATCAAAATATATTTTAATAGGACTAATGTCAAACTTATTGAATTTCTTCAACATATTCTTAATATAGTGTAATTGAGACAAAACTAATCCATCTGAAGTTTTTGTAATTTTAATTCTAGGACTAACATCAACACCGCCCAAATCCTTCATATCAAAGTTACTGGTCAATATTCTTTTAGTGGATCTAATGATATTCTTATTAATCCACATAATAAGTATATCATCCACATAAAGACAAAGAATTATACATGCATTATCAATGGTTTTAAAATAAACACACTTGTCACACTCATTAATTTTGAACTCATTCTTTATCATTACACTATCAAATTTTTTGTGTCATTGCTTTAGAGTTTGTTTTAGTCCATAAAGCGATTTTACAAGTCGACACACTTTCTTTTCTTGTCCTTTGATCATAAACTCTTCTGATTGCTCCATATAAATTTTCTCATTTAATTCACCATTTTAAAATATTATTTTTAGATCCATTTGATGTATTTTAAATTTATATAAAACAACAATTGCTATTAACATCCTAATGAATGTTATTCTTATAACAAGTAAATATGTATCAAAATAATCCAAATCTTCTTTTTGTTTGAATCCTTTGGCAACAAGTCTTGCCTTATATTTATCTATGAAACCATGGAGTTTTATTTTTCATTTGAAAATTCATTTGCAACTTATTGATTTGCTTTTTGGTGGAAGATTTATCACTCTCATGTATGATTTTGCATAATCGATTCAATCTTACTATTCACGACCTCTTTTCAATATGGTGCTTCAAGTGTGGATATGGTCTCCTTAAAGATTTCAGGTTCATTTTTTAACAAATAAGTTAAAAAATCTAGATCAAATGACGTAGAGATCCTTGCTCTCTTATTGCGCCTTAGTTTATTATCATGATTTATATTATTATCATGATCATCATTTGATGTAGTATCATGTGTTCTTTTATTAAAACATACATCATTTATAAGTTTGCATGAAAACTTATTTTCAAAAAATACTGTATCTCGTGATTCAATGATTGTATTTTGATGCACATCAGTTATGTTTGATTTATGCACAAGAAAGAGATATGCACTACTATTATTGGCACAGCCAATAAATACATAGTCAATAGTTTTAGGTCTTAACTTGGTTATTTTAGGAACTGAGACCGTTACTTTAGTTAAGCACCCCCACACTTTCAAGAATTTATACGAAGGCATTTTGCCTTTATATAATTCATAAGGTGCTTTATTAGTTTTCTTGTAGGGTATCTTGTTAATAATATAATTTATAGAAAACAAAACTTCCCTCCACAAGTTTGTATGTAAATCAGAACTAATTAGCATCGCATTTAATGTTTCTTTTAATGTTCAATTTTTCCTTTCAACAATTCCATTTTGTTGAGACTTGTATGGTACTGTTGTTTGATAAATAATTTCGTGTTGTGCATATACCTTATCAAAAGGTAATAAATTATATTCACCACCTCGATCTGTTCTTAGGACCTTAATTGTTTTTGTTGAGTTGATTCTCAACCTCATTTTTATAAATAATGAACATGTCGAAAGTTTCATTCTTACTTCGAAGTAAGTACGCATAACTGTATCTTGTACAATCATTAATAAAAGTAATGAAATACATTTTACTTTCTTTAGTTTGAACATATTTTAGATCGCAAAGATCACTGTATATTAAATTTAAAGGTTTAAAATTTTTTTCAACAGTTTTGAAAACTTAGATTCTACATAAATTTTATATTATGATTAACATTAAAAATAAATTTAGGCAACAATCCTAAATTAGTCATTCTTCTTAAAGAATTATAATTAACATGTCTTAATCTACTATGTCAGACTTCAGATAACTCAAGTATGTAAGTAAAAGAATTAATTTTATTCATATTGAAAATGTTTGGTACAATAGTCATTACATTCATTTTAAATAGACTATCAAATAAATACCCTTTTCCCACATACATCTCATTCTTAATAAGTACACATTTGTCAGACTCAAAAACTAACTTGAAACCCTTCTTACTAATTAAATATCCGGATACAAGATTTTTTCGGATGTTGGGCATGTGCAACACATTATTTAAAGTCAAATTCGTTCTTGAAGTAAATTTCAGTACAACCTTTCTTTGAACTTGTATCATCAAATTAGATTCGATGCACAAAGAAATCTCTTTAAAACAAGAAAGGCCTGCCTCTAAGTGTACACATACAATTGAACTTGTACTGTGATTAGTGCTTTCAAGGACACACAAAGAAATCTCTAGAAAACAAGAAAGGTCTTTTAACAAAGTTTTAGCAAAAATGGGCCTTTTATGCATTCCAAGTGTACACGTATAATTGAACTTTTGGATTTGAATCTTTGGAATATTATCATCAAATTAGACTCGATGTTGTTAGTTAATGGTCTAAATGGCATGCCAATTCCTTGGAATATGGAGAGTGTGCTACAACGGATCCATGCTTCCTTGGAGAATATAAATTGGTTAGTCCAGCACATTCAAAGAGAAGGGAGTGGTACAACAGATGCTCTAGCAAGTTTTAATAAAACTTGTTTCCTAGGAGATAGAATAGGTCTCCCCCAAATCAAAATTGTAAATTAAGGGGTTTCCCTTAGTCATTTTTTTTTTATGATTCTTGAATTATTTTTTCTTGATTAGAAAAAAAAATTGTACGTGTGAAATCTAATGGTCTAGATTCATACATATTCTATCAATACTTACCTAGAGCATAAGTCTCGTCCATTGGATTTTACACTTCACGATCCGATAGCGTGTATCTCTCGAGTCAAGAAGTAGTTTTTTCTTGAGTCATTTCTTTTACTTCTCACTTGCATTCCTTACCATGGTATCAAAGCTGTAATTTGCATTTGGTTCGATATTCTTTCATCACTTTTCAATTTCAATCTAGATTGTCATTGTGTCCATTTGATTGTTGTTTCAAGTTTGATGATAGATCACTCATGATTTAAATATCTAATGAAAAATTTAGGCATCGATCATCCATAACGCATTTCTCTGTGTAACATTAATTTTGTTTTTCAAAAATAGAATTTGATTGTTTATGATAAGGTTTTTTACCTAATCACATAATTCATTTCGGATATAAGTATGTTTAACTCTGACCATTAGTTCTTTTGTTATTTGTTAAATATACGATTAAGAGCATCAATTCTATCATTTCTTTACTCTTTATGTTCCTTTATTAGTTGTATCTTTTTTCTGTTTCCAGATCCCATATTCATGATTGCTAACTGTTTGAAAATTTAGAACTTGTGTGTTACTTTCCTCTTTCCAGAGTGGCCAGGCCTACCCATAGGGGTGAAATTTGATCCATTTGATCAAGAGATCATATGACATCTACTCACTAAAGTTGGTGTTCTGGTGCTTGGCTTTAGGTACCCATTTCTTCGAATAACATATCCACTAAATTTCCCTTTTTGTATTGATTGTTAGACTATGAAGAACATTTTTAGGTACCCATCTTATCATCCTTGGGAGCTTTTTCAACTCATATATTAAATGGTAACTTCTTGGATGGACCCATCTAGACAAACTATTTGATTCGAGCTTTTTGGATCGGCTTCAAGTATATATATATGGGGGCGGATCAAGGGACATATGTAAAAACAATGGTTGTTCAAAATATGAGTTAGAGGTTTTGGATTGAGCTGAATTTTTGTGAGGATGTTTTCTATGATGAGAAGATCATCCTCACAAAAAATCAGCTCAATCTGAAACTTTTAAGTCCATCAAAAGTTATTTACAAATTATTGGTAAAAAATAGACGGTCCACAATCTAAATCACTTTTGATGGGGTTAGAAGTTTCAGATTGGACTGATTTTTCTTTTAGGATGATCTTCTCATCATAGAGATCATCATGACAAAAAATCATCTCAATCCAAAACCTCTAACCCATATTTTGAATTTGTTTTATTATTACATTGTTTTACATATATTTTTACATATGTCCCTTGATCCTGACCATATATATATATATATATCAGTCAATTTTGTCTCACAACCTACATGTAAGAGGCTTTGTTGAGGTGTTAATTTGTTCTTAATTTTGGAAACTTTAGAATTCAAGCGAAGGGTATCTACTTAGAGATGGTGAGGAAAACTGCCTTCAATGAGAAAACAGGTTTGAAAATAGGGTCATGGGGTCTTGAAGAAGATAAAAAGTTAACAGCTTACATTAAGTGATATGGCCATTGGAACTAGAGAGACTTCCGAAATTCATAGGTGGGATTAAAATTTATGAGCCCAATTTTTGTTTAAAAAAATCTTCATTTATGATTCTTTCATATATTAGTCTTGTTTTTTGGAGGTGAATCGGTTTTTGAGTCTTGATTTCCTTCTATAAGTTTATCAAGATGTGGGAAAAGTTGTAGGCTCAGATGGATGAATTACCTTCATTCGGATATTAAGAGAGGGAACTTCACTATAGAAGAACAAATCATCATCAACTTACATAAATCACTCAGTAATAGGTATCGATTGATCGATCACAATCTATATATAGTTCCTAGAAATAGATTTTGCGAAGCTTTCAAGGATTAATAAAAATCCTTGATAATCTGTTTAGCTTAAAAATCATTTGAAACTAATAGAAACTCAATCAAAAAATGAATATGAACAACAACTAACACTACATTATATTGCGTTTTATATTTTTAAACGACTAATTAAAAGTAAAATCTCTTTTTTTCTTTAAATTATAAATTCAGAAAAATAATTTTTTTAAAAAAATTATAAATCCAGAAAAAATGACTATCATTAATAGTCATTTTTTTCGACTGTCATTAACAATAATTTTTTTCGACTTTTATGGTCAGTCGTAAATTAAATACGACTCCTTTTAAAACGACTGTCATTTATTGCGTATCATGACGTAGTGGATGAGCGTGACCAAAGTGATACGATTACTTTTTTCATTATTTTTAAAATAAGCGTTTGTACATAAAGAAATTCACTAAGGCTGTGTTTGGATTGAAAGAAATGGAAAGAAGAGAAAATAAATGAGTTTCTCTTCATTTCTCTTGTTTGTATTGTTAAGTGCGAAGAGAAGAGAAAAGATTTGGAGAGAAAGAAGAAGAAAAAAAAAAGGACGAGTTTTCTTTCTTTCCAAAAGTGGAGAGAAGAGAGAAATGGAGAAAAATCCTTTTTAAATATTTTATGATTCCAACTCTGCCCCTAAATCTCTTTTAAGATAGTTTAAAATTCTAAAGTTGTCCCAAATTCTCTCCTGTCAATCCAAACAAGGTGGAGAGATATTGAGTTTCTCCTCTCTCGACTTCTCTCGATCCAAACATAGCCTAATTTTCGCCACTAAGGATATAGTCAGTCTTTCCCTAATAAACTATAGTGATCCATGGTGTTCCAATAAAGTTGAATTTAAGCTACTTTTTATCCATTTAAGAAGATCCACGCGGTTTTATGATGGGGAAATTCAACAGTGGTCCTGAATAAGTCACCTTTTTGCCACCGGCCATGCTTACAGATTCCTTCTTCTATGGAAAAGAGAACACATACATACTCAACTTGGGCATGATTTAGTAGTTTTGTTTCTTTCTTGGGTATGGACCACAATTCATATCTCACCACCACAAGTATTATTTTCTGATAGATCAATTTCACCTATCTTTTCCATCTATGAATTTAGTATGGATATTATCCATATATTTTTTATTATTATTAATTATCGACAAGGTTTTGAAAAAAAGAAAAAAGAAAAAAAAGATTCTTGGAGGAGAAAAAGAGTCCAATTCTTCAAAAGAATTTGAATGAGAACTACAACTCTTTTATATTCTCAAATCAGGATAGACGAACTTTCTTTTATTTTGTAATTATTCTTAATTTTCATAAAGATTTACTCATGGAAAAAAAAAACTCGTAAAAGAAACATGCAATTCCTACTCTTCAAATATGAAATCAAACTATCAAGATTTATCTTAATTAATTAGAGATGTGTGATGCATCAGTAAGATGGGTGTTCTATCTCAACCCAAGATTTTTGTATTTTAACCGTCCTTATTGCATGTTTTTTATATGGGTTTTATATATGGGCAATGCTAACGTCCAATGCTTCACGACGATGTTAGAATCTTACACAACTTAAGATTTTTCAATTTTTTTTCTTAAAATACATTTAATATTTACCATTTAGTTCAAAACATAAGAGTGCTTTGTCATTATATAATAACTTTTATAAAAAAGTCATTAAAATGACACTATTCAAGTTTGAAGTAATTTTTTTTAAAAAAAAATGTTTAAATGCTATTTTGACATTTTGGTAAAAATGATAATTATCAAATCGGGTTTATGAAAATTTTGATAAATATTAAAAAGCAGGGTTTCTTCTCAGTCGATCAAGCGGGAAGTTCAGAGAGAAGAAATTTGTACAAAAATTCTATACAAGATCAATCACAACAAAGTCACCATCAAAGTGGCCTTTTCAATTGATCAACCACGAAGTCTACAAAAAATAATAATTACAAACAAGCATTGTTTTGTACTTGACTATTAATCAAAGGAGAACACTCCATTGAACTAGTGTACTGAGGTCTGTACCATTCTTTTCATCAAAATCAATATAAAAGAAAATATATTTGTGATCTTATTTCACACATCTTAAGGGAGATCATGCAATTTATTGCCGACAAATATATTTTTTGAAATACATAATTATTTTAGAAATTTACTTATACATTCAGATATTTTAATGTGTCAAAATCGTTATATTTATTGTTAAACTACATGCTTTTGAACGGTTTATTCACATAAAATCAACATGTTGGTGGTCTCGAAGATTGAAGAGAATTTGTTTCCAAGTCTATTTGAATTCCTTGGGAAAATAGCCATTCAAAATGAATTTGTTTCAAAGTGATTTTTAACAGTGGGTGAGAAAATCATTTTTCTAAGGGTTGGATGGCAAATCACATTTTCCCTCTTAGGGTGGAAATTCATTTTGGGTCGAAAAACGAACTATCATACTTGAAAATTCTATTTTCTAATGGAAGTAGTTTTCTCCTTAATTTTCGGATCACCGTGCGTGTCGCCCTCAACTTTACTCAATGAGCAGGAGATTCATTATTTTTCCAAGGTATAAAAGAAGTAAGGTAATACACAAAGTCCAACGACCCATAATCATCAAATGAGACTATAATTTTGATATATATTAGTTTACAAAGAGATGGATCAAAACTCAAAAGTTAGTTGGGTCATGTTTGAATTATCTATTTATGGTGATGGAGATGGAAAAATAAAATATTAGAAGACCCATACCTTGAAATTTGATCCAAATGAGTGATCTGAAAGCTTAAACGAGACACTTTAAGATGCAAAATCGTCAAATATTCAATCATCTATATATACGAAGGCATGACATATTTTGACATTTTCGATTATTTATGGATAAGGACAGTAAGAGAAAAAAAAAATAGAGAGTTGTTATTGCCACAAATATTACTAATGCCACATCAATTCCTATGTAAATCATCAAATAATTGCACACAGTTGGTGTGTTGTTAGTAAAAGCTGGTGTGGCAATAGTAACTCTCAAAAAAATATCAGAGGACACACGTCACTAAATTTAAGAGTAAAAATGTGTCTTTTTTTTTTAAAATTAAAAATAAAAATAAATTATTGGATTTTTATAGGAAAATTACTTGATAAATCTAGTAGGAGGGACATGTTTCTAAATGCACACTGAGTTTTGGGGTACTATCTTAACAACCCAGTTATAAAACTACTAACTCAGATAATTGAGATTGTTTAATCAAACATTTAAATCAAACCAGTCAAATTGTGGCTCTCACCAATTTGAAAAATTGGTCTTGACAATTCATGTTAAAATGTTGAGATCAACAATTGTAACAAGGTCAATTTTGACAATTTGAATGTTGATCTTGATGATTCATGTTCAAACGTTTAAGACAAACTATTTACAATATTTGATCTCGACAGTTGTAAATAGTTGATTTTGAAGATTGGAACTAGGGGTAGAGCTAGTACCCCCCCCCCCCCCCCAAAAAAAAAAAAAAATTTGAGATAACACTGTATTTTCAACTAATTATACATGTCCTATTTATCCCCACCCCTTCGATTTTTGAATATTACATTGCCTCTTGACTGGGCCTTTCTCATAAATTAATTGGAAAATATTTAAATATCATTTTTTTTCAACTTTCAAATAAAAACCTCTGAATCTCTCTCTATAACCATTCGTCTTCAAGCTCTTCAACTGTACCAATAACTATAGTTGCTCCCACTACAATAAAATCCTCACTCTATCCTTAATTGGAACATGGGTTGACCTCAACAATTTGAATCATCGATAACTCACCCATTAGAAACAACTCAATGGCTTGGCAAGATGATAAGGAGAGCCAACACAACTCACAAAAGTCACAAATGGACATCTCAAAGAAGTTTGAGACATCGAGGAAGAGCAAACCACCTAATTAAACTTAATCAAGGTATATTGGCACTCACAAAGTGCCTCTAATACCCCCGGTAAGACATCGAATTGGCTGTCTGTTTGACAAGCCCATATCAACCGAGTTTGTGAAGGGGTTAGTCCAATTTTTGAATGATTTTAAACATACCCCTCCACATTTTAGTGAATATTTAACATACCTCTCGTGTTTTAAAACTGATGACATGCTCCCTTGACCTAAGGTTTTCTCTTGTAAATTAATGGAAAATAAATCAAAATGTCCCCATCTTCAACTTGTGAATGAGTTAGATTGGAGTGACTTTGTAAGGTTTAGATTTTTGGACCCATATAGATTGTCAAGTTGGCAAAGTAAAACCAGGACCCACTAGAATTCATGGGTTGAACCAGATTTAAAATAATATTTTAATTTTTTATTTTTTATTTTATATAAAAAAGACAGACTCTATTTTGTTTGATTCAGGACTTTGAAAATGGACGACTTCTAAACTCTTAAATTCCAAACTCAAATTCAATGATGAAAAATTATGTTAAATTTTTTTTTTTTTTAAAGTTGTTTAAATTTTGTTATAGATATCCTTGTGGCTTTCAATCATGTTTTTGAAATTGAAGATATTTGACTATCGATAGAAATAAGAAATACTTAATATTTAGGATTGATTAGAGAATATCTAAGATGCTATGAGCCTATGACCAAGCAACAGTTAACTAAGAGCTCAATTTGATTAATTCAAACAAATTCAGTATGTTTCATAAAAAAAAATTGGAAAAATTTCAAAGAATGTTTTTAGAATTGTTATTAAAATCCTTCATCTTCAACCTACCTCCCTGAAAAAACCCAATCTTCTTCTTCATATTTAAATGTTGATGAAAATTTAATTTTAAAGGTAGAGGATGAGATTTATATGTTTCAAGATTAATCAATAAATTAGTATTATATTTGTTAATTTATTAACAAAATCCTTACTTAGGAGAATTTTGTGACAATGCCTATGAGGGGAGGAGGGCAAAGTAGTAATTATATAGACTATTCTTCAACCTGTTGGGTACATGATTTTTAAACTCGTCCGAGACCGAGCTGTATCGTCCAAGTTAACTCGATATCGGAGTCCAACAAGATCAACTCACAAAATATTATGAGATGATTGCGTATCGTGAGGTAAGCGAGTCGTCTTAGATGATATTTTTGATTATCTCGGACGATATGAATGAGACAGTACAGTAATGATTTTACTCGCGAGTTAAATGAGACGTATTGGACGAGATTTTCAAAATCTCGTCCAAGTTATTCGATATAAACAAGTTAAAGCCTCGATCTTCAATTCTTACACTTTCAAATCGATTTTTTTTTAATTTTATATTTTTTTGAATTTATTTTTTTATAGGAATTATTTTTTAGTTTTTTCAAAATTTTAAAAAAATTTAAAATGATTAAAAATCATTGTCTCAATGTTGAACGAGACAACTCGAACAAAACGAGACGTCTCATCCGAGTCAACTCAGGTATTGTTACTTCCCTTGAAAAATTAAATTCTAACGAACAAACCATAAACATTAACAATACATCGATTGGATGGGCCCACTAGTTTGAGTTATACGTGTCCTGTTTCGAAGCCAGGTATTATCACAGTTCAATACAGCTGTATTTATCCACGTCATACCATAACAAACTATAACATTGACAATACATCCATCCATACATACCATACATACACATACATACATACATGAACACTCCCGTGACCTGTCATACATAATGATTACTTTAAAATGGCTCCCGCTTCGTTAGAAAACGTACAGAAAAGAGAGAAGAGAGAGAGAGAGAGAGAGAGAGAATGGAGAACATTTCTACCGTTTCGGAGACTATCAGAAACCCTAGTTTTCTCTTAGAGGAAACCCTAGAAGATGAAGAAATGATGAGCCCGAGAATTAGGTTCAAGGAGAAAAATTCATGGTCGATGAAGAAGACGAACAAGAAGAAAAACCAAGTTTTTCTTGAAGGCTATGTCGAAGCTGGAGACGAAGAGGACCAAGATCAAGGAGTATCGAAAGGGGTTTCGAGAACAATGAGTTTAACAGATGAAGATCTTGATGAGTTGAAGGGATGTGTGGATCTCGGGTTTGGTTTTAGTTACGAAGAAATTCCCGAACTCTGCAACACCTTGCCTGCTCTTGAGCTCTGTTACTCGATGAGTCAGAGGTTCATGGATGAGAAACAGAAGTCTCCAGAAGCTTCTGCATCATCGTCTTCGCCAATGGCGACCGATACATGTTCGTCACCAGGTCCGATTGCCAATTGGAAGATCTCTAGCCCTGGTATGTCATCTCTAGACATGTTCACTTTTCACCGTTTTTGTTTCATTTGTTTATTGAATTTCAGTGAAATTTTGTGGAAAAATATTCAATTTTTCTGAGAAATTTTCTTTTGGTATATTTTAGAGTTCAAGGCCTTGTTTGGATCACCAATTTTTTCTTAAAAATAGTGTCTTTTTGTTTTTTGTTTTTGGTGCAGGCTTTCTGATAATCTCGTTTAGTAAGAAATGTGTAAAATATAATTTTTGTTGTTGAAAAATTGACGATCCAAACAGACCCTCAATTTTATTGACTTCGATTTAAACCTTGTTACAATCAATTTGGATTTTCTCTTGTGTCCATGGGAGATTAGTCGGACTAAGTCTGGATACCCATGTATCAAAAAAAAAAAAAATTGGATTTTTTTCTAAGTTGAGGATTACCTTGATTTGGGGCTTAATAATTTGTTTGAACCTATGGTAGGTATCTTGTTAAGCTTGTTAAATAGCGATTGTAAGAATCTATCCATCACTTTAAAATCCTCTTTGCACTCCATTTGTATGATTGCACTAAAAACCACTTACTGAATTGAAATCTTACTAAGGGTCATCGAGCACAAATGGATTACTAAATTAGCAATCAAACGCCACAGCCTTCTAGATTTCATGGTAAAACTCAGATCTAAAAGAAAAATTCGAAAAAGCAATTTGTTTTGGGCTTTATCCAAGGTTTTGAAAATGGACAGCCACCAAACTCCCACCAATTCCCAAAACTTAAAATTAAGATTCATCAGTGAAAAATAAGTTTTTTTTTTTTAAATTTTAATTTTTTTTTCAAAGTTTACATAATTTCGTCCTCTACATCACTGTGGGATCGAATCATGTTTTTGGATGCCACAAGGTGATCTCAATGACCCTTAGTAAGATTTGAAATCTTACTAAGTTAGTAAGGCTAGACTTAAACAAAAGTTGCACTTCTTCGACCATGCCTACAGATGAATAGATAAAGTGAGATTATAAAAAATCGAAAAACAAAAAGGTATGTTTTTTGAGTGCTGATAATCTGACTTGAGGCATGTGGCAGCTCAATTGACTTACCTGACGTGACAGGCTTGGGAACTGTAGATGTGCTCTCCTCGGGATACAGAACTACAGAACTACGGTTTCCCCTAAAAAGGTGCTGTTCTGTATTCTGAGGAGAGCAGATCTACGGTTTCTGAGCCTGTCACGTTAGGTATAAGTCGATTGATTATGCCACGTGCCTAAGTCAGATTATCGCGAGTCATGTTTTTTTCCTTATTTTTTAAAGATTAGGGTGCAATCAGCAACTGTTGGTGTGCAACTAGTCAGTCCCCCCTCTCTAGCTTGATTGTGGGTAGTGTCTGGGTATTCTAGTTTGTGATAACTTCAATAGTCTGGTTTGGCCTTTTGGGATTTTTGTTGTTTGTGAATTTCAATGGCCTTGAAACTGCTTTCTTAACCTTTCAGGAGACCATCCAGAGGAGGTTAAAGCAAGGCTGAAATTCTGGGCGCAGGCGGTTGCATGTACTGTTAAATTATGTAGCTGATCGATCCAAAGGAACAGCATTGGTGATGGGTAAATTATGTATCTGATGCTGGTAAGAGAGCTTCTTCTAAGATGGGTTTTCCATTGATGGACTAAAGATGAATGCTTCGACCTTGGCAGATGTTTCCCTCGGATGCCCACGGGATTAAAGGCACTACGATCGAGGCCTTGATGGTGGCATTGGTGCCATTTGAACGAAGAAGAATGCTTTTGGTTGTGAGATTTAACCAAATTCCCATTTGAGTCTTGATATGATTTGACCTGCGGTGAAAATGAGCAATTAGGATTATTGTAATTGAATCCCATTTCTTCTTCTTCATCTTGTGAAATAGTACTACTCTATTATTTGGATTATCATTATTATTTTTTATTTCAGATCAATTTCAATTTTGAGACACTTTTTTAGCTACTGAACAATATAATGGTGCTGGAGCCCTTCAGACGACAATGTCAATCTTATATTAGATTTTGTGCATGAACATTGATATCAACCTTTAAATGAATGGTTTTGTCGATTGTCTTGTATGGAAGTCTAAAATCATGTGTTTTTTCCCCTATCAAATACACAAATTTTATACAGAATGTCATCTTATGCGATTGGACAGCAGTTAAGATCCCTTGCTACATTCATTGAACTGAAATGCATGGTTGTAGATCTTCATTTTGAATCTTTCTTGCTTACTAACTACACCCAGTGGACTCCAGATCTCAACAGTAGAAAGAAGATGGAAAAATGGGCATCTGTCTCAGGATTTTGAAACCATGCTATGCTATCTATGACTCAGATTATGTTCCTAGGAAACCTCCCAGGACTGGAAGGTTTGAGGTGTGGGGGTTGAGGGAAATCATGGTTACTCTTGGAAGTCATTTTCGGTTATTGGTACAATAAGGCTGATAAAAAAATTATTTAAATTTAGATGATGGTAATGTAGTTAACTTTAAACTAATTAAGGCCTTGTATATTTTTTTCTTTACAAAGGGTTCTCTAAAAGGAAATATCTACTAAATAAAAGTCAGAACAATAGAAATACCATTTAATAACTATTCTTAATTCCTTTTTTAATCAATAAGCCTGGTGTTTTTTTTAAATTCCTTTTTTAATCAATAAGCCTGGTGTTTTTTTTAAATTCCTTTTTTAACTATTATTTTATTTAACAATTGGAATAATAATTGTTAGTATTGAAAAGATCTTGGCAATAACTTTCTAATAGATCCAATTTTATTTTTGTTTAAAACAGAATTTTAGATTGATTCTACCTGTACGGGAAATAAGGGTGGCAATTTTAACACCAAGAAAAACATTTACTCTACTTAATAAGATTTCAAATCCTACTAAGGGTCGTTGGGCCCACTTGGATTATCACATTGGTAATCCAACACAACATCCATCTAGAATTCATTGAACAACTTTAATTCAGAAAAAGAAAAAGAAAAAAAATATTTTTGAGCTTGATATAAGGCATAGAAAATGTAGGATTTCCAAAACTTAAAATTAAAATTCAACGGTGAAAAGTAATGATTTTTTTTATATATTTTATTTTCAAGTTTCTTAGAATTTGTCATGTACAAGCCACCTATGACATTGTATCATGTTTTTTATTATGCTAACATATGAGCTCACGACCCTTAGTAAGATTTGAAATCATACTAAATTAGTAGGCTAGACTGTCCACTTGGATGCCACAAGAAATGGAATCATAACTTAAAAGTTCCTGGGATTTGATTAGACTTAATTTTATCTATTTATTTATAAGCAAACAGGCCATGATTAAGAATTGGTGGGCGCGCTAGGTCTTAGTATCAATAATTAGATTTTAACCAACTTTATCAATATGATGTAATTAAAATTACAAGAAGAATAATACTGAAGTGACCTCAGGCTGGAACCTCATATCACACTTCTTGATGTGAAAAAGCATCTATGATTTGATTCCTATCTACTTTCACGTCAAGAAATGTAATATGAGATTCTAGTTTGAAGTCACTCCAGCACGACTCTTACAAGAAGGATAATGTTGAAGTAACATTAAGATGTACATCATGGGGGACATTTCTGACGTGGATATGTGTCAGAACCATAGATGCCTTCATACATGTCCTAATGATTGTATATTGTATTGGAGAGAGAATGAAGATAGAGATAATTATTTAAAATGTGACGAGAATAGGTAGAAATCGGTTAATGAAAAGAAGTTGAGGAAAAAAATTTTATTAGTAAAAATATTGAGGTATTTTTCACTAACGCAAAGGTTGAAATGAATGTATAGTGTGTCATGGATTGCGAAGAACATGAAATGACATTCTAAATGAGGTCAACAACGAAAAGATTTTATGTGCCATCCAGTAAATTCATCATGTTGGAGATGAGTGGATAGTAAATGGAAAGATTTTATTGTTAAATCATGTAATGTTCAGTTGGGACTTGCAGTAGATGGATTTAATCCATTTGGGATAAAAAAATAACTCATACAGTTGTTGGCTTGTTATGGTTGTTCCATATAATCTGTCACCATCTTTATGTATGCGGAAGGAGTTTACGATGTTGATACTTTTGATTCTTGAGAGAAATAATCCAAGACATAACATTAACGTGTACTTGTAGCCACTGATTATAGAGTTAAGTGAGTTGTGATTTACAGGAATAGAAACATATGATGCCAATACTAAACATATGTTTATAATAAAAGCAATTTTGTTAGGGGTTATATATGATTTTTCAACATATGGTAATTTATCGGGCTGTAAAACAATGGAAAAATTTGCATATCCTATTTGTAGTGAAGGAACATATTCAATGTGGTTAAAACACGATGGAAAATTTACTTATATGGGGCACAAATTTTTTTAAATTTATCTCAACCATTATTTCAGAAGTCAAAAATCTTAATTTAATGCTTATAAAGAAAAGGAGATGTAGAATCGTCATTTGAGCGGAGTTAACCTATTTACCAAGTTGGAAACAATTCATACAAAGTTAGAAAAATTAATAGGTAAGAAAATGAAAAAGTCTATGAATGATGAGAATTCATGGTCGAAGAGATCAATATTCTTTGACTTGCATTATTAGAAGGATTTGTTACTTCGCTACAATCTTGATGTGATGCACATTAAGAAGAATGTGATTAAAAATCTCTCCGTGACAATTATGAAGACGAAGGATAAGACCAAGGATGGCCGTTGATGGAAAAAGTTCAAGTAGATTCTGTTTATGAAAATCCCCAACTGAATAGGGGTGAATTTTAAGAAATTTTCACTATGTGGGGTCCATGTACACATATTTTATTTACTTTGCTAGGCTAAGAACTGCTGCAAGTTGTGTTATCCTTTTTTATTTTTCTTTGGTTTCCCTTGAACTAATTAATATTTTGATGGGGGATGAACTTGGTGTTTATGTATCTATTTTAAAAATGATGTAGTCATCACGTTCGAACATAGACGTGTGACATACTTGAAGAGTAACTGATGGCATCGATATTTTTTAGGTTGCAATGTGGCCATATGGTTTTCATTTGCATTTAGAAATTGTTAATGAAGATGCTGGTATGTATAGATTTAATGGGTCCTGCCAACATAATCATGGACTGGACATGCATTATTTTGCTGTAAATATTCTACTACTTACCAACCGATTGTTGATGGTATGTAAATCTTGTATTGATTTGTAAAAAATCAGCACCAACAAGATTAGAGCCCCATTAATTGTGTAAGTGGGTGATATTAAGGTAGGCTTTACATAATAAGGAAAAATGAGATCCTTTTTGTTCTTTTGTACTATTTTATCTTGTTTGGGACTTTGAAACTCCCTTAATGGTATCCTTATTTCTTTGTATAAAATTTTCAGCTTTCTTCATAAAGTGTAATGGGTTTCTTTTGTTTTCCAATTTAGTTTATTAAGATTTGGAGTTCTGTTTCTAAGGTATAATGGGTTTTTTTTTTATTGAAATAAAACAAAAATAAGACGAGTGGTTGGCAGCCCACAAAAACAAAGCTCTTCATTGATAGTCATTTAAGGAGTGATGGTAGCGCTCTCACTCTTGAGCTGGCCAAATCCCTCGTAAATGATGTCATTTTTTTAGTTAAATATTTTATTTTTATTTTAAAAAAATTACTTATCATCTTAATGTTTTCATTGTTTTGTAGGGTCAATTAAATAATTTTATTAAAGAAGATCCTAGCTTTGCCCATAAATATATCGACCATGATCCTATTTCCATTATATTTATGACTTATATTATTTAATTTTGATTTTTTATTTACATATATTATATGAATCGTAATTGTGTATAAGTGTTTGGGAGAGATGAAAAATGCAGAGTAAGAGATATAGGGGGTGGAGTTTTAAAGACTTCATTATGTTATACAACTCGAAATCGGAATTATACAGATAAGTTTGAAAGTGGCATGATTAACTTAACTCAACTAGTTCATGTACTAATGAAAGATAAGAAGAAGAAAAAGAAGAAAAAGAAGAAGAAGAACAATCACAAGAAAAAAAAATCATCTACATTTGAAATTGGAAGTCATTCTACTCAGGTAAGATGTAAAAATACTTTAGCTTTGAAAATTCTTCAATTAATTTTTTATTAATATTTAATTAATATAAATGATCAACTTACATATCTCATTATAAACAATAATTCTATTTTATAGGCGACATCAGATTCCATAGTTCCTACTAAGCGAGGAGGTAAAAAATCAGTATCAGAACCATTATCATTATTGAATAATGTTAGGGTATGCTTATTGATGAATTTTAGAAGGAATGTGATATATGACAAATGAGTACTAGTAGATCCTGAGAAGGTAGATAAAGAGTATTATTTGATTTGTATCGATGAGATTATTGACTCTTCGATCAAACTAATGGATAGAGCTGAACCCCAGGGGACTTTACTTGATATTCTCTATAGTGAGGTGATTAGATGGCTTAGGAGTCACTGTCGTATCTTTTAAGAGACTCATGTTTTGTTAACTTTTCTGTAACACATTTTCACATATAATTTTGACTTATATTACTTAGATAAGTGAAAAAAATTTATAGCATGTTCAATTTTTTTTAAAAGTATTATTATTCTTTGATTAGTATGGATGGGATGTGAATATATGTGATTTTTTGGCAAGTACAATTTGAAAACATTTAGCATTTGGGGATAAAGAAATAACCATTGGTTAGGCTTTACAGTAATTAAATGACTCCAAGTCATCAAATTTATGATCCAATGCCAGATTCGACGGTCCAAAGCCGTTGACTTTAACTATTTCAATGGTTCAAAGCCATCGAATTTAGTTTTTTTTGACGATTTTCAAGGTCAACGAAAATATTTTCTATGGCTTCCAGTCGTCGAATTTTTTTTCGACATGGTCCATTTCGACGTGTAAGGCTATCGAATTGTGAAAAATTCAACGGTTGTGGACCGTCAAGTTAAGGGTATTTTCACGTAGTGTACAAATGATGATATATTATAGATTTTAAGTTCCTAGCTTTATATTTTATTGGTGTCCTAATCCCACCTTTAGGACTGCTAACCCATATCGACCTTCGAAGTTTGTGTGTTGTGCATTCTAAGTGAAGGTTACATGTTGATTTGCCATAACAATCAATATGTTGGGCAAGTTAGTATGAGGAAGCATGCACACCACACCTGGAGTCTGGACGATTACTTGTGAGCATTTCACATATGGGAATTGGTTCGTTTGTAGTTGCACTTGTGTTTGTTTGCACTTGCGATTCATTTGCATCCATGGTCATCCGATCGAACTGGTACTTTTAGGACTCCAGTTTGGCTTTGCAAATGAGTTTGGTAAATGTTTTAATTTGATCAGGAGATACTATTTAAGTGCACCATTTGAGAGCTTTTATGAGTGTTAGGCTTCTATGAAAGTGCACAATTTTTGAGTTTTTATGAATGTTTGGCTTCCTGATGAAGGTGGTACCTTAGAGATTGGGTTCTTCTATTAGGGGTGTCACACCCACTCCCAAACTTCTTAATCACAATCCTCATAGAATGGCTTCCAAAAAAGTAGTTATATTGAAAGCAAAGCTTACCCAAAGGTGGGGGCATATGATTATTGGAAAATGGAGAGAAAAGAACAAACAAAATATAAAGTTGAATGATATTCTTGAAAATGGAAAAGAAAAAAAAAAGGAATAGAAAGGGCGGGCTTTAGATTACTATATATACTAGATTTCACTAGTACTTAACGACACAAACATTTTCTTTGGGGTTAAGGGGTAAAAGTGATAAAATAATAAAGTTGAGGGTATTATTAAAAACTTTGAGGTTAAGGGGTAAAAAAGGAAAATTAATAAAATTTGAGATATATTATCAAGAAAGGGGGAGGGAGGAGAGAAGAAAAACAACAAAGTATATTAAAGGGGTAAAAAAGGAAAGCTAGTGAAATTAGAGGAGTATTATTGAAAATGGATTAAAAACTGAAGGGTTGTAATATTGGAGGGATATATCATTTAAAGGAAGAGGGAAAGATGATAAAGTTGAAAGGGTGAAGAGAAAAATAATAAAATAGACATCTCTACTATAGCTGGATGATATGTTTATACCCCATAACTATATTGAAGTGGGATCCACAACTGTATTTTATAATAATAATAATAATAAAACACGATAGTTGGCTTCCCAATGTTTATCCCTCACCGACAAAGAAAGGTTTAGATATGATCTCGTAAGCATGTTGAAGACAACTTTTAACTTTTTCCCCCTTTGCAAAGAATACTCTTCCAACTTTATTGCTTTTCCTCTTCTGCCCCCTTAACAAAACTATAGGTGTAGACACCCCAAAATTGCGCTTCGGTTTTTTAGGTATAAAATGACAACATTATGTCAGGGTTACGATTCTCTAGTAAGGTCTGAAATAAGAGAATAAGTCAAAACCCAACTCCCTAAACCTTTTCTTAGAACTCCTAAACCAAACCCTAAAGCCTCCCAGAAATCTAGACACCTAAACCAAACCCAAAACTGAAAACCCTAAACGCTTCCAGATACTCCAGACCTTTTCAAAGCCAATGACTTTGTTGAACCTCAAACACCATTTTCACTAATTCTTGTACCAATCCCCAACTTTCTAAAAAATTGAGATTTTTTCAAGTTTTCGAAATTCCCTTGAACCTTCCCAAATCCTTTTGAAATCCAAATGGGCCCACCAATAGGCCTAGTGGACCCTCAAAGCCAGTCCATGTGCAAGGTCAAATGTCCAACCACTTCGGGGGTCTAATCAAGTTGATTTGATTATAGACTACCTAGATTGATCTTGTAGGTTGATCTAGATTGACATCCCAACAACCTCAAACTACCCCAGCATGCATGCAAGCAAGTTGTTGACAAAACAACACATAGATCGATGTTAAAGGTTGGAATGACTATAAATAGGGCACTTCGCACCTCATTTTAACACATCTTCACTCCTTGAGTTCCTTTTTGCTCCCTATTGAGTTTTCACTTACTCCCTTAATATTTTTCACTCTCCCGATGATTCGACCTAATGACCCAACCAGTTAACCCGACGACCCAACCTAATAATCTGATAACCCCGACAAGCCTGAAATCTTAACCACTTCATTCGGACCTCCATAAAATCCTTCTCCCATCATCCACATAATTGAAATCCTACCAGATTCGACCGAATCATTTCCCATTTTTTTGATACTATCAAAACCCTTCCCAATTCACCGAACAAATTCCTATTTTTCCTTAACACTATAAACCTCTACCCGATTTTTTATCCTCACTTCGCTCGACACTGTAAAGCTCTATCGGAATCTCGAGTCATAGGCAAAACCCTACCTAAGTTTTATCAAATCATCTATTGAACATACAGGTATACAATTGTCAATAATAAGTTACTTATGTTTTAAGTGTAGACACCTCAATTTGAACGGGCCACTTCTCGAAAGGGCCCAAAAATATTGATTTTTCAAATAAATGGGCCAACGGGCCTTAAGGGCCCAAGTCATTGAAAAATGACATTTTTACCAAACCGAGGCCCCTAAGACCTCTCAATGGTTTAGGAGGCCCACCAAAAGGACTCGGCCTACCTTACGCTTTTCCCAATATTCACCGCTCCGCTTCCAAAATTAAAATGCCAAACTTCGATAAATTTTACCAACGGACCTAAAAAGCCCATTCCCCAACACGTGGCATTTTTTATCAAACTAATGATTGCAAAATCTTAAAAATTAAAAATTAAAAAGGTGAGACTTGGATGCCTACCCCTCCTCTACTACCACCGCCCTCGCCTCCGAATCCGCAAAAACCATAGGCCCACCTAAGGCCCACAAGCCCTCAACACTTTCCTAAATCGATTTCTCATCTTACCCCTAGCCTAAAATCAATCCCACATCACCTAAAATCTAAAACAAACCTATACCCTCAAAATCCATTCAAAAAAAACCCTCAACCAACCCCTAAAACCCAAAACCATTTCTAAAACCCAAGCCCAACACTACAAAGCCCACAAATCATATCATATCCAATTCATTATCCAACCCACAACCCTAACCCATAAACCACAACCCACATCAACCAATCACTCTTTTATCATCAAAAGATGACACATGTCATCACCATCTCACCTCCCTCACCCAACTACCTACCCCATTAATTTGCTTTAAATCCCATCTACCCACACATCAACCCATCACCTTTTCTCTCAAATCAAACACATCTACCCACACCCCTAACCTATACCTCCCCTAATCTACCTCATCATTCCCTACAAAACTTACATCTACAACCTAAACCTACACCATCCTCTCAAGTCAAACACTCAACCTCTCCCATCAACCTATCCCAACCCTTCATTTCCACCCACTTTAACACATGGCATCATCTCCTTCACACCCTCCCAAAATATCATCAACCACCTCTTTAAATCCTCCATTCTCTTAAATCAAATACCATTTAATCACAACCACCATCTTAAACTCACCTCACCAAACACTCCACCCAAATGGGTTGGGTAGGATCCAAACCATTTGGGTCAAAACTCACCCATTTAACCCCCCCCCCTTCCTAAATACCCTCCAATCTCCTCTAAATTACACCCACTTCTCTCTCAAACTCATAACCATTCTACCATTTTCTTCACTTCATCCCATTATATCCCTAAAATAACTCCTCAACATCTATAAATACCTCCTCCTCTTCCCAAAAATGGCCCCCCACCCAACTTTCACTACCAAATTATCTCCAACTCTCACTACTAACAACCATCACCAATCCTCCTCAAGTCTCATATACAAAAAAAAATATATATATACTCCACTCATCTCTCTCATCATCTCTTCTCTACTCCTTCAACCATACAAGAATTGTATTTTCATAAAATACTAAGGACTCAAGAAGAAGAAAAGAAGAAAGAAGATACAAGGTGGGTTCAAGGCAATCCCCCCCTCTCTCTTCTACATACACCCTCTCCTCCTCCCTCTTCTATCACCCTCTCCCCTTCATTTTATTTTTTAGGATGAATGGACCCCAGGCTAAAGGTCTATAAGGGTCATTTCCATCAATGGAATGACCCTATGATCAAGCCGAAAATGAATCCCTATCTAGGGTACAAATGCACAACACGTGGCACATCGTTTTTGTATTTTTTTAATCAAAATGACCGAGTTGAGTTGAGGTTACCACTATCTAGTGGGGAGAAAAGGGTGCCTAACACCTTCCCTTTCTCCAACCGAGCCGCTTACCCGAATCTCAAGGGTTGATTCATCTTTATCCATCGAGAGTCACCAAATACCAAAAATGTCACATTTTCTAAAAAAAATGCACATCGGGTGACCATTCACACCCACTTACAAAAATGAATGGTGGCGACTCCAAACCATTGTAGATGTGGTCATCGTAATGGCGAAATCCCGTGTCTACAGCTTGGCGACTCCACTGGGGAACAAAGGCTCTACCCTCGTGTCAACTCGGTTATTTTGGGAAAAAGGCAAGTTTCAAATTTTTTTTTTTTAATTTTATTTTGCAAGCTAACAATACTTGTTGTGTTTGTTGTATTTATTTTTTAGGTAGGTTTCCCTTATTTATTTACTCACTTAAAAAAAAAAAAAAATCTGATTTTTCACTTTATTTCTCCGATTATGCCCTTTAAGCATGCGTATCATCAACAAATGAAAAAAAAAATTTCTTTTTTTGGCCCAAGCCAAAAACCAGAGGCAATGTGCCTCAAAATGGGTATAAAAAATAAAAAAATAAAAAAAAGTCGTTTTTCTTCTTCTTTTTTTTTTTTGGCCGAATGGACAGTCAAACTTAAAATGATCATAACTTTCTCGTCCGATCTCCGATTAGCTATTAGTGCATATCAATTTGGGGTAGAAACAAAATTTTCTACCAAATGTGACAAAGTCAGCAATATTTTGACAAGTCAGAATCGATTTTTGAGCTCATATACTATCGTTTACGTTATCATTTCCGTTTGACGTCTCGTCGCGATACAAAATGAGTAGGAAAAAAAGAGCATAAAAAAGGAAAAAAATTTGGCCCAAGCCAAAAACCAGAGGCAAATGTGCCTCAAAATGAGCACAAAAAAATTTTATATTAAAAAAAAAAATTATTAAAAAAAAAAAAAAATTTTTAAATTTTTTTTTGTTTCAACGTGTTCCTTACATCAGTCTTGGAAACTTTCCTTTTAAAACTTATTTTTATTTTAAGTTTTTAAAGCTTCAAAAGATTAAACGGATCATCTTTTTCAAACTCAGGGCGTACCGCTTACCACTTTTTGATTGATCAAAATGAAAATTCAAGGTGATCATCGGTTGGACTATAATAAAAAAAAGAGAAGTCCTTTTATGATTACTTCATTCGTAAAATTAAAAAAAAAAAAAAAAAAAATTTGATTGGTTGATGCTTAACTATAAATGTGCAACCCTTATGGACAAATTATCTAAAAGGCTATAATCTGGCCAACGGGCCCACTCATCTGAAAAATGCCCCGGGCGCACCCTATCCTATTTGCACACACCACTAGCACGTTTACTTTACTGTATTGCACGCTTGCATGTCCCTAATAGCCAACGTGGCACTAGTGCGTGGCCCGGTCTCCTCGGAGATGCGACGTCATTCATGAAAACCACAACTCCAATCACGTACCGTAAGGTATATAAAACTGGGGCATCATCAATACCGTTTGATCAGGTGATTCTGAAGGTATATTGATACACCCATGTTGGAGCGACCTGAGCCTTTGTCCTATTGTAAGCCGCACGGTCACATGTCCCGATTGCCAACGTAGTACTAGTACGTGGTTGGTCCCCTCGCGGGATGCGAAAACCATTTATGAAAGCTATAACTCCTGACTCGTACCTGTAGGTATATAAAAGATAATCTAAGTACATCAATTGCACTTCTTGGTCAAAACCAGTGCCTAAGCAAGATCCTGCCCCGCTGTACCCTACTGTACGAGGGGGATAGACTACGTCTATTCTAGACGAGAGGTACTTAAGTGGGCCCTTGCTCAGCATCGTGCGCCACCTCTCAACTGGGGATCAAACTGGCTATTTTTGACTTTAGAGAAGTGAATTGAAGTTTTAGATTATCACCTATACGGTATATCAAACCAAGTCACCACATACCGTCTGATTGAGTACGCTTGAGAGGTATATAGGTGTGCTTGAGCAAGAGTGGCCAGATAAAAATGCATTGCAGTAGTAAGCTTAGAGTCTAGAAACCTTCCCTGTAAGTCACGACTCGAACTTATCGCGGGTGTTCCCTAGTTGTTGAAATGAAACCCGATGATTGATGTATGTGAATGATGTGAATAATGAGATCAAAGTGTATGATTATCCTCAAGAGAAAAAATTTTGTTTTAAGAAATTAAAATGGGTACACCGACCCAATAAAGAATCCATTTCTTGCAAAAATTCAATAATGACCCAGTCCATCTCGATCCAATGATCATGATAGGCCGGGCCATTTAAATCAAAATGAAAATCAAATTTTCAAAAAAGAAAAGTGTTTTCAAGAAAGTGTTTTCTATAAGAACAAAGATTTTCAAAAGAAAAGTAACTTTACATTGACCTTGGAAATGTACTGAACTATTTTCTTGTGTCAACTCAGGATGCTGGCTGCAGGCAATAACCCAATCGACCAATTGGTCAAAACAACCATCACGGGGATGCACACCGTAGAGAAATTCAACTTTGCAAAATTCATGTTGAGATGCGCCCTGTACTTTCACGAGTTTGAGATAGATTGGAATCTTTTGCGCGCTATGGCTAAGCGTTGGAACCCTTATCTTCACATCTTCCACATTGGGCATATACACTTGTGTCCTACCCATGAAGACTATTGTGGTATCATGGGGATATCTACTTCAGGTCCTCTAGTCAGGCCTTCATTGAAGACAGGATATTCGGGTGAACTCGCCACAGGCCTAAACATTTCAAAGGAAGAAGCCAAGGCCTTAGTCCGTAACGGGAGATTGGATTTAGTACCCTTATTGAGTCCATACCACTCTTGTAGTCATCCCATCAATGTAAAACCAGAAGCTTGGAGAGCCACTAGAGACTATCGATTATGTTTAGGGATCTTAGCCCAATACATACTGACCTCCAAAAGTGAGGGTCAAACTGTTCCTGAGTCTTTCATAGACATAGCTTCCCAGCTCTCTAGAAAAGCCAATCCCGTACCTCTTATTCTAGCTGAAACCTTCTCAGGTTTGGATGCCATAAAAAATGGTGAGGGAAGGGATTTCAGAGGATGCCCTCACCTACTTTATATGTGGCTTTGCGATCGTCTTAAAATTGTGGACATTCCTTCAACCCTCGAGTATAGGTCGGAGCACTTTTCCAAGAGAAACATGCTAGTGCGTCACAACTCAGTCAAGGCTTGGGGCAAATGGTTGGATTCTCATCTTGCACGTCATATTGGTTTGAGATGCCCTTGGTGGATGACGGACTACCCTGTTTTTGGTACCAAATAATCCTATTATGTCCGTTTGATCGGACTAGATGAGACATCTTTTTACCAACCTGATTTGATCCCAGAACAGTACGGAGTACCTATAGAGTTTTCGCTACCTCAACACAAACAATTCTTTTCTCCCGAACCATTGACTGAAAAGTTAGTGCATCTCATTGAGAAGGCGTGGAACAAACGCATCTTAGGGTATCCAGATGGACCAGCAGAGTTCAAAGAGCTAGTCGTTAGAACTAAAAGAAGCAAACCTAATTGTCCCAGCAATCCTGATGACGATTAAAACAAATCCAAGCGTCCATGTAAAAGAATGTAAAACAGGGTTATTTGAAAGTTGTAATTCAATGAAAATCCTATTTGTCAAATAATTTTCATAGTTCAATGAAATTTCTTTCAGTTTCTTTGTGGATAATCATGGCATAAATGAATTGTTTAAATGGGTCGGTATACAAAATTCAAATGTAATCTTCTTTTTCAAAATGCCATACCGACTCTGTGTCGATGCCAGCTCCGTGATGATGAAATTTCATTTTTTCAAAATACTTTACCGACTCTGTGTCGATGCCAGCTCCGTGCTGATGGAATCGTTTTTAAATTTTACCGACTCCGTGTCGATGCCAGCTCCGTGCGGATGAAATTTCATTTTTTCAAAATACTTTACCGACTCCGTGTCGATGCCAGCTACGTGCTGATGGAATCGTTTTTTTAAATTTTACCGACTCCGTGTCGATGCCAGCTCCGTGCTGATGAATTTTATTTTTTCAAAATACTTTACCGACTCCGTGTCGATGCCAGCTCCCGTGCTGATGAAATCTTTTAAAATTTTTACCGACTCCGTGTCGATGCCAGCTCCGTGCTGATGAAATTTCTTTTTCAAAATACTTCACCGACTCCGTGTCGATGCCAGCTCCGTGCTAATGAAATTTCACTTTTTCAAAATGCTTTATCGACTCCGTGTCGATGCCAGCTCCGTGCTGATGAAATTTCTTTTTCAAAATGCTTCACCGACTCCGTGTCAATGCCAGCTCCGTGCTGATGAAATTTCACTTTTTCAAAATGCTTTACCGACTCCGTGTCGATGCCAGTTCCGTGCTGATGAAATCGTTTTTAAATTTTACCGACTTCGTGTCGATACCAGCTCCGTGCTGATGAAATTTCTTTTTCAAAAATTTTTTCCCGACTCTGTGTCGATGCCAGCTCCGTGCTGATGAAACTACATTTTTCAAAATGTTTTCCCGACTCCGTGTCGATGCCAACTCTGTGTTGATGTAATTCTTTTTTAAAATATTTTACTAGTCCCGTGTTAATGCCAACTTCGCGTTAATGTCGGCTCCAAACCAAAGAACTCTTTCATTAAAACTCGTTCGCTTTAAAATAAATAACTTTTACCCGACCTAATAAAATGTCAGGCATTTTTCTTTTTGTAAACAAGATAGTAATGCTTGGTCTTCTGTACCCAAAGGTGGCCAAACGAAAGAAGTACAAACACCCTGAGAAGCCTCCGTATTTCCTTCGATTTACATCAACTATGAGCAACTCAGAGGACCCACAACCTGCGACAAGTGAACTTGCCGAAGCTAATGCAATGATAGCGAAGCTCATAGAAACAACGAAAAGACAAGAACAAAATGTTGATGCTGTTTTTAGTAATACTAACTTCCTACAAGCACAAGCCGCTCAGCACCAAGCATCTGGATCAAATCCGGAACCCCTTGAACAGACACGACCAGATCAACAGACCACCCCACCACCTCCTACAGTGCCAATGTATCAGGACCCTCACTTTACATCCCACAGAATCAACCACCCCCGGTGGTAATCCCAGATGATGAGTGACTTCAGGGTGCCTGAGGCCAAAAATGCCACTGATAACAAAATGGCCCAGCAGATAGAGTCTCTCCAAGAAGAAATGAGACGAATGAAGGGTGCAAATACTTTAGGAGGGACAAGATTCAGGGACCTTTGCTTTTATCCTAATGCACAGTTGCCGGCCAAATTCAAATGTCCGGAATTTGAGAAGTACAATGGGGTGGGGTGTCCTCTGTCACATCTAAAACTATACTGCGGATCCATGTGCCAATACGGCGAGGATGACAGGCTACTGGTGCAGTTGTTTCAAAGAAGCTTGACAGGGCCTGCACTCAATGGTTTTCCGGATTGGACCATACGCCTTATCAAAAGTTGGCAAGACTTGGCTGAAATGTTCTGGCATAATTATCGGTTCAACACAGATGTAGGTCTGGATCGAAATGATATGGCCAAGATGACTAGAAAGCAAAGGGAACAGTAAAAGAGTACGCCCAGAGATGGCGGGAGTCTGCTTCACAAGTGAGGCCTGCAATGACTGAACAAGAGATGAACACCACGTTCATCTCAACACTAGGGCATGCCTTCTATACTCATCTAGTTGGACACACCATAGGCACCTTCTCAAATTTAGTTCAAGTGGCAGACCGGGTCGAGGACGGGATCAGGACTGGTTTAATATTTGACTTCATAGCCCTAAGTGCAGCGGCAGGGACATCGGCACAAAAGAAGTTCGTGCCTTTTGTCAAAAAGAAAGAGGAAACTCAAGTCAACAATGTACAACCCAGCCAACCTCTTTTCATTTAGGCACCAGTTCAGAGGCCGCAGGCACCACAAGTCCCTTGGGCGCCAGTACCTCGAGCTGCTTGGGCTCCAGCACCGCAGAACCCCTTTCAGACAGTTCCTCTGCAAGCACAACCAGCACCACAGTATGGGCAAAACCAGCAGGCACGACCTAACAGGGTAAATAGAGTATTTACTAGATTGCCCATGACACTATCAGAATTACTGCCACTCTTACTCAGAGGAGAATATCTGGTAAAACGTCCATCAAATCCTGAGGCTGTGAAAGGGCCAGGGTACAACCCTAACTTGCTCTGTGAATTCCACATGGGTGCACCAGTGCACTCCACAGATCAATGCTGGCAGCTCAAGCATCAAGTACAGAACCTGATCGATAAAAAGGCTCTCATCCTAGATGGACCTACCAACCCACCCCAACAACAGAATATCAATCAAAATCCCCTACCTACTCACAATGGAGAGGGGAGTGGGCATAGGGTAAATGTCATTTGTGGAGAACTCGACTTCAATCCCTCGGATCTGATAGCACCTATCGGACAAAAATCAGGGTACACTTCACAAACGAATCAAGGACGTTAACGGTTAACACAGTCAACCACTATGCAGATTCATCGCAGAATTCGAGTTTCCCCCTCAGAATGGCCAACCTCACCATCCATCCCACCCATCAAGATACTACACCCGACCACCTTTAGTCATACCTTACGGATCACCCCATCGTCAAATTGACCTGACCCCCCTTGTTATACCCTACACACCACCATATTCCCAAGGATCAACTCGACCCCCCCCCTCCATATACCGTACACTTCATCTCCACGTCCACCACTCGTCATTCATACATTTCATCGACTCCACCAACTCCTATTATCACTACATCCAAGTCATCACCACCACCTCTTATTCTCAATATGAAACCCGATCCACCCCCCATAACCATACACTCACCTAAATCATTCCCCTATAGCTCCGATCAGGCAATCCCTTGGAGCTATGAGACCACTATCACCACGACCAACGGGGTCGAAACAATGAAGAAAGCAATGGTGGCTGATATCGGCCGTATAACCCGGGCAGGAAAGTGCCAGAAACTGTCAGGAAATGGGGTGAACATCAGGGAAAAAGCAAAAGAGACTACAAAAGAGGTGACAGATGACGAAAAAATAAAAGCAAAGGGAAAGGGTAAACTGTATAAGGAGGACAAAATGGAAGAGAAGGCGAAAGTGACAGACAAAGAAGCCACAGACTTTATTAAGCTCATCCTCAAGAGAGAGCATAACATAGTAGACAGATTGAACAAGCAGCCAGCACAAGTCAGCATCCTAGGACTAATACAAAAATCGAAAGAGCACCAAGAGGCATTGTTGAAAGTCCTAGGGGGATCACATGTACCTTTGACCACGACACCGGCGCAGTTAGAGCAAATAGTCGACCAGATCATGGCCCCCAATCCTATTATTTTCACGAAAAATGAGTTTACACCTGAAGGAACGGGGCACGTCGAGCCACTAAACATTATGGTCATATGCAAGGGCATGATGGTTGCTAGGGTGCTGATTGACAACGGCTCAGCGCTTAACGTTTGTCCACTTGAGACCTTTCGAAAGCTGAACGCCGATTGGTCACACGTCAAGCCCAACAACAAGGTTGTCCGAGGCTTTAACAGTTCAAGAAGAGACTCCTTGGGGGAGGTAGTTTTACCTATCACAATAGGCCCATACACCTTTGGAGTAACATTTGAGGTCATGGAGATACCAACAACCTTCAATCTACTACTGGACAGGCCATGGATCCACATAGCAGGGGCTGTACCTTCTTCTTTACACCAGAGAGTCAAATTCATTATGGGACAGAAGATGATATCTGTTTTGGCAGAGAACTTGATCCCGGCTGGCAGAGCTCCGGACGTGCCATTCATTGACATAGAGATGACGAAGGACAATGCACTCTACCATTCGTACCAATTTGCGGCTGTTAACTACATCGAGAAGGGGAAGGAGAAGGTAAGGGCAAAGCTATCAAGAGCGAACCTTATGATCGGTCGGGTTATGAAAAGGGGAGGTTACCGACCCAAGCAAGGGTTGGGACCAGGGGGAAGAGGAAGAGCTACACCAGTCGAAGCAAGCAAACATACTCCTTATTTTGGTTTGGGGTTCAGGCCCACAAAGAAGGATATAACAGAAATGAACGAAAAAAAGAAAGAACTTCGACTAGCAAGAAAGCAAAATCGAGAATCGAATGTCTGGAACCTCGGCCGAGTCCCTCACATTAGCGTTAGCTTCTCAAAATCTCATGCCAGACCCGACAACTTATCAGAACCACCACGGGCAAAAAGGGCAAAAATGGTAAATATCGCACCACTGCACTTTCTAGAAGACTCAGTTGTCGAGTCCCAATCATCCTTCATAGAAGGCATTGATGTTCTTCTTTCAATGGGGATTTCGATGAAAGTCCACCAGAGACCACTCTAGAATCCACCCAAGTGGAAATCACTACAAGCTGCGAGAAAAAATCACCATCACTCCCCACTGGCATCGACTGGGCATCAGTCGTCATCCCACCAAGCTGGGAGGGACTATGCCCCAATCTGACAAAAATCAGAGATCATGGTTATCTCCGAACCGCCAACCAAATCATCCAACGAATCACTTTCACATCTCATCCGGCCCCTCAGAGAAGGGGAAGTTCTGAACAATTGGGAGGAATTCCCGAATCACTTTCACATCTCATCCGGCCCCTCAGAGAAGGGGAAGTTCTGAACAATTGGGAGGAATTCCCATGACTCTTGAGGCTGTTGAGGCTCTAAAAAAAACACCCGTTAAACGAATCTAGTTTGCCCGAGGATCATAACAAGCCATCGTCCTCGGGTAAAGACTATTTTGAGGGCTCCCCTATCCTTATTAACGAATTCGCATGATTGTTCTTCTTATTTCAGGTATTCGAAAAGTAAAAAAAAATAAATATTCCTCAAAAAGTAAAAAAATCAAAATTTCTCAAAAGTCAAAAAAATAAAAAAATTTCAAAATTACAAAAAAATAGATATTTTCCAAAAGTCAAAAAAAGAGTTTTCAAGGGATATGTCTCAATCGAATGAGTACCCAGATAAAATAGAATTTGAAAGGGATGAGTATGATTTCGATCTGAACTCGACTTGACCTCATGGGGATTGAAGAAGAGTTGAAGACGAAATGGCGTATCCGCCTAAAGAAATTAAAGACTGGTAGAACGTCACGAGAAAGGTGTTCAACCAAAACATTGAGGATACAGATTCAATTAATCTTGGTACGAAGAGGACCCACGAATTGTCAAGATCGGAGCCTTATAACGTCACAACAAAGGAAGGAAGAAATGATCAAACTCTTACAAGATTATCAAGATGTCTTCGCATGATCGTACAGGGATATGCCGGGATTGGACACAGATCTTGTCGTGCACAAGCTACCAATTGCCTCCGAAAGTAAGCCGATTAAGCAGAAATTGAGAAGATTAAAGCCAGAATGGACTCTCTGGCTAATGTCGTCCAGTACCCAAGAAAGATGGGAAGGTACGCATGTGTGTTGACTATCGGGACCTAAACAAGGCCAGTCCTAGGATGATTTTTCACTTCCACACATCGACACTCTAGTCGATAGTACAGCAGGGACATGGCACATGTTCTCGTTCATGGACGGCTTTTCAGGCTATAACCACCACTACAAAGTCATGCCATTCGGGCTGAAGAACGCAGGGGCGACTTACCAACGGGCAATGACCGCCGCACTATTCCACGATATGATCCACAAGGAATGGGAAGTCTACGTAGACGACATGATTGCTAAATCCAGCATTGAAGAAGATCATCTGGTAAATCTAAAGAAGTTGTTCGACAGGCTGAGGAATACAGTTAAGGCTAAATCCTGTAAAATGTGTATTCGGGGCAACATCGGGCAAACTACTGGGTTTCATCGTCATCAGAAGAGGCATCGAGATAGATCCGGCAAAACAAGTATATATCCTCGAGATGAAAGCACCCGTTTCAGAGAGAGATGTTCGGGCATTCTTGGGAAGAATACAGTATATTAGCCGTTTCATTGCACAACTTACGCCTATCTGTGAGCCAGTCTTCAAACTACTCAGGAAAGACACACCGAAGAAATGGAACAAGGACTGTCAGGAAGAGTTCGACAAGATTAAGCAATATCTGCTCAATCCATCAGTCCTAGTCCCTCCTACTCTAGGGCGACCTTTGCTGATGTACATCTCGGTGCAAGAAACGTCAATGGGGTGCGTGCTAGGACAACACGATGAATCAGGACGGAAAGAACAGGCCATCTACTATCTCAGCAAGAAATTTACCGAATACGAAGTAAAATATTCAACGCTTGAGAAGACTTGTTGCGCATTAGTCTGGGCATCTCAACGATTACGTCACTATTTGCTGAGTTACTCAACTATGCTTATTGCTAGAATGGACCCCCTGAAGTATCTTTTCGAGAAACCAGCATTAACAGGTCGCACTACAAAATGGCAACTATTGTTATTTGAGTTTGACATCACCTATGTCACTCAAAAAGCCATCAAAGGGCAAGCAATCGCCGACCACCTAGCCGAGCACCCGTTGCCTGACTACGAGCCATTAAAGACGAACTTTCCTGACAAAGCCATACTGATCACTGAGGTTGAAGACGATAATGATGAACCAGGCTGGAAAATGTACTTCGACGGAGCAGCCAATCAGAAAGGAAACGGAATAGGGGCAGTTCTGATCAAGCCAGGTGGATCCCACGTGCCAATCGCAATCAGACTAAAATTTCAATGTTCCAACAATGAGGCTGAATATGAAGCATGCATAGCAGGGTAGAAGGCAGCACTGGATCTCAAGGTAGATGAAATCGATGTTTTCGGAGATTCAAGCTTGGTAATCTATCAGACGACTGGAGAATGGAAGACCCGAGAGCAAAGACTGGTCCCTTACCACGAGTATCTGGAAGAACTAAGCTCACGCTTCGATAGGATTTCATTCACGTACATGCCGAGAGCTAAGAATCAGTTTGTAGATGCACTAGCTACACTGGCCTCTATGATCAACATCTCGGAAGACTTAATCATCGACCCTATTGAGATTGGAATTCAAGATGAGCCAGCCTATTGCTTACCCGTTGAAGTAAAAGAATCTGAAGAAAAGACATGGTATTCTGACATCAAGGCATATCTTGAAGATCGAACACTCCCCTCAGACGCAACGCCAAATGATAGAAGGACCATTCAGAGGCTAGCAGGACAATTTTTCTTGAGCAACGGTATTCTGTACAAGAAGTCGCACCATGAGATCTTACTTAGGTGTGTGGCAGAAACAGAAGCGAAACGACTAATTGAGACTGTACATGGGGGAGTCTGCGGACCTCACATGAATGGTCATATGCTTGCTAAGAAGATCATGAGGATGAGATACTATTGGTCAACAATGGAAAGTGACTGCTATCAGCATGTCCGCAAATGCCATCTATGCCAAATATATGCCAACAAGATCAATGCCCCACCTTCAGAACTACATAATATGACTACTCCTTGGCCCTTCTCACTCTGGGGCATGGACGTCATTGGGCAGATCTCGCCAAAAGCTACAAATGGGCATCGTTTCATCCTTGTTGCTATCGATTACTTCACAAAATGGGTAGAAGCTGCATCATACGCCAATGTTACTAAGAGCAACGTCATGAAGTTTGTCAAGAACAACATCATTTGCCGGTATGGACTTCCAAGTGGATTGGTAACTGATAATGCCAAGAACTTCAAGAACAAAGATATGATCAAAATGTGCGAAGACTTCCAGATCACCCATCACAACTCTGTACCCTACAGACCTAAGATGAATGGAGCAGTCGAGGCAGCCAACAAGAACATCAAGAAAATAATCGAGAAGATGGCAGTTACATACAAAGATTGGCACGACATGTTGCCCTTTGCACTACACGCCTACCGAACTTCGTTCAGAACTTCGACGGGGGCAACTCCGTATTCATTGGTCTACGGAATGGAAGCAGTCTTGCCCGTAGAGGTTGAGATTCCCTCCCTCCGAATCTTAAAAGAAGCAGAGTTAGATGAAACTGAATGGATTCAAGCTCGGTTCGATCAGTTGAATCTAATTGAAGAGAAACGCCTTACAGCCATTTGCCATGGACAGATCTATCAACGACGAATAGCTCGCGCCTATAACAAGAAAGTTAAGCCTAGGGATTTCTCACTAGGAGACCTGGTCTTAAAGAAGATTCTGCCAATTCAAGAAGACGCCAGAGGAAAGTTCAGACCAAACTATGAAGGACCATTCATCGTACAGAAGGTAATGACGGGAGAAGTTCTGATTCTCACAGAAATGGACGGACAAGTCTTCCTGCAACCGATCAATGCTGACACTGTTAAGAAATATTACGCTTAAGACTTGACCCTGAGATGACGAAAGGCATTTTTGCTATCCCAAATAAACCATCACACCCTAGTCAACCCTTTTGAGCCATCACGTTCATTTCTTAACCTGAGACTGGGGCAAGTCAACAACTACAAAACGAAAAAAAAAGAAAAAAGAAATAGGAAAATCAAAAGCATCAGAAGTACTCCTGGCCCGCATGAGAGTAAACTGTGAACGACTAAAAATATAAAAAAAATCAAGAAAGTCAAAAACTCGAACACTTAATCTTGGCTCGACCCAAATCTCCAGCCTAAACAAGTTCGAGAGACGCTGGGAGGAGACATAGATCACTTTTTCGAAATAAAAATAGACGAACCCCATGTTTATTCCACTTGAGATAAACTAAGACCCAGACCTTAACCTTTTTGTAACCTTCTACTACCATAAGCCTAAGCCAACGTTTCGTCCTACTTAAAGTCCTTTTTGATCAGGAAATGTTCTAAGGCAACATAATGACAGTGACAGCACCAATGATCTTGCAACTTGGTCCGGACCTCAAAGTCTTGTTAGTCGTTGGAAGACTTGAGAGGGGAATCCAGATCGGATATTCGAAAAAAAAAAAAAGAGTACTCGAAATGTAGAGTAGTCGATCTCACGGCTCAACTTGAGTTGTCGAACCACGAATAGTCGTCAGCAAGCTCGGGAGGGGAATTTAGATCTATTACTCAAGAAAAAGTGCCACTACAAGAGTAGAGTCGTCGATCTTGCAGCTCAACTTAAGTCACCAAGCCACAAAGACACAGAGACTCCGAGCAGAATTGTAATAAAAAATCTAGAAAAATACAAGTATGGTCTGAAAGGGCATAGTGAAAACCTGAAAGGGCGCTATGAGTAAAAGAATCAGACTATGGCAAGATCAAAGCCACCAGCACGATGAAAATCCCAAAAAGGACGTCGATGGGTAAAAATGTGGAAACCGGGTCTGATGAAAACCGTAATTGGCATCAGGGAAAATAAAGGTTAACAAAAAAAAAAAAAAAAAAAAAAACAACAACTCCTGGCCCGCAAGAGTATAAACTGTGAACGGCAAAATCTTTCCAAAATCCCGAGACCCAAACAGATAATAGTCTTCAAATACCAGGGCACTGGGAATGACTCTAAAGGAATCAAAAGAGCAATTGACGTTTATATCCTCTGTGATTGGCAAAAACACCAAGATCGTCGCAACCAAAGATTTTACAAACTCTGAATTTATCATACTCATTTGATAAAGATATTTCATAAAATTTAAAAAAAGAAAACTACTATTTTGGCCGATGATGAAGATTCTAGGACTTATTCAAACTTCAAGTTTTCAAAGCATTTGATACACCTGAGGCCAAGTAATTACAAAACCTATTTTCTTTGCATTTAATTTTTCCATATTTTGTAATAAAAAGAAAATACAAAAAGAGTTAATACAACACAGTCGATCAAACATCATGAAAAAAGGAGTCAAGGCGTTCCTCCAAAGCACGGATCCGGGCAGCATGAGTCATCATCACTTTTCTAACGTCCAAAACATTACGACTCACTAGACAAGACGCGAAGGCATCGAAACAGGGACCCCAAGCAAGCTCCTCCTGAGATCACTCTCCGAGTCTACTGAGGTAGATAAACAATTGATCATCAAACTCGCAGTTGTAGCAATGGAAGAGTTTATAAGAATGACCCAACTAGGGAAACCCTTATGGATGCATAGCCTTGATCATGCTTATGAGATTCTAAGTGAAGATGAGTACGGGTGAACATTCCCGAGGGGAGTTGGGTCAAAACCATTTTGATTGAAATCAGAAGCTTCTCGAGAAACGACCGTTGTTATCATGAATCACATTAACCTTGTTGAGATCCTTATGGATGTGAATCAGTGGTCCACCGTGTTTTCTAACATTGTTTCAAAAGCAACAACTCTTGAGGTCGTATCAACAGACTAGCAGAAAACTATAATGGAGCTCTTCAAGTGATGACAGCAGAATTTCAAGTCCCTTCACCTCTTGTTCCGACTCGAGAGAGTTTCTTTGTAAGGTATTGTAAACAACATGCTAAGGGAATTTGGGTGGTGGTCGAAGTTTCCTCGGATCATTTGCGTCCTAGCCCGATATCGAGATGTCGAAGAAGGCCATCAGGTTGTTTAAATCCAAGAAATGTCAAATGGTTACTCCAAGGTTATATGGGTCGAACACGTAGAAGTGGATGATAAAGCAGTTCATAGTATATATAAAATACTGGTTAACTCCAGCCTTGGGTTTGGCACAAAGCGTTGGGTTGCTACCCTAGATCGACAATGTGAACGCCTTGCAAGTGTTATGGCTAGTAACATGCCCGCTGTAGATGTTGGTATGATCACAAGTCAAGAAGGGCGAAAGAGTATGTTGAAGTTAGCTGAGAGAAGGGTGATGAGTTTTTGTTCTGGTGTAAGTGCTTCTACTGCTCACACATGGACAACATTATCGGGAAGTGGCGCTGAAGATATAAGGGCCATGATTGGAAAAAGCATGGATGATCCCGGCAGGCCTCCTGGTATTGTGCTAAGTGCAGCTACTTCTTTCTGGCTTCCAGTCCCACCAAAGAGAGTTTTCAATTTCCTTCGCGATGAGAACTTTAAAAGTGAGTGGGACATTCTTTTTAATGGTGGTGTTGTTCAAGAAATGACACATATTACTAATGACAGAGATCCTGGTAACTGTGTTTCTCTACTGCGAGTTAATACTCCAAATTCCAGTCAGAACAACATGTTGATATTACAAGAGAGTAGCACCGATGCAATAGGCTCGTTCGCAGCTTATGCTCCTGTTGATATTGTTGCACTAAATGTGTTCTAAATGGAGGTGACCCAGATTATGTAGTCCTTCCGCCTTCAGATCTTGGTCGACTCGGCTCCAACTGCAAAACTCTCTCTTGGATTTGGGGCGACTGCTAACAACCTCAGTGCTTGCACCATTGAAAGGATCAAAGGTATCAAGGGATAATGCATGAATTGAGAGGGTTAGCTTATGATAGAAACAGAGCAAGATCAACAAAAGAAGGCAATGAAGAGGAAATAAATAAATAAATAAATAAATAAATAAATAAATCAAAAAAATCAAAAAAATCAAAAAAATCAAAAGAATTTCAAAAACCTTTCGAGTTGCACTCAACTCCGATTTGTCAAAAACACGATTGAAGAAATAGTCGGATTTCAAAAATCATCAAATTTTCATCAAATCAAAGATCTCACACGAGCTCCGCGCCATCGAGATCAATGAATTAATAAGGCAAAACTCTGTCAGACCCCGTGCTTGAGTAGCCATTTTCCACAAAAATCTTCAATACAATCGATAATTTGAGATCGTGTTTTTACAGATTTTTTTTGGCCCGTACAAATAGGGGTTTAGTCTATTCTTTGCAGTTCTTTGCACGCAATTCCTGCAAAGAAGGGCAGCTGTAGACACCTCAATTTGAACGGGCCACTTCTCGAAAGGGCCCAAAAATATCGATTTTTCAAATAAATGGGCCAACGGGCCTTAAGGGCCCAAGTCATTGAAAAGTGACATTTTTACCAAACCGAGGCCCCTAAGACCTCTCAATGGTTTAGGAGGCCCACCAAAAGGACTCGGCCTACCTTACGCTTTCCCAATATCCACCGCTCCGCTTTCAAAAATTAAAAACGCCAAACTTTCGATAAATTTTGCCAACGGACCTAAAAAGCCCATTCCCAACACGTGGCATTTTTATCAAACTAATGATTGCAAAAATCTTAAAAAATTAAAAAATTAAAAAGGTGAGACTTGAGATGCCTACCCCTTCTCTACTACCACCGCTCCGCCTCCGAATCCGCAAAAACCATAGGCCCACCTAAGGCCCACAAGCCCTCAACACTTTCCTAAATCGATTTCTCATCTTACCCCTAGCCTAAAATCAATCTCACATCACCTAAAATCTAAAACCAACCTATACCCTCAAAATCCATTTCAAAACAACCCTCAACCAATCCCTAAAACCCAAAACCATTTCTAAAACCCAAGCCCAACACTACAAAGCCCACAAATCATTAATCATATCCAATTCATTATCCAACCCACAACCCTAACCCATAAACCACAACCCACATCAACCAATTACTCTTTTATCATCAAAAGATGACACATGTCATCACCCCATCTCACCTCCCTCACCCAACTACCTACCTCATTAATTTGCTTTAAATCCCATCTACCCACACACCAACCCATCACCTTTTCTCTCAAATCAAACACATCTACCCACACCCCTAACCTATACCTCCCCTAATCTACCCTCATCATTCCCTACAAAACTTACATCTACAACCTAAACCTACACCATCCTCTCAAGTCAAACACTCAACCTCTCCCATCAACCTATCCCAACCCTTCATTTCCACCCACTTTAACACATGGCATCATCTCCTTCACCCTCCCAAAATATCATCAACCACCTCTTTAAATCCTCCATTCTCTTAAATCAAATACCATTTAATCACAACCACCATCTTAAACTCACCTCACCAAACACTCCACCCAAATGGGTTGGGTAGGATCCAAACCATTTGGGTCAAAACTCACCCATTTAACCCCCCTTCCCTAAATACCCTCCAATCTCCTCTAAATTACACCCACTTCTCTCTCAAACTCATAACCATTCTACCCTTTTTCTTCACTTCACCCCATTATATCCCTAAAATAACTTATCAACATCTATAAATATCCTCCTCCTCTTCCCAAAAATGGTCCCCCAACTTTCACTACCAAATTATCTCCAACTCTCACTACTAACAACCATCACCAATCCTCCTCAAGTCTCATATACAAAAAAAAATATTATACTCCACTCATCTCTCTCATCATCTCTTCTCTACTCTTTCAACCATACAAGAATTGTATTTTCATAAAATACTAAGGACTCAAGAAGAAGAAAAGAAGAAAGAAGATACAAGGTGGGTTCAAGGCAATCCCCCCCTCTCTCTTCTACACCCTCTCCTCCTCCCTCTTCTATCACCCTCTCCCCTTCATTTTATTTTTTAGGATGAATGGACCCCAAGGCTAAAGGTCTATAAGGGTCATTTCCATCAATGGAATGACCCTATGATCAAGCCGAAAATGAATCCCTATCTAGGGTACAAATGCACAACACGTGGCACATCGTTTTTGTATTTTTTTAATCAAAATGACCGAGTTGAGTTGAGGTTACCACTATCTAGTGGGGATAAAAGGGTGCCTAACACCTTCCCTTTTCTCCAACCGAGCCGCTTACCCGAAATAAATTGATCACTTTATCCATCGAGAGTCACCAAATACTAAAAGAAATGCACATCGGGTGACCATTCACACCCACTTACAAAAATGAATGGTGGCGACTCCAAACCATTATAGATGTGGTCATCGTAATGGCGAAATCCCGTGTCTACATTAAGTAAGAATTCCTGGTATGAGTTCCCAATTTTAGCTCTTACTTTGGCGGGATACTTTTCCCTATTTCCTATAATACCCTTCTAAATTTATTATTTATCTTTTTTCACCCCTTAAACCCCAAAAAGGATGATCATGCTATAGGTAAGGGCAAATAATGTCTTTCCATCTACAAACATGTATGATTCTCCATTGTTCACAAAATTTCTACTCCATTGATCTCTGTCGGATAACAACTATTCCATTCCATAAGGAATCAGAGGCTACAGAAGCTTAAATCATTGATACTATCTATTTCAAGGAGATCAAATTTTTGGTGTGATCTGGATTTTCATATGAGTCCTTTAGGTTTCATTGATGGATGTGGAGTCTCGCAAAATTGAAGGAATTTATCTAGTATAAAAGAAAACACAACAATAGGTCCCATTTGTGGGAGATAAACGTCCCATCATCCATAGTGGCCCACTTTATTGTTTTCCTCCCCCCTTAAACTTTATTTCTTTACTCTCATCCTCCTCTCACTCCCTTCCCTTTTCAATAATACCCCTTTAACTTTACTATCTTTCCTTTTTTACCCCTTCAACCTCAACAATTGTTTAATAATATTCCCCTAGTTTGATTATTTTTCCTCTTTTACCCCTTATAATCTCCAAAGAGGATGCTCGTGTCATAAGCACATGCGAACTCTAGTATATATATAACATGACAATTGACTCCTTTTTTATGCCCCCCTCATAAAGAGGGTTGTAATTTAATCTTATTGTGAATCTCGAGAAAAATTTTCAATTTTATTCTTTTTTTTTTTTTTTCAAGAATACCTTTCCAACTTTATTGTTTATCTTCTTCTGCCCCTCATTCCAAGTATGCCCTTCAATTTTATATATTGCAGTTTCTCTTCTTCCCCTCCAATAATATGCATCCCATAACTATGTTGAGCTTGGATCAAACCTTTTATTTGAGCCATGTGGATTGTCACATAAGTCCAAATTCACCTTAGTTTATGTTCAGGGGGTAAAAGATGAAAAATAATAAAATTGGAGGAAAGATAATAAAGTTAGAAGGATATTATTGAAAAAGGGTTAAGAGAAAAGATAATAAAATTGGAGGGATATTATTATTTAAAGGGGGGATAGGAAAGATAGTAAAGTTTAAAGGATGAAGAGGAAAAACAAGGAAGGTGTTAGGCACCTTGTCCCTCTCATCCATTAATGGTTATCAATATGACCATTAAATTAAGTCTTAAAACTCTTTTTTTAGGTTTTTTGATAGTAGAGAAGATGATAGAAGTTAAAGAGAAAATTAGCTATAGTCTAGCTTACAAACTAGAGAAATTGAGACAATGAGTAAGTCGTACACCAAAGTGTATGCTTGTTGGATTTTTTTTTTTTTTTGGAGCTTGGGACTTTGATGAAAATCCACTTGGATTCCACAATTTTGATTATCAAAGCTTCAAATCTATCCTATGTTCTCCCTTGGGAGCTTTTCTATATTGGTTTGACCTATAGACAATGTTCATGACTTGAATAAGACCATGAAAGAGTTAAGACCTTATATATGAGAGGTTATCCATGTGAAGATAATCTTTTTGTTGGCTTTAAATGGTAGATATAAGTCCATATGAACCTACATCCTTTCTTATATCATTTTTAAATGTGAGTGTGTGCATGAGAATGTATGCGTGTGATGGACTTAGAAAGAAAAGATTACCTTAAAAAATGATTTACTCTCTAGCTCTATTGCCATCAAGTAAGCAAAATAAATGAAAATTATTCTAAAAATTTAAATTGTTTAAAAAGTAAATGAAAGTAAATACAAGTAATCTAAGAATTTAAATTGAATGGAAGTAAATGATGTAAGGATCTCTAATCCTATGAAATGTAAATGCTCTCAAAGAGCTTATTACGAACTTATAATGGGAGATTACCTTACTCTTTACCCCCAAGCCTTGACATTAGGAGGTGTAAATCTTCATTATTAAGTTAGAAAGTAAACTTATAAAGTAGAGAAAATTACTTAAAATAAATAGAGGAAAGGTGAGAGTAAGGGGGATTAGAAAGGGAATATTTTTTGGCCCCACCTTGGTCTTTTTGGATTTTTTGCTTCTATGGAAATTGGGAGAAATTTAAGAAGAATGGAAGGCTTGAGAGCTTTGAAGAGAGAGTTAGATATAATTTTGGATTACTTGAGCTTCTCTTTACCTTTGATATGAGTCATATTTATAGGATTTTAAGAGACATTTGGGGATAGTTTTGTCCTAAATCCTAAAGTTTCCAAGAAAATAATATAAAATGACCTTTTTTATCCCTCATCAAATTGGCTTTGAAGGTCTTTTATATACCTCTGAGTCTAACTAATCATGATAATTAAGAGACATGTTAGTAAAAGTCCACTTATGATCTTAGACCCTGGATTTTGAGTTGATTAGAAGAGAATTAAGTCAAATGACATTTAAATTGGTGTTTGATTTTTGAACATTCTAGATTTTATCCCTATCTAAAGTATTTAACATTTTTCTTTTCTTCTTATCAGTTGATTAGTGGTATAATTATGGTTATGATGCATTTGACCACAGAAAATAACGATTAAAGTTTTGAGTCAGGCTTACTCGTCTTCAGGCTATGAAAGAAATTGAAGTACCTTTACTCTAATCCACACTTGTTTTCGTAATAAGCTCAAAATAGAAAAGTTAGAGAATTTGGCGTTTGCACATTATAACATGAGATTACGAGCTCACAATATCATGAACGGTAGATCAGAAGATAGTTATTACAATCCTATTAATTTAGATTTCATATTTGAGTATGATGACGTATTAGATCGGTGGTTGAGAGAGACGGAAGATCCTTTGATAGATAATAATAACTTGTCTTGATTGGATAGGGAGATTGATACCCAACTCGAGAGAGATATGAGTAGATCTTCATCTCCGAATAATGGTAATGATGATGATGATGGAGGTGGTGAAGAGACACAAAATAAAGCATGAGATGCTAGTAAACCTAATAATGTGATCACGATATAAGATTCCGACCATGGTGCTAGGCCATTTGATAAGAAACGTGAAAGATTAGCTATATTGATAAAGTTTCGTAGTGATGATGATGTTGAAACTCATGCTCAATATTATGGTGGTAGTGATAAAGGTTATGATCATTATGGATATCCTCAAGAGACGGGTATAAACGATAATAACGCATCCAATAACTATGGTGTTGAGTTTGGACATGGTGATTTTTATTATGGTTATGGTTAACTTACTAGTATATATGGGTATGAACGTTTTTATTCATACCATAGACAAACAAGCTCAATTTAGAAACAATTGAAGTATAGTCATACTAACATGAGCGACATCACAACTGACTCTTTTACTTTTTTTTTTTTTTTTTTTTTTCTTGGAGACTATCGATCTCATCCGTACTATGGGGAATAAGAATAATACGTTAATTTAAAATTACTTTTATGTGATTATATTTTATATATGTGATTTAAAATTATCTTTTGTAGGTGAGTGGGTTACATGCACTATTAGATATCGGTGCAAATTTCAACTCATGTCATTGTGGCATTTTGCTTCTATGATTGCTATTTTTACAAGTCCTTTTTAGTTACTGTTTACCTTGGATTTGAATTACCTTAAAATCAAATTGAGTGTTATATTAATTTATTTTTGCATGTATGAACCTACTTGTTATCATGCATTTGCATTTTATCGAATTATAATTAGTGCTTTGATTGATTCTTAACGATTCAATGTTTTCTTAAGTTTACATAGAATTTTGGAATGATTCATTTGAAAGTTTGGTAGTACCTATATGTTATTTCGAGAAAGTTCAAATGGATTGGTGTTCTAGCATAAATTATTTGATGATATTTTTTATGGTAAGTTTGGTGCTCTTTAAATGTTATGTTTGAAAAATAAGTTTGATGCACTTGTGAAATGATAATGAAACATACGTAATAATGTAAATATTTAATTATTTTTATAGGTATATTATGATTTTTTTTTTTAATTATATATTTTTTTAACTTCATTTTTTTTTTTATAGTAAAAATCAATCATGATTTTTTTTTCAGAATTTTTAAATAGTTAAAAACCATTGTCTCAACGACGAACGAGACAACTCCAACAAGACGAGACGTGTCGTTCCGAGTTAACTCGGTATCGCGGCTGAACGAGACGAGAGGAGACGTGAAACCGAATTTAAAAACCGAAAAACCATGGTTGCCACTTAACGTGAACGTGAAGGTGCGAAACCGAGTTTTAAAATCATGTGTCCGCTCGCTCACTTGCCAGTTGCCACTTAACGTTCAGTGCACCACTCTTGTTCTTGTCGATGAATGATGAATGATGATTGATGATGGGTTCTTCTACTAACAAACACCGACCCACCACTACCACCAAGCTTCCTTCCCAAAACCCTAGTATAAGCAGCGACGCCGAAGCTAGAAATCCTAACCCTAATTTCGAACTTAATGTCATGGAAACCGAGGTGACTGCGATATCCCCTCTCACCATTGATGGCGCCAAAGAGGACTCAATCCTCCAAAACTCAAAGTTCCTTACTCGGGAGCAAGTGATTCGACGCCGATCTCTCCGACTCAAGCAACTCGAGAAATTCTACAGAGATCATTACTGGGCGTTAATGGAGGATCTTAGGGTTAAACACAGAGAGTATTACTGGAAGTACGGTATGAGTCCGTTCGAAGAAGAGGGAGAGACGGGGAATGGAGGCGTAAATGTAAACGGTGTTATCGAAGGGACTGGTGAGAACAATAACAATAGCAGATTAGGGTTTGGGTTTGGTGAGAATGGTAGTTGTGACGGAAAGAACACAGAATGCGCTTTCGCTGGTTGCAAGTTGAAGCCAATGGCGCTTACTACATACTGCCATTCGCACATTCTTTCGGACACTAAGCAGAAGCTTTACAAGGCTTGCACATATATCATCAAGAGGTATGAGCAAGGCATGCTCTTAAGTCAAATATTAAATCCCCTCTTTGATCAATGTATTATACTTCTCAAAAAAAAATCATCAAGAGGTTTATTTTGGATTCTTATTAATTTTGATCACTTTGTCCATTCTTTTTCATTCCACGATACGAATTGCCTTTATTTTGGTTGAAATTTATTCTATCTGTTGTTTGTTTATTTTGTAACCCTAATCCTGTTCTACAGTGGTCTCAAGCCCAAATATCAGATTGATGGACCCTTACCTGAGGAATTAGGATTTATTTATTTTATTCAGATTCTCTTTGTATCAATGTTTCAAGAACCAAATTGATGATCTGATCGAAAGTTTTGTAATAAAATTGGTCAGACCGATTTATTGCAGAATTTTGAACCCGTGTATAATTTTTACCTATAGCCGACACTAGATCTTTGGGGTAAAGTTTTGATGATTATGATGCTGTATCATTTTTTTACCTACATTATTTCCATCTATTTTTACAAAAATATTTGACTTTTAATTGGTAAAATTAGGGTTTGATTATTAAAGTATCTTCTCATTGATGAAAAGATAATATCTTTCTGAAAATCTTATTGTGAAAAGAGCAAATTTAAATTTTTAGTAACAATATACTGAAGTCAAAATTTCCAAATTTTTTGTTAGAGATAAGAATTGTGTTCCACAATTATCCAACTTTACTTTCCATCCTTTTGATGTCTTTGAGAATTGTTTGACATTGATGGTGGTTGGTGGTCAGGAGGATGATTATTAGGAGTGGACTACTATAAGAGTTCTAATATATTCCCTACTTGAGTTCCAAAATGCAGTGGAACACTAAAGATGCCATGACTTCAGATTACATGCATGCAAAGAAGTCCTTAGACCAGTCGGACTGTAGTTCAATTTGGCTGGAGTAATTTATTAGAAAATTTACCTAAATTGTTTTCTTTTATTTTCATAAAAATTGACATTAAATAGGTATTATTAGGGTTGGATTATTTAGTATCTTTCCCGTTAGAAAAATTATATTTTATCTCCCAAAATCTTATGTTGAAAAGAGAAATTTTCAGAATTTTGTATTTTAAAAAAGGTTGAAAAAATTCAGCTGGCCCAAAATTCTTTTTAGCTATAAGAGCTATGTTCCACAATTGTTTAGCTTTACTTCCCATTATTTAGATGACTTAGAGAAGTGGTCAACCATGATGGTTGTTGGCAGTCAGGAGGATGACTATAGGTTTGAACTCTTATAAGAGTTCTTATATATTCCTTGGGTTTGTTCCCATGTCCTAGGTTCAGACCCCCTTGAGCCCAACTTCATTTGCTAATCACTAACCCTATACCATGAAAAATATATATATTCCTTGAGTTTTAAAATGCAGATGAACTCTAAATATGATGAGTTTGGATTACCATGTAACATTTAAAGTCATGTGTCTTTGGTCAAACCAAACGCAGGCAGACGTAGTTGCCTAAGTTGTGTGGCATCAACATTTCTTGCCTTTAAGCAAGTTTTAAAGCAAATCATTATATTATCACCCTTATGTTACAACCTCCCAGATTGCATGCAGACAATGAAGCCCCTGGACTGGTCAGGCTCTAGATCAATTTTGTTGGATTGATCTATTAGAAAATTTAAAACTGTGTATACTTTTTACCCTACTTATTTTCTTTTGTTTTCATTAAGGGTACTTTTGATTGCAAGGAAAATTCGGTTGAAAACGATTTGCCGTGGCGAAAGGGCATTTTTACATGTTTGACGCAACAAATAAAAAAAATAAATTACGGGGAAATCGATTTGTGTGCACGGATGATTTTCCACAATCATAGGCAAATCCAATTCTCACCCCCCTCGGAAATCGATTAGCAAGCAATCATGACAAATCCAATTGCTTTCTCATTTTCTTTATTTATTAGATTAAGCTTTAAAATAGGATATTATACAAGCCTAGCAAGTAGTTTAGTGTGTAGCAACTACTAATTGAAGAGTTATAGTGGTTGTGAACTACTGAGTGCTCATTGAACTTATTTTTTACATGTTTTAAACAAATACTACATTGTTTGAACTTTGAATGAGTGGTATAATGTAGACACCTTTCATGAGAAACATTTTGCTTACTAACTTAGTAAAGATTTAAGCCTTACTAAGGGTTGTTTTGCTCAAATGGATAACGACATTGGCAATCCAGCACGACAGCCCTCTAGATTTCATAAAAAAAATCGTATAAAAAAATTCAAAAAACAGTTTCCTTTGTGCTTGATCCAAGGTTTTGAAAATGGACTATTACATAACTCCCAAATTTAAACGTAAAATCCAACGGTGAAAAGTAACTTGTTTTTTTGGAGTTTATCTTTTCAAAGTTAATAAAATTTTGTCCTCTACAACTCGAAAGTATCTGATCATGGTTTTGAATGTAAAAAAAGTTGAGCCCAAGTACCCTTAAATATTGTACATACTCTCAAAGCTTGTCTATTAGAAGTAATTTTTTATCCTATTTTATAAAAGAGATTATTTCAAAAAATTTCACAAAAATGATTTTTTTACATAGTTAGCACAAAAGACAAATTAAAATAATGCTTTTTGTTGTTTTTTTAAATGCAATTCAAACAATAAAAATGATTTTCTGCAAAATATTCCATGATGTGCTCAAACAGTAGAAAATGATTTGCTTGACAAATGATTTTCCAGGCAATATTTTCTCTGCTATCAAACATGCCCTAAATATAACGTTAAATATATATTGTTAGGGTTTGATTATTTATGTTTCTATGATAAAATTATATTTTTCCCAAATTTTTTTTTATAGTGAATAGAGAAAGCGTCAAAATTTTGTGTTTTAGAACAGTGGAAAAAATCGATTGGTTTTATGAAAACCCACAGTTCTTTTAAAACCTTGGTTCTATCTGAACCAGATTAATTTTATAACAAAACGGGTCTGACCCAATTAGACTGTTGCTTCAATCCAAGTTTTAAAACACTGCCTTGAATTTAATTAGAAGTTTTATTTGATCAGTTCAGAATAGGAAAATTGCATTAGAAATTTCTTATTTTGCTTTGATTTGAGTTAGAAAAAATTGGAAGGGAGAAATCTATGAATTGGAATGTAACCTTGTTATAATCGAGTTAACTAGTTGGATGAGAAGTTTTTATTTTAGGGTTGGGAACCTTGTGTGAGTAGTGGATTTTGACCACTAACTGGTGGATTCTGGTTCCTTATGATTGTGTGAATTCGACCTTGCCAGCTGCACGAAACTATAATTCTGAATCAGATGTCTAGGGATAAACAATTGCTATGATATTTGATCTGCTTTCCCCTTCGAGGTTTGTTAGCTTAATTGGATTTGCAGTAGAATTATTAATTGAAATGTATTTCCGTCGGTTTAACATTTTTGTACATAAAGCTCCAATCCTTTCATTTTATAATTATAACATACTAGAACCCATGTTTGCACTATATGTCACACATGCTTGCACTCTATAACATGAATCCGTTCTCAGAAAATGCTATATTGGCATGCATTATGGAAATACCTTTTTTTGCAGATAAACTCGTGAAACAATTGATTGTTGAATGAAGGCAAAACCAATTTTTGTATTATACAACTAAACTTGTTACAAAACTCCTAGTTAGCATCACAAATTCTCAAATTTTCTTCTGCAACCCACATAAACTATCACGAAAAATGGACTCAAACCAATGGCGATATTCGGTTGGATTTCTTGGAAACTTTTTTTTATTATATTTATTTTAGAAAATTGTTTTGAATAAATAAAAAAACCTGTTTTAGACGACACTTTAAGTCACAATATATGTATATATGGGAAAATATTCGGCACCCTACTATTTGCCCTACGTGTTTTGTCTTACATGGGTTAGAAGTTTTGGAATGGGCTGATTTTTGGTGAGAATGATATCTATGGTGAGAAGATCATTCTCACCAAAAATCAGCCCATTCTGAAACTTCTAGCTCCATGTTTACAAGTTGAAGAATCGTGGACCGTCCATTTTTTGTAAACCATTTTTGATGGGGTTAGAAGTTTCAAAATGAGCTGATTATTGGCGAGGATGATCTCCTTACCGTAGAGATCATCCTCACCAAAAATCAGCCCATTCCAAAACTTCTAACCCATGTAGGACAAAACACGTAGGGTGCCGAACATGCCCCATATATATATTATAAAGATCTTATACGTATTCATCATTATCTGATTCTTATTCCAAAAAATTTGGGGTTGACTGAACGAATCCTCCTTTCTATTCTGGCTAAAGCCCTGTCTTATATTGATTCAAGTGTGTTCTTTTCCGGATGTCCTTACACTGCAACTAGATGTTACCCTCTAAATTTTTTTCTAAACATCCAACAATCTCCGAGAAATTTTGCAGCTTCTTTGTAACTAGTGTTTTTCAAGCTTCCGTACTGTGATCGAAGTTTGAAAGCATTTTAGTCTTGCTGAAGCTGGCAAAATCATGGCAGTATCATTAATGACCTTATGAAACCATTAATAATTTTACCTTTCTAAAAAAACAATAATAAAATTTTATTTTTTGCTGACTTTTTTTTAGCGATTGAATGACTATTTTTGTGCAGTGCACAGACAGGACCTGTTCATTGTGGGAAGCCAATACTAAGAACTACTGTACCATCTCTCTGTACTGACCACTATCGAAAGGCTCAGAAACATGTCACACAAGCTCTTAAGATGGCGGGTCTTAATATTTCCTCATCAAGTAAGGTGGCTCCCAAGTTCCATGTCATAGTTGCAGAATCCGTGCGTCAAATCAATGCCAAAAGAAGAAAATGTAGGGCAAATATTGCTAATGCTGTGATTAAGGAGGAAATCGTTGGTTGACAAAGCAATTGGTAAGATGGAGTACATTCATGCCAAAATATATAGATGTGAAATCTCTCAAAACTGGAGCAGAATGAAGCTTTGGACTGACAACAGACTTGTGCCTTGGGGGAAAAAGAAAAAACTTTCATGCCTATTTAAGGTACACCTTCCACTAATCATCCGTGTTTGATTTCGTTATCTTAGGTTATTATGTTTCCTATTTGTTATTTTTTCAAAATTTTCCTTTGTCATATTGCTTCAGTTTTAAAAAGTGAGTATTTTTAGAATTATTGGTAGAGGACCATGTCGCAACCATCCCAAAATTTGATAAATAGCTTCTGTAATTATGTTTATTAGGTGCATGTCGGTGATAATTGATATTACTTTTTTCAAGAAACTTAAAGTAGTAGGATACATCGAAGAGAAGTATTAAGAAATAGGAAATATCAAAGTGATAATATCTGACATATCAATTACTCAGGGTGATGGCAAGGTGGATGGCACTTGCCAAGTTCTTTTTGTAATATTTGAAGATATCGTCATCAAATAAGTTGAGTTAGGTCTTTCTCTTAATAGTCATTGAGTGTTCACTGTTCAATTATGTTTACTCAAATGATACAAGAAATGCATTGGTACAGCCAGGGGCATACCTCAGTTGATTATTGTTATATTTTTCGAAGTAGTGGGTTATTGGTTAACCATCTGTTCATTCATTGTCCTTTGGTTTCGTTCACTAGGAGTCATGTCTTTTCCCTTTTCCATTTTTCATGTTGTTTCACTATTTCCTTGATCTCCTTATCTTACTCTTGAAACTCAAATCCGCCGGGTTTAAGGAGAGGATGTTATGGTCTATTACCCCTTTTGCGGTGTGTTGGGGTATTTGGAAGGATAGGAATTCAAAAGTTTTTTATGGAAAGGATCACTCGCTGCAAGAGATCATATTTGGTGTCATGGGTTTTATTTATCTAAATTGTGTGCTGATTTTAGAAGTTTTTTCTTTGTTTGTTTTTATGTTGTGTTTTTTTTTTTGAGGATTTTCGCTTTAGATGGAAGCACTTTGTAAGTCTTAAGGTCTGATCTGTAGTTACTTGTTTTGTCTTGAAGGTAGGCCTCTCACCCTGCTTTGCCTTTCTTTTCTTTCAATAATTTATCTTGACCTATCAAAAACAAAATCTGCTCTTATTCAAGGGTATAATTCATCTACCTTCCAGGATGTTTACTCTTTCACCTTAGAAAAATTGTTTGCTTAAACAGCTCCTTTTCATGTTGCATTAATTCTGGAGTCCCAAAATGTTTTCTATGGATTTCTAACAAAGGGAAATTCCGCCCATGCTATGTTATTTGATTGATTCAAGTATTGTACTGCTCACCACTCCCCGAGGACAGGGTTGAACTGTCGTTCCAAGATTTGCAGTATGATAAATTTCCATTATGTTACCTAGCCAAACTGGTCTTGTCACGTGCCACTCCCCCTTACGTGTGTTAATATGAAACCAGACTGGTAGTATACCATTCACAGACGTTAGACTTTTAAGCTGATTCCCTGATTTCTTATATTTTTGTCCTAGTACTCCCATCTGTATAACTGTGAATCTTTGTGGTCTCTCTGGAGACCTCGCTGGGCCTAGTCAAAATTCACACACCATCTTTTCAATAATACCTCACCCTCTTTCTTCCAGTCAATCACTTTAATTACTTGCACACTCTAGGCTAAATTGTTAAATAAAATATATTTTTTCATGTTCCCTAATCCAAGTACGCGAAACATATAATCCACTATATACTGTATTGCACGATATTTGATCGATCGGGACTTTAGGCTAATGTCATTATGATTTAGCATTACATATCTCTTGCTTATGTTTCCGAGAAGTGCATACTTGACCTAATTGTGTGGCACATAGAGGTTACTGTCTTAATGATTTCTGCAGTTGGTTTACTTCGAAATTTTCTTGCAATGGTGATGCTAAGCTACATTATTAGTAGGAAAACAATTGCCCCTCATTGCATAAGGACTTTGATTATTTCTCTCACTCAACTCCCTGCACCACAGATTTGTTATGTTTTGCCTTCATATTTTATGGATATGTTTGATTCTAATTTCTATTTTCAGGTAGCAGAAACAAGAATAAGAAAGGCAGGGCCATGGTAGATTTATCGATGGTGAAGGCTATAAGTGAGATTAAATTGGTGGAACAGTTGGCATGAGTGAAGGTATTTCATGTGCAATACCTTCTGTATGTTCAGACTGGTTCTACATATCTGATAGTAAGATTTCTTTCTGCAACTGTAAATGAGCTTTAAACACCAAGGATATTCATTGAAGAAGAAAAAACTGTGACTTAGCTTTTGTAGCAAACTCAATATAGGAGGAATTATCTTTAGAAATCACATTTGTTAAAAGAGGTTTCTTCATCTCTACTTGTTTTCTAATATCATGAGAAAGAATATCTCCTCTCAGTAATCCCAAGACCATCCGTGTTTGTTCCTAAAGGTTAGTTCTACTTCTTTCATGGGATATTCGTTGAAGATCTATCCCCTTGGGGGGTGTGTGCACAAGAGACTGTTTGAGAAAGAGAGCCTTGAAGCCATAGTTCATTATCATAAAGAACATGATTGAAGTGGGTTATTCTTTATTTTCAGTTCCTGCCATGTCTCTTCCTTGTTGGGTTCAGCACTTACCGCTGAAGATTGTAATAGCTAATTCATTTTGAATCTTATATCCATGGTTTTAAAACTGGGTTTTCATGTGTTTTTTTCCCCTATATTTTTATATAATGTATGATTTTTTTTTAAATCTTGTAAGGCTTCACTATTTGCAAGTTCTTTTCCTCTCCATGCTTTTGCTTATATGACAGATTAATAGCGTAATCTCAAAAAAAAAAAAAAAAAAAAAAATCTTGCACTATTTCCATAGGTGCATGGACAGGATGGGATATCCCTATCTCTGACTTTGTTACCACACTAGCAATCAACTTCTTGGAGATCTTTAACTTTGCAGTGACAGTATCTTCTGGGTTATTATTCTGTGTGGACGAACATTCAAGTTCACTTGTAAATGATAAATCTGTCTTGTTAATTTTGCCAGCGAATGCTTTTAATGACATCCCTCAGCGAAGCACTTTACCTTGATACGATTGCTATTGTTCTTAATGAATAAGTAGGTGAATCAATGACCAAGAACCTCGAAAAAAATCTTGCACTATTTCCATCAATACTTTGTGGGAATGTTAAACCTATGTTCACATTTTTTTCGATAATACTTGTTATTTTGTCTTTAATGCATTTGTCTCTTTGCAATAGTAATTTTGTAATTACGAAAAATCTTAATGATATTTTTTATTAACAATATTTATTGTACCAATAATTATTATAATGGTATTTTTGTAAATATTAAAAAAATTAATAGCATTTTTATAAAAGTACTTATTACATTTATTGCACATTTATTATGGCACTTTTATTAAGTATAAAAAATAACAAAAAATATCATTATTTTATACATTTAATGATAAAATAATAATGATATTTTTGAAAATAGAAGCGTACCAGACTACATCCTCATGGAGCATGGGACGTTAGCAGGATTTAATATAATAAAGGGTTGGGATTCATTGACTCTAAGAATGATTCATGAAAACACACAATCCAATGATTGAGATGTATGAGCATCTTGGTAATGCAAATCTTGGAGATACTAATCTTGAGCATAAATCTCATAATCATTGACTTTTTGCATTCAAAGGATTGGGATCATGTGCTTTTTGTAGGAATCATTCTTAGGAGTCAAGCGATTCTAACCCTATAATAAACTAAGGAAGAGCATCTATTATTTTTTTTTATTTTAAGAATGTTAAACCTGCATAGATAAACAAAGAAAGTAAGTTGGCAACTTGGGCGGGCTGGTTGGCTGGTTTGAGCTCAACCCGATTGATGGGTGAGGGTGGACCGAATTGCGTAGAACATGAGTTGAGTTTGGGTTAGGATAACTCAATTCCATGTAATTTAGGTTGTGGGTTTGGACAACCTAGCTCAACCTCATCCTAAGGCTACATAATAATATATAAATATTTTTATACTAATTATATACCTTGATCCACCTCTAGAGGTTTACAATCGAAATTATTTGGGATAAGGCATACGTTAGTTCTCATGGAGGATCGAAATCGTTTTGGGAGGTTTGTGAAAATACAACAATTCTCGCACGATTGAGCTTTGGTTATTTGTCCAGAGGGAAAGAATGATATTGGTTGGAGGTTCTTAAGCTTTGACTTAAGATTTTTTATGGAGAAGGAAGAGAAATTGGTTGATCCACGGATTCAAGAGAAGGTCCCAGATTTGGATAAGTCGTGGGCATGGTTTTTAAACTCGGTATCATGTTTCGTCTCGTTCAGTTCCGATACCAAGTTGACTCGGACGGTACGTCTCGTCTCGTTCTATATTGAGACAAATGGTTTTTAACCATTTAAAAAGTTTGAAAATTTCTGAAAAACTCTAGAAATGATTCCTATTAAAAAATGAACCCTAAAAAATATAAAATTAAAAAAAATTCATAATATACCTATCAAAATAAATAAATTAAATATTTACATTGTTATGCATGTTTCATTTTCATTGCACAAGTGTACTAAACTTATTTTCCAAACACAACATTTAAAAATCACCAAACTTACCATCAAAAATATCAATCAAAACATTAATTACAATTCGATAAAATGCAAATACATGCTAACGAGTAGGTTCATCCATGCAAAAATAATTTAAATACTAATATAATACTCAATTTGAGTTTAGGGTAATTCGAATCCAAAACAAATATTAACTAAGAAAGACTTGTAAAAATAAAAATCATGGAAGGAAAGCGCCATAATGACATGAGTTGAAATTTGCACCAATGTCCAATAGAGCATGTAACCTATTCACTTTCAAAAGATATAATAAGTGAAAATCACATATACAAAATACAATCACATAAAAGTAATTTTAAATCAACGTACTGTTCTTGTTCCTCATAGTGCGTATAAGATCGATAGTCTTTAGGGAAGAAAAAAGAAGTTGTCAGTTGTGGTGCTGCTCGTGTTGGTATGACTATACTCCCCTTGTTCATAGCTTGAACTTGTTTGTCCATGGTATGAATAAGAACGTTTGTACCCATACACACTAGTAGGTTGGCCATAATCATAATAAAAACCACCATGTCCAAACTCAACACCATAATTATTGGATGCATCATTCTCGTTTATTCCCGTTTCTTGATGGCATCCACAATGATCATAATTTCTATTACTGCCACCATAATATTTAGTCTGAGTTCCATCATCATCATCATTATTACGAAACTCTGTTAATCTAGCCAATTTCTCGCGTCTCTCTTCGAATGGCCTAACACCATGGTCGATATATTGTGTCATGATCATGTTATCAGGTTCATTATCATCCCATGCTCTATCTTGTGTCTCTTGACCACCTTCATCATCATCCTTACCTCCATTCGAAGATGGATATCTACTGTACTTCTATCGGGTTGGGTACCAATCTCCCTATCCAACCAAGACAAAGTCGTTATTATCCATTAAAAGATTTTTTATCTCTCTCAACCATTGGTCTAATATGTCATCATACTTAAATATGGAATCTAGATCAATAGAATTGTAATAACTATCTTCTGATCTACGGTCCATGATATTGCGAACTCATAATCTCATGTTATAATATGCAAACACCAAATTCCTTAACTTTTCCATTTTGAGTCTATTATGAGGATGAGTGTGGATTAAAGTAAAGGCACTTCAATTTCTTTTACATCCTGAAGATAAGCAACTCTGACTCAAGACTTTAATCGTTATTTTTCTAAGGTCAGGTGCATCATGACCATAATTATACCATCAATCAGCTAATAAGAAGAGAATAAAAATGTTAAATACTTAGTATTTGTTATTGTACAAATTATTATTATTATTATTTATATAATACCTAGTAAAGAAGTTTTACTAATGTTTCTAGTTAAAGCATCATCGAACTCCCTCGTCGCGTCAATAAACAATTTAATCTATTTAAAATGCAAAGAATGATTCAAAAATGATATAAAAAAAGTTTATATAATATAATTAAATTATAAATACAAAATTTTTACAGTAACTTTGAATTATTTGACAATAATATGTATTGATACCTGGTCTAACGTCTTTTGTTTGTTAATCATATTTGGTTCTAATTTTTTAAGAATCCATTTCGTTGCTTAAAAAACTTCATTGTTTTCCACTAAAAAGTTATCATATTGAAACTCTAAAACTGAGGATTTAAATAGTATGCTGCAATAAATGGCAATATCAATTTTCTTAATATCAAAATGTTAATAAAATATCAATATTTAAATTATATTAAAAAAAACTTAATTATTACCCGTCATATGAAGATCTGATTTAAGATGATTTTATCACCTATTTTCAATCAATTGGATATATGGTCAATGATGTCTTACCGAGTCTATTATTGATTATTTGATTTTTCCATGCCTTCATAAATTACAATTATAGTGGGCTTTTTATCTTAGTTAACAATTTTCAAGAGTTTAATTAAAGGTTCCATGACCTTACAGACCTCTTCTGCCTTCTCTCAAAATTTATGTTGCATGATCAAATCTGGAACCTTATTTGCTAACTCTCATTTCTTCTTATTCCTCATAATTTTCATTCGCAACCATTTATCATATGCAAATATGATTTTCAAAGCCGATTGATGTCGAATAAGACTTAGAAGAGCAATGTATTGAGTAGCAAATCGTGTGATCCCAAGACGTAACAATTCATGCCCCTCAGTAAATGTTCTTATCAAACTTACGAGTTTGTTACTATTGTATATGAATCATGTTATTTGTCGATCATTTGAAATAATATGAGTAAATAATGACGATTTTCCCATGTCCTCCAAAATTAGGTCAATGGTATGTGCGGCACAAGGTGTCCAATACGGATGAGGTTTTCTTAACTTTAAATCCAAACCTACAGTCTGATATGATGCTTCATTGTCTGTGACAATCTGAATAACGTTATTTTCACCAATTTCATATATTACCTTCTCTATCAATCTAAATAAGTATTTTGATGTCTTAGTAATTCCAATTGCATTAATTGATTTGTGAAATATTATATTTCTATTAGAATATACCATGAAATTGATGACGAACATCCTATTTTTTAATGTCCACCCATCACACATCATGGTACAACCATATATTGGTCATTTCTTTTTAAAAGATCCGATATAATCTCTTAAGTCGTCTATTTCCATATCCAAATATTTTCCTCCAATCTCGTATTGTGTAGGACCCTTGATGCCACTCCCTGCCTCTACAATGGAATCCACCATAGTTTGAAAATATGAACTCTTGGTTGTATGAAATGAGATTGAGTTGAAGAGAAAAAATTTTGCAATTGCTTGGCCAACCTTATTTAATAATTTATTCCCACTCCATGATCCTTTCAATTTTTGTGTGTGTGGCTTTTTTTGACCTATACAAGTAAGAATCCAATCCTCTGTTCAAAATATCATGTACATTTTTTTCTGCTCGTCTCAAATCTTATTTGGCATTTTTAAATTCTCTCTCTGCCTTTCGCAATTTATGACCATCCCTAACACTAAAAGTTCAGAATAATCCTCCACTTTTCTTCGTTGTCTTAAATGAAGTACCAAGTCCTCTATCTCTACATTTAGAATTATTAGGGATCTCTGAAACTGAATGTCTTCTTCAATGATCATCTTCTTGTAAAGATCGTCGACTCATATCACATGCCATTCTCATCTGAGTATTTTCTTTTCTTTCAATAGAATCGAGTGACTCGTCATTTGAGTCGTCTATTGGTATACTATCATCAAACTCAGTTTCACCTCCAAACATTTCATGTAATCTTTTTATTGATGTTTCTTTTTTCTACTATTTTTAATTTCGATTTCGCTATCATTTGCTTCTTTATCAACAATCAAGTCTCTTGGGGACAGTTTGAACTAGCCATCACTTCTCTTATCTTAAAAGACAAATGCTCTTTAAGACATGTAATGCCCCCACTCATTATTTCATCACAATAATTGCATTTTACTTTCCTTTTATTCCCCTCAAATGCAGTACCATGCTGCCAACCAATGTCATTTTTTCTAGGCATCCTATAATTTATAAATAAATATATAGATCAAATATGTTGTAAAATTAATCAATATAAGTAAAATAATACAACATGATGCCACGTGAAATGAAAAATTAGAATTTCCAACACATTATTCATTATAATGATACTGTATTTGAAACAATTATTTTTTAAATAAGGATTATCCATAATTATTGAAATTTTTTATTTTCTAGCAAAATCAATTTTCGAACTAAAAATGCTATTTCCAATTATCAAAGTAAAACATGCATAAAATTATAATTCACACTTCAAATCATAATTTTAAAAAAATTACTAAACCCCAATCTATAAAAAAATATCCTAAACCCTAACCATTAGAAATTAGAAGTTAAAATACACATTACACAATCAATAAAAAAAAAATTTAATTAGAAGTTAAAATACACATTACACATTACATGAATAAAAAAAATTAGAATAAATTTTAAAAAAATTACTAAACCCCAATCCATAAAAAAAAAATTAAAATTAGAAGTTAAAATACACATTTCACAAGTCCACATTTTAACTATTAGCAATTAGAAGTTAAAATACACATTACACATTACATGAATAAAAAAATTAGAATAAATTTTAAAAAAATTACTAAACCCCAATCCATAAAAAAAATATCCTAAACCTTAACTCATCTCACAAGTCCATCTATTTCATCCATTATTTTCAATGTTGAAATCCATTAAAATAGAATACATTTTCCGTCTCTTAATCATTAGAAATTAGAAGTTAAAATACACATCTCACAAGTCCATCTCTTAACCATTAGAAATTAGAAGTTAAAATACACATTATACATTACATGGATAAAAAAAAAATTAGAATACATTTAAAAATAATTACTAAACCCCAATCCATAAAAAAAATACCCTAACTTATCTCGTAAGTCCATCTATTTAACCCATCATTTTCAATGTTGAAATCCATTAAAATATAATACATTTTTCACCTCTTAACCATTAGAAATTAGAAGTTAATATACATATTACACAAAATATTAAAAAGAAAGAAAAAAGAAATAGAAAAAAATCTCAAAAGGAATAAAGGAAGAAGATAAAACTTACTTGATTTAGAAGAAGATGAAGCAAATCCACTTCGATTTCGTCTTGAATCGGATGAAAAATATGAAGTTTTCTCCCAAAACCTTACTTTTTTTATTTACTTGGTTGAGAAGATGAAAAAAAAAAATCGATTTGGGAGTGAAAAAATAGAAGGTTGACTCTTTAATTCATTTGTCTCGGTTAACTTGGACGAGATTTTGAAAATCTCGTCTAATACATCACGTTTAACTCGTAAGTTAATCATTTTCAACACTGTCTCGTTTGTATCACCCGAGATATTGGAAAATATCGTCTGAGATGACTTGCTAATCTCACGATACACAGTCGTCTCAAAATACTTTGTGAGTTGGTCTCGTTCAGCTTTGATACATAGTTAACTCGAGTGATACGTCTCGATCTCGGACGAGTTTAAAAACTATGGTCATGGGTTGAAGTCATTTGCAAAGGAAATACCACAATAGACTCAGATCAACCGCAAGGTAATGGATATCGACCAAATAGATGGATCAAAGAGGGACCAGTCGGTCATACGAACATCGTTCCACTAACAATACAAAAAATGGTTTTTGATCACAGAGCTCTGCAGAAAGATGGCATTGGTAAAGGGTATGATAAGTGGAGATAGTCAATGATCTGTTAATCCCTAGTTCTGGAGGCAGATTGGGGTGCCTTATTTGAAAATATTCAACAATGCTTGAGCCCCTTTTTGACGACAAAAAGGATCTTGGGTACAACTAAGGGGCCTACCATTTAATTTATGGGAAGAAAAAGTAATTAAGAAGGTAGGTATCCAACTGGGTGGACTTTTAGAAGTTGATGGTAGAACTAGGTGGCATGAGAAGTTAGATTATGCTCATATCAAAGTTGGGTATTCACCTTGGAGAATGTCGCAAGGTCTCTAAGTGTGGTTGGAAGGGTTCCACTACAGAATATGAGTGGAAGTGGGGAAGGAAGACGACCATGGTAAGACCTTTACGGTTAAAGACAACTCGATTATAGACAAAGGAAAATGTTACAATCTTCAAGTTTTTCCCCACGTTTCTCTTTAGTTTGATTGAGTCAACTTCTTTTTATCAAGAGAGAATAAGTTGTTGAGTTAGTTCCTTGATTCCATAAGAGGTTGTTGAGTTAGTAACTCACTCCTTCTATTAAGGAGAAGAGTAGGAATTAGTTGAGTCATTTAGTTTATAAATTCTGAACCTGTTACAGAGAAGAGGCAGAGAAGAATAAGTAGCTAATCTATTTTCTGTTCTATATTTCGAATTCTATTGAGTTATTAATATAATAGTAGTAGTTCCTATCATTTTGGTATTAGAGTATTGATCTTGCGATGGCAGCAGCTACACCACTACCACCACCTGGCTTCGCAAATCCAGTTCCCAATCAGACCATTGAGTTCAGTGATGAAACTGAAATCAATAAGAGGGATTATCGATTTAAGCGCTAAAGTAGTAGAACTCACGAGAGTTGTTCTCTCAATCTAGACCAATTTCAACACTTTTTTTCAACACCCCAAATTTCCTCCACAAGTTGATCCTCCTCTTCAAATGCCCAGACAACCACCACACCAAAATCAACCTACCTTCAATGGTTTCCAAGGATGATCCCTATGGTTGGATTTTTCTACTTTCGACAGCACTGACCCGGAAGGCTGGGTTTTCTGAGCACAACAATTCCAAGGACTGAATGGTGTTCCTGAAGAACACATGGTGGGCATAACAATAGCTTACCTACTTAGTGATGCCATTCCTTGGTACTAGTGGTTGGTGAAAACTAAGAAGCAACCAACTTGGATTGAGTTTAGTGGAGCCTTGTCCTCTCGGTTTGGTTGGACAGAAGATGATGACCCTGAAGGGTTGTTAGTTAAATTATGCCAAACAACTACTGTCAGAGACTACCAAGCCAAGTTTGAACGACTTGCAAATCGAAGTCTTATCTTACTAGAGCCCTTTCTTATCCGTTGTTTCATTTCTAGCCTACACGAGGATATTCGAGCTAGTGTAAAGTTGATGAATCCTCCCACATTGATACATGCATACACAATAGCCAAACAACAAGAAGAGGCCACCAATGTTATTATCTGTGTTGTATCTAAATGACAGTCTAATAGGACGCTTATCAACCAAACATCACACCCTCAAACACCTCTACCCCCACCACTTTAAAACCTACCAACTAAGTGGACAACTCCTAATCTTTTGACTTCGGCCATCATTCCATCAGGAGTCTAACACCTTACCATTGTCGAGCAGCAAGAAAGAAGGGCCAAAAATCTTTGTTTCAATTGTGATGAGCAATACTGTTGTGGTCATCGATGTAAAAAAGCCCCAACTACTATTACTGGAAGTTGATGATAGTGCCACCCCCATTGAAACATCTTAAGGTGAAAATGAAGAGGAGTTACCCATGGACATCTCACTTCATGCCTTGTATGGTACCAAACATCTAGAAACAATGTGTTTTTTGAGACAAATCAAATGACACTCCTTAATGATTTTGGTTGATTCTGGTGCAACCCACAACTTCCTCCATCCTAAGATTGCAAAATGTTGTAGATTGAAGATAACACACTTAGAACCTATATTTGTTATAGTGGCCGATGGTTCAAAGGAACAAACTCCTAAGCGTTGCAATTATGTGATGTTAACATTGTAAGGACATACATTTTATCCAGATTTTTTCTTATTACTGGCATGTGGTTATGATGCTGTGCTTAGAGTTGAATGATTACGGTTACTTGGAATTATCTCTTGGAACTTTAACCAAATGAAGATGATGTTTTATCAAGACAAGCAACAAATCCTTCTGACTGGACTAAACCCTTTTGTTGGTATAGTTAAGGACTCACGTGAGTTTCACCAACTCATGTTACAACAAAGTCTTGAGTTTTACGTCCATCTCATACACCTACAACCTACCCCGCAACAGATTTATGATCTCGAGGTGTTTTCCTTGCTTCAACAGTACGCAATTATATTTGAGCAACCGCGTGAGTTGCCTCTATGTAGAAGGCAAGATCACCAAATAACATTATTACTAGGCAACATACCATCAAATGTGAGGCCATGTTGATACCCGTATTTCCAAAAAAAATGAAATTGAAAAGTTAGTTCAAGAAATGCGTGACTCAGGTATTATTTGACTTAGTACAAGTCCATTTTCATGTCCTGTTCTTTTAATAAAAAAGAAAGATGGATTACCATGCTCCAATAAATTCACGATAAAAGATAAATATCTTATACTAGTTATAAACGAACTGTTAGATGAACTACATGAAGCTGCGGTGTTCTCTAAGCTAGATTTGCAATCTGGCTAACACCAGATAAGGTTGATTGAAGCTGATATCCCAAAAACTATTTTTCGTACTCATGAAGGCCATTATGAGTTTCTTGTAATGCCTTTTGGACTGTCCAATGCACCAACAAAATTTCAAGGCTTGATGAATGAGGTTTTTCGACCTTTTCTTCATCAATTTGTTGGTGTTTTTTTATGACATCCTCGTCTACAACAAAAGCTTGAAGGAGCATCTGGATCATCTCAATCAAGTATTTTAATTATTGCATAAACATCAATTATTTGTAAAAAAAGAAAAATGCACGTTTACACAATCATTAGTAGAGTACCTTGGCCATATAATTTCAGCCACAAGAGTACAGGTAAACCCTTCTAAAATTGAAGCCATGAAGCATTGGCCTAAATCATCTACTCTCAAGACACTACAGGGTTTTTTGAGACTCGTTGGGTACTATAGAAAGTTTGTCAAGTATTATGCCAAGATCACTGCACTTTTAACTCATATGCTACGAAATGATTCATTCAATTGGTCACTCGAGGTAGAAATAACTTTTGAAACTCTCAAAGAAGCTCTATCGACTACTCCGGCATTGGCATTACCAGACTTCTTGAAGGAGTTTATCATCAAATGTGATGCATCAAGTGCTGGTATTGGTGCGGTACTCACACAAAAGGGTCAACCATTGACTTATCTTAGTAAAGCCTTGGCTGAAAAACACATGAAGCTTTCAATCTATGACAATGAAATGCTTGCAATAGTCTTTGCCATATCAAAATGGCATCCTTATCTATTGAGAAGACATTTTAAGGTTATTACTGACCATCGCACATTGAAGTATTTCATAGAACAAAGATTAACTACGATGGAGCAATAAAAATGGCTTACAAAACTTATTGGGTATGATTACGAAATAATCTACAGATAAGGCAAAGAACATAATGTTGTTGATGCCCTTTCATGTATACAACAAGAATCAAAGTTGTTGGCCATATCCACTTCGTTTTTTACCTCAATACAAGAAATTCTTGATGAATGTTCTAAAGATAATAGCTTAAACAAAGTTGTTCAATAGGTGCTTCAAAACTATTCTTCTGTTCCATACTACTTTGTACCAAATAACATCCTTTGTTACAAGGAGAGGATAGTACTTTCATCATCCTCACCATGGTGCACCAAAATCCTACAAGAATTCCATACTAGTCCAATTGGGGGTCATTTTGAGTTCCTTTCTACTTACAAAGGAATTTCTATAAATTTTTATTGGAAGGGACTCAAGCAAGCAACAAAGAAGTTTGTAGTTGAATGTGATGTTTGCTAACGTACTAAAGTCGAAGCAATGGCTTCACCTGATTTATTACAACCCTTGCCTATTCCGTCTGAAGTTTGGATTGACATATCTATGGATTTTATCGATGGTTTTCCAATCTCAAATCGTATGTCTTCAATCATGGTGGTGGTTGACTGATTAAGTAGGTATGCACACTTTTTACTATTAGCCCATCCTTACAAAGTATCAAGTGTGGCGGAAATACTTGTTCGCAACATTGCCAAATTACATGGCATGCCAAGGTCAATTGTTAGTGATTGAGACCTGATTTTCATAAGTCAATTTTGGGAGGCCACCTTCAAAATGCAAGGAACAAAGTTATGTAAGAGTTATGCATATCATCTACAATCTGATAGTCAAATCGAAGTTTCTGTGAACAACATTTGATATGTTTTGCAAGCTACCATCCCCAACAATGGACAAAGTGGTTGCCTTGGGCAGAATTTTGGTTCAACACCTCGTACCATAGCTCATTTAAAATGTCTCCCTTCTAAGTCGTCTATGGTCTCACTCTACCAAAAATTGATACATATATTCTAGGTACAACAAATGTTCATATGGTTGATACAACACTCCAAGATTGGGACAAGCTCCTTCAAATGTTAAAAGAGAACCTCTTTTCAACTCAAAATCGAATGAAAATGCAAGTCGACAAGCATCACACAGAACGAACATTTGACTTAGGCGATTGGGTATTTCTTAAACTCCAGTCATATCGTCAACACTCACTGTGTAAACATAAGGATTACAACCTTGCCCCACACTTTTATGGGCCATTCCAAGTCATTAGTTGCATTGGCCAAGTGACATACAAGCTTGCGATCCGAACAAAATCAAGAATCTACCTAGTTTTTCACGTATCTCTACTCAAAAGATGAGTGGGCACCTCCGTCAGTACAAGAAAAGCCATTCTTCCCATGGTCAATGTAGAAGCATAGGGGTGGCAACCGAAAAAAATCTTGGATCTTGGATCGTGGCATCTTCAAACACCACAATAAAGTAATTACCAAGCTACTCATCCAATGGATAGGCCAATCAATAGAGGATGCAACCTAGGAAGTCTATGATGTGCTTGTAGCCTATTTTCCAAATTTCACGACTTGAGGAAAAGTCAATTAAACCACAGGGGTGTAATGTTAAGATCTAAAAGTTTATCCCCTCGTTTCTCTTTAATTTAGTTGAGTCAACTCATTTCTATCAGTAGAAAATAAGTTGTTGAGTCAATTCCTGGATTCCAAGAAAGGTGATTGAGTTAGTAACTCACTCCTATTGAGGAGAAGAATAGGAATCAATTGAGTTACTTAGTTTATAAATTATGAACCTCTTACAGAGAAGAAGCAGAGAAAAATAACTAGGTAATCTATTTTTTGTTCTGTATTTTGAATTCTAAATAAGTCCACCAACATTCACTTGAAGAAGCTAGCAGGAACAGAGAAGGGAACTTAGTTCAAAGTAGTAAAAAATAATCAGTTGGGGACGAAAGGGGCCTAGAGGTATCAATTTGGACTCGGCACTATCAGAGTCCAATATAATTAACGTACATAAGAAACTTCCTTGTATTTTGAATTTCAAACGAAAATCATGTGGAGATCGTTTGGACATGTGGACATTAGAGGTTGGTCCACGTTCTTGGGCTCTAAAGTTGAGACACTTAGCAACTAAATTGAGACATACGTCAATAAATATTTGATATCATAAGTGGCTTTGAGAATATGGGGTTATGGACCATAAAGAAGGGGATAGAGGCAATCAACTAGACAGTTCAGCCCACTCTAACTTATGTGATTTCAAGGTCTAGAGACTCGTCCTTGAAAGGCCTAGAGTCAGGGCCTTTTGAGAAGAGGCTAGGGGAAGATCTTATAAAGGATCCAGTGAAAGCATCCAGAGTCCAAATCCATTATCAGGAAGGTTACGCCTTGGGGGCCGAATTGGACAATAGAGTTTTGGAGGCCTTGGAAGGGCTAGGCCACAACACTAGAAATGGGGCCTACGCTTACGAATTGGGCTGCCAAAACCTTGAAGGGGTTGTGCCTAACACCGATGTAGCAGCTCAATAGGACTCTTTAAATCCAACCTAATAATAGCTCGAGGCCTCTCTGTACTTACTAGCATGGTTTTAAAACTCAATTTCGCGTCTCGTCTCGTCCAGTCTGATACCAAGTCATCTTGGACGAGTTTTTCGATACATTTGAAACGTTTCGTGAGACAAATCAAAAAATTACACATTTGTGAGTTGGTCTCGTTTAGTTCTAATGCCGAGTTAACTCGGGTGATACGTCTCAATTTTAGATGAGTTTTAAAACTATGGTTACTCGAGACTTCTTGTATCCTAACTCAATCTTGGATTACAATCTTAACAAAGGGAAATGTGTTTTCTTGGGAGTGGTTGAGAATCGGGGTCTAAATTGTGTCTACGACTATCGGATGCTTTGACAGAGGAAGAAAATATATCGACTAGGCCTAGTAAGTGTACAGTGGAAGGATTGATGAGCAAATTCTTAGATATAGAGCTTATTATAGAAAAAAAATACAATTATGGTGTCGATAGAAAAAGACAATGTAATTAGCTTGGTCAAGGCTTGTCGTAGGTAGGTCAAGTCAATAGGTTTGCTAAGTCTCAGAAACTTCTGAAAAGGGTGGCGTGGATGTGCTAGAATTGATCATTCTAGTTAAAAAGGATGGATGTTGCTCGGGGAGATTTTTGAAGGCAAAGTCATCATGGTCTGTATAAATCGAATGAAGGATTCTCCTCACTTAAAAAATGGGGAAGGTGAGAGTGAGAAATGTGTATAGAACAAGGGTGAGAAAGGGACAAAACGCGATGGCTAATGTAAAATGGACTCAATGTTTGTTTATTGGTCGATTTGGGATTGGGAGGTAATCAGGGGGAATCGAACTCCTAAGACCCTATTCCAGTTTTCGAAGGTATGCTCTTCAAGTCAGATACATATTATGCACTCTCTTCCATCTAATGTTCCAATGGTAGATGCCCTGCGTGTGGAAGGAAGGAAGCTGAGCATAATCTGTTGGAATTATTATTACTTTCATTATTAAAATTATTTTGTGGCCCTTTCACATATACAAATTTTATATAAATACTGGATTGTAATTGATTCAAAACATTAATGGTAAAATTGGAAATCATGCTTGTGGTCTGGCATTGGTTACCAACATCAAATATGATGGGTAAGTGAATATCCTATCAAATCTTAAGTGGTATTCACCTAATACTGAAATTCTACAATGGGTAGAAAATCTAGTATCCTCTTTTATAAATAGATGGTCGTCGCCCCCTCTCTACAAACGCAGCTTATTCTATTATTGAGATAGAGGTTCTCATCACCAAAAGTGTAAGCAGCGTTGGGGTAGTGCACATATTTTTCGCAGATCAAGGTCAAAGTATTCTTCACGGATAATTGAAAAAGTGAATCTAGGAATTCTACAATTATTGCTTTTCAATTCGATCATTCTATTGTTTGTTCAAGATCAAATCCTAGATCTATGTTTATTATGTTCACAGTATTTTACAAATAATTGGTATCAGAGCTTTGTTGGATTTGTTATTGTGCAAAACCTTGACTAAATTTGAGTTGAATAGATTTAATTTTGGAATAAATAATTTTTCATTAATTTTAAAATCGATTATTTCAAAATAAAATCTGCCATGTATTTTCTTCTTCAAAGAAGATTATTAGAGATATTGTAATCTCGTTTAATCAAAAACCAAACAAATTTTACTATTCTAGTTCGTATCTCTACGATGATTGGATCGGCAAGAAAACCTTCATGGGATGAACCCATTGAAATGATAAGAGATTATGAAATCAAATTTATATGCTAAATCGATTGTAAGAATCTGAAATTGAAGAGATTTCAGATCTGTTTAGATCGAATAAAAAAAATTTGATTCTCAAAACCAGTCGTCGGGGGTTTTTTAATCTTAGGTTACCGAACGTTTTTCGATGATCATTTTAGTTATCCTACGCCTGAGAATAGATCTGTCGGTTGGCGGTGGGGGGCCTGTCGTTTGGGTGATGGCGGCGTTTAGGATCTTGATACAGTCGATATAATCTTCTTGATGAAGAAGACGATTCAGTTTTCGATTTTGGGCCAAGCTCGATATTAATTAGGATTGGGCTTTATATTCGATTTGGGCTAAACCCATTTTAAATTCTGTTGGGCCAAGCCGTTTGAACTTTTACTTGGTCCAAACCCGTTCGGTTGTTGTGATTAGGCTAAGCCCAATTCATATTGTAACTTATGATTTTAAGGTCTGTTGGTTTAAACCCGTTTCAGACTCGAACTGACATGTTTACGCGACTCGTTTGGGTTTACCTCTGAAGCGGATCAAGTCAACTCAGTTCAGTTGGTTCAAGCGTGAACCAGACTATTGAAAAAATTCATTTTTTTCCTTTAAAAACTTTGAAAAATCATAACTAATTCATTTTAACTCCGATTTGGACAAAATACGAGTCCATTTTGAATATTTTTTCGAGATCTGTTAAATAAAATTATTAAAATAATTCGTTGACAGCAACATATAATAGTAAAGTTCAGATTAAGTTGTACCTTTTTGGAGAATATATTTATAATTACTTTATTTTATATTGAAAATTTAGTTGTTATTTTTAATGTACCCACATGTAAAACAAGAATAATTAGAAAGTAAATTTAGATATATTAGGGTATAAGTATTGCCTATAGGAGTTTAGGAAGATACTTTGAGTGATTGTTTAAGGAACGTGATGGAAATAAAATAGTAGCCTACTTAAAGGTGATCGTTTTATAGAAGTTACGGGTTCTTGAATTCTGAGAATTAGTATCTTACTAAGATCACTTTGTGACACTCTTTTGCATGAAATCACTAACTTCTGTCTAAAGGTGATTTAGGGATGTTTGTATAGATCGAGTGAATAAAATAATCACAAATGTGAAAGGGAGAGAAGGATAACTCTATTGCCTAAAGGTGTGGATAGTGTCTGGATTGAATTGGAACATGAGTGGCTAGGTTTATGTGCGTACTCCAACGTAATTTTAGGGAAAATACAACATATTGAGATCTCAACCCAAATGCGAGTTTTGATGATGCGACTTGTTTGTACCTGTAAAATGGAAAATTTTACCCTTAATAAAACACTGAGAAACGATTCGACTAAAACCCTTGGTACGAATTGAAAGAATTGAATCCCACAGTATATATTAATGAATGTATGGATCATTGATTCAAAAGAGTTTGACAATGATTGAGCCTCTTAATGGCTCTAATTACTCATCCTAAAGGATGAATATTGACATCTTACTAAGATGCATGGATTTTGATTTTGTTTTTTTTGAGGACATGTCATCGGCTCCACTTTCAGATTCTACGGAGTTGGTGAGGACTTATTTTGCTAAATGAAAAAAAGGCTAATAGATTGTCTATGATGATTATTTAAGCATCTAGTAGTGAGACTTTTCGAGGTGGTATTCAGACCACAAATACAATTAAGGAACTGTTGTAGATCATCAAGAAATAGTTTGAAGGAACAAAGAGATTTGTTCAGTATGAGTATTTGGGTCAATCAATGAATCTGACGTATGATGATAATGAAAATGTGCGCGAACATATTCTGAAGATGTCAAAACTCGTCATTGGTATCCATGAGCAGGGAATTATTTTTTAAGATGACCTTCTGGTTCAATGGTAATTTTTTCTCTACCTAAGTCTTTTGATACTTTTAAGGTCAATTATAGTGCACAAGAAACTGAATAGGATCTGAATTAGCTGATTTCTCTTTGTATTATTAAGGAAACAAGATTTAGAAGTTCAAAGGTTGAGTCAACACATTTGGCAGTTCACCTAAATAACAAGAAAAATTTCAAGAAAGGCGGTAACAAGAACTTCAAGCAAGGAAAAGAGTTCGAGGATTTTAAGAATTAGAAAATAATAATAAAAAAGACAGAGGATGGAAAAACAGATAGTGAAGATTGCTAGTTCTGCAAGAAGAAAGGACACATGAAGAGGGATTGCTTTGTTTATAAGATCTGGTTGCAAAAAAATCCAAGAGGTACTAATTCAGTTTTAGTTTTCCATGAGTTTAATTTAGGTAATGTTCCTTCAAACTCATGGTGGATTGATTCAAGCGCATTTGTGCCTATTTCTCATTCTTCATAGGGGTTCGTCAGTAGGAGAAATCCTAGACCAGATGATAGACTTTTTCTTGGAAATGCAGAAGCATTACAGATTGAGGCTATTGGAGTTTATCGTCTCATTCTCGATATAAGACATTCTTTGATTTTAGAGGATACTTTTTATATCCTGTTTTTTAGATGAAATATTATTTCTATTTCTAGATTGAACATTACTTGTTATGCTTTTACTTTTCGTGACAGTAGGATGCACATTTTTTTTATCATGATGACTTCATTGGACATGATTTTTTATCAGATGGTCTTTATCAATTATCTTTGGATAGTTCGTTTGTTTTTTCTTTATTATGTTTATCTGTTGATTCGCATGTTCTGGGGTCTAAGCGTCCTAGTTCATAAAAAAATTCTTCTATGTTATGGCATTTGAGATTATGTCACATTTCCAAGAGAAAACTAGAATCTTTAGTTAAAGAAGGAATTCTAGGTCCTCTAGATTTTTCAGATTTTGATGTATGTGTGGATTGCATTAAGAAAAATATGACGAAACAATAGAAGTTTGAAACTATTAGAGCTACTGATTTGTTGGGATTAGTTCATACAGATATTTGTGGTCCTTTTGCGATTCTTTTTCGAGGTGGTCAGCATTATTTGATTATATTCATCGATGATTATTCTAGATTTGCCTATCTGTATTTGATACACCATAAGGATAAGGCATTAAAAGTTTTCAAAATCTATCAAGTAGAAGTTGAGAAGCAATTGGATAAGAAGATCAAAGTTGTTAGATCTAATAGAGGTGGAGAGTATTATGGGAGGATGGATAATAATGGTGTTAATCACTGGAAGTTTGTGGAATATTTGAAGGAGCAAGGAATAATTCCTCAATATACCACTCTAAAACATTTGAGTAAAATGGAATTGTTGAAAGAAGAAATCAGACTTATCAAGAAGTTGCTCGCAGTATGATGAGTTACTCAGACCTACTAGAAAACTTTTGGGGTGAAGCCTTGAAGACGGTAGTTTACATTCTAAATAGAGTTCCTTGCAAAGCAGCTCTAGAAATTCTTTTCAAGTTATGGACTAGTAGGAAACTAAGCCTTGGCCATCTTCATGTTTGGGGGTGTCTTGCTGAGGCAAAATTGTACAATCCAAATAAGAACAAGTTTGATCCTCGAATGACAACTTGTCACTTTTTTTGGTTATCTAGAGAGGTCGAAGGGTTATAGGTTTTTCTGTCCGTCGAGACATATGGAGATTGTTGAAACCAATCGTGCCAGGTTTCTTGAATATGATCAAAATAATGGGAGTGAAAAGCGAAGGAACGTTATATTTGAAGAGAAACGTAGTGATCCACCAATATATTTTATTTCGCAACCTTTTCGTACAATCATTGTAGAAGATGCAACAATCCAACCAAAACCTACTCTTCAAGCGGTAGTGGTTCTAGTTCCACAACCAATCATTCTCATTAGGAGATCTACCCGAGAACGCAAACACACTATTACAGATGATTATGAGGTGTACTTTTAGGAAGGAGATGCTATCAAAGGTGATGTAGATGATCCTTCAACATTAAAAGAGGACTCAAATGAATCTCAATTCTGGCAAGAAGCAATGAAAGAAGAATTGAGATCTATAGAAAAGAATGAAGTATGGGAATTAACGACGCTTCTAAAAGGTCGTAAGATAATATAATGCAAATAAATTTTTAAAACTAAAAGAGATTCAAAAGGTAAGGTCAAGAGGTTTAAAGCAAGACTTGTCACGAAGGATTTCAAGCAAAAACCAGGTATTGACTTCAGTGAAACTTATTCCCTAGTTTCTTGTAAAGATTCTTGAGGATTATCTTGGCGATAGTGGCGTATTAAGACTTAGATTTACATCAAATAGATGTAAAAATTATTTTTTTGAATGATGAACTGGATGAGGAGATTTACATGGCACAACATAATGATTTTAAAGTTACTAAAAGAGAATATCTCGTCTGCAAGCTAAAAAGATCAATTTATGGGTCGAAACAAGCATCAAGACAGTGGTACTTGAAATTTGATCAAGTAGTAACTAGATACGAATTTAAAGAAAATGTTGTCGACAAGTGCATATATCTCAAGATGAGTGGGAGTCAATTCATCATTCTTGTACTTTACGTTGATGATATATTATTGACAAGCAATGATGTTTATCTTTTGTATGATACAAAGTTTTTTTTGTCAAAGAGTTTTGCATGAAAGACATTAGGGATGCTTAACATGTTTTAGGGATTAAAATTCACAAAGATAGACAAGCTGGATTTTTGGGTTTGTCACAGAAAGCATACATTGAAAAAGTGCTCAAAAAATTTGGTATGAATAAATATGCCCCTGGTGAGGCTTTTGTGGTGAAAGGAGATATATTCAGCCAAGATTAGTGTCCTAAGAACAAGTTTGAGCGGATGGAGGTCAATGCATCAGAATATGCCTCAGCAGTCGATAGTCTTATGTATGCAATGATTTGCATATGACCTGATATCAGTTACATCGTTGGTATGCTTGGGAGATATCAACAGAACCCCGATATTACTTATTGGAGAGTAGTAAAGAAAGTACTTTGATATTTGCAGAGAACAAAAGACTTTATGTTAGTATACAAAAGATCGAGTGAACTTCAAGTTGTTGGTTATTCTGATGCAGATCATGCTGGATGTCGTAATAGCTTGAAGTCTACTTCAGGTTATATTTTCATGCTTGGGCATAGAGCTATCTCATGGAGAAGCTCAAAACAGACTATTCTGACAGATTCGACCATGTATTAAGAGTTCATCGGATGCTACGAAGCAACCCGTCAAGCAGTTTTGTTGAAGAATTTTATTGGTGAATTGAAGATTGTGGATTCCATTAATAGACCTATTGTTATCTATTGTGATAACAAGGTTGCTACTGATTTTGAAAAGAATGAAAGAATAATTAAATGAAACAAGCACATCGAAATAAAATACCTTTTAGTATGTGAAAAGGTTCATGAAAGATAAATCTCGATTGTTAGGATTGATTCTAACAATATGATAGCTAATTCTCTCACGAAAGGACTCCCACCAAATATTTTCAAGGAAGATGTAACTCGTATGGATATTATCATGTCATTTGTTTATGTTATTTAAGTGTTGAGTTTATTTTATGTTTGTTTTGATTTATTTATACTTTTGATAGACTATTTATTGCTACTTAAAGAAATTGATTATGCCTAGTCATTATTTATGCATTATTGTGTACACATGTTATCTTTTCTTGTAAGTAGATGTACTTATAAAGTATTAAAAAAATGCTTGGACTAAACGTGAATTGACATCACGTTGATGAAGTCTTCATTCTTGATAGAAAGGTGATGAAATATCACATGGCTAATTGCTAGTAAGATATCAGAATGACATACGATAAGTATAAAACTAGACACTTAGGGAATGTACATATAGACTACATTAAGGTGTGTACATTGCCTTAATACCACAAAGAAAATTCACGTAAAAGTAAACTCATAAATTTATTGATAGTACTAGTTTTGAGACCATGGAACTGTCTTAGGGCCGACAAATGAGCAGTCTGTAACATTCATGATCCATCATTAGTGGTATCTTTAAATGAAAGTGATAGTTAAAGATAATCTGAAATGTTTTGAACAATTTCTTTTCAAAAGAGTTCACTCGATTATTCAAAAGGTAACAATCTAAAAAGTCGTTTAAACAAAAAGTATATGTGAAGGCCAAGTAGGAGATTGTTGGAATTATTATTATTTTTCATTATTAAAATTATTTTGTGGCCCTTTCACATATACAAATTTTATATAAATACTGGATTGTAATTGGTTCAAAACATTAAGGGTAAAATTGGAAATCATGCTTGTGGTTTGGCATTGATTACCAACATCAAATATGATGGGTTAGTGAACATCCTATCAAATCTTAAGTGGTATTCACCTAATACTAGAATTCTACGATGAGTAGAAAATCTAGTATCCTCTTTTATAAACAGGTGGTAGTCCCCCCCTCTCTACACACTTAGATTATTTTATTATTGAGATAGAGGTTCCCATCACCAAAAATGTAGGCAGAGTTGAGGTAGTGCACCTATTCTTCGCAGATCAAGATCAAAGTATTCTTCGCGGATAATCAAAAAAGAAAATCTAGGTATTTTACAATTATTGCTTTTCGATTCAATTATTTTATTGTTTGTTCAAAATCAAATCCTAGATCTATGTCTATTATGTTCACAGTATTTTACAAACATCATCAAGGAGTCTCTGGATCAAAGCGGTTAATTGGTGTTGTTCTTGGATGGTTTCTTGGTGGTTTCTGGCCTGGGTTGTTTGTTGTGGTTTTAATATCGATGAAAATAATGTCTTGGAACGTTAGGGGACTGAACAATATAATAAAAAGAGCAGTGGTTAAGGCTATGGTGAGGGCTGCCAAAGCTTACATAGTGACTTTGCAGGAAACTAAACTTGAACAAGTGGATGAAAAAATAATAAAGGATTTGTGGGGAATTCAGAATGTAGGTTGGGTCAAACTTCCCGCGATTGTGATAGTAGGTGGTGTGTTAGTCATATGGGATAAACCTAGCATTGAAGTTGTTGATGTGCTGGTTGGGGCTTTCACGGTGTCCATCTTGAGCAGTTGTGTTAGCGATACGGAAAATGGATTTTCACTGGTGTGTATGGTCCAAACCTTGATTCAGAGCGGTGACAATTTTGGGAGGAACTTGATGAGGTACACAATTATTTGGACAAACCGTGGTGTCTGGGGGGTGATTTTAATGTGATCTGGTTTTCCTTCGAAAAACTTGGTGGTTTGAAAGTAACTTCAGGGATAAGGAAGTTCGGAGAGTTTGTGAGTAGAAATGAGCTCATTGATCTCCCTCTTCAAGGACACCAGTTCACTTGGTCAAACAATCAGGATAGGGTGATTCTTAATCAGCTGGATAGGTTTTTAATTTCCAAAAATTGGGAGGAACATTTCAACTCTTTGGTGCAAGAAACGGTTCCAAATCCAACCTCGGACCATTGCCCCATTTGTCTTCAAGTAGGGGTAGTGAGGAAGGGCCCAACTCCTTTTCGGTTCGAGAATATATGGTTACTTTAAATAGGTTTTAAATATCTTATCCATGGTTGGTGGAATGAGCTCAATGTTGCCCAGGATTGTCTTCATGATGAAACTTAAAAGAAATCAAAGAAAAGTTAAAGAAGTGGAATGTGGAGACTTTTGGTATGGTGGAGATTAAAAAGGAGATATTACTTGAGATCGAGGCTCTAGATAGGGAGGAGGAGGATGGGTTGCTTTCCGCAGAAAGGCACTACAAAATAGTGGATTTGAAAGAAAAATTCTAAAGGCTAGCGACTATGGAAGAAGTGAGTTGGCGGCAAAAGTCAAGAGTGAAATGGTTTAAGGAAGGTGATAACAACACAATTTTTCCATTGGATGGTGAATGCTCACATAGAGGTAACCACACCTTTAAGCTAAAGTTCAATGGGTTTCGAAGGAGGGATGACGAGGTGGCTAGCGGAGTGGTGGAATTTTACAAGAAATTGTATACGGAACCTATAGCATACGGCCTAATATGGACGGACTACATTTTGATGCGATTGCCATAGCCCATAAAACATTCTTGGAGAGACCTTTTGAGGAGGAAAAGTTCACCGTGCTATTACTGCCATGAGTAGTGACAAAGCATCGGGACCAGACGGGTTCTCGATGGGTTTCTTTAAAGAGTACTGGGAAACTATGAAAAGGGATTTAATGCAGGTGGTGTCAGAATTTTATCACGAGGGGTTCTTAGATATAGGCTCTAATTGTTCCTTCATTGCACTCATTCCAAAGACTCATGGAGCGGAGGACATTGTGGGCTTGAGACCGATTAGTTTGATTGGGTGCACCTATAAAATCATTTCGAAGCTACTTTTGGAGTGCAGAGAGATTGAAGTGTGTGCTGGGTGGGGTCATTAGCCAGACTCAGAGTGCCTTTATCAAAGGGAGACAAATCTTGGATGATGATCTAATAACCAACAATTTCATAGATTCAAGGGTGAAATCTGGGAAGTCAGGGGTGGTATGCAAAATAGACCTAGAGAAAGCTTATGATCATGTTAGTTGGAGCTTCCTTCGATATATGATATGGCAACTAGGCTTCGAACGGATGTGGATTCGTTGAGTGATGAGATGTGTTTCAATGGCTTTCTTTTCCATCTTGGTAAATGGATCCCCCCACGATTTCTTCAGAACCTTGAAGGACCTAAGATAGGGTGGTCCACTTTCTCCTTCTCTTTTTCATCGTAGTTGAGGCATTCGGCAGGATGATTGCTAAGGCAGCCTCAAAGATAGGCAAGGTTTTTCAACGGGTCGGGGATGCCCTCAAGTCTCACATCTCCAACTTGCAGATAACTTGCTGGTGTTTACAAAAATACTGGCATAGATAATTGGGCATCCTAGTGGGGTCTTTGTGGGTTTGAGGGAGTCTCGGTCTAGCCATTAACTTTCATAAAAGTAGGGTGTTCATGGTCTGTAATGTGCAAAATTCTAAATTCTTGGGTGCCACTCTTGGGTGTTTGTTGGGGACACTTTCGACTAACTATTTGGGATTGCCTTTAGGCACCCCAGTTAGGAGCAAGACAGTATCAGATCCGGTTATTGAAAAATTTGAAAGAAAGTTGGCTTCCTGGAAAACAAAGTACTTATCCAAAGGGGGCAAGGTAACCTTAATCAAAAGCTCTTTAGCATTCATTCATATCTACTACTTGTCTTTGTTTCAGATCCCAAGAAGCGGGAGAAGAGGTTATACAAAATGTTTTGAAATTTCTTATGGCATGAGTGAGAGGGAAGAGAAAATTCCATCTTATCAACTGGAAGAAGATTTGCATGCCGAAAGATGTAAGGGGTCTGGGCATCAAGAAGTTGGGCCAATGAAAACTACTCTACTAGGAAAGTGGTTATGGTAACTTGGGATGGAGGAGAACAACCTATGGAGAAAGGTAATCACCTCAAAATTTGGAGTGGAAGAAGGGAATTGGGATAGCAAGCCTAATTGAGCTCTTTTTAGTTGTGGACTTTGGAAAGGAATAATTTCTCATTTACTGACTTTCCATAAATATGTTCAAATGAAGGTTGGCAACGGACGGCGGACTAAATTTTGGGAAGACACGTGGTGCTTGGATATGCCCTTAGCAACTTGATTTCTGGAGCTCTATGGGCTGTTTAATAAAAAGGGGCAACCAGTGACTTCTTATAATTTGAGGGATGGAGACGGGTGGGTGTGGGACTTTGAATTTAGCAGAAACCTAAATGATTGGGAGATCAATTTAGTAGATTTTAATGTGCAAACTTTTCCGATGTCTTCGATTTGGTGGGCAAGGATACCTTCAAGAGTGACTTTTTTTTGCTTGGTCTGCATCCTTGGGAAAAATCTTAACTATAGACTAATGCATGAGACGGGGGGTAATGGGCCCAAACATTTGCCCTCTGTGCCTTCGGAGCAAGGAAACTGCATGTCATGTCTTGATTCATTGCATTATGGCAAACAAGATATGGAATTATTTTCTTCGACGTTTTGAAGTGGTGGGGTGTAAGTCACTTTCGGTCTTCAATACGTTCGAATCTTGGGGTTCGTGGGGTAGGCCGTTTCGGGACACAAAGAATTTTGTAGAGAATTACCCCTTTCGTAATATGTTGGGGTATCTGGTTGGAGCGAAATAAACGTACTTTTGAAGGAATATGTTTATTTTGGGATTGATATTCTTTTGGTGTAAGGTATTTAAGGAGTTTTAAGGGCGTGTCTTTTGAAGATTTTGTGGTTAGATGGGATCAAGTTTGTAACAACGAGAATATTTGACTTTTGTCTCTCTTGTTTTGTATTATTTCTTTTCATCGGGTTCTTGACCGACTTAATGGAATGACTTTTACTGATAAAATATATATACATGAGTTGAGATTGGGTCTACCCTCCAACCCGAACATATGATTCTAGAGTTGTGATAGAGAATTTCATGAATTTTAAATTTAGAGAAACATTTTCCTTAATGAGATTTTAAGCCTTACCAAGGTCATTTTGCTCAAATGGATTATCACATTTGCGATCCAACACCAGTCCTCTAGATTTCATAGAAAAACTCATCCGTTTTTTATTTCTCTTTTCAAAAACACAGTTTCTTTTGGGTTTGATCCAAGGTTTTAAAAATGAACAGATGCCAAACTTCCACCTAACTCCAAATTTAAAATTAAAATTCAACGGTCAAAAAAAAAAAACTATTTTTGAATTTTTTTTTTCAAAGTTGATATAATTTTATCCTGTACAACTCTCAAGCGTCGGATCATGTTTTTGAATGTCACAAGATGGGCCCAAGGATCCTTTAGTAAGGGTGAAATCCTTACTAACTTAGTAAGGCTAGTCCGACTCTAAAATTTAAATGAATGGTTGAATTGTTATTTTAAATTTTCGAAAAAGTTCACGCTAGACTTTGGTCCAGCCTGATTAGTAAGCATATTTAGGGCCTCAGGAGCAAGGCCTGTCAGACATCCCAGCCCGATACATGATAATATATGGAGAAATTTCCAAAAAAACGTGCGCAACTTACAACATTTTATTCCACTGAATTCGTCACTTTTATAATCAAAGAATTTTTGTCGATAAATTACTAGTAAGATCACATGTATGTATTCTATCGATGAATTCGTTGATCGTAAAAGTGTGCTGAGACCTTCACGTGTCAACTCATTCAAGTAAAGAAATTAATTTGGTTGACATGGCATATGGAAAGAAAGGAGCTTAAATTCAACCAGGTGTATAGTCCTACAAAAGATAAAGGGTTAGGAGACTTCTAAGAAGATTAGAATAAACCAAAAACAAGATCTTCCCAGGATTTCTCAAAATCTTTAACTGTTAAAAAGGTGCACCAAGAGCGAAAGACTAAAATAGGAGGCAAATGCCAAATAGTCCAATACTTAAACCCAATTATAAATTATTGATCTCAGTGATTTGAACCATCAATCCCGATGATTTAAGTTTGACATTTGATAGAGGTGAGGGGGCATTAAGAAAGAAAGATGTAGGTAATTGGGTTTTCAAGCTACAACCCCAAAATTCATGGTCAGAGTCCATTAAGTAATTTTTCATGATATATATATTTAGGTAACTAGATCACCAAACTGTAAGTCCAAACCTATGTAACCACCATAATCGTTCATACTATGCCTAACCCCAAACTCCTCAAATTGGTACGAAACAAAACTAACTGACACCTCTAGGAGTTCCCTCCTTATAACTGTTCTAATAGAGCTACATTATCATATCAATTATTGTGGGAAAGCCTCACCCTAAACAGTGCTGCTTGTTACAACTCAGTCAGAACGGTGATCCTCACTAGTGGACCTCCTTTCATGTCGATGAGAATGTTTACTATGTTTTTGGCGCTTGTGTGAATGCGAGCGTTCCTCCCTCTCCATAGAGCTTCTTCGATTTCTAGGGGGTGATGGGACCTATAACCATTAATGACATGTGAAATTACTACTTTTATTTATACAATGAACTTACAAAATCATATTTGATAGTTACATGGCCAGATAGTTCACATTTCGACAATGTTATTTGATCCAATAATGGACGATGTGACTTTTGACGATTTATTTCAGCTGACACAAATTTTTGGGTAAACCTTCAATAATGATTAATGAAAATGTATACCAAGAGAGTTGACAGCTTCAATTAGATACTCAGCCAGGGCCCAAGTACAATAGGAGGGTCCCAACTATTATCTGATGGAACCGTAGACTATCTTAGGTTCATGGGTTATCTGATTTTCTCCCTATAATTGCTAGTTTGATGATTAACAAGAAGAGAGTGATACCTGAAAGCGTGTCATATACCGTCCTTCTGGTGGAGGTGGAATACCAAGCCTTTTCAAGTCATCGAAGGGAATTGGTCTCCTGTTTATATATAAGAGGAGATTATGAAGTTAGGATAGAGCCTCAAGTTTCACAAAATTTGGATTTTTCTTTTTATTTTTAGTTACCGAACATTGGTTTCAGAAACCAGGTTTACTCCACTATCAACATTAGATTGGAAGGGGGGTCTATGAAGGGTATGTTGTGGGTGGAATACATTTCTATAAAATATTGCGAATGTGTGGATTGTTGTTATTAGGTAATACTACAACATCTTAGTTTACCTTCCCTTGTTTTAGACCTTTTGCCAAGAGTAATTTCTAGCACTTTCTTTCAATGGAACAACAAAACAACAAATAAAGGCATGCATGTATGACAATGCAACTACTTCATAAATTGTGGGGAGTGAGTGTAATGGTTGTGTTTCTGTGCATAGTTTCCTGTACATGACTAGCTTTAGAGAGTCTGCCAGAGCCAGCTTTTCTCGGGGGCAGTTGGCATGGGTTCCAGGAAGCCTCAAGAAGATGGGTTTCATGGATATAATTTCTCTAAGATGCACCAATATGAATTGAACTTAGAAATTTTGTAATTAGGACGCATGAAAGGAAATGCTGACATGTAGGTGTACCAATGTGAGAAATTAGTGGCCATGGGTTTATTTATGTACTAGGTCCAAGTCACCTCTTGGTGAGCTAGTTGGAAGTATCCAAATCATTTAATTGGCAAGCTGACGAGGACATCACAGTTTGAAGAGTAGAGATTTTTAGGTTTTTATTTTGAACTTAGGCCCTGCTTGGTATGCAGGCAAAATTCCGCATATCGTCGGAATAGTAAAGTTTTATGGTATTTTACAAATTTTAAGTGCTTGGTAGCAATTTGATGAGGTGAGCCCAATCGGAAATTACCGTGAAAGGGTGTAGAATAGTAATAAAAACGCAGGAAAGTTTTGTGGTAAAAACAAACCTCCGGAAACCCTGCAAAATAAAACATGATGTTTTTTTGTTTCAATCTCTGGAACCCAAACCCACCCTTTTGGGTTTACCCTAAAACCTTTAGGGTTATCCTATAGCAACCCAAATCCTCAACTTGAATCCCAAAGATTCCCTACCCTCCTTTTTCATCTTCGTCCCTCTTCCACTTGCATTACTAGCATAGTACATGGCCCTAGATAGAATTGAATGGAGAAACGAGATTCGTGCGATCATGATGCAAGATGAAGTAAACCATTCTAATATGCTGATGCGATAATCGTTGAAATAATCAGTAAGGGTATTATAATTTGAAACTACCACAACTTTGTAAACACCTAACAGTTCTAGGTTCAATGTAATCCTGTTGTGCCACTCCCCGATATTAAATCAAGGGATCCTAAAGAAAATTAAAACTTTCAACTAGTCAGGATAAAAATCTAGTATCAGAGGAAGCTGCTGCTTCTTTTCTTTTTCATAGGTATGCATTTATTATAAAACGAAGAAAAGGGCGGAAGCGAAGGAGGCTGCTTCAGTGTACAAGAAAAACAACTCAAACTATACAATTTCTCATTATAAAAAGTAATATCTTTACACAGATGAATGTATTCTCCCATACCATCCTTTCATCTCTAACCTACTTGTTCTCTTGGATGCAGATCCTTCAAACCTCTCAACACAAATACTAAATGCTAGACAACCACCATATGAAGCTCAACCAACGCAAACGCTTCCATCCAAGGAAGCTGCTTCAGCGTACAACAAAAACAACTCAAACCATAAAATTTCTCATAATAAAAAATCTTGAATAACGTCTTTACACAGATGATTGGATTCTCCCATGCCATCCTTTCATCTCTAACCTACTTGTTCTCTTGGATGCAGATCCTTCAAACCTCTCAACACAAATACGAAATGCTAGAAGAGACCCTAACCACCATATGAAGCTCAACCAAAGCAAACGCTTCCATCCAAGGAGCCATTAGCTCTTTACCTTCCATTTTTTCCATAGAAACACCACCGCTGGCCTTGGAATTAATTGTGACAATGCACAAAGCCTTATCCATGGTTAGAGAAGTGCATAAAAGGCATCGCAAAAGCTCCTTTGATATAGCTACTCAACTTCTCACAGCTTTGAGGAAAGATAAAAATCTTGTTCTTTCTTGATGGAAGGAACATGAAAGGTTTTAATGAACTTCTTTGAACACTCAAACAATTTTAACCACCTCTTCATGCATGAATCAAACTCTTGGAGTGATCTCCTACCTCTCTCAACAAAGTTGAATTGTAAAACCATTGTAAACGTCTTAGCTGTAAGTTCCATATTTTGTCAATCCCGAGACATATGTTGAGTGTCAGATCAATTTTCCATTGAAGACATATGAAGACTCTGATAAAGTTGTTCAATCGCACGTGCCTTGACAAAAAGCTCCTATGTATTTGTACAAAGCCTAAAAGGGAATGAGACCACCTAAGACTATTCCCCAACACTTAGATGATTAATAGGTCACCCGTAGCAATTAAGAAAACTCTTTCCTCAACCTGTTCAGTCATCGGACCTTTCGAGAACCGAAAATGGTCATAGAGGGGACACTAGAGTTTTGACCACCCTAAAACCATTTTCTGTCCTTGGTGTTTTTTAAGTGTCATTATTTAGGTAAAATCTAGCACATCTTCGAACCGTTTTGTCACCGGACTTCCCAAAAGCTCGTTTTGACCAAAAATGAAAAAGGGTATTTTGGTCATTCCACCCATTTTTATCATGGCTCACCCCTTGGTAGTAGTTTGAGGATGTTCTACATAGTAAGATCTATCAGATCCCCGAATGGCATGTGAAACGGAGCCACTGTTTGAAAGATATGGCCAAAATACCATTCGGGGGCATTTTTGTAATTTGTTCCGGTGCCATCATAATGTCTGATGGGGCCACCGTTAACAAGTTATCAACAGTCATATTTCTGACCGTTGAGATACAAACTTGCCCCTTTCTCTTTAAAACCAACTCCACTTCATTTTTTTTGGTTGGTTGGTTGGTTGAAGCTTCAGAGAAGAAGTTCTCTCATTTCCAAACCCATCTAACCTTCTCTCTAGCCATGGAAGGCCCCATTGTTAGCTGAAAATCCTTTCAACCCTTGCCCTTTCCACAACTGAACCACTTCTTCCATCAACCTTGCTTGCACACAAATTGGTGAATCTCATGGAGCTCACAGCGCCCTCTTGAAGCATTTCAGATTGAAGGACTTCTCAAGGACATTGATAACTCGATCAACACATTGGCAAATCAATCTAGTTAGATCAAGTCCTTGTGAGTATTTTGTTATTTTCTTTCTTTAACAAAAAGTGATTACAAGTGGTTCAGCCCTCAAAAATCAAGCTCTTATTCGAATCAAGGATTCGTAACAAGAGTAGAGGTTCGTGGACTCCCGAGGAACAAAATTCACACATTTCGAGAGAATGTCGTTTCTCGATCTTAAATGTTAGAACTTATCCGAAGGTAAAAATTCTGTGTAAGGTTTCGAAGTGAACCAAAAATCTCTATTTGATAATGAAACCAAGATCCAAGAGAATGGTACTTGGTAATGGATGTAGGCAAGTTGCCGAACCACTATAAATCTTGTGTCTACTTTCCAATTATGCATTACACTTGATTTTATGTGAATGATATAGATGCCATGACATGCACATCAAATGTTTGATAAACTGTCTACTTTATGATTGTATGTTTTATGCTATAACTTAAAAGAAATTAATCTTGTGCATATCTATGTTGTATCCATTTTAGTATATTCGAGAGACACGTAACTTCGTGGGGTGATTACAAAACGAAATTTTTAATTAACCTATTCACCTCCCCCCTATAGGTTTAGACATGGTACAAAGCCCGTAATTTCATTAGCTATCACCATTATAGAACTTCCAACCTCCACCATATTAGCCTCCATGTGTGGAGTTTTCGTTCTTTGATGTAGTTGGTTTACCAAGACCTTTTCCTCCTTCCACCTTCCTAGAGTTTGTCACTAACACGAAATCGATGTATTTTTTCATCTGAATCTTTTAATCGCAATATATAACCATTTTAAACAATGTGATCATGGTTTCTCCCTTGAATTTTCATAAAGAACACCTAACGCTTCCTGGAGTTCCTGAGATGCCTATGTAAATCCATGCCAAGCTCATTTCCGACACTAGAAAACAAACTCCTATAAATGTTCCTTTTTTTTTTTCTTTCAAAAACTACAAACCATCCACCAATCATACGTCCTTTGGTAGTGCGGTATCATTTTGGGAATGAAAATCGCATATTTATAATTCAAAAGGGAGTAACTATTGGCATGGAAATAAATCGCTAGAAATCTCAGAAAGAGACTTAAGTTAAACTAAGAAAAAAATGGCAATATTATTTACTTCTAGGTCAATGCAATATCATGAAAAATGAAAGTTTTCCAAGTGAGTTCGTTAGATGTGCTAAAATTGACATTTTATCTCTAAATTCATTGAATCATGAGAGCCATTGTTGCAAAGCCAGAAATAGTGCTACAATTTAAACGTAAGAATTCATACAGGGGAGCTCGAAATGGCCTCTCTCGTCCTCCGAAGCGAAGCTGACCCGACTCCTTCTTACCACCAAGGCCGCCTCCTGTTGATAAAAGATTTCAAACTGATCTATAGACACCAAAGTTTCAAGAAAGTAAGAAGTTGTATGTTGTAACTGACCTAACCTTCGTGGGATCCACCCTGGCATCAACTGCTGCCGATTGTAATCCACAATAATTTCACAATCATCGATAATCGAATGATGAGCCTCCTGCACACCGCAGGAAAACAATTAAACAAGAAATATGGTTCCCAGTTTCCAATCATAATCCTATTTAACTGAAAGGCTGAAACAGGTAAATTAATCTAAGAAACATTCACTTACTAAAACTGACTCGTATAACTCTGGAACGTTGATATAGAAACATATTAGACACAAAAGAGCCAACATACGCAATAAAATAAGAAAAAAAGAAAGGAAAGCACTGAAACTAGCCATCCTCAAAGGAAACTATCTCCCACCTAGTTTGTGATACGTTTTCAATCAACCTAGAAAGCTTCAAATATACACATAAAAAATAGTTATAGTGTGGACTGAAATTATCTGAGTTCGCACTGAATTTCGCTTCGTGTAAATTTTGCATATATTAATTCGCTAGTAGCATTGTTAATAAGATCAGTCATGGACCATGCTAGAAGAGTGCTTGTAGTTAACTTTGCATATGCCACCTGAGAGTCAATTATCAATTATAATTCAGTGGCACCTCTAGTCCAAATCGAGCTTAAATCAATGAGAGACTGCCCAAGCTTGATTGGAAAAAATTTCTGACAATTAAGATACTTAGAAGTTTGCTTGGAAATTCAGTATTGCCTACAGCTCACAGACATATAGGCAGACTGAAGTTCTGAATTGTAGTCTAAGGAACCTTCTTAGAAGGATTGTGGGAGAAAAATAAATAAATGGCATCAATATCCTCTTTATCAACCCTATACCTTGTTGCCTTGACCACATACATGCATCAAAATCTACCCTCAATGATTAATACAAAAAAATTTGGGCAACAGTTTGGTCCTAGCTGAAACTGAAATGAAATCATAAAATTTCAAAGTATTGCTAAAATTTTGATCAATATACTACCAATTTTGTAGCAAAATTAGCTAAAATTAGTTAAAATTTGAAAATACTCGAAACTGACCAAATAAGTTGAGATTTTCAACTAACTAGAAACAAAAACAAAATCCAAATTTTAAAACATTGTTAATAGTCCACTACATAGACTATCCATCTTCTCCCTAAATCTTCACAACCACCCAAAAAGATCTTTCCTTGATTAGACAAAACAAGATGTCTATCATTTTTACATTAAAAGCAAGGTTCCAATCAATTAAACGTACCAGACCATAGCCCTCCTACCACCCAACCCCATCCCTCAATCCCCCCCTCCCCAAAAAAAAACAAAAAACCAAAAAAAAATTACTGAAAATATCTTCTCTCCAACTTATCAAAGACCAATTGTTTTTTGATAGGTAAAGATAATTTCAATAAAAACAAACGCGGACGTCGAGAAGACCAACCAAAAGAAAGCAATAGGCGACAAACCGCCAAAGAAAAGAAGCAAGATTACCCTATATTTACATTACACACCCTCTCCCATCTAACAAGGAAATCTTAGAAAAAACGTCTCTAAATTCTTTAAACCTTTTACACCAAAAGAATAATAAAGCTAACACTGCCAAAACTAGCTGATGCTCATCCTTAGCTTTGTTTTCGAACACCCATTTGTTCCTTTTCTTCCAAATCAGCCAGCACAATGCAATAGTGACCCATTAAATATTGGTAAGTGAGATGTAGCCTAATAGGGAGCAAGTAAGTGTGGGCTTGTTAATCCCATTCTGAAAATTCGAAGTTTGTACCATTCCAGACCCACTAAAATAAGTTGTCTAGGGTGAAAACCAACCATCAAAACTTTCACCTAACTCTAAAACTTGGTTAATTTTTGCAAAAAATTAAACAAAAGAAGCAATTTTCCAGAGAAAGGAAGAGGAAAAAAAAAAAGAACTTAAATAGAGGACATCATCAAAACACCTCATATGCACGCCGCATGTCTCTTTCAGTTTCATACTCAACAAATGCATAACCACGTGACGCACCAGTTACTGCAAATCAAAGACCAAAAAAGTAAGAGCAGTTTTCACATAAAACAAACTTAGAAATAAAAGCAGTACTTAATTCCTCGAATTAATTCAAGCTAAAACCACACCCTTGGAATTCGTATGCAGAAACTTGGATTAGGTAATTTTGAGGCATCCCTCCAGGTTTGGGTGAAAAATAGTCCCCCCCTCCCCCACCAAAAAAAAAAAAAATCGTTTTTTCAAACTGATGACATACCACTTTGACTTCAGTTTTCCATGACATTCTAAAAACATGACCAAAATGCCCTTGTCTTCAATCGCTTGCTAAAATAAAAACCCATCCACATCAACCTCTAGGTTGAAAATTTTACCCTCATCTTCAACAACAAGAATTATCTCCTTCAACCTCCAAACCTCAGGAATAAAATAGGGTTTTGGGAAGATTTGGCATGAGGTTGAAGACAATGAGTTGAAGAGGTTAAAAATTTTAGACTAGCCGTTGAAGCTAATGGGTTCCCCCAAAATCCATTGTCCTCAACATAGCCTTGTTTAAGATATGCTGGGGCCTTGGAAAGATAAACTAGACATGTGTGAAGGTAAGGATGAAGACATTCAGTATATCATTTAGGACATCATGGCTTTTATCCTTCATTGCTCCAAATGTTACAAGGAGGGCAAGGGTCTTTCTTCTAATGTGGATTTGGACATAATTGAATGAAGGAACAAAATTTGCTCAACTGACTTCAAATATTTGGGATAAGACTTCAATGATAATGATGATCTGAATTGATTCAGTCTTGGTGCAAATAACCCAGACTTCAAGTATGGAACTTGAAAACATGTATCAAATCAGGATGACAAAAATGGTCTCTTCATAGTATTTCTAGGTCACTAATCTTAACTAATACCTTGCCTCTTCATGCTCCGTATTAAAGTTCTATTTCATATATTGTCTTGGTGCAATTTATATTGAAATTTGAAAGTATTGTGTTATAAGGTATCAAGCATAGTTTAGCTTTTGCATTTACCCCCTTTCTAGTCAAAATCAACCGCCATTGTGTCATTTGCAAGGTATCTAGCATAGTCTTGCTTTTGCATTTACTTCCTTTTTTTAGTCTCATAAACTGGCACTATATCATTACAAATAAAACATACCAAAGTCCCCTAGAATATGAGCGTCAATTCACCCATAACTAGTGGAAAGAGATATGAATCCAATACCAACCTCGGTATCAAAACCATTGTGATTGTAATCTCATTTGTGTTAGCTCCTATTATTTTCAAGATAGTTACTAGACCCTCGCACATGTATTCAATAATGTCAACTTAGTATATCCACTCAAAATTCCTATCTTTCCTATTGCCTCCTATATTAACTCTCTAGGACTCCTAAGTAAGTTTTCTCTTTGTTAATAAAGAAAGGAAGAAGGCTTAACTCTTTCTATGCATGATAATGTGACAAGAACTAGCCTAGAGCAAAATCCCAGAAGCATGCCATCTAGAGGAGATTAAATGGAGACAAGAATTGAAATTGAGATAGTTGAAGGGGGAGGACGGCAACATATCTAACATTTGTTGTGTGTTAGGATTATGGAAAGAGAGGAATAGAAGGGAGTTTTAGGGAGAGAAAAAAAATCCCCTCAAGAAGTGATTTTGGAGATTTTGGGTCATTATTTTATTAGATCAAACTGTGCAAGGATTTTGAAGGAGTCTTCTTCGTGAATTTCGTGTTCAAATGGGAGTCGTTATGTCATTTGTAGTTCAGACTTCAGACTTGGGGTGGGATATCTTTGGCTCTCAATGTGTGTTTGGTCACACTTCTGAAGTCTGAATGGAGGTGGTCCACCTTTAAAATTCAGACTTCAGAAGCTCTATTGCCGTTTGTTTCGATTCAGATTTCAGAATTAAGAACAAAAATTCAGAAGTTTTGGTCCAACGATTGGGGGGGGGCGCTGGATGAAACTTCTGAATTCCAAATTTGTTTTTTATTCCTAAAATACCCTCTTCAAAACATTGATTTCTATCACTTATCATTTGTTTATACAACCCTAAAAAACCCTTATTTTTAACTTTTCTACCTCTCTTTCTTCTACAACAGTGTTGTCAAGGTCTCTCCCTTTTCTCTTGTTTCGTGTTCGAAACCCTATATTTTTCATTCTGAAATTAACACAGTAGGATCTCTCTCTATCTTTATCTATCATTTTCATCCATTAATGGACATCTCTTTTTCTTCTAACATCATATGTTTCATATATGTAATTTCGATCATATGCTTGTAATTTAAAAATCTCTAGGTTTTTTGAGTATATGGGACTTAGATTTTGTTGATTTGGGTGTTTTAAGAAAAAACGATTGAGATTATTAGGGTAGTCATCTTGGTCTTGGACGATTTTTAAAACCATAGGATACTAATGTCTATTTCAAAAGATCCACCATGTTATAATGAAATATTCTCACCGCAAGCACAAGTTGATATGATCACTTTACCTGATCAGATTGCAAATCAACTAGAAAATGCATGATTGTTTATTGTTTGAGTATTACCTTGTTGGAATATAATTTCTCAAGTATGAATTCAATTTGAAAATAATACTTTTGGGGTGTTTGATTTATTAGAAATCGAAATTAAATGTGTGGATGGTTTCATTATGCATAACATGTTATGTTTTTCGATTAACAATTTATTAGAATTAAAAAAGGGTAATATTGTCAAAATGACCATTATGTTTTAAAATTATGTTTGTATCCATAAACTTTTAAAAATGACAAACAAATAACTTTTCCAGAACCAGATTTCAAAGAACAAAAACTAGAGTTCAAACTTCAGAAGTGTTACTAAATATACCCTCAATATTTGTATCTTCTTCTTTCTTTTTCTTTTCTTGGTATTCTGTAAGGGGGTCGTCTCGGCCTCTAGGTTTCCTTTTTCCCAAGCAAATTTATAACTATCAAAAAAAAAAAAAGGATAGGAAAGACTACGAAAGATGAATTCAGAGTGACTTGATGGTTTGACTATTTGAGCATAAAATCCAAATCATCTAATATATTTGTTTCTCTCTTAATATTTGCTCAACGACTCCTTTGGAGGTCCATACAGTGACTTTTTATGTCTTCCTTGTTTCTGCATAAGGGAGTCGTATTAGTATTTATTCACCCTTACTTGGACATTTCAAAATTTCCAAAACTTAGTTGAACAATTTAATCAACAAGAAAATTCAATTTCTCCCAATGCATTTCTACATCACTACCATGTCCCTAAGGCTTTTCTTCCTTTTTTCATTTCTTCTATTTTTTATAGGTAAAAGGAATTCTCTTAGCTTCATTACTTAATTCAACCAAATAACTTGCACAAAAATAGATTTTTTATTTTTTGTTTAATAAGTAGTGTAATTCGGAAAAAATTTAACCTTGGGGGGCATGACACCAAACTTGAAAAATAATGAATCAAGATTGATAAAACGTGGGGTGGAAAGTTACCAATATCTCGAACCAATCGCAAGTTCTTCACCCTCCCAAACCTACTCATAGCCTAAAAGGAACAAAATAGCCATTTTACAACGCATTTAACTGATTTAATGTGCATAAAGAAAATATTTTTCGGGGCAAAATTGACGATTCAAACAGACCCTTTTGAATCAACTATCTAATATAAAATAACAAAAAAGCACAATGATTTCATCCAGAAAATTTTTTTATATATATATAACTAAAGAGGTGTACCTTCCGGAGGGAGTCTTCGGCTGTGAGGTGGGAAAGGCATCCTACAAACAAAGTGCAATAAGGGTCTCCAATAACCTTTGGATCCCCAAACGGGTCATCTGTAAAATAAAATAAAATATTAATAATCAATTTTGAGAGAGAGGGAGAGAGAGATAGACACAGAGAGAGAAGATACAGAGGCCAGCAGCAGAACAAAGGAGAGCTCTGTAGGTGCCATTGTCGTGCGGGAGAATATCTGTGCCGTCGATGCTTCCCGCTTGAATCGGATGATACGACTCAGCATAGAACACTGAGTTTATGTTGCTCCCTCCGTGACTCATCTCTCTCTCTCTTGACTGTGGTGACATACGCGCAAGAGAGATGATCTAGTGGTCTCAAGCTTTTCGTTAAGTACCCGTTGTCTGTGATGACTGATGACGCTGATAAGCTTCTGATTTTTCCAGCTTTCGAAAATTTTGTAAGTTTGGTGGCTGTAAAAGTAAGTCTGGGAGTTAGTAGGGGCTGTGTGACTTGACTTTTCCGAGTGTTTCTAACTCTTGCGGTCTTGCGGGAATCAAAAACATTTTAAAGGTGTTTGTATAAATAATTCTTAGAGAGAACTATTTACTTTGAAATCATTTTGATATTTTTTTATGAAATACTCATGGTGTTACTTCTCGAAATTACTCTTGACGGAGTCACAAAATACTGTTAAAATGACGGATTTGTGATAAGTATTCCTTCATAAATTTTGAAAATTACAAGTCAACCCTAAAAAATGTAATTGTAATAATATTATATTACTATCCATTGATGTGGTGGTAGCATTTTGGTGTAGCATTTGGGACAAATATGCCCTTCATAAATTTTGAAAATTACAAGTATACTCTAAAAAATACAAGTGAATAATATTATATTATTTATCCATTGATGTGGTGGTAGCATTTTTGTGTAGCATTTGAGACAAGTATGCCCCTCATAAATTTTAAAAATTAAAAGCATACCCTCAAAAATGCAATTGAATAATATTATATTACTAGCTCCCCAATTGTCCACTCAATGATTTATCCATGAGGGTTCCAACCATGGTTAAAAGTTTCTTCTTACAAGATTGATATGAACAATTACTATCCATTGATGTGGTGAAAGCTTCTTTATATTTTTAGTGGTTGTATATGATCACAATATCTTCCATTTGTTTATAATTGTTGGGTGTTTATATAAGTTTTTATGAATAAAAATAATAACTACTTTTATTTCTTTTGGAGTATAATTTTTAAGTTATAATGTTAAAAATAGTAACTGATACTTATAAGGGCATTCTGGTTACTTTAACAGAATCTAGAATAGTTCCCAAATACAAAACTCTATTAAAAGTATTTTTGACAGTACTTCTCAGAACTTGCATCCAAACATACAATAGTTATCCACCTACTCCAGACAGTACTTCAAAATGTACTTCTAGAGTACTTATGTTCTAAGTACTTCTAGCTCCTTGAGGTTTTTTCAAGAGTGCTAATTTTGTAACTCAATTCTAAAAATTCACTAGCGTAGCATGCGTAAAGAGCCTTAGATTCTTCCCTCAGGATACACATCCGACCTGCCATATGCAGTTGTGTATCTTTGTGCATGCCACAAGGGTGAGTTTTTGAGTTATCTTGTCACGTTGAGTTATAAAATCATTACTCTTTTTCTAAAGAACAACAAGGTCCAATAGATGGATGGATATTTTTTATATGAGTCGTGATTTTCTTACGCCCCCTCTGACATACACTCCTTGAATATGTGCAGTTATGTATCCCAAGGAAATAAATTTATGGTTCTAACACATGCCATATCATAGAACGTATCTCAAGGGTAGGCGTCAGAATCGAAAGATCACAAGTAATCACCTTCCAATGTTTCAATCCTAGTTAAATCCTTTCTCACTTCTTCCTTATTCTCTCTCTTCTCAAAATGCTCAACTTAGAAATTACACACACTTAGGCTTGCTCGTTCATTTTACACTTGATGTAGCAAGTATGTACGCTAGGAATCATCACACGTTTCAATTACCTAAAGACTTCATAATGCTAGAATACTGTGACATCAGAACTTAAAAATAATCATGCTGTGACAAAATGAAATTTATTATCAAAATTTAGAAATTTTGACAAAATGATGAAAATATCTTTCATGGGTCATACATATTTGAAATGTCTCAAAATTACTATCATTATTTTAGGAATGAGATTTCGAGTTTAACGAGACTAAAATCAATGAAAACGAAGAAATTCATGAAGAATTGACAAAATGACCTTAATGTTTGACTCTTACTTAGAAACCTCGATTTCTAGGAAAACGTGACTTTATGACTAAAGTTAAATCTTTTGACAATACTTAATGAAAATCAATAAAATTTAGAGTCCCCTATAATGTCTTAGGAAGACAATTAATTTTCACATAAAATGACTAATTTTTCATGTGGAACAACACGCATCCAAAACACATAAAATAAAGAAACTTAAGCCTTAATTCAAAAATTAAAATGTCAAGATTCTAATTCAAAAATTAACATTAATGAAAACTTACCAAACCAAATTAATCGATGAATAAATCCGACCTTCGATCGACCAATCAATCAAGCTTTAAACTTAAATCTTAACCGATTATCTAAAATTTAGACCATCGATCAAATCACCACTTAATTTGCAAAATTTAATAAAAACACATGTGTGATTATCTAGGAGCATCAAAATATCTTAAGATCACCAATCCTCTTGGAATAACTTAAATAATTGGCCGAGATGTTGGAAGTAGCTTTAATTTAAAAACTCGAGAAACATAAGATTACTTCCCCAATATATATATTCGGCCAAGAGAAAACGTAAAAAAGGGAGGAGAGAGAGAGTCCTTATAGGACTTGATCTCTCACTCTATAAGGTTTGGCAAAGGAAAAATATTGAGAGAGAGTGTTGGTTGTTTTGGGCGTCCATGTGGACCCAATCTATGTATATCATGTATTAAGACTCCTTTTGGAGTCTGAGTCCTAATAAAGTTGAGTCCCTATTATAATAGGAGACTGCAATCTCTTTTCTTATATTTATCTCTATAAATAGATAAGATGTGGGGATGTGAAAAATACAACAAAAAGAATATAGAATATTAGATTCTCCCAAAAGAATTTCTTCTTTCTAAGTAGGCAGTTTTCTAGATTTCTATCAAAAAGACCCTAGGGTTTAAGGCGTGGAAACATCGACTGCTCTAGCAGCGTCGGCGTGACGAGTATTTGGATTTTCGATCTTTGGTGATCGACTCAAGGTTTGGATCTCCGCTGTGACTAAAAAGGTACGCTCCCTAAATCCTAACATTGGTATCAGAGCCTAATATGTTTCGTGTTTTGTTGTTAGAATGAAAATCTAAATCAATTTTTTTAAATCGAACAAAACCTAAGATTTCTTCTTGCAGAAATTTGAAATTTTTTTTTAAATCGATTTTTGGGACAGAAATTTAGTTTTTCCTTAAATTGATTTTGGACGGAAACTTAATTTTTTTCTCTATCAATTTTAAACAAGATATTTGGGGGTTTTTCTTTTCACGCTCGTCGAACACTTAGAATACCCTAGATTTTCAATTTCTGTTACTTCTTGTTGAAGTTCATAAAATAAAAGGGAGAAGAAGATGGTAGGATCAGTAAATTAGATGAAGAATATGAGAAGAGTTCAGATCAGACTCACCTGATCTATCATTTTTGTGCAGTGAGCATGGATCGAGTTGATCTGGATTCAGTCGCGCTAAGATTGAGCTTCAGTTCCATGCCAAGGCTGCCTCAGATCCATCTCATGGCTGCTTTTGGATCGAAACTCCAACGTGGCAGAGGTTGTTGTTTGGTCGTGATGCTCCCAAGTTCCCCTTCCATAATCTTATTCTCCACATCTTTAACTCGATCTTGAGTCATCTACAATGACTTAGTTCCCTCTTTCATCCTCAGCCTCTACAAAGAAGTCGAGTTTTTCGTTTTGTTATTGTAAGAACTAAGAACCCATCTTCTTTGCTTTAACAAAGATAGTGATGATGAGTTTCGATGTATAAACGATACATTGAAGTTTGATGCAATACCCTGTATTAGTTTTGTAATAAAATAAATAAATAAATATTTTTTATGCATGTTAGAACATAAGATTAAATTTCGAAGTATGTCAATATATCAAAGTTTGATGCAATTTTTTTTTTTTTGTTTTGTTATAAAACTAATGTTAATTGTTGATATAATGAATTGAAATAGATTTTTTTAATATACAATAGTAGTTGTATAATTAAATTGCACTGAGTTCAACAAAACTCTATATTTGTTCAAATAATGAATTGAAATAGGTTTTTAATATATAACAGTAGGTTGTATAATTAAATAACATCGATTATTAAAAAGTTCACCATATTTTTTTTTTTTACTATTATGTGGTGTAGCCTTTGAGCATTTTTTTTTATTCTGAGATTTTTTTTTATGCATATCACCCTTCAAGAGATTATATAGATGTACTTTAAAGTAAATAAAATTGATTTCTTATAATGTAGCATATACCATGCAAATGTTTTGTTTGATATATTTTTTTATTATTTTATCAATGATTAATTATTTGATTATAGTTATTGGAATAACATGAAATCAACAATTATTTTTGGTGATCAAATTTAAAATTTATTAAATTATTACCATTAAGAGTGGTAACTTTTTGAGTTGCTCTTTAAAATTTGCGCTTTATGAATTTAACAATTAAGATCAAAAGAGATGATTGCTAACTTTAACAATCATCAATGTTTAGTTTTTCGATCTAATGTCATAACATTGATCTTGATAATATATATATATATATATATATATATATATTAGTGCACATTTTTTTGCATTTATACAGTAAATTGCAATGACATCTAAAAACGTAGTAGCGGATTTAAATAAGGGAGAGAAATTGGATGGTAATAATTATGACATTTGGCACCATAAAATTCAGTATCTCATAAATGAACAAGGGGTCATGGATACTTTGACTATAGTTATAGATAGACCAGAAGAAGAGACTTCTATACAACACCGTCGTAGCATGGACACGTACTTGAATTGGCAAAAATAAGATCGGTGCACTCATTTTATTATGCTGAATAACATGCACAATGATCTTATTGACGACTTCAAAGGTTATCAGACAATCAAAAAAATATGGGATGCTTTGAAACTATCTCTTGCGGGTACTTCAGCAACTAGATTGTGCTCATTGACGTTGAAATTTGACTTATATAAGAAGGCTCCCAATGACATCATGATTAAGCATCTTAGGAAAATGTCTCAAATGATACATGATCTGAAAATTGCTGGAATGTTTTGATAGATGAGTAGTAAATCTTTATTGTCTTGAGATCTTTACTCGATTTATAGAAGTAGATGCAACTCAATATGACGCACAATAAGAGTATAACCAGCTTCTCTCAATTATCGCGAAATCTTAAAATAGAAGCTGAATGTCAGTCTGCAAGGACTAACAATGTTGCATTCACTGTTGAATCCAGTAAGCGTGAGAACTTCAAATCCAAGGGCAAACCAATGAAAAGAACTCAGACTAATAATATTGCGCCTAAGAATAACCAAAATGTTAAACGTCGTAGAGGGAAAAGTGGTTAAAAAAGGGACAAATCTAAGATGACATGTCATAATTGCAAGAAACTAGGTCACTTCGCTCGTAAATGCATTGAGTCGAAGAAAGTAAAAGCCAACTCTAATACCCCCTTTCATTATTTTGTTTACACAAATATGCTTGTTGCTGATTCTTGTGATCCTGATTGAATTGTAGATTTCGGAGCAATCAAATATATAGCAAGGGATAAAGTAGGGTTCGTAGAATCCTGCATGGTAGTATGAAGATTTTCATAGGAAACAGTTCTAGTGAAGACGTAATAGGAGTAGGAACATACCAATAATGGATGCGCACAGGACGCACATTGTTACTTCACGATATTCTTTATGCGCCAGGTGTTCGACGTAGTTTGCTGTCAGTTACATCACTATTAGAATTATGTTTTGGTTTCCATTTTTCGTTAAACCAATTAACATTACTTTAGATTCAGTTGTTTATGGATACGTTTTTATTTCAAATGGTTTGTTTAAATTATATGTTAATTTTAGTAATTTAAACCCCGATGCTTATTCGATTTCCAATAGTGTTGTTTTTTATTCTGTGAAATGACATACTAGATTAAGTCATACTTGGCAAGGTATGATAAAAAGACTAGCGAATGATGGATTATTTAGTTTACTTTCAAAAGTCGATCTTCCGTTCTGTGAACATTGTCTAGCTAGAAAGTTGAGTAGGAAACCATTTGGAAAAGTGGTACATGCTTCAATTCCCTTAGAGTTACTTCATTCTGACTTCTACGGACTACTTAATGTGAGGGCACACCATGAAGCGACCTATTTTATCACATTTATTAATGATTATTTGCAATTTGGACATATTTATTTGATTTCACATAAATCTGAAGCATCAAATTACTTTAAGAAATTTATGTTGGAAGTTGAAAATCAGTTAGAAAGGAAAATTAAAACTATCAGAACTGATCGAGAGCACGAATATTTATCAGAGACTATGAAGAGACTCTATGAAGAAAAATGTATCTGTAGGCAATTAACAATTCCTTCTACTCTGCAACAAAATGATGTAACAAAAGGAAGGAATGAAACCCTTTTAGACATGGTAAGATTGATGATGGCGTAAACAAACCTTCCTATTTCTTTCTGGGGAGATGCTCTTTTGACTACAGCTTACATCCTCAATATGGTACCCTCCAAATCTGTTACATCCACTCTTTATGAGTTATAGACAAGTAAAAAATCCGATCTGGGTCATCTACATCCATGGGGATCATCTAGTTTTGCTTATATTCCTTCACATCAGATTGAAAAGTAAGACACGAGAGATAAGAAATGCATGTTTATAAGATATTTTGAATATTCTAAGGGCTTTGTGTTTATTTATGAATGAGACAATGGTGGAATGGTAGAGATTGAGTCACGAGATGTGGATTTCATTGAAAATGATTTCCCAAGCAAAAAAGAAAACTCAAACATCACATGAGTTCTATAAGTTGATAAAATCAAATTCGGAATCACAAGAAGAACCTCCACCTATTCTTAATGAGGGTGGGGTAACTAAACCTTTTGATAATCTGATGATCGTCGAGGATAGTGGGAGTGTACCATTAAGTGTTACTGATGATGATCTTGAGCTACGTAGAAGTAAACGTGGAACAATACCCTATTATTGATTTGAGATTGAAGGGAAATCATTCATGTCTACTCTATTTGATGATGATGAACCTAGGAATTAGTGGAAGGCATTGTAACATGTCTGCTCTACTTCTAAAGAATGGATGACTGCTATGCAAGATGAAATTAGTTTTATGATGAAAAATCAAGTTTGGGAACTTATTGATCTTTCGCCTAGACGCAAGATTGTAGGAAATAAATGGATTCTAAAAGTCAAACGAAAGGTCGATAGAACTATGTAGACACCTCATTTTGCATCCGCTTGATTAATCAACTCGTCAACCCGATTACACTGATTCCCAATGATGGATGTGTATTCCATTGCTTTATTTTGTTACCAGATATGTTTCAGAAATCCGGATGAGGTATCTCGAATTGACAAAACCTTAGAAACCACGCTACGCTAGGAAAATACGACCCCAGAAAAATAGAAATCATCATCTTGCAGACCAAAAAGAAGTTTCACGATAAAAATTACTAAAAATTGATCAAATTACCAAAATACCCCTAACCTCAAAACAACCCTAGAGCCTACGTTACGCTTAAGAAAACCCATTCAAACACATGAATTAACAAATCGAAACCAAATAAATCATTTCGCCAATTTTCACAGAATTTGACAAAATTACGAAAATGCCCCTCATAAAGTTCACGATCATTTCACACAAAAAATTTCATAAATAACACAAACCAATATTTCCATTGAATTCCTTATGAAAAATCGATTCTAAAACATCCTAGAACATTAAAAATCGACTTAAAACGTGAAAAGTCCTCTCCGGGGGCAAAACGGTAATTTCACAATTTTCATAATTAAAAAATTCGAAATTAATAAATAAAATATTAAATTATTAAAGTGAAACATTAATGAAATTAAATTAAAATTTTGAATTAAAAAAAATCGATCAATCGGACTCTCAAGTAAAATTGTTGAGGGTTCGTGAGATATTTCTTTAAGGATCCCTCCATTTAGGGGTCCAAAGAATTAAAGATATTTTAGAGGGGGGTTCTCCAAAAATTTAAAGCCAATCAAGCAAGACTAAAGTCAAGATATTAAAGTCAATCAAGTGAGACTGAAGTCAAAATTAAAGTCAATTAAGCAAGACTAAAGTCAAGATATTAAAAATCAATCAATTAAGACTAAAGTCAAAATATTAAAAGTCAATCAAAAAAGACCAAAAGTCAAAAATCATAATAGAGTTCTAATTAAATAATAACTCAATCTAATAGAGTTCTAACTTAAAAACAATTCTACCTAAAACAATTCTAATTAAAACACAATTCTACCTAAAACAAGTCTAACTAAAACAAGTCTAACTAAAACACAACTCTAATTAAAAGAACTCTAATTCAATACTAACTCTATCCAAATCAACCCCTAAAAAAATCTATAAATAGAGGTGCTCACACCCTATTTTCGTATCAAATCATAAACCCTAAGAGAAGTAGGTCTAGAAGCCCCCATAGCCTCCCATAAACCCTAGTTTTGGAGCCCCAATTCCTTACCTAACATCCCTCCTTCAATTTTAACTTAGAAAACACCTAAAAGCCCTCCAAAAACACCCCTAAATCTGCAACAAACTTGAAGAGTTCAGATTAAAAAATAAGGAGATACCTTGATCTCGGAGATCCGAAATCAAATACGGAGACATAACGAAGCAAGGGAATACGGTACAAGGAGCTATTTTTGTCAGATCTGAGGGAGCAAAATCCTTGTTATCGGAAAGGTATAAAATTTTTTATTTTTATTTTTATCTAGGTTTTTAGCAATGTGATTTATTTGGGAAGTTAGTAGAGACCGGATTTGGCCGGGCGGGGTTGGTGCCTAACACCTTCCAACTCCGTAACGTGATCCCCGGACTCTTTTTCTCTTTCGTAGATTAGTTTACCTTTTTTAGAGTTAGTTTGGTTCCTAGACCTTAACAACTAGGTGGCGACTCCCAAACCTCAAGGTCTAAAAGCGGATCCGCGCACCCCGCGGATCGAGGGCGCTTTCAAACTATTGATAAGTATAAAATCCGTCTGATTGCAAAAGGATATACCCAAATAGAGAGTATTGACTATGATGAGACTTTCTCACTAGTAGTGAAACTCACATCCGTTCGTTTCATTTTAGCCATTGTCACACATTTAGACTTAGAACTCTTCCAGATGGACGTTAAGACAATATTTCTTAATGAAGATTTGGATGAGGAGATCTATATGGATCAACTTGTAGGCTTCAAAATATAAGGACATGAGCACAAAATCTACTAGCTTAAAAAGTCCATTTATGATTTGAAGTAATCATCCAGGCAATGGTATTTTCGATTGCATCAAGCCATTACTACAAATGGGTTTACGATGATGGAAGATGACCATTGTGTGTATGTTTAACGTAGTAAAAAGAGTTTCTTAATATTAGCTTTGTATGTTAATGACACTCTGTTGGTTGGAAATGATATGGAGTTGATTATCGCTACTCAGAAGTGGTTATCTTCAAATTTTAAAATTAAGGATATGGGTGAAGTAAATTTTGTACTTGGAATTAAGACCACTCGTGATCATTCTAAGAGACTTCTTTGTTTGTTTCAAGAGACTTACATTAAAAGAATGCTCAAGCGTTTTCATATGCAAAATTGTAAACCTATAGACACTTCAGTCCAATAGGGATATTCCTTACATCTTGGTATTTGCCCTATGATGGGTGCAAAGAAGGAAAAGATTGCACAAGTGCCCTATGCAAATGCAATTGAAAGTCTGATGTATGCTATGATGTGTACTCGATCGGATATTTACTTTGCAGTAAGATTGATCAGTCGTTATCAAAATAATCTAGGAACTACTTATTAGAAGATAATAAAGAGAATTTTTCGATACTTGCGTAGAACTGTAGATTATTCACTATGTTACCAGGGAGCAGATTTGCGATTACATGGCTATGGTGATGCGGATTGGGTTAGTGATCTAGATGAGCGTAGATTCACATTAGGTTATGCATTCTTGCTTGGATGTGGTGTTGTTTCTTGGTCTAGCAAGAAATAATCTTGTGTAACATTATCCACGATGGAATCAAAATACATTGCATGTAGTGCTGCAGTTCAAAAAGTTTTGTGGTTGAGAATGTTCTTTATTCGACTTAGTATAGTGCATAGTACCTCACATCCTGTATCATTGTATTGTGATAGCATGGCAACACTAGCATATGCAAATGATCCTAAATATCATGGAAAATCGAAGCACATCGACATTCACTACTGCTACATTCGAGATATGATTGCGTAGAAGGAGGTAGTATTATCACATATTTCTTCAGATTAGATGGTAACAGATCCTCTGACTAAACCTATTCCCCGAGACATTTATCATACTCATGTTAAGAGTTTGGGACTTCGTAGGTGTTGATATGTGATTGTAATAAATTTCTTATTTTATTATCATTACTGAATATTTTATATATATTTATTCATTCCATTTGATTAAATCGTCATTATATTGTATTCTATTTGGATTATCTTATGCCCATACATTTTTTACTATGTTTTTTAAACATGAACTTGTTTTTCGTCATTAAGCTAAGGTCATTCATTCACACAATGATCGTCCTAGCACATAGACTGCAAGCAGGAAGATATTATATAAACAATTAAACCTTAAGGGTTAAACCAATTTATAAGGCACAATGATTGCGAACTTGATAATTGTATTAATCTCACCTCGAATATTGTCGAGATGAGATTCATAGGAATCGATTATGATTCATAGACTTGTAAAATCATAAAGTCTGAGAAAGCCGGATGTGAACTTTAATCAAATACTTTGGTAAGCAATTGGATTAGAAAGTTTAGGTTAGATGCCCATAGTACGACTAGACTTAGATCTATATGGTGTTGAGGTTGACGAACTCTTAAGGAGCGCTATTTATTTTTGACCTTTATTATTACCTATATGAGAAAGTGAATGATTCCATGTTTTCTTATTGTGTGAGCATTTTAAATAATTAGATAATTATTGTGCCCTTAGTGACTAATAACTATGTTGTAAAGTAGAGGTCAATGTTTACTAACTCTAGCACGTTACGTATGACTAAGATTGATAAAGTCTAATGGAACATGACTAGGAAGGCAACTTAACCAACACTAAGCAACATGAGGGTTTGAAGAAGATTATTTGGCATCACATTTTAATGATTGATAGTACACAATGATTAGAGCTTGTGCCAGCACTGATATCTCTACTTTCAATTTTTTTTTAATATATATTGTATATTCAATTAAATGTATAGATTTACAAATTATTTTATTTTTAGAAAAAAAACTCATGCATTCCGTGCAGGGTTGAACATTGATCTAAGCTTAGGCTCATGAAGATTTAAAAAATGGTCAATCCGATGTGGTCAAATAAGTTTAGGGCATATGCAAATTATAAGAGATGAGATGTGTTTTGTCAGTTAGATAGAAACTTTGTATAATGCTCTCTCCGGAGGTCAAACTTCCGATGGTTGCACACCTTATTCCCTTATATGAAGAAAATACATACATAACTTGAGATGAGGAGATAATTGTTGAGTTATACCATGGACAGGTGAGAGATGTTGGTTGTTTTGGACGTCCATGTGGACCCAATCTATGTATATCACGTATTAGGACTCCTCTTAGAGTCAGAGTCCTAATAAGGTTAAGTCCCTCTAATAATAGGAGATTGTAATCTCTTTTCTAATATTTATCTCTATAAATAGATAAGATTGTGGGGACGTGAAAAATACAACAAAAAGAATATAGAATATCAGATTCTCCCAAAAGAATTTCTTCTCTCTAAGTAGACAATTTTCTAGTTTTCTATAAAAAAGACCATAGGGTTTAAGGCGTGGAAACAACGACTGTTCTAGCAGTATCGACGTGATGGGTATTTGGATTTTCGATCTCCGGTGATCGACTCAACGAGACACAACTCAAGATTTGGATATCCACTGCGACTAAAAAGGTATGCTCCCTAAATCCTAATAGAGAGGGAAAGAGTCCTTCTAGGACTCATCTCCTCTCCCTTCTCTATAAAACTAACACCATTCCCCCCATATTTGATCGATTAGAAAAAGAATTGAGAGAAAACAAAAAAAAAATGCAGAAAAATTCTAGGAAAATAAGAGAAAAGAAAAAAAAAATGAGAAGGAAGAAGAAAGGAAGAAAAGAGGAAACTTCTTCTTCAAATCATCTTCCCCATTAAAGCCACCCCTTTCTTTTCGATTCAGCATCCTCAAAACACCCTCTCTACCTCATGACTTCAGCCATTAAAACATCCTATCAAACCTCACTTTCAACACCTTTGTTTTCTGCCATTATCACCACCATCAACACCTTCGCTTTCTACCATTATCACTGCCACCACCACCTCTGTTTGTAGCCCTAACGCCACTCTCCACTACCTCCATTAACACCCAACAACGACCCATCCCTTTTGTTCAATCACTTACACACCACACAACAACAACCCTCTCCTTTTTGTTCATTCACTCTTGGCCTTACCTAACAACAACTTATTTCTCGTTCATTTACTCTCGACATTTCCTAATAGTAGCCTTTTTCTCGCTCATTCCTCTTTGGCTCACACCCATGGACCCTCGACTCACACCCACATACCCTTGTCTCACGCCCACTCTTCTCCTAATTATCGGTTTCAGCCCACCAAACTCAATTTGCTAACTTGACATAAGGTGATAATGATGATTGACCTTTGGACATTGACTTCACCTTGATCTTTGACCATAGTCTTCTAGTTGACTTTAGGTTTGACTTAGGTAGTTTTCGCCTGTTAACCATAGGATAGTCTTGGATTGTAGTAGAGACCGACCGTCTTGGTTGGACAGGTTCGATGCTTAATACCTTCCGAAATTCATAATTTGACCTCTTACCCTAGTTTTTTACTCGTAGACCAATCCGGATCCGTTTGGAGTTATTTTTATGGTTCCTAGACCTAAACTAGGTGGCAACTCCTAACTTCTAGAAAATCCCCAATTCAATTACATACCTACCTTTTAACATGAAAAAGTTGTCGAGGTGCTTTCAACATCATTTCATTACTCTCTCAAAATGACTTTCTTTCAAGTTGTTTATGAATATCTCCCTTAACACATCGACACATATATTTTAGATTCAACAAGTGTTCATGTTGTGGACAAGGCATTGTGTGACCGCAATTAAACACTTCGGTTACTCAAGGATAATCTTCTTTTAGCCCAAAACAATGTAAAACAATTTGTCGATCGTCATCAACTGGCGTATCTTTGAACTTGGTGATTGGGTATTTCTTCACCTCCAATCTTATAATCAATATTCTTTGGGTGATCATGGACCTCACAAACTCATTCCACATTTTTATGGGCCCTTTCAAGCTGAGAAGCATGTTGGTTCGATTTTCTATAAGCCTGCATTATCTCTAATAGAGATAAGGTGTGTGCATTATAATAATGTGTACGAGATACAAAATATCAATGCTATGGTGTATCTCATCACACATCTTGAAGATTTAGATTTGCATCAATTAAGTTCAATTAGTATCAATTAGGTAAATTAAACTTATCTCCATTAATCGCCATTATCCAAACTCTATCATGTATTTCATGTCTCACTCTAGAAAAAGAAGTTTGCTGTGGGTGTGCCTGCAATGACTATTTTACCTCCAATTGTTGATCTTTATGTTCAACCATGTACTCCAAGCAAGACACTTGATGGTGGAATTTTCAAACGTAAGAGTAAAGCTATCACCAAGTGGTAGGGCTTACTAGCGGAGGATGCCACGTGGAAGATCTATCACGACTTTGTACATCATTTTTTAACTTTTATGTGGTGAGGAGAATCTCTAGCTACAGTAAGTTATCATTGATAAGAATTTTGGCCTTGTCTCTTCACGCTCTCAATGACTTTCATTTTAGCCTCAAAACTCTATAAATAGCCTCGATGGTTCCGACCTTGATATAGATATTTTTTGTTTAGAGCATTCTTATAAGTGTGTTGAAGAGTTTATTTAAGTATTCTCTAATATTGAAATGGTATGCCATGGATCCAAAGGATACTATGTGATGTACTAAGTTCAATTGGGGTGACCTTTATGCATTAACAATACATATTCATTTTCATGTTACTTAGTTACTAAGATATCTTGATCTTATAATTTGTGTTTATCTTTTTTTGCAGCAGCCTCTTGATCTTAAGAAGTCGTAGTAAGATTGTTAATGGTGTGGTTCTATACCCACCATCTGATACTATGTACACATTTTTCATCTAAAGAACTCATATTCTTCAAAAGTATACTTATTTGAAACTTTTTTTTAATTTTTTTTTTCTTTTTCTTTTGGTGAATTCTATATTTTGGCCTAAAATACTACTAAATGACAATACCAACCAGGTGAGAAAATTCATCCTAAATTGATAATAGCAAATTATATCATTTAAAATAAAATCTCAAGCTTAAGAAATTATTGATATCAAATTTGCAAAATATTAATCCAACTATTTTGGAGCCAAAATCTAATATTATGAAAATCCTTGTAGCCAACATGCTACCAACACCAATTAAATTTTTTTTTTTTGGTTGATAAATACATGACCATCGAAAGTTCAGATCTAGAGACAAACTAATATCAATTGACAACATAGTCCATATTTGTGCAAATTGTATTTTTTTGATTGATTTTCCATAATAATAATAATAATAAAATTAAAAAAGAATTAAAAAATCACCTCTATGAATAGCCTAGATAAGACCCAAAAAATCTCATGTTAATTAAGGCCCATATGGAATCAATTTAAATTTCATCCAAATAATCCTACAAAAAATGATTTGTTTGGCATTATCAACCATGACAGCAATTCATCCCTTCCTTCAATGAGTTATGGGAGTTCTTGAGTTGAAATTGACTCAAACCGTATATATAATTGGACAAGATAAAGTTACATTATATCAATACTATGATGTATCTCATCACATATCTTGAAGATCTTAGATTTGTATCAATTAAGATTGATTAAGAATATTATATTGGATTGATTGATTGTCTTTCTATATTCATGAATATTTTGAATCTATATAAACCTAATGAGATAAGTAATCATCTTCCAATAATTCTCAATAAAATCACTTCTACTTCGGCTATTGAATTAAAATCTATCAGAGTTCAACTTTGACCTAGACTATCATAGAATTATCATGGATTGAAATGTCGGATTTGCAATACCCACTTAATGGGCCTCGGTAACCATTTTCTTCTTTGCTCCAAATTATGATTGCTTCCGGTGAGCATCGAAAAAGACTATTCGCGTCACCTTGGGTGCACTGGTCAGGATGTTTGATTTGAATACCTGCACCTCTGATCAAGAATCTGTACATTTTCATTGGCTCATCTTGTCCATGAAAGTTGAGCTGGACAAATTGGTGGCCCATAAGACCCTACCACCAAATGAACAACGTGGACCTCCCAAATGGGCCGGATACCCTTATGTTTAAGATCATTCAATTTGCATCCACTGTTTATACTCAGAGCACCTACTTAAAATGTTTTTATTTTTACAATTTTTATTTATTTTAGTTATTAGAAGGATATTTGGGCCAGCTTGTGTGCATCAACTATTCCCTCCTTCCCGAACACAACTTGCGAAATAGGATTTTAATCCTGTGGTTCGTGCCCACTGATATTAGTAACTGGTGGAAATCGAACTTGAGACCACAAGGGGAGCACACCCCTTGATCTTGAAGTACTACCACTCGACTACTCTTCTAGTGGTTTTTTACAATTACTATTAGCACTCCACCTTTTACTTATTACACTCCAATTAAAGATTAAAACACTCTTCAAACATTACAAAGGTTGGATTCAAATTATAATCTCAACAATATAGCACTCATTCAAATAATTTCAATAGTTATTTAAAATTATGATTACGCTCATTCTAAATAAAAAACATAAGAAATCTAGAAAAAAGAAAAAAAATAAAAAGAGTGAGTTTTTATTGGCACTCCCAACTTTTAGTTATTCTCAATCATTTGTTTATTTTCTTTATTTTAATTAAAGTGTATTAACTAAAAGTTGGGGGTGTGCCAATAGCAGCTCTTATTTACTCAAATGCTGTGAGTCTATGCCTTGGTGTCTAAGTCTATTTTACCAAAAACTTACATCTTATTACGCGTGATCATAAAAGATGAAAAACTCAAGTGATTCCAAAAGCACAGTGGGGCCCTTGTGAAAGCTGGCAAAAAAATTACTGAATGGGGGTTGGTGGTCTGGCATTAAAAACCACACAAAGACAGTTGTATCAGGTGATGAGACTTGAGAGCCAACCCCACACTCCACACTATCTTCTTATCTGTCTCCCACAGAAAAAAAAACCCACTCCGAAAAGCAGAGAAAGGAAGATAAAAGAAAAAAAGAGGAAAAAAAATGGTCAAAACAAGAAAATTACTCTCAATGAAGAAGAATCTCTACTTGGGTCTACTTCTTTTGGTTTGCAAGATTGTGTATAATGTGGAATCTAATTCATTGAACATAAATGATTCAGAGTTAATAGTGAGGAAATCTTGCAATGAAAGGGAAACAAAGATAGAGATGGAGATGGAGACAGAAATGGAGATGGATTCAGAGATTAATAGGAGAGTTTTGATGATGCAAAAGAAATATATAAGCTATGAGACACTGAAGAAAGATGTGGTTCCTTGTTCTAATCCTGGTGCTTCTTACTACAACTGCCATAACCCTAGAGAGGCAAATCACTACAGTAGAGGATGTGAAGTAATTACAGGTTGTGCAAGGAACATCAAGTCTTGAGTACAAAATTCCTTGAGTGAAGGATATATATAAATTAAACAAAAAAGGTGAGATCTTCATTACTAGTAATGTGAAGTCTTTTTGGGTTGTTCTAAGTTATTTTAATATGTACAATTTAATTTGCCTATTTAACTTCGTTTTTGTAGTCTGTATTTGTAATTCTGCATCAGTTTTCTGTATTTTGAAGAATTACTAGATCAGCCATAAATTTTATCTATCGTAACAAAGTTCGGATTCGGTAATTATTTCGTGGGGGTTCAATTTGGTTTGTTTAAACAAAATTTTGAAAGTTTCATCGAGAATTTAAATAAAATATAGAAATGATTTCTTTAGAATATTTTTTTTTAATAATCAAAACCCATTTTTAACTTCCTTGAAAAGCCTATGCTGTTCTTGACTTTTAGTGTTGAAGAAAATAAATTTTGAGGGTGAAGGGGAAATTATAATCATATTTCATAATTATTCCAGTGATTTTTTTTTTTGCTCACTGCAAAATAAATAGTCACTTGATCATGGTTTTTAAACTCGTCTGAGGCCGAGACGTATTGCCCGAGTTAACTCGGTATCAAAGTTTAACGAGACCAACTCTCAAAGTCATTTTTTGACTGAGATTTACGACTTACGTTCAACTTTTTGATTTGTCTCATGGGACGTCTCAAACTTATCGGAAAACTCGTCTAAGACGACTCAGTATCAAAGTTGAATGAGACGAGACAAGATAACGAGTTTAAAAACCACTTGATAGATGGCACAAATGATGTAAGCATTGAGAGGAAAATTCTCTCACACGCCCGTCCTCTATCCATGAATTTTATTGTTTTACATTTCAAATCATAAATGGGGTCATTGTACCCACGTGCATTACAACTTTGACAATCTAACATGACATACGTGTAGATTTCATGAAAAAATTCATATTCAAAAGAAAAAAAAAATTTGAAAAAAATAATATGTTAAAGTTTGATTCAAAATGTTGAAAATAAATGGCTACTGAACACCCAAAATTAAAATTCAATTGTGAAGAATAAATTTTTTTTTAATTATCTTTTAAAAATTCATAGAATTTCTTTCTCTACAATCCCATAGCTTCTACTCATGTTTTTGAATGCCATAAGGTGATCAAATCAGGAAATTTCCTTTTTTTTTTTTTTTTTTTTTCTGAGGATAGGAGAGAGAAATTCTCTCTTATTATCTACATTATTTGTGCCGCATATCAAGTTGCTATTGTGCCGTGAGCAAACAATCACTCATAATTATTCTATACATCCCCAATTAATTCGTGGATTCACCAATTTGATCTCCTAGAGCCTAACTTGGAGAATTTTACAATGGGGGTGCCTATTTGCACACACCAAAGTGGTCATTTGCACCCACTTTCTTGCAATACCGACCTCAACTTTGAAAGGACTATCTACACACCTATTTTCTTTAAAACAAATGACTATACACACCTATTGGGTACCCCAAATCTAACTACCGAATGAATATCTAAACCTAAATTTTCATTGTCATCTCCAATGCTAACTTAAATTGAATGATTACACCCAAAAGGAAACTTTCATTTTGTTCTTATCCTTGTATGATTTAGGCACATTATCTTTTTTTATCCCTTTAGGGAAAACCTCTAGGATTTCTTATTATGGTATATAAGATATGCCAATTAACTACATTTGCTCTATATAAACATAATCTTTATGTTACTGTAAGTCTTATAGGTTGACTAGCACTTAAAATTTATTTTTTAAGTATGTTCGATAATTCAGTATTGAATTTTGTACATAGCATTCGGTATTATCTATTGAGATCCTAATACAACTTTCGGTATGCAAGTATCTAACGAAATACTAAACAGTTTAAATTTAAAAGTTTATGATCGGTGACCTTTATCAAAATTTATATGTAAGACTCGGTATGTACATACCGAGCGTGATTTGTAAAATTTGGTAAGTTGGTACTGAATAGAGAGCAAATTTCTTTAAAAAGAATTTCATAAAAATAATGTTTCACTTCACATTTACTCAATTTTTTAAAAGTACAGATATTACTCATGTCAAATAATTACAAGTATAATTACATAACACAAATATAATGGCTCACAGGTATGCCTCAAAAAATGACATAACCCAGTCATTGTCGTTGTAGACACCTCATTTTTGTCTAGATTGAGTTTGAGAACACTAAAGACCTTCCGAGAAAGGATGTGACTCGAGTCTATTTTTAAATGGTTGCAAGAACCAAATGTTGAGCTAATAAATAATGGCATTTTTGTAATTTTTTTCACTCAGTATGAAGGTGACCAATGATCAGGCTTATTTTTTAGCCTGACCATAGGTGACCAATGGCCAAAAGAGAAATTGCACTGTATGAAGGTGACCAACGGCCATGCTTATTTTTTAGCTTGGCCATAGGTCACCAATGGCCAGAAGGATTTTTCACTTGGTATGAAGGTGACCAATGACTAGAAGGAAATTTTGCACTAGCCATTGGTCACCTAAGGCCAGTTTTGTTGTGTAGTTAGAAGTCTCATGTGCATTCAACCCTTTTTAAATCTTTTTTCCTCAAAGAAACTTTCATTTTTGCCTTTTTACCCTTAGTTTAATTTCATAACAAACCCACCACCAATGCTCTTTTATAAATTTTTCTCTTTCTTCTAACGTAGACCCTAAGTTAATTTAATCCCCACATGAGTGTAATTACTACCCTAACCTTAAGTTGTTAGAACCTAATCTAGATAATTTACACTTATGCCCCCTAAGTCTATTCTCAATCTTAGAAGAATCAATGTAATTAGACCAATTTCTAGAGGTTTTGACAATTTTGCCCAACCCATAGAATTATCTAAAACTTGTGAATAAAGATTAAACTAACCTTAGGTTGTTAGAGAGTTAGTTAAGTTGGATGACATTAATACTCAAAGCCCCCATCCATATTTACATGCCATCTAGCTTAATTCTCTAAGAGTTGACTCAAATCCAAATACCTAAGATCATTCTACCATCCTTAAAGAATTTTCTAGAAATTAGGACCTCTTACAATCCTACCTTCTTGATCATCATGATTGGTGAGACCTTAGGTAAGTGAAAGACTCTTAAGTCCAAAGAGAGTAAATTTCATTTGGATTTTCTATAAAGGTTTTGTTGTAAATTTGTTTGTTTAAAATATCTCATCCAAACTTTGGAAACACATCTAGTAATAAATAAAAAAACTTTAGAATATTCGTCCATCATCGGGAACCATTGCAATCGAGTTGACAAATTGATTAATCAGGCAAGTGCAAAATGGCTTGTCTACAATAGAATGCATGATAGTTTATTAGGTTAAATTAAAAAACATTTTTAAAATTGAAATAAAAAAGCACTTGATTGGGTTTGAAAGAATGATATTGAATTTATGAAGGTTCATCAGCACGGGGTTGGAGGTTTATTGGCACTGAGTTGAAGGTTCATTATAATAGAGTCGGAGGTTTATCAACACGGAACTGGATGTTCCTCAGCATAGAATTGAGGATTCATTGGCACAAAATTAGGGTTTATCGGTAGGGAGTTGGAGGTTCATCGATTTGGGGTTGGGGTTTATCAGTACGGAACCAAGGGTTTTATCGCATAGAACCAGGGTTTATCAACACGAAGTTGGAGGTTTCTTAGAACGGAACGAGGGGTTTTTTGGCACGGAACCGATGTTTATCTACATGGATGTTCATCGGCACGGAGCCGGGGTTTTGATAGTTTGATCATACTTTTAGTCTAAGGATCCTTCTTGGTTTTGATCCTTCATGGTGCTTAAACACGAATAAGAAGATAGGTATGAGACTTAGTTAATCCACAAACTGAATTTGAGTTAAAACAAGGTTTAACATGACCACATTGATGAGAAAAAAAGTGATAGGTTTGAATGGTGGAAACGGACTTGATTAAATGAAACATGGACAGTTGACGTCGTTAAGGTCAAATGTGGGTAGTAGGCTCAATTAGGGCCGAATTATCGATAGTGGATTCGATAAGGGTCGAATGGCTTGTGTAGTTGACTCGGTTAGGGTTTGAATTTGGATAGTTGACCCAATTAAGGTCGGATTTGAATTGGGTACTGGACCCAATTAGGGTCGAACATAGTTGATGCACCCAATTAGGGTCGACTGTATATAGTGAATTTGATTAGGGTGGGAGTTTGAGAACCTTGAGTTCATGGAATATGATGGAGAAGGTTAGTGATAAACACTACTTCGGTATGGATGGAGGATGGTGAATAGGTCCGATTTGGACTAATGATACATTCGATCTTGGATAGGCAAAATTTAGGAGGTCTACCCATTTTGGGTTTGAGGTTGACGGAGAACCTAACTTAGTTCTCACAATGGCGGAAAACTTCATTGTTTTGAGATGGATCCAACGTGGATCGGGTGGTATATGGACCAATGGAATGATGGGATGACCTAAATTAGGTCAATTCAAGCTAAGAACCCGATTAGGATTAATGATGGAGGTTTGATTGCCATGGGTTGAGTACGTGATGGACCTTATGTGGGATGAGGATACGAGTTAGTCCATTTGGGCCAAGGCTTTACGATTGAGACACAAGAAAAGTGAAGGGCTTTGATGGTCTTAAATTTAGATTCCCTCAAGCCTGGGTATCCAACTGGTTTGGGACACGTTTAGTACCCAAAAACTCTCTTAAGAGAGTCCCACTTGAGGGGATCCTTGCAGGTAAGCTCTTGATAGGACCCTCTTAGTGGCAATAAACTCACAACATAGAAAGCAAGTAAAGAAGTTAGATTCTAATCTATTTTTATATAACAGATAACGTAAGTAACATGAAATCTGTTCTCACAAAATAGTTTTTTAAAAATAAATTTAAATCCATTTTGTTAGAACGGATTAGACTTGCATGATTTATCCGTTATGTGAAAATGGACCCGAACCTACTTTTCCATAACAGAATCCGAACTCGGTGTTCTCATTCACTACCTTGGATTTCCAGTCATGAGCCTCTTTTCTTGGGTATGTTTTTTTTTTTTTTTTTTTTGGTTGTAAATGATGTATGATGAAAAGACTTAGACGATAAAAGAACACATCCCCTTTTACTTAGAGGTAAAGAGGGATAGAATCCTAAAACAAAAACTATACATCTCTGCCTTCAAGGGCTTTATAAAAGGAGAGATTACAACTCGAGCTTTATGGCCTCCAAGAGACACCAGATTTAGAACCTTAGGGATTGATACAATTTTTTGAAAAACTTGTGTCCCAAGTCTTTATTCTAATTTGTGCATGCGACTATAAGTGACTCGTGGTTACCCATTCTTCAAACCTCTATGCATACCTAAGTATACACATTTTAGGTTGGTCAATGGGTTGGATGTATTCATCTTCGTATCCGAAATAAGCGAACTTAAGTTGTGAAACTACTAAGCATCTGGGTTTTAATATTTCATAGGTAGAGGTAGTCAGTGTAACTGGCTATGCAAGCGCAAGTGCACATGTGCATTTTTTAAAAGAATGTATCAATCCCCTTACAAACATTCCACCCATAAAAGAAAGGAAAAAAGTTTTACAATCATTCCCCACACAAGAAAAAAATAAAACAAATAGATAAATAATCAAATAAGTTAGTAAACACACACAAACTATAATTTTTTTTGAAAAGTAGCCAAGAAACTATAGGTAGAATTTGCAATCTCTCCAGTGGAGTCCCCAAGTTGTAGACATGAGATGTTTATTGTGAACCTCAACACTACGTTGTTTGGAATCGTTACCATTATTTTTTAGAAATGGGTGTGAATGGGTACCCGAATTATTTATTTATTTATTTAAGAAAATCAATTTTTTGACATTTTATAGTGACTCTTATTTGTGGAAAAATGTGTGTTTTACCTAAGATCTAGGTAAAAAGGTTAGGTTAAAGAATAATGAAAGTGTTAGGAATCGCATTCTCTCTACCATAAGGTGATTACCTTTGAAACTTGGTCACTTTGAAAGTTAGTTAAAGAAAAAAAATGCATGAGATGCATGAAGAGGTGTGAGTGTGTACATAGAGTGAAAATGTACCATTTGAGAAAATAAGTTTCATGTTAGTGTAAGACATGAAAGGATATCCTATAGAAAAGGATATCCCCATGTAGTCTACACTTTTTATATTTTTATATTTTTAAAGGGATTATTTGATTGAAATCCCTTTAAAATCATAACCTCAATGCATGTATACTTAAATAGAAATGTAGTGTTTCAATCCCATCAAGACGATGACATAATTTTTCATCATGACCAAGTATGTGTGGTGTGTGTGCATTATGTACATTATGATGCTTGAAGTATTAGATGGATTAATAAGACTTCAATCTCTATCCTTTCAGCAAAACTGCCTCAAATATTTCATGACCAACATTGAAGTTATCCTATTCAGGATGAATGAGGGTTCTCCATTACATCCTAAAGGTTTTCTAAAATGAAAAACAAATAGAGGGATAGAAAGAGAACATGAAATTATTTAAAATAAACTAAATCCTAACTCACAGTCCCTTGATAGTTATGTATATAAGAACTTGTAGATTGAGAGTCTTGGCTAAGAGTTGAAGATAGGAGATGAATGAGGGTTTTGGTTTGGAAACTTGAAGATTGACAAAAGGTTGGGAGAGGGTGGCTTGAGAGTATGAGTTGTTCATAAAAAAAGAAACTATTTAGAGAGTTTTGGGAAAATTTTTGGGGATAAAGTGGTTCAACCTTAATAAAAAAGGCTCTGAATTTAGGTTATTTATTTTTATAAAATAAGGGCAAAATTTGTGAGATGAAACCCTAAAAGAATTTTTGGTCTTTGATTTTTTTGCTAAATAAAGGTGAGAGACAAAATATGTTTATAGAAAGGTGAATGAAAGAATGACATGTGTAAAGGTGATGTGGTAAGTTAAAGGCAGATCTTAGTTCATTTGTAAATAACACATAAAGTAAAGGTAGATGGAAAAGTAAGGAAAGATAGTCTTTCGAGGATTATTGGAGTAAATTACCCAAAGAATTTACTTTTGAAAAAAAAAAAAAAAAATTTAAGAATTACACATTAAGAAATGTTTCATTAAAGGAAAAAATTTGATACACCCATTAAAAAAAATAAAAGAATAAAAGAATAAAAAACTTGATAAAACTTTTTAAGAAACTAAATAAATAACAAAGTATATTAAAATCAATTAGAAATCTAAAATTTATTTAGAAGAGCTTATCTTAGTCATATCTTTGTCTGTAAGATATAAATATACTTAATGACAAAAATACTAGATATAGAATGAATTCCATTTTATTTAAGAGAAGAGTTGGTTAGAAGAGTCTAAATATTCAAACACACCTTCTTGAAAGGAAAATGAGACAGATAATAGAAGATCACCTGTTGAACCATGCCAGAAAGAACCAGTGCCCCATCCCCTATAAACATGAAAGTTCCAAATAGAATAATAAAGATTAGGCTAGTGTGAACCACCATATCCTCCCCAAGATCTCCGCCATTGTTATCTCCAATTGAAATCGAAAAATGCCTCGTCCAAGTTTATTAGGGTTTGTGTTTTTTATTGCTTTTTACAGACTCTATCTATATGAGATTACAATTTTACCCACCAACCCCCTTTCATATGGAAAAAGACATAAATAACCTTAAGTTAACTCATTATTTTGGAGTTGTAATCTTCTCCTCTTATGGTCCTTACAAATTTTTTAGCTTTCTTTGATAAGTATTTTGGAAATTTCCCAAAAAATGTGTCAAAGAAACAAAAAAGAAATTCGTCAAAAAACAATTTTAGGAAAAATAGTTTTTCGAAATTGTGTTTTAGTAAAATAATATTTTTTTATTTGTTTTCCATATAAAAAAATGATGGAAAATATTATTTTCCATAAAAAAATTTGAAATTTTTTCATAAAAAGTTATATTACTAAAAAAAATTAATTATTTTCTTTTGTTTCAACATTGCAAGATAATAACATGCATAAACTAGCTCAGGATCAAGGATGCAAAACCTTCAACCGTGCTTCTGAAAATGCATTGATGATGGCATTTGTACACATCAAAATTGCAAACGAGTCCCTACATATTTCATAAATAGCAAGAGGGTTCCTAGAAGTCGTAAATAGCCCACACATCAAAATCAGAACCACTCCCAAGAAGTAGACCTCCTACGACCTGATTTTGGATTTTTGAGATAAAATTCATGGTTCGAGCAAGTCCAATGATTCATGCTAGATATTGGGCTTATCCCAGTAAAACAGTTTAGCCTTTCATCAAACCAATAAACCTACCCAAATGGTCGGTTCAATAATCCAATAGCTTGAAAAATGGCCCTATACAAAAATATATAGGTGGATCCCACAATAAGTCCATAAAATCACAAAAAATGGAGCTGAGTCAGTTTGACCGTTAGACCAATTCGGTAAACCTATTAAGTTAGGGGCATATAGTTAGAAGGTCAATCCACCCAAGTCTATAAATAACAATGCTTAGGCCATTTGGGATGATCATAGATCATTTCTCTCAAGAAGAGCTTGGACTCTAGTGTCTAAAGAAGATCAACTTTACAACCTCTTCTCAAAAAACCGAACAACATTTAAAAGAGAACAACCTCGAAAGCCCTTTTTCCAAAGTTAAAGCTTCATTCAAAGAAGATTAAGTTTACAAGACCTTCTCTAGAATAAAAGTTTCCTTCTCAACTAATCAAGTGTGGAACATGAGGGTAAAAATCTACACAAAGCCTTCAGAAAAGATCAAGCCTAAAGGCTCTTCATTGGAATAAAAGTACCCTTCTCAGTCAATCAAGGGCAAAGCCTAGAAACAAATTTTAACCATGTGGGATCCTAACGACTTCAGATTGCCAACAACAAGAGCGGCCAGCAAAGGATGCTCAACAATTCAACAAAAAAAGATGAAGGAGAATGTTGATGTTTGCAAACTTTTAATATTTATCTTTTTCTAAGAACATTGAAGTACTACCATGCTGGAGATCATCATTATTGATGTATTATCATGGAAATCACCAACCCCTTACTTGCTTAGCAAAGTAAACTTTCACCTTAAAACTATCAGAGTCTACATGATTGAGAGAAATTTTTTAAATTTAGCTTGGCATTTATTTTATGAGGAAACTTGTTAGTTAAACCATTACTTCCATGTCTAACCAGTTCTTACCCCTTCACTAGTCAAGTGTGTTCACGGTGACTCGATGTCCCCTCCTCTTATGTAAACATAATGGGATTCAATCAGAACATTTCTTTAGGTGTTTTGGACGCATGGGTAGCAGAAAATTATCGAAATTACTATGAAAATAACCATGATAGAAAATAACCTACAGTGTCAATATTCTTTCAAAAACATAGACTAATTCATCAAATCCCATTTCTTCTTAAATACTAATAGTGGGTAACTTCAAAATCCGAGAGGGCCTCATAGATCGCGTCTCTCTGACAAAGCATTTAGGTATTGGTAAAACATAAAAAAAAAACTCAACAATAGTCATCAAAATTAACAAACACTTAGTATGAACTTCAAATGATTTTCCAATAAGGAGAAACATCTAATTATACGAGTCAGAGACTAAGTCAATTTTATCGTAAAATATTTTGATTTTCATTACAATTCAACAGTGTATTTTGAGAGCTTTGAGCAACCCTAGAATCTTCTAAAATTGGAGTTTCAATCATATATTGATGTTTATTTGAGAGATTCCTTTAGACATCCTAAACCAGATTAAATTGGTGATTTGCTCGTGGAATTGAATATGCGGTTCGTGGAATCAGATCATGTTGATGATCAAGGCTATAAGAGTGGAGCAGGAAATTGGATCGTAGAGTTCTGCTAAGGGCATGTTGAAGCAAGAAGTTTGTAGATCATGGATTTGAGTTTGTCACTCATTTTGTGTGTGGGTTACTTTTGTAAACTCATAATTCCATAGTGAATTGTTCTGGACAAGCTCCTGTGGTTTTTTAGAAGGGTTCTCCATGTAAAAACAATTTTGTGTCGTGATTGCATTATATTTTAGTTTATTTATGGTATTTATTTTTACCTATTAGATTAGATTAATTGAATAAATTAATCTAATTGATTTATGTAATTATCATTTAAAGACAATTTTACAATGAATTCCCCGTTATATGAGAGAAGTGTCAGTTAGAAAAACCTAAACATTAGAAAACTCACTTCTTAAAGGGAAATGAGAAAGATAATAGAAGATCACCCAATGAACCATGCTGGAAAGAACCGTTGTTCCATATATCTCTTGTAAACATGGAAATTCCAAATGGAATGGTAAAAATCCGACTAGTTTGAGGCTGCCATATCCTCCCCAAGATCTACATTGCTGTCTTCAATCGAAATTCTCAAATGCATTGTCTAGGGTTAGGATGTGCGCTTTTTATTTTTTGCCTCCTCAAAATCATAAATGAGTGTTACGGGCTCCATCCATATGAGATTACAATTTAAACTACTCTCCACATCCAAAACGACATAAGTAACCTTAACAATAACCCTTTATTTTGGGAGTTGTAATCTTCTACTCTTCAGGTCCTTGGCAAATTTGTTAGGTTTCTCTAGTAATTATTTTGGAATTTTCTCAAAAAGGGATAAAAATGTGTCAAAGAAACAAAAATCAATTTTGTTTTCACGAAAAATGGATTTCAAAAGATATCTTTCATTATTAAAATAAATTTTTTAAAACGTTCTCATATTAAAAATGTTTTCATGAAAACAATTTATTTTCAATAAAAAAATTAAAATTTTTTAATATAAAAAACATTTAATTGAAATTGTTTTTCGTAAAAACTATTATTACTAAAAAGTATATTTAAATATTTTCTTTTGTTATAGGATTGCAAGATAATGACATGCATAAACTGACTCAAGATTAAAGACGCACATCTCGAGGAGGGGGTATTTATAAGCTTCGAAAATTGTAAAATGGATTAACCCGTCACCGGTCCAATAAACGCACCCAAATGAACAGGTTCAGTAATCAAATAACCTGACCATGGGCCCTACACCTAAGTAGATAAGTGAAGTCCGCCAAAAGTCCAAATCCATTAAATTAGGGGCTTATAGTTTAACGCTTTGTTTGGATTGAGGGAAGGGGAGGGAAGAGAAACTCATTAAGGGAAGGGAAGGGAAAGGAAGGTTCTCTTCATCCTGTTTGGATTGAAAGAGAAGAGAAAAGAAAAAAATCAACTTTCTTCTGTTTGGTTAGGATTCATAAGAGAAGAGAAGAGAAATTATTATTGTCAAATAACTATTATACCCTTCTTAGTAAAAAACAAAATTCTACTTGTACAATTCTTCTTATACAATGATACAAACCTTTTCCCTATTATCAAACTTAAGAAATACAAGATTGTATATCATGAGAGCTTACATTTTCACCAATGTTTTAAAAATCAAATTGATTCCCTGGTTCAATTTGGTTGGACAGATGTATGTTTTTATTAAAAAAACCCAATGTTTTAAAAATTAAATTGATTCCGTAGTTCAATTTGGTTGGACAGATGTATGTTTTTATTAAAAAAACTAAAAATACTTGTTCATCTCATTGACTCAAAATCCAAGTCATTTGACACACTAAAATATGCAAATCTGAGATTAAAGACATGGTCCTAGACATTTAAGCCTACAATGATGGACCTTTTCAAGTTTCTTACAATTTTTAGCTCTCTCAAAATGTTGAAGTAAGCTATCAACTTCCCAACAGTTACTAGCACACATCATCTGTAACCAAATTCAAGCAGATTATATAATTATAACAATTTATTAAGTCATTTATTTTCGATCAATTACTAGTGAGAGTGGATAACATTGATTAGAAAGGCTCATTTTTTTATTATTAATATCGTAAAGTTATAATGTTTTTCTAGACTATTTTGATCTAGATTAATTGTTCTTGTTCGACTAGCGCTAATAGGGGATATTCCATACTAAATATTTATAAAGTCTCAAAAAAAATTTCTTCCATCCCCATATAAAACATAGTAGTTGAGCTTAGTTAAGAACCTTGAGAAGTTGAAGACAAGATCTACTGTCAATAAAAGCTTGAAGGGCCAAATGGTTGGGAGTTTGATCTTTGAATTAATTTGCTTAACCTTTCCAAGCTAGATGTTTGACTCAAACCCTTATCCTTAGTTGTTTGTTAACAAATGAGGTCAGGTTGTTGGGTGTGGCATGGTTCATTGTTGACTCCTCATGTGTTACTATTTGGTGGCATTTTTTAAGGTTATTATAGCCATTTATTTTGATAAAAGGATAGTCATATATAGTAGTCAAATTACATAAAGGATGTTATGTTTCAGGTCGCAATATGGTTTCCATACATAGATGTTAGGCAGCCATCTTCAAGTTCTCCTAGGACTGTTTGGACCAACTCATGATGAACATCACAATTAAACCAGTATGATCAGTGGAGGATTTGCTTTTCTTTGTCAAGGAGCCAAAAAAAAAAAAATGTACATTACCACAATTATTGGTCTCTACCCAACAGATCCCTCAAGCTTCAAACTCATGAGCTCGTTCACTTCATAACTGAACTCGGCAGGAAACTTGTTGAAGACAAGGGCTTTGACTGCCTTCTCGTGATCAATGCCCCTTTGCTGAAAGTAGAATAGCTGATCTTCACTAATTTTTGAGGTGCTAGCTTCATGAAGAATAAAAAATAACCAAAAATGCTGTATAAGCTTCTACATCTATTAAAATTAGGCATATAACTAGGTCATGAAACAATAGCATTATACATTTATCTACTTCTAATTGCAAATTCTAGCTGATAACAACATGTTTGCAACAAGAAGAAAACATTGATAGAACTCCCATACCCAGTTAGAATAAGATTTACATTATGAGGGTTCCAATCAAAATAGTGAAGATCAGCATTATGAGCTTTCTCGACCTGCCCACCCAAGATAAATAACACCCAAAGAACATCAGAATCAAAAGAGGCATTGCCTAATAGACAATTGTGCATATCAGGAAAGAGAAACTTTTATTAAACGTTACCAAGGTTAACTACATGAAAAAATACAAGAGAAAAATGGGGGGAGAAAGAAAAAAAGGGGTAACAACTTAAGATTTAAATAATGTCTGAGATACTCGTCTGATGTTATCATTGTCATAGTCAATCCTTGTCAGCGCTGCAGTAAAAGAACTTTCATGGCACAACAGAAACATCGTTCAAATTAAGACAACATATACGATTCAAAATAAGACCTGCACTATAAACACTTACTTCCTAAACAAGAGAATGATCACAACTCTGTAACTTAACATGGATATGGTGCCAGACACCAACATAAGAAACTGATATTCCAATACACCAGCACGGTTTGTTCCATGTCTATGAGAGATTTTTAAATAAGTAATTTCATATAGTATACAACTTAATGGCACATAACCTTGATCGTTGGATTAGAGCCAGTTCGAGCATCCCATAGAATAAGGCAAGAACCATCTCCCACGCTGCAAAACTCCTGTGCACTTCAGAACAATAATAATAGAAAAGGCAAGTGTTAGCCAGTGAATGAGTATTATACCAGATACAAGCTTTCAAATTCTTGCTGCCAAAAATTAGAAAGGAAGAAAAAGAAGGCTGTTATTGGCACCCCAACTTTTACTTATTACATCCCAATTTCTTTAGTTATTTATCACACCCCAATTAAAGATTAAGACACACTATTCAAACATACAAAGGATTGGCTCAAGTTATTATCTCAACATTATAACACTCATTCAAATAATTTCAGTAGTTGCTTACAACTAGGATTAGGCCTATATAAAATCCAAAACCTAAAAATACAAATCTAACAAAAAAAAATGAGAGCTCCTAATGGCACCCCAACTTTTACTTATTCTCAACCATTCATTTTTTTAATTGGGGTACAATGAGTAAAAGTTGAGGTGCCAACAACAGCTCTCAAGAAAAACTAGGAAATTTGATATGGATTCTTCTTTGTCCTCCACAAACTTCTTTCCAAGAAATGTGAACTACTACATAAATGAAATGTTCAAATAGATGACCGATCATAAGAAGTAGAGGACAACCATGAAAATTAGTAAGGGTCCTATGCTCAAAATGTTCGACTATGATCATGATAGTTACCTTGAAGGACAGAACTGCACATCTTCAACAGTATCCTCATGCCCATGGTAGACACCACGAGGTCCAACAGAAGAGCTATCTGCAGCTTTATCACCACCAACCTTTGATGTTTGTTTACTCCCAGAACCTGGGGATTTGGAGGACTCTGGATCTGTGGTTGAAGTGGAGATATGATCCTGTATACTCCACAAAACAACTGACTTGTCTTTCCTTGGCATAAGAGCACTGTCAATCAAAATAACGTCCGAGGAAAAAAGCAAATATCAAATGCTAAGGCAGGAAGAAAGACAATCAATTTTGCCAAAATCAGTAACATGCACCGGTTAATTATCAAAGCCCTAGCATGATAATTTATTCAGGACAATCAAACCAATTGCCAAAATCATAATTTATAACCATGGTTATGCTAGTCATGTACAAAACAACTCTACAATATGATATCAACTGTAAGAAATTGTACAAAATGTATATAGATTGATAGAGATGTTGGGAGGTGGCATATCACTAGTTTTCAATTTTCTCCATGACTGGTTTCTAAGACATAATCCCGCATGAGTTTTGTGTTGGATTCATTAACCATCTGCAAAAATACCAAGAATCCATACAATAGGAACAATGGTATAATTTAAAACTTACAAAAAGAAATAACAGAGAAGCATAAGAAAAGGAAAGAATTTATAGACCTTAAAAGCTAGCTTCTTCAAGTTGTCCCACTCAAAATCATTTTTACAATAAGCTGATTGAACCTGGATTGAAATCACACAAATATGTAGATCATCTAAGACTTACTGTCATGGAAAAGATTAACAAACCAGTTTCTCAATTTATTCTAAATACGTGTTCTTACCTCTAAAATGCGCATGGCTATGATGTGAGGGGCCAATAAAGTAATCCCCATGGATTCAGCCACAAGACAAAACACAAACACTTAGGAGTCATTCCTTCAATAATAACAATACAAATACCAACCGCGAATTGGAAATCAAAATAAAAAAACGATGTAAGTCTTTAACGGGATTCTTCAGGAAAAGCGGAAAAACTTTATTTCTTTCAGTGAGGTTGTTAATGTGATTTCTATGTCAACTTGTCCTGGTTGATAAAAATAATGCTCAAAGTGCCCAATGATCCTTCTATAACACAGTATACACAATTTATCAATCTCAAAGTGTATGTTAAAGAAGCACTAAATGAACAAAAACCGGAAAATTTGATAAAAGATCACTAAAATATACTTTAACTCCTAGTCATTAGTTCATATGTTTGTCTATAATAACATGTATACATGCAAGCAAAAACCCAAATCAAAACTGATAACATCTCATCTAAATTATGCAAGGAAACAGGAACCCATGACCATAATACAAGATTTCTTTAGTTATTCTATCTCAACATACCTAGGCCTTTACACCTTGAAGACTCTTGCATCAAATCTGCCCAAAAGTTGTCTCCGTCGTTCAATGAGTTTCTACTGATTTTAGTTCTCTTTGGTATAAATGACAAGTTGATTTTTAATCCTTGACAATTTGGAAGGACTGCAAACACACAAGTAAAGACAATCTTAAATATCAATGAACAAATTGAGTTGATAAACATGAAATAGAAACTGAGCTAGAAATCTAACAAGATGTTGAACATAGACCAAATTGTAGACAAACAAATATTTAACCGACGGTTCAAAACTAATAAACAAAGATCAAGGCAATCGAGTTATATCTAGAGGATCACTACACAAAATAGATATAGTTAACGTTTAACAGTTATTGATCGGGCGCAATCCAATGGGCAAGATGACTTCAAAATCAAAAAACCATATTTACTTAATAACTTTACAAAATTGTTAATACCTCTCTGTGCGATCTCTTTCAACTCAACCTCTCGCTACAACTCTCTCTCTCTCTCTCTCTCTCTCTCTCTATCACTCTCATATTCTCCATCTCCCACATGCCGAGATATTTCGAAACTATATGAAACTTTAAACCATGGTACAGACTAAATCATTTAATGGTCTCAAAAGGCATGGCTTGGTAACTATGATCCAGATTCATCATTTTCTTTAGTAATCTTCTTTGAACTGTTTTGTCATCTAATAAAATTAGATAATATTTGCAGATTAGCTCAAATAAAATCCAAAAACCAAAATTCTCCAATCAAATAAAACTCAAAAACCTTCCATCTAAACTACTTGTGATACAACATTCCTAACCAAAGTGGAAAATTTCAAATCATAGAGTTATCTGACAGAACTCTCCTCTTATAAATTTCTCCAAGCCAAGCAAAACCTAAATTCGGTAAAACTAGACTACATAAAACTCATAAAAATTCTCAATTTACAGCGACAATCAAACTAAGTAAAACTAGCTTCTAATTAGAAAGAACAATAACCATTTAAATTCTCGAAGAAAAATTCAAGCCAAAAGAAAACTCAAACAAAATCCAAATTCGGATTGTCTCCTGAGTTTCTCAATAGATGTCTTCACCTTCCACATAATGCACATGATTTCCGATTCTCTGAACTAATAATTAACCTCTAATTCACAATAACTGTAAAATCGAAGAACTTCAAACAATTCTATTATTATAAGAAACAAACCTTGTCGCCTCTTTCAATATACTTCACAGCAAAAAGCTCTTTGGTCTGCTTATCTCACATCAACCTCGCCACACCAAAATTACCTCTTGACGACCTTGAGATCGAAGATGATGACTTCCCACTGTTATTAAAAAAAAACAGAGCGTGTGAAGATTTTTGAAAAAAGAAGAAGAAGAGAAAGGTGTGTGGGGTTGAAGAAGAGAGAGGTGTGACGTTGAAGAGGGTTTCTTGAAGAAAACCAGAAGAATGAGAGAGAGAGAGAGGTTGTCTCCTACTCGAGTTCGAGTTCGAGTTCGGCTCTTCGTTCTGTACACCTCTAGGTTTCTGAAATCAAGTTCAGATGTTTTATTACTTGGGGTGTAAAGAGTAATAAAAGGCCTGTCAATATAAATAAGTTTTGGAAATTTAAAAAAAAATGAGGGCAAATTTGGAATTAAAAAGGTGCTCTCTTCCCTTCCCTCCTCGTTACTCCGATTTTGGGGGGAACAAAATTCGACACTTTTTCCCTTCTCTTCCCTCCGTTTTTCTTCTCTTCCCTCCTTACTTAACAATCCAAACAGGAGAAAGGAAGAGAAAATAACATATTTTCTCTTCCCTTCCCTCCCTTTCCCTCAATCCAAACACAGTGTTAAAGAAGCAGCAGCTCACAGGCCCTTTTTCCAAAGTTAAAGCATCATCATTTAGAGAAGATCAAGCTTATAAGCCATTCTCTAGAATAAAAACTTCCTTCTCAACTAATCAAGTGCGAAGCCTAAGGGAACAAAATTCACACCAAACCTTCAGAAAAGATCATGCCTGAAAGCCCTTATTTAGAATCAAAGTGTAGAAATCTAATTTTATTGAGAATTCTTGGATAAATCTTACAAAAGTCTCGATAAGGTATTTATAGACATCAACCAAGATATATGAAAACTACTTAATATAAATATTCTAGATATCCCAATTGATATATTCTAAATATCAATATATATTCTAGAATATCCTTCATCACTACCTTCCATTTGTGATGAGATATACTAACAATGATACAGTGTATGTCATGCATCTTAATACAGTACATCTTATTCTCTAACATATGAAGGATATTCTAGAATATATATTGATATTTAGAATATATCAATTGGGATATTCTAGAATATTTATATTAGGTAGTTTTCATATATCTTGGTTGATGTAATGTCTATAAATACCTTATCGGGGCTTTTGTAAGATTTATCCAAGAAATCTCAATAAATTAAGTATTTCTACATGGTATCAGAGCTCAAGCTTCGCTGAGCACATCAATTTTGGTGCGTCGTTCTTCAGTGATGACATCATCACCATCACCTAATCTTAATCATTTTGTTTACTTTATTAGTATTTTTTTTCAATAAAAATATAATCTTTCTCTATGTTCCAGACCTATATATCTTTTATTTTATTCTTTGTTATTATTTTAGGTTTTTAATTTTTCCAATAAAAATCACAACTCCTTTTATATCTCTACAAATCTCACAATTTCACACATTCATGTTACACGATCATTTTTTTTTCCTATCTAAAATCTCTCCAACGAGAATTCTTTCATTTAAATGCCACAATCCTACTTTTTATGCTTCTAGAAGAGATCATGACAGATCTGGTCTAATAAGTCATCGGCTCCGACAGACTCAAAAAGAGCGAGATGCGATAGTAATGGACTTCATAAACAGATGGTGACCACCAACAAGCATGATTGACACTTCGACGATCAATGAACATATCTATTAATGAGATCAAACAATTATTCAAAAAAATCAATTGCATATTCCTTTTTCAAAGGACTATGCAATTGCGGGAAGATGTTAGAGATTAAGATGCACTGTATTAAGATGCATGAGATACATTGTATCATTGTTAGTGTATCTCATCACAAATGGAAGGTTATGATGAAGGATATTCTAGAATATATATTGATATTTAGAATATATCAATTGGGATATTCTAGAGTATTTATATTAGATAGTTTTCATATATCTTGGTTGATGTAATGTCTATAAATACCCTATTGGGGCTTTTGTAATATTCATCCAAAAATTCTCAATAAAATCATATTTCTACATAAAGTACCCTTCTTAGTCAATCAAGCGCAAAGCTCAAAAAGAAATCTTAATCAAGTGGACTCCTAAAAGGATATAGATAGGTCAATTTTGTCTATTCAATTGGACCACTACAATCCAACTCTTAATGACTTTAGGTTGCTAATAGCAATAGCGATTATCTCAGGACTCAAAAAAAAAAAAAAAAAACAAGTTGAAGGAGAAGGTTGATGTTTGTAAGCTATTACGTTTTTGGTTTCTCTAAGTGCTATGAAGAAGTGCCACCACTAATGAAAATTATCATTATTGTTGTGTTATAATGGAAGTCTTGAGCTATGAAGTTGTTGACGCTAAAAGCACTATGAACCATATCAGAAGGTTTTATTCTGTTACCATCATTCCATGCCATTTCAGTTCACCTCCATTTAACACAATCCCCTTACTTTCCTAGCAAAGAAACTTTTCAACTTAAGAACTACGTGAGTCTACACGAATGAGAGAAATTTTGTAAATTTAGCATGGCATTTATTATATGTGGAAACTTGTTAGTTAAATTGTGTAGATTTCTCAAAACTGTTACTTTTGTGTCTAGCCAGTTCTTCCCCTACATTAGTCAGGTGTGTCCACAGTGACTATGTCCCCTCTTCCCATGTAAACATAACAAGATTCAATCAGAGCATTTCTAGGTGTTGTAGACGCATGGGTTGCCAAAATTTATCGAAATTACTATGAAAATAACCATAACAGACAATATTCTTTAAAAACCACATACTAATTCATCAAATTCCATTTCTTCCTAAATACTAATATAGAGTGACTTTAAAGCTGGTGAGGGCTTTACAGATCAGGTCGCTCTGACAAAGGGTATATTTGATTGCATGGAAAGTCACTTTCCATGGAATTTGAAACCCATGGAAAATTAGTAGTGGAAAATAGGTAGGATTGGAAAATCAAATTCCATTGTTTGATTTCACTTGGATAAAATAATGGAAAAAATATGAGAAAAAAGAAGAAGAGGAGAATGAGGAAGAAGATGAGGGAGGGGGAGAGGAAGAAGAAGATGACGAGGAAGAGGAAAGGGGGAGGATGTGGCGACGATGGCGGTGAAGGCGACGGAGGTAAGTGAGGAAGATGGGGGGAAAACGTGGTGGTGGTGGCATAGGAGGTGAGGGATGGAGAAGAAGGAGAAGAAAGAGAGAGAGAGAGAAGCTGGTCGGAGATGGAGTCGACGGTGACGATGACGGCGATGGTGACGACGGCGACATCAATGACGACGACGGCGAGGTTAGTGTAATTAGGGGTGTCAATGGATAGTCGAAATCTGAATTCGAATTCGAAAAATCTGATATTATCCGAAATTTTTGGATATCGGATTCGGATGTTAGTTTAACATTCGAATGAGTTTTGGATACGAATTCGGATATTACGATATCCGATTCAATAATATCCGCTCCGATAAGAATATATATATTATGTATTTATGTTTTACAACAAAACTTTAACACATGTATATATGGTGCTGTGTATTTCTGTTTTATAACAAAACTTAACTTATAAAATATCTTCTTCTCTCAACCTCAATCTGAAACGCAAAACCAGTCGAACGGTAATGGAGGTTTGGACTGTGTGAGGCTGCGAGCTCCATAACCCACAGTCTTCTCCGGCCGGCGAGCATCCAGGTACATACATACTCGCTCTCTCTCTCTCGGTAAAACCTATTTTCTCGACTTGTGCGAGCTCCATTACTGTCGTCTTCTCCGACTGATGAGCATCCAAGGATACTTCTTCTCTCTCTCTCTCTCAAACATAGTAAAACCCTCTTTTACTCTCACACAAAGAGGGAAATTTCATTTGTAGGATTTTTATCGGATCGGATATTATCGGATATCTGATATATATTCAAGTTCGGATTCAAATGTTTGGTAGTGCTATCCGATCGGATTCGAATTCGGATATCATTCTTTTTTTTCGGATTCGAATTCGGATATAGCAATATCCGATCGGATACCTATCCGTTGACAGCCCTAAGTGTAATGGTGGTGGTGGTGGTAGGGAAGAATTGAGGATGGAAAATATGGGTGGATTTCATTTTCCCACCCATATGGGTGGGAAAGTGAAATCCATGATTTAGTGGACTTTTTGAATGGGGTGGAAAGTGAATTTCCATTTCCATGTGCAATCAAACACTCGAAAAATGCCATTTTCCATGAAAATTGATTTTCCACCCTATTTTCCATGTGCCATCAAACATACCCATTTGTGAATAAGACCATCAAAGAACTCAACAATAGGCATCAAAATTAACAAACACTTATATGAACTTAAAATAGTGATTTTCCATTAATAAGGAGAAACATCTAATCATATACAAGACGGAGACTAAGTCTATTTAATTGTAAATCCTTTGTTTTGTTTTTTTTTTTTTTTGGTTTTTTGTTTTTGTTTCAATTTAAAAGTGCATTCTAGCTTTCTAAATCAAGATATCTCTATGCAAATAGTTTGTTTGAGAGTGTAGTCCAAGGAAATGCACAAAATAATTAAAATTGCATTCTACATAAAATAAAATAAAATAAATAAATAAATGAGAAGGTATTAGAAAGCATCCACCACCAATACCATCAATTGGTCCCACATCAAGTTGTTGATGTCTTTCATCGAAACTAACAAATCATGGCTGATGGATGGAGAGATGTACTATGTGCACCCACCAGGGGTGTGGTGAGATGGTAAGATTCTAGCAAGACTTGTCCTAATCATGTGTTCGAACCTCCAAAGTCTCCTGACTTAGGCAGTGTTTGTTTGTGCTATTTTTTAGTGTTTATTGTTGAAAAAAAATTAAAGTAAGCACTTTTTGTCAAAATAGCACGTTTGTTTACTCTATATTTTCAACGCTTATTTATGAAAATAAGTGAAAAAAATTAAGCACTATTTTGATGCTGAAAAAAAGTGCTGAAGCAGTAAGCACTTTGCTTTTTTCGACACGGATAAGTATGCTCTTCGTTTTTTTGAACTTGGACAAGTATGCCCTTATGCTTAAAGGGATATTACCTCTTATATCCCATGGATAAGTATATAAGCACCCCACAAATTAATAAACCCACACCATGGCTAAATTATTTTGTTTTATATGGGTTAAAAGTTTTGGAATGAGTTGATTTTTGGTGAGGATGATCTCCTCATTAATATATAAGCACGCCACAAATTAATAAACCCACACCATGGCTATGGCTAAATTATTTTGTCTTATATGGGTTAAAAGTTTTGGAATAAGTTGATTTTTGATGTGGATGATCTTTACAATGAGGAGATAATCCTTACCAAAAATCAATACATCCTGAAACTTCTAACCCTATCAAAACAAGTTCAAGAATCGTAAATCGTCCCTTTTTTTTTTTATGAAAATTATTTTTGACGAGTTAGAAGTTTCAAAATGGGCTGATTTTTTGTGAGGGTGATCTCTAGACTATATAGACCATCCTCATTAAAATTTTGCTCATTCCAAAACCTTTAACCCATATAAAACAAAAATTTTTTTTGCTATGGTGCCCTTATTAATTCATAAGGTACTTTTATAATTACACATCCTTCAGTTCCATCGAAAATTATTCATCCAAAATTAAGTTATTTTAATGTTGATTTCAAATTTTGGTGACTTGTATAATATTATTATTTTTAATTTGAAATTTGTGGGCTTTTATAAATAGAAATTATTATTTATAAATTGAAGATTTTAGTATTATTTATTATTTAAAACTGAATTGTATTTTAATTTTATAAAAAATAATATATTTTATTGTGTTTGATAAGAAATAGGCATTTGAAACATACAAACAATGTATAATATGATTGTAAGGGTAACAAAGACAATTTACCAGCTTCAGCAATGTGTAACAAATATGATTCAGCATCTAAACAAACAACTTTTTCAGCACTTAAATTCAGCGCTTATAAATTTCAGCGCTTAATGCTATTCAGCACTTATTTTTTTCAGTTTAACAAACAGCACCTTACCTGGCAATAGGGCTGTGTGGGTCGGATCAATGCCAAGTGGACTAGTCTGTCGGATAAGGTCCAATGGTCTATGGACTGGGTACAAGCCCAGATATGGTATCAAGGCCTGCTATCTAATGGGAATACCACTGTATTAAAAAATAAAAACAAAAGATGTAATATGCCATGTAATGGATCCAGTGAGGTGGATATCCATCCAAGTTATCGTGCTTTCCTTTTGAGAGAGTCCCAGCTGGAGTCTTTCCATGCCTAGATGGTAGCCCCAATTTCACCATTTTCTTCATGGTTCCAATGACATTTTGGTTCGATTCTGGTTCTAATTTATTGAACATGACCTATGTTGGTTCAGATCCAATTTGGCCTCAAACTGAATCAAAGTGCACCCCTACTTGTTATGGCTTCACTAGTGTTACTAAAGTAATGCTCCGGATCTAGCTCCAAGTAATCATAACTTAATCACTTTAGAATTAATATTTAATGTGTTTTCACAATTGAAACTTGCATAGCGAAAAATAAAATAAAAAAATTGAAAATTCAATTTTGAGGTTTTCGATATATGGAGTTATTTATCCATTGTGTTTTCATGCGAAATGTCATATATTTTTCCAATATTGTTTCTTGAAGTACTATCAAACGAGAGAGAAAACGATTTATAAAATAGTCGTAAGACTAATGTTAAGTTGTAGAAAAACAAAATAGAGTCGTGCAGGAGTAACATTGAAATTAACATCGTTTCAGACTTTGGTGGGCACAGAACCATAGATGCTTCTCACTCGTATCTATGGTTCTGTAGACACATCTGTGTTAGCAATGCTGAAACGATGTCAATTTCAATGCTACTTCAGTATTTTCCAATAAAATATAATCGATTTAAATGATTCTAATATACAGACAAAAACCAATAACAACATCAATGAAAAAAAAAATGGCACTTCAGCACAAGTTGAAGGCTCTAACCACTAAAAAAAATCTGTGGGACTCAAAAAGCTTAGCATACGTCTAGACTCAATGAAAGTGGGGTATTAGAGTGCTCCCCACCTGTTTCTCAAGATGTACATAAGAGGAAATAGGTAAAGAAAAAGGAGGAATTTAGGGAGAATTCAATGGTGTCAACACATCTTCAGTCACCTATACTTTGAAAGTCCAAGGTCCCCTCAAAATACAAATTTGAACTTTAACAATATCTTCCTTCTATTGGATGTTATGGTGAAAAAGGATTCTTCTCTTTGTTTACTCACCCATTAAAGATACTCCCATACAAATCAGTGTTGTGGATAGATCTCAAGAAAAATCTTGATGGGACTTTTTTGATAAGTAATTTTGTATTTCACTTGAATTTAAATATAAATAGAGAAAATTCTTAATGAAAGGAAGGAGGATGTAATGGACTTATGGAGGCCCATTAATTGGCCAAACCTACTCAAAGTCATAATCTGTAGAAGCCATTCATTAATACATAAATCATATATAGTGGGGTCAGGATCCCTTTACTCCTAAGAATGACTCATGGAAAAAACACATGATCCCAATCCTGTTCATGCAAAATCCAATGATTTATCATTGGGATAAGTATCTTTGAGATTTGTGCTATCAAGATACTCATAAGTCTCAACCATTGGATTTTTTGTTTAAAGGGTTGTGATCATGTGTTTTTTTCACGAGTCATTCTTAGGAGTCAACAGATCCCAATTAAATATGGTGAGACTGCAACAATGGTTTACTTGGAGGAGAAGGTTTTTGGTTTCACCTAGGCCCCCCAATTCAATCGGCAAGGAAACTACACTTCATGGAGAAATGAGCTCCTTAGTTATAGGAAATTCTCTTTTTATGGGTTGTTCTTTATTTGGATAGGATTTATTTTTGAGTCGTGATAATATGACTCATCAGGTGGCATACTCCAGTGACTCCATGATGTGACAAGTTCGGGTACCATAGATATGAATGCCTCAGGATACACAATTTTACTTTTCCATAAAAAAGTGTATCCCGAGGGAGCCATGTATCCTGAGGTGTACAGATCTACGATTCCCGAACTTGTCCACATCATGGAGTCGTTTGATTATGCCACTTGGTGAGTCATATTATCAGAACTCTTTATTTTTAGTGAGAAATACCAAGAGGGCACAATAAATTTGAAAAAATTACCAAAATGGCATACTATTTACTTTAATTCCAAAAAGGTGAATTATCATTTCGAAATTTTTTTTTACCAAAATGGTAAATTTTTTAAATGAATAGTAAATCTTTTTTCATATTCTATAAAATACTAAATACTTCCATGTTTTAGTTTCAATAAAACAATTAAAAACAATTCTATTTTAAAAACAATGAGATTTTCCCCTAATTTAACAAAAATATTTGAATTCTCAGAACGGTAAATTACCGAAATGAATAGTGTCCTATTTTCGTAAGTCACCCCCTTATTTTTATCTTTCGCAATTGTCAAGTTAAGTTACAAGCCCATATTTAGAAGATTCTTATATGAGTTTTTATTCTTTTTCATGAGGGCAAACCTTAGGTGTCAATGAGCTCTGCATAAAATATTTATTAATAGGTAGGGTTCACTAATTTCAGAGTAGTTAGAGAAGGAGGGCTATTGAATAGAGTCGTGATGGGATGACATTAGATTTACTGCGGTTTTTACATTTCTAATGTGGAGGTGCGCACATAATCGCAGATGCTGTTTCCTCACGATACGAGTAGACACATCTATGATTATGTGTGCACCTCCATGTCTGAAATGTAAAAATCTCAGTAAATCCAATCACTCCAGCATTAGTATATTGAATATTTACAATCTTTGTTTTTCTTTTTTGTTTTCACCAATGAGTTGGTTACTATAGGAACTACGTTTAGCATGAAGCGAATCCACTTGAGCCTGAATATCAAATTAACAAAATTGAAAACATGAAATGATCCTTAATCATTGAAGATTGTTCATTCTTTTCCATTTTAATCTTTTTGTTGCTTAGAGAAAAAGAAATGAAAAAACACTCAATAAAAGATATATTAGGCAAGAAAGAATAGATTACTAAAAATTTACAAGATACAAAGGAGCATACCCTCTGAATTACCGCTTTGGAAATCGTAAGTTTAGCAACTCTATTAGATCTACAATGAATGATCTTTTAATCTAAAAAAGGATCTAAAGTCCTTATTTTTTTTGAATATTTCATTGATTATGATGCTAGAGCACCTGCGCATTAGTTACACTATCCTTACATATGACCAATCTCATAGGAAAGTGATTCCTTTTTCAAAGCTTTTCAAACCCAACTCTCCACCTTCCACGGGTTATCAGCTCTTTTGGGCACTTTACATGTAAGCATCGAATCCATCTCTATCACAATGGGAGGGAAAAACATCGAAGTCTAATGACCCCATAAAAAGCTCGAAATCTAATTCATTATTAATTGGTCTATTGTCCTAATCTTGAAGGTATATAGGGGCCAATAAGTTGAAATTATTTTGGAGATACTTGCTTCTCCCTTGGGAAATATTTTTTTTTAGCTTTATTCAAAATAACAGGGTCTCTTTATGAACGGGAGGAATATATACGGCAACATCCATATTGCCCATGAGGCTATAGAAGATTAAAACAAGAATGTGAGGAGGAAATCTAGCTATGAAGATCGACATATCTAATGGTTATAACAAGCTTCAGTGTAGTTTTCTTTATTTACTTACTTGGAAATTGGGTTTCGATGAGGAGTTCATGAAAGTCATCAATGGTTGCTTATCTACATCCCAGTTCTCGGTAATGATCAATGGCACGATACTTGGGATATATTTATTTGTTCTAAAGGTCTTCAGCAGGGTAACCCACTTTTCCTATGGTTTATTCAATATGGAAGAAGAGGTTCTAAGATGGGGATTGAATATATTGGTTCAGATTATCACTACGCGAAAAAACCCAAATTCAATGGCCTAGCCCGTCAAATATGACCGAAGAAAATTTACTTGTTCAATTTTTATTAAATGGCTAGAAACTGTCGAATTATAAACTACAAAATTGATGGTCTACGACGTTTTACACTCTACACGTGTACAAGGCAGTACTCCAAGTTTACACATACAAATGAACTTGTACTGTGAATTGTACTCTCAAGGACACACAAAAAAATCTCTTGAAAACAGAATGACACTATGCAAGTAATAACTCAAAAATTGAACGAGGAAAGAATGAGAATATATAGAAATAGAAGTACCTCTCTAGATCGTCACCAAAACTATTCACAAGTGAATTTGGGTTATTACTATTTGAACAGACACACTTGTCTGTAGAGCTTGGGTTGTGACTGTTTGAACAGACACACATGTCAGTTGAGACACTATTTGTGTTTCTTAGAATAGTCACGAGTTGACTCTACTTGAGTCTCTTATAAGAGTCACAAGTTGTAACTCATTAAGTTCTACTCGGTCCAACAAAATTTAGCAAAAATGGGCCTTTCATGCGCACCCACATGAGGTTTAAATTCGAAGATTTGTACCCCCACCCCCACCCCCTGCTTGGGCATTGCATGACACACATGTACTAAGGTTTTTCGAACCAATGGGTCCAAATCCTTTTTAGAACCCATGAGCCCCCACGTGCGTATGGACTTGATCCATATCTTTTTCACACTTACTACACTATGTGAGAGCTTCTATATAAGAGTTACACTATTTAATTATTTCTATTCGATGTGAAACTAAAATTTTACACCACAACTTTGAAAAACAAACTACTTAACTTTTACTTTTTTATTTTAACTTTAACTTTTACTTTTATTTTTGCCTTTTCTTTTGCTTTTACTTTTTTTCCACTTCCATTTAAATATTAGGATAAATTCCACATTAATCCAACAATCTCCTATATGAATGAAAAAAGTTGAAACTAGATAAGGAATATGATAAAACATTCTAAAAATCATAGAGAATACAATAGAAAAGGTACTGCATCAGGAGAAGTAGTTTGTGACTTTGAACTTTTCTTAGTGAGAGTATCGAATTTAATTGACTAAGTAGTGAACATAAGTTTTGAACTATGTAGTCTTTCGTGTAAATCAAGACAATAGACTTCACACATTTCCTTTCCAATCACAATAAGTTCTTACGCTTGTTTTCATTTTGGTCATGAACAATCCCAGATTCATGAGTGCTCTAGAGAATCCAACTTTTTAAGATTCTTATAAAACCAAACCCAGTTCTATACTCATATAAGTGATATCATATTAAGAGTATCCTATTATACCCTACTTGTAAATACAAGATATATACATATTAAAAGCTTAACTTATCCTAAACATTCGTTGCAAGCAACACTTAATGCATCATAAAAATGGGTAGAAGAAAAATTTTCTAAGTGCTATCAGTTGAGTCACTCATTGCCAGTTTTCCTATTGAATAGAGTCCATGGGATTTTCAATTTCTAGGTTAGATTTCCATTGAGGTGACTCATAGATATAAGCTTTAATCCCATTTCCTTTGATGTATGATATATCTACATTTTAGACAAACCTTTAATAAGTGGATCCGCAAAGTTTTCTTTAGATTTTATAAAGTCAATAGAAATAACTCCATTTGAGAGCAATTGTCTAACGGTGTTGTGTCTATGATGTATATGTCATGACTTCTCGTTATAAACAAACTTCTTTGCCCGGGCGATAACTGCTTAGTTATCATAATGTATACAAATTGCAGGCATAGGTTTTTCTCATAATGGAATATCTTCTAAGAAATGACGAAGCCATTATACCTTTTTGATTGCTATATCAAAACTAATAAATTCAGATTCCATTGTGGAACGTGCTATACATATTTCTTTTGAGGATTCCATGAAACGGCTGCACCACCAAATATAAATACATAACCACTGGTGGAGTTTGACTCTTCAGAGTTTGATATTCAATTGGGGTCACTGTGTCTCTTAAGTACAACTGGATATCTAGTATAATGCAATCCATAGTCCAGAGTGTACTTCAAGAATTTTAATATCCTGACTAATGCTTCCCAATGAGTAACTCTAGAGTTACTTGTATATCTACTCAGTTTTTCAATCGAGTAAGTAATATCCGATCTTATGCAGTTCATGATATACATTAGACTGCCTATTATTTCTAGAATATTCTAGTTGAAAATTGTTAAGACCAGTATTTTCTTTAAGTTATTACTAGGATCAAAATGTGTTTTAGCAGGACTAATGTCAAATTTATTAAATTTCTTCAACATAGTCTCAATAAAGTGTGATTGAGACAAAACTACTCCATCTAAAGTTCTTGTACTTTTAATTCTAAGAATAACATCAACAACACCCAAATCCTTCATATCAAAGTTACTGGTCAACATTCTTTTAGTGGATCTAATGATATCCTTATTAGTCCCCATTATAAGTATTTCATCTACATGAAGACAAATAATTATACATGCATTATTAATGATTTTAAAATAAATACACTTATCACACTCATTGATTTTGAACCCATTCTTTATTATTTCATTGTCAAATTTTTTGTGTCATTATTTTAGAACTTGTTTTAGTCCATAAAACGATTTTACAAGCCAGCACACTTTCTTTTCTTGTCCTTTACAATAAACTATTTTGTTATTCTTGTAACACGTGAATATGTATCAAAATAATCTAAATCTTTTTTTGTTTGAATCCTTTGACACCAAGTTTTGTCTTATATTTATTTACGGAACCATTGGATTTCATTTTTCTCTTGAAAATCCATTTGCAACTTATTGGTTTACTTCCTGGTGGAAGATTTATCAATTCCCATATATGATTTTGCATAATGGATTCAATTTCACTATTCGTGGTCTCTTTCCAATATGGTGCTTCAGGTGTGGATATGTCTCCTTAAAGCTTTCGAATTCATTTTCTAACAAATAAGTAAGAAAATCTAGACCAAATGATGTAGAGATCCTTTCTCTTTAACTATGTCTTGATTCATTATCATGATATACATTATTCTCATGATCATTATTTGATGTAGTATCATGTATTTTTTTATTAGAATGTACATCATCTATAAGTTTGTATAAAAACTTATTTTCAAAAGATATTGTATCTCGTGATTCAATGATTATATTTTGATGCACATCAGTTATGTTTGATTTATGCACAAGAAAATGATATGCACAACTTTTATTGGCATAACCAATAGATACGCAGTCAATAGTTTTAGGTTATAACTTGACTTTTTAAGGAATTTAGATTGCTACTTTAGCTAGGCACCCTCACACTTTCAAGAATTATATGAAGGCATTTTGCCCTTCCATAATTCATAAGGCGTCTTATTAGTTTTCTTGTGGAGTATCTTGTTAAGAATGTAATTTGCAAAAAACAAAGCTTTCCCCCACAAGTTTTGTGGTAAATCAAAACTAATTAACGTCACATTCAATATTTCTTTTCATGTTCAATTTTTTCCTTTCAACAACTCCATTTTGCTGAGGCATGTATATTGCTGTTGTTTGATGAATAATTCCATGTTGGGCATATAACTCATCAAAAAGTAATGAATCATATTCCCCACCTCGACCTATTCTTAGGACTTTAATCTTTTTGTTGAGTTGATTCTTAACCTCATTTTTATAAATAATGAAAATGACTAAAGCTTCACCCGTACTTCTAAGTAAGTATACATAACTGTATTTTGTGTAGTCATCAATAAAGTAATGAAATACTTTTTACCTCCTCTAGTTTGAACATATTTCAGATCACAAAGATCATTGTGTATTAAATTTAAAGCTTCAAAATTTCTTTCAATAGATTTGAAAGATTATTCTGAAAATTTAGATTCTACACAAATTTCACATTTATGATTAGTATCAAGAATAAATTTAAGTAATAATTCTAAATTAGTCATTCTTCTTAAAGAATCATAATTAACAAGTCCTAATCTACCGTGCTAGATATTAGGTAACTCAAGCATGTAAGTAGAAGAATTAATTTTATTCATATTGAAATCGTTGGGTACAATAGTTATTACATTTATTTTAAATAGAATATTGGTCAAATACCCTTTCCTCACATACATCCCATTCTTAGTAAGCACAAATTTGTCAGACTCAAAAACTAACTTGAAATCCTTCTTACTAAGTACAAATCCGGATACAAGATTTTTTCGGATGTTGGGTATATGCAATACATCATTTAAGTCAAATTTTCCCATGAAGTAAATTTCAGCACAACCTTTCCTTGACCTTCGACTGTTGAAGTCAAAGAATTGCCTATAAACAATTTTTCTCCATTTTTCACTTTCTTATATTCTGAAAAAAAATTCTTGTCAGAACATATATATCGAGTGACCCCTGTGTCTATCTACCATTTCATAGTATTTTCAATTAAGTTGATTTCAGAGATAACAATAGAAAGATTGATGTTGAAAATAATTGCCACATGATTTTCTACTTCAGTTAATTAGGTTTGAACAAGTTTATTCTTCGATGAATCTTGTTTCTTGCATTTGCGACAATCCTTTGCTTGATGTTCAGGTTTGTTGCACACATAAAAAATTCTCTTGAATCTTTTAAAATCCCTGCCTTTAGGACTCAGACAACCTTGGTTGGAGAATTTCTTCTTTTTGTTGTGAGAGTTCGACTTAGGCTCTTTATCTTCTACCACATTGACTTTAGATTCAAAAGATTTGTGCTTAGCCTTTTTTTCATTTATTATATTATCTTTCTTTATCTTCAATCTTACAATTAAGTCCTCCAACTTCATCTCTTTACGTTTGTGTTTTAAATAATTATTAAAATCTTTCCATGATGACAGTAATTTTTCAATTACTGATGCCATTTGAAAAGATTCAACATTTTAAAGTCTAAGAATCTACCAACAACAAATTTTTTAAGTGCGGCATCTTCTATTTTATATTTTTTGTTTAAGGATTTTCATAGTTCTTTTGCAGTAATAATTGAATTGCACACATTATATAATGTGTTATTCAGTTCATTGAGGATATAATTCATGCATATAAATTCTGCATGTTTTCACGAGTAACAGCAACAATGGTTGTGTCAAATTCGTTCTCTTTGATAATAAAAAGATCTTTTTGGAGGAATTTTTCCAAATTCGATGTTGTTAAATAAAATAACAACCAAGTTCGATTAAAAAATTAGTTGTCTCCATGTTAGATCCGCCTCGATTTTCACATTAATCACCTCAATTTTCGTGCATGTTCTTCAATTCTAACACCCAAAGATTGGTAGGGGCTTATGATTCTTATTAGTAACCGTATATTGTGAAAATTGTATTTAGGATTTTTAATAAAAATTTATGATGTGTTTAAAAATATATAATTTATTATTATTATTTTAGATTCGTACCAAGACCTTTATATTTGATGTGTTTAATTATGTTTTATAACAAATTATACGTGGGTAAGACATTTCAACAGATTATTTTCGTCAGTTTGGTCTTGTACACTGTTTAAGTTCCATTTTGAATTTCAAAGTTTGAAAAATGATTTAATATTTAATAAACTCATATTGAGCGGATGAATATCAAAAAATAAATATTGTGCTCGAAAAAATTGAAAAGTGCAAAAATTGGAAAAAGGGGACAAGGGGATGGAACGGTAAATGTCGAATCACACTCGAGGGGTGATGTCTACATTTTACATGGTGATACTATGTGTGAGTTGATGAACGGATATCCATGATTAATTTACTTTATATTGTCATGAGGTGACTTATATATTTATTTACGATTATGCATTGTGTACTGTTATTTATTTTAGGCCGTTGGACAAAAATTGCCTAGTAAGAAACTGGATATTCATTCTCAATTCTGTAATATTAATTTCTTATTTTTTAAAAAGAAAATGATATATATATATATAGTTATTTTGTGAATTGTTAAACAACTTGTAAATGCGTGAATGAATAGTCTGTCATATCATGTAGAGTGATATACTATCTTGGGATGTACGGTAGGGACAACCAAACTCATACTTGGTATGGGACGTGTATAAGAATGGAGTCACAATTAGAATCTAGGTTTAATCCTTTCTATCTTTACTAGTGAACTTGTAATGTAAAGGTGGTTATACACGAATGGGGTTGTATATTGAGAATCACATGCACACTTGATAAACATAGACGAAAATGATTATTTAGTGTTTACTAGCAATCTAGAGTAGTCGAATGTTCTAACACATTGAAAAGAGACCCATTGTTTATAGTTACGTTAAACTATCAGCCTGAACCGGATAAATGGTCAACTAAGTGTGGTAAGTGTAGTGACCAACTACAAAATCAAGAACTTAAAGCTAGTAAAATATTATAACATCATGTCCCGACTAGAGTGATTTAGTCGTGAATTCCAACTCACTAATTCCATTATTCCACCATTGTGTATTATGTATCTGTTGTCTTATTTTGATATATAAAATGAAATGCATGTTTAATATTTTCAATTAATCAATTAGATTTGTATAAAAAGAAAATGTTATAGTGAGTATTGCTAATGAGTTTTAAAATGTTTAGTTGCTCATCCTTGGCTATATGTACCAGTTAATTGTAATTTATTCTGTAAAATTTTGCAAGCATTGAAATGATTCAGAATGCTTACTCGTTCATGTTAGAGAGATTATTGGTAGGACTTATTTATTTACCTACTGGGTAAACATTGTTAAGTACCCTTTTCTTTTCATTTTTTTAGTTTCAGAGCCTGTAGTTGGCTAGGCGGCATAGAACTGACTAGTGAGGATCACCTGGTTAGTCAAATAGATGATTAGAGATCGTTACCTGGTGAGTACTAGGGCTATACCCCATAGTGGCATCAATTAGTTTAACATGTATTATAGATTTTGGTGGAGTGCTAGGACTTTTGTTAGAGTGAGGAGTTTCTATATAGTTATGTATATTAATTTTTTTTTTCACACTCTAATCTATCGTACGTTATTAAATGTATATAGTCTTCCGTTATTATTGTATTTTATATATATACAGGATATTGTGTATATTGTTTATTAGGTGAAACATGTATTTAAGTGCTTTGGAATGCTAACATAAACAGAGGAAATCATGTCAAAATTTCGAGGCACCACCTAGTATCTTGAGATTTGATAAAGGACTTTGTGTTAGTGTTTCGAGGGTATCACAAGTAGTTTTGGGCGTGTAAGCTTATGAAAGAAAAAGATTTAGGATGCTCCAATCGAAATCCACTACGTCACATTGGTTCTTGATTGCGCCACATTGATGCTGGGACTTCTGGATCTCCAATTTTGCATGGTTGCTTGATTGGTCCTCTAGATTGTAATGCACATTTGATTGATTAGGTGGTCCATCTTTATAATTTGATATTTGTCCTATACAATGAACATAGCAATCAGTCTTTTGATAAATGCATTAATTTTATGCAATTAGACCTATTTAACATGGTAGGAAATGTAATGAGATAATTTAAAGTTTACCATGATTATTTACCTAATTTAATAAAATATGATGGAAATTGAGATAAATGCCTAGGAAAAGTGTGGATAAATTAGTGTTTTGAGACACCGATCAACATCCAAATTAGAGTAACTCCAATGTAGTAAACCTCCTATTGCTAGATTTTGGATTTTCGTAGAAAAAATTCACGGTCCAAGCAAGTCCAATGGTTCATATTAGGTATTGGGCTTACACACCCAATAAAATGACTTAGCCTTTCAATGGACTAATCAACCCACCTAAATGGGTTTGTTCAATAATCCAATAGCCTAAAAAATGGGCCTTATACCAAAATAGATAGGTGAAGTCCATAACAAGTTTATAAAACCATGAAAAATTTGAGTTGAATAAAGTGACCTTTAGACTAATTAGGTAAAATCCATTAAGTTAAGGGTATATAGTCAAAAGAGCAATCCACCCTAGGTCTATAAATAACAAAGCTTAGGCCATTTGGGGGGATACCTAGATCATTTCTCTCAAGAAGTACTCGGACTCAAGCCTCTAAACAAGATCAACCTTACAAACTCTCTCTAGAAAAAAAAAAAATTTAAAGAGGAACAAGGTCAAAAACCCTTTTTCTAATGTTAAAGCTTCATTTAAAAGATATCAAGCTTCCAAATCCATCTCTAAAATAAAAGTTTCCTTCTCAACTAATCAAGTACAAAGTCTACAGGAAAAAAAATATACACAAAACCTTCAGAAAAGATTTAGCCTAAAAGCTCTTCATTAGAATCGAAGTACCCTTCTCAATCAATCAAGAGCAAAGCCCATAAAGAAAATTTATCCATGTGGGCTCCTAAAAGCATGTAAATGGGCCAATGTTGTTTGCTCTATTACAACCAAAACTCAACTCCTAATGATTTTATATTGCCATCAACAAGAACAACTATCTCAGGATGTTGAATAATCATAAAAAAAAGGTTAAAGGAAAATGTTGATGTTTGAAATTTTGTAATATTTATCTTTCTCTAAGAACCATGACGCACTACCATCACTACTGATCATCATTATTATTTATGTGTTGTCATGGAAGTCTTGAGCTACCTACTTCTTGATGACATAAACACCATGAACCATATCGGAAGTTTTAATTCTATAACCATCATCCCTTGTTGTTTCACTTCATCTTTATTAACCACCAACACGATTGATGAGAGAACTTTTGTAAATTTAGCATGAAATTTATCATATGAGGAAATTTGATAGTTAAATTGTATAGATTTTCCTAAAACATTACTTCCATGTCTAGCTAGTTTCTACCCCTTCACTTGTCAAGTGTATGCTCTATGACAATGTCCCCTCATCCTATGTAAACATAACAGGATTCAATCAAAGCATTTCTTTAGTTGTTTTGGCCGCATGGGTAATGGAAAATTATCAAAATTACTAAGAAAATAACCATGATATTCCATTTCTTCCTAAATACTAACATAGGGTAACTTCAAATCCCATGAGGGCTTTATAGATTGCGTTTCTCTGACAAAGCATTAAGGCTTTTGGGAAACATCAAACAACTCCATAATAGTCATCAAATTAACAAACACTTAATATGAAATTCAAATAATTTTCAAATAAGGAGAAACATCTAATTATACAAGTCAGAGACTAAGTCAATTTAATTGTAAAATCCTTAATTTTTTCATTTCAATTCAACGGTGTGTAGACACCGTAATTTGTCCCTTCAAAGCCCAAAAGTTCTTGAAGTCTATTGAAAGGAAGCGTAATTTAAATCTTAAAATTGGATTGAGCAGAGCCCAACTCTCCAAAGTAATTTTAAAACTTAATTTAAGAGAGGCCATTGCGTACTCATGGCCTAGAGGATTTTTCCTCATGACCGTGAGTCATCCATGATCCTAGCCATTTTTCACCTTGACCTTTGGTAGGTCATCATAAGAGAAAAATTTTCACTCTAAAATCCCCATCGAAGGCCCTTTTGATTGAGCTTGTTAGAATCCATGTACTTACAAGATTTACTTAGGAAAAATGTCCTCTGAATCCCCCTCTTAATAGTTTATTGTTCAAGAAAATCCCTCTTCTTCCATTCCCTACCCCTTGCATTAAACCCCACCATTCGCCGTAGCATAGACTTTTTAGTCTTTCGCTTCTTTTTCTTATCTTGATTCCAAGTCAATTGTTGATCCCCACATTAGCTGAATTACAACCTTAATCCCATCTTATTAATAGCCAATTAAGGTGATTTACTTTAGTGCCCCTAACTTTTCTCACCATTCAAGAAGGTTTTCATACCATTATTTGTAAATTGATCATATTAAGAGATTATAACCATTTTGTCCACCCAAGAGAATGCTCTAAAATTTGTGTGCAAAGACTCCTCTATCCTTAGGTTTTTAGAAGACTAACTAGATAGAATGTCTTAAAATTTAAAAAAACAATCCCCAAATTACATGAAATTTGACCTAGTTCTCTAGAGGTTGACCCAAAGTCAAGGGTCTAAGACAACTTTAGTCTTCCCATAAAATTATCTATTAACTTATAAGTTTTTACAATCCTATCCCTTGATCATCATGATTGCTAAGACTCATACGTGTAAAAGACCATTAAGGTTAAGACGATGGAGGGCAATTGAAGTCATTCTTTGAGACTTTTTTAGGAATATTGGGAATTTTAGGAATTTAGACAAATTTATCCTCAAAAGACTCCAAAGATCCTATAAATTGGACTTTTATCCATGAGAAGAAATTTTGAGATCCTAACACATTGAAATTTTGGCCAAGTTATCTCTCACCCTTCATAAAAGCCAAGAAGAAGAAAAAAGAAGGAAGGTGATTCAGGAGGATTTACAGAGATAGTGTATAGTAAATTGGGCATAATTTTATCATAGGGACTCAAAACTCGACAATTCCAAAGGCATTTGAAAGAGGAATGAGCATTACCTACTAAAGTGTTTCGACATTGTTTAATGCTCCAAAATCATAGTCAAAGTTGAACTTTCTATTTATAGAATCTTTGACTGTGAATAACTCTAATTCGATCGTGATCCTAAACTTGTGGTAGAAGAGAGTTTTTACGTACTTAGGATTCTTTATTCAATCAGAAAGTAATTTGAACTTTACTATTTTTAGACTTACTATAAATAGTATTACTATTTGTACTATCTATTTCAATTAGAATATAACTAGGTTTTTGTTCTTTTTTCTTTTATAAATACCAGTGTAACTCCGTTTGGAGGTAGAAAGAAAGGTAATAAAGCAATTTCATTTTCTTCAATTGTTGATTTTTGTTCTTCATATGATATTTGTTTGGATTAAAAAAGAGCACCAAAGTAAGGTGCAACATTTATATTTCTATTTCGTAGTTAATTTCCCCATAGTTATCCTCTTTTATCGTTTCATTTTCTTTATTTTATGCATATTTAGATTTCAAGCAATGTAGCCTTTATTTCTTTAGTTTAATAAGTTGGTTGGTAAAGAGTAAACCTTCTATGTGAGGTAATCTCCCCTATAAGTTCTTAATAAGTTCCTAGTAAGAATTTACATTCCAAGCACTAATTATTTTAGTTCCATTTACATTTCAAGTACTTTATGCTTCTTAGTTTAGTTTTCTTTTCTTTTCGTGGTTGAGGAGAAAGAAAGTAATTCATCAGCATTAGGTAATCTTCCCTCTAATGAACCATGTAATAAGTTCCTCTCAGAACACCCATGCATATTCTATTTGCACACACCACAATCTTTGCTTTCTAAAAAGGCTAAGACTCAAAGATGGGGATCTTCACAGATCTACACCTAACTCTCTAAGTCAACACAAATAGTCCTGAAGTAGAAAATATTTTCATGCATAAGGTTTAGCTCCACTAAAGTTATAATCAACTTATAAAAATTACCTATGCACTAAACCAACAAAAAAAAATACTCCCATACAGACACATAAGCATAAAATAATGCTTGAGAGATCACAAAAAGGAAATCTAAGTGGATTTCCACTCAAGTCCCAAGCTCACAAAAAAATTCAACGAGTACAAATTTTCAAATTTGACTTGCTCATTACCTTTATCTATTCATTTTTCAAAGGTAACTGTAGTCAAATTTTCTTTCAACTTATATCTCCTTTGACTTCAAAATTATAAAAAATATAGTTTTCTAATTTACTTTTGGCAATACCTTTGGTAACCATCACTAGATGAGTGAGACAAGGTGCCTAGCACCTTCTTGTCCTTCAACTTAACCTTTTTACCTAGTCTTTTGGTAGACCTCCCTCTTATCCATTGAATGTGAGTCACCAAAAGTCAGAAACGAATTTAAAAACTCATTTTATGGTATCCATTCACACCTAAACTCTTTGAATGGTGGTGACTACTAAATCTATTGTAGATGAGGCCAAAAAATTCTTTTGAACGTCATGTATCTACATAGCATATTCCAGCTTTTTAAATTGATTTGCGTAAATAATTTGTTTGAAAGTGTTGTTAAAAAAAAATACACTAAAGTAATTAAAATAGCATTCTACTTTACAAAAAGTAGAAAATAATAAAATCCTAGTTTATTTTTTTTTTTCAAAAATGAAATGGAAGAGGTAGGGGTGGGGGTAGGGGAAGAAATTATATAAAAGATGAAACAACCTTATAACTTTTTTGGGGTCCATTTCCTGGTTTGCTTTATCGTCCTACTTTCATTTTGTATCAATCTATGATCAACCAACTAATCCATTATCTAAGCCTTGAGTGTTATTTGTCAATGGAGATGAATTCTTTTTGGCCATATCATTTGAAGGTTTAAGAAAGCATCCATCACCACCAATACCATAAGTTGGATCCACATCAAGTTGTTATGTTGTTTATCAAAATTAACAAATCATGGCCTAGGTGTACCAATTCTCTCAAGGTAATCCAAATTCATGAGCTTAGATGTGCAAACCTCAAGCATACCTAAAAGTAGTCCTCCGAGGGTATTCCAATCCCTAGACCCAGCTGCGATTTTCTAATGTTATCCAAACCATTAAGTCTAGATGCACCCCATACCTAAAAATTGCTAGATTTAAGTGTTGGTTTTCCAAGTACTTTCAAACCTCTAGGTCTAAGAGGGGTCTTCAAAGCCATCCACAACACTTATGAGTGCATTCAAAGCCGAGTTCAAGTTTAGTTCTCCCAAGTGTGTTAAGATATTACAATCCAGGGAGGGCAAATAGTTTCTCGTATCCAACAATTCATACTTATCTCTAAGATGATCAATCAATCTTTCTTCTTAGAATCTCTAAGAAGCTCTAAAAGGAGCCTAGATCAACAAATCTGCATCAATTTTAGGATTGCTAGAACCTTTAAGGTTTGACCTAATTTCATGCGTAATGACTTGAAAATATTAATATGTATCTCGAGGAAAAAATTTAAGTTTTTATGTTGATTCAAAAGTATGAATTCTTAATTTTTAATATTTAAGGAAAATTAACTTCATTAATAGATTCAGAAGGGTCGAAAAACATACTTTAGCCTGTAAGCACAACTTAATCAAAAGTTGATCGAAAAAATTATAAATTCTCGAGTTTCGCATCAAGTATTTACTAAATTGGTAAACAACAATTTAAAGATATAATTTGAGGAATCCGACCATATCATTAGATTCGTGTCAAAAAATCATCCAAAATAGAGTATAAGAATGTCCAAATCGACATTCGGGAAAAATAATTCTTAAAATGACGCGTACGTCCCAACTTAAGTTATAAATATCAGTCCCTAATTAGAAAAATTTAATTTTCTTATTCTCCTCTAAAAAAATAACTAAACCCTTTTTCTCGAGATTTACAACTCAGATCTACGTTAAACGAGAATGATCTGAACTTTGTAGTAGGAAGGAAAGTTGTTCCTCTCGTCAAGGGTTACGCGTGGACGCTAGAAACGTCGATTTTTGTTTTGAGGAAAATCTTTAAGGTTGGTCGAAGGTGATCCTTAGACTCAGTTGAACCGTAGAGAATAACCCGAAGAAGGTTGCCTTCCCTTTTACCTTCTATTTATGTAATAATTTCATAGAAAATCTATGCGATCTTCGATAGATCAATTATTTTATTATATTTATACATATTTGAACGTATTGGATCATGTTTGCATGATTATTTTTTATTTATTTTTATTAATTTGATGTATTTTATGAGTAGTATAAGGTTTGGATTGATTTTGGTCAAGTTTTAATAAAAAATTAACAATTCGAAAAAAATATCCAAATGTTGAGTTTAGTTCTAATTTTTTTGTGTTACTTTCATATAGTATGTATACCCATTTCCTACCTTTATTTCATTAAAAATATTTAAGTAATTTCCAATTACTTTAAGTTTTTTAATGAAATTAAGGTTTTACCCCCATTTCGAAATGTTGAAAATGGTTTTAAGATCCAAATCTCATTGTATCAAAATGTGATTTTTTGGTTTCAAGAACAAAATGTAAAATTCGACTTTTCGTCCGATTTTCAAAATGCGATATCTTAAGCATTCCTTTGAATTAAGTAATAAAAATTATATGGTGTTTCTCATGTTATCGAAGGTTTTCATGTGTAAAAATCTATTTTCAATTTCAAAAACTTTGAAAAATCATTTTTTTCAACACTTAGCCAAATTTTCACAGATTTTTAGTTTTTACCTCTTACGATGTTACCGTGCTTTTTGAGTCTTTCGACTCAATCAAAGCCATCAAATGGAATTGATTGATGCCTTATGAGTTTCTAATTACTTTAAAGGTAAAATTACTTTGATAGATATGTAGAAAATTAGATTATAGATTGATCGATTTGATTGATGAATGAATAGAGAAAATGTATGTTCTCGATTGATTGATGGGACAATGCCTCCAGTTCTACGTAGTGGCCATGTTACGTAAAACATGATAGATAGATAGATATAGGGATAGGATGGTTAATGGATGGAAATGATAGATGATTGTCATTAGAGGGTACTACCAGACCTTATTTGTATTTTCGATTAACGGCCACATCATCTGTCACCTAGAGTTAGGTGTAAGCTCACCTCGGAGCTACCCGGGAGCACCCATGTAACATCATGTAAGGCTCGTTATGAAGTCATGTCAGCCCCCGTACCAGGGCATATCTGTTAGTTTAGGGTACGTGTCAGCCCCGTGCCAGGGCACACTTGTTAGCTTAGTGGCATTTTCGTAATAAGGGAGTATGACCGGCCTCTACTTTTGATGTTTCCTTCTGGAAACCTAGTAAAGACTTAGCATACACTTTGTAGGAAGGGTGTCAGTGCTATCCCAATCCCCGGCCTACATCCACGTTGTTGAAGCCTTGAAGCCCAGCTCCGTGGAAGTCCCGCGTGTCATAGGATCATCATTTGCTTGTAACGCATCTATTTACTTTTGTAACGCGTTGCACCGTGTAATCAATATTATATCAACAAAGTTGCCTCCGGGCTTTATCTCGTGTTGCCTCGTTTACTTGTTTGCTAGCTACGTGTGTGTGGTGTACGATCATTTTACAGGCTTGCAAGTGGATTTGACCCCCTTGCGCCGCACGACCCTGCTTCGAAAGAATAGGGCCGTGACATAAAAGAAATGATGTATTATATACAAAATAAACTATTTTGTTTACTAGAAAAGATTCGTAGAAAACCCATAAAGAGTAACGCATTGTTGTGTATCTGAAAATGGTGAGTCAACCTAGGATAACGCTAGATGTCATATGCTTTTCGATCATATGGGATACTTTAGAGCATATTATAGCTTATGAGATCTGAAAATTTTTCTTACTTATTTCTTGGGGAACGTTGTATGTAAAGACGATTTCTGTATAGTGTAGAGGTAGGCGGGATTCACATGTATTGCTTCTTAATAGACTTTGACGTAAGGGGTCTCCTGGGCTAATTAGTGATTATTATTAGTCTGTAGTCGTCAAACGGTCGACCTTATAGTTAGTTGAACTCAGTATTAGGTTCTTAATCAACGGCCAGTCTGAGCAAGATAAATAGTCATCCAACTGGGCTATGCTAAACCGATAACAAATTAGATTATAACCATGGGATTTCACATTGGATTGGAAGTCTAGAATAACGAATTGCCTTAGTCGAGGTGGTTATATTGGCGTGCTACTCTGCTATCTTATCGACTACACCGCCATGTTCTTATTATGTATGTTTTTCTTATTTTGTAATGTTTGATAGATATTATTATTTGAAAGATGCATAGGTTACTTTAAATGATAGATTGAAATTACTATAAGTGTTTAGTAAGTATATTTAGACATTTATCGTATGTTACATTACGAAAAACTTGCATTATTTAACTGTTCAGATGATTACTCGTGCATGTATGAGTTGCTGTTAGAATGACGTTCATCCTGCTAAGTAACATTCCCTTTTTACTCACCTTATCCTTCCCCTAACAGATTTTTCAACTTCTGAGGAACCGTTGTTTGAGGAGGTCTCTGAGGAGAATCAGGTTGATGTCTTGTCGCTGTTGTCTCTTTGAAGATTAGTAGAGGATCCTAGTGATTTTTGCTCATAGATAGTAAATATGTCAGTTTAAGAATTTTTGTAATATGATGTATTATGAGATTGAGGATTTAAACTTATATCAGTGTTTAGCGATTACTTTTACTTACTCTAGAATCTTATACAGATGTTAGTCAATTGTTGTTCCGCTACATGTATTTCATTTTCCATAAGCATTATTGCTTATGGTTATTCTATCAGGTTGTGTGTTTGTTTACCTCACACCTCGAGATTTTGACTGAGGAGTCCTCGGGATTCATGTTGGGATTTCGGGGCATGATACCATGGGTCAGTTCGATATTTCCATGCTAGCGCAAGTTGTGCATCTGTTTCCAAAATCAAGGCCTTTTCAAAGGTCGACAATCTTCGGTTCAATCTCCTACACTTGAGATACCCAAATTTCAACGGTTTAGGCTTAACACCCATACAAGGTACCTTTCTTTCATGTCAATGCCATTTCCAAGGCTCACAATCCCGGGTTCAATCTACTATACTCAAGATACCCACGTTCTAAGGTTCGGGCATTGCACCTATACAAGGGAACTTTTTTTCATGTTGACACCTTTTCTAAAATCGAAAATCCTGGGTTCAATCTCATAAACTTAAGATACCCAAATTTCAAAGGTTTGGGCTAAACACCCATGCAAGGGATGTCACGTCCCAAAATCCTAAAATGTATCCTATGATTAAGTGTTAGAATCTCGATGTGTGATTAATTATCGAATCACATGATAACATATAATAATAAAGCAATTTATATTGATCAGTTGAATTGCACCGAAATAATATCTAACATCAATAAATAAAAGTTTGCGGAAGTTAACAATCAATTCTTATAATAATCCATAATCCTTAATGTCGTAATAACATAAATTGATGACTCCAAATCTGACATATAAAAGTAGGTAACAATTAATACTGAAATAAAATGGCACATAGTTCCCTAATACAAGTTTCTCAAATTAAAACATAAAAAAGAAACAACTACTCAAACTGATGGAGGTAGTTGCTCATTTACATTCTCTACCTATGGTGCCTCCTTGTAAATCTCATCCTCAAAGACTAGTTCTTTTAAAGTCATCACCTTTTTTAGACAATTTTCAACAATCATATTCCCTAATAAAATAAAAATTGTAAAACAATCAAGGTTTTTACAATCCTTTAAAACTATTAGTTGGATGGGATACGAAGTTTGATCTGTCTTATTGAACTTCAAAGAGGTTTTACAATTGATAGTGATTAGATTTTTAGGAATTGGTGTGACTAACAAATCAAAGTTGTTCCTTAATTTATTTTGGACAACATTCTCATTTGATGGTGGAGCAATTTTCTTAGTCATAGATGCACAATTATCTTGTTTGTTGGAGTTTGAAACACAACATGGCTTTCGGGGGCTATCTCATTTGAAAATTGATCATTCTCTCTTTTTTCTAAGGGCAAGGTTAGTTGACTTAGTTGGACTTCCATCATTGTTATGGTTGCATCTGTAACCTCATTGATTTATGTTTGGGCTTCAATCGATAAAGTGTTATCAGTCATTGCTAAATAATCATCGAATTCTTTACTAGAGTGGTTTTGGTCACTAAGGGTATTTTACAAAGAGTCTAAACCCTACTATAGTACGTTACAAATCATGTCGCCATAAAGTTGCATGAATCTCGAGGCAATGTCTATCGACATCACTGCGTCGCCCAAGGGGTTCTCAGCACCGCGGTTAGTATGGGCCCAATAGGTCTAGATTTTGGTCCATAGAGTTGTCTTGGGTCCTGGAATGCAATGCACTTTCTCATTCGTCTTGGTTCATCCTTTTGAATCTCGTGACTTTGATTTATACAAATAAATAATCAAAATTAGGCCAAAAAATCATAATTTATTCAAAAACAATAATAAACATGGACTATCAATGAATTATGCATATTTAGGGGATTTAGTATATGATTAAACCTTAAAGTATATGTAATTAGGGCCCTAGAAACAACTTTCTAGGCCCTAATCAAACTGTTCGAGATGCATGATTGTACTTCCCTATAAAAAAATGTATATCGAGGGAACCATGTATCCTTAAGCGTATAGATCTACGGTTCCCGAACTTGTCCACGTCATGGAGTCATTTGAGTATGCCACTTGGCAAGTCATATTATTAGAACTCTTTATTTTTAAAGAGAATTATCAAGAGGGTGCGGTAAAATTTCCAAAATGGCATACTATTCACTTTAATTCCAATAAGGTCAATTATCATTTTGGAATTATTTTTTTTACCAAAATGGTAAATTGTTTAAATGAATATTAAAATAATTAAAAACAATTATATTTTATAAAATAATGAATTTTTCCCCTAATTTAACAAAAATATTTGAATTCTCAGAACAACAAATTACTAAAATGAATATTGTGTTGTTTTGGTAAATCACCCCCCTTATTTTTTTTCTTTCGCAATTGTGAAGTTATGTTAGAAGCCCATATTTAGAAGATTCTTACATGAGTTTTTATTCTTTCTCTTAAGGGTAAACCTTTGGTCTCAATGAGATCTGCATAAAATATTTATTAATAGGTAGGGTTTACTAATTTTAGAGTAGTTAGATAAGGAGGAGGGATATTGAATAGAGTCGTGCTCGCATGACATTGCATTTATTGTGGTTTTTACATTTCTGACGTGGAGGTTCGCATATAAGTGCAAATGTTATTTCCTCGTGATACAAGTAAACACTTCTACGGTTATGTGTGCACTTCCACGTCAGAAATGTAAAAGTCTCAGTAAATCCAATGTTACTCCAGCATTAGTGTATTGAATATTTACCATCTTTTTTTTTTCTTTTTTATTTTCACCCATGAGTTGGTTACTATAGGATCTAAGTTTAGCATGGAGCAAATCTACTTAACAAAATTAAAAACATCAAATGATACTGAATCATTGAAGATTGTTCATTATTTTCTAATTTAATCTCTTTGTTGCTTAGAGAAAAATCAATGAAAATACACTCAATAAAATTTACAAGACACAAAGGAGCAAACCCTCTGAATTACAGCTTTGGAAATCGTAAGTTCAGCAACTCTATTAGATCTACATTGAATGATCTTTTAATCTAAAAAGGATCTAAAGTCCTGACTCTTTGAATATTTCATTGCATATGATGCTAGAGCATTTGCACATTAGTTACACTCTCTTCACACATGAGCAACTTTACAGGAAAGTGATTCATTTTTCAAAGCTTTGCATACCCAACTCTCCACCTTCTATGGGTTATCAGCTCTTTTTGGCACCTTACATGTAAGCATCGAATCTATCCCTATCACAATGGTAGGGAAAAACATCAGAGTCTAATGATCCCATAAAAAACCCAAAATCTAATTCATTATTAATTAGTTGATTCTGTTGTCCTAAGCATGAAGGTATATACATGTACACTCTTCATTTTCTCACATTAGGCCAATAAGTTGAAATTATTTTGGAAATTCTTTCTTATCCATTGGGAAAGGTTTCTTGTAGCTTTATTCAAAACAACAAGGTCCCTTTATGAAAGGTAGGAATGTATACAGCAACATCCATATTGCCCATGAGGCTATAGAAGATTAAAACAAGATTGTGAGGGGGAAATCTAGCTATGAAGATCGACATATCTAATGGCTATAACAAGCTTCAGTGCAGTTTTCTTTATTCATTTATTTTGAAATTGGGTTTCACTGAGGAGTTCGTGAAAGTAATCAATGGTTGCTTCTCTACATCCTTGTTCTCGGTAATGATCAATGGCACAATAATTTTTTTTATTTGGGTAACCTACTTTTCGTATGCTTTATTCAATATTGAAGAAGAGGTTCTAAGTCGGCGGTTGAAGAGATTGGTGAAGATTATCACTACACGGAAAAAAACCCAAATTAAGTGGCCTAGCCCATCGAATATGCCCAACGAAAATTTACTTGTTGAATTTTTATTGGATGGCCCAATACTGCCGAATTATGAGCTACACAATACTACACAATTGATGGTCCACGACGCATCTTTCTTTCAAGTATGTGAGTCGATTATTCAACTAGTAAACATGAAACTCGCTAGCATTGAATTGCCACAATAGGGGATTCATGTTCCTGTGGCAGTTTTATGTTTCAATGCCGAACAATTTGGGTTTCCTATGGGAAAAAAAAGTTTGTTGTTTTTTATGTGAGGGCTATGCCTGTAAATTAGTAAAACCTGCAAATAATAATAATATAAACCAAGATGTCCTCTAATTGATTAAAGAGGGTCTTTTAATTGATCATTAAAGAGTAAACCCATAAATAGAATTCTATTTCTTAGCTATTCTTATTAGGATGAAATGTTGAAAACAATATTAGATTTGTATCTATAAGATGGGGATGTATTTGAATTTAAAAATGAAAATTTGACAATTTGGAAAAATCATATTCTATATGTATGTACATTGTATCCAAGTATAAATCATTAACTGTAATACAGAAACCGCTCCCCATTGTGACAATATTGAAGGTCAAATACTTACAAAATGCACAAGATGACTGTTCTAAAACTCACCTAGCATATGTCCATGTGCACACCAGACCACACATTGTCCACAAGGATGGCACTGTCCCAATTGATTCTCCACATGCGTATCTTCATCAGTACTTCCTTCAACAATAGAAATATTGATAGCTGAATCTTATGGGTACTCACTCCCCACAGCTAATATTGCATTGGCTGGCTTAATGTAACTATGTCATCCACTGTCTTTCTCAATGAGAGCCCTTGCCTACGATTTGAGAAGAAATAGATGTCTCCTTGTCTATGGGAAAACATCTTTAGTACTCCTAACAGTGCAATACTTAATTGTTCCACATGATGGTTTCTTGTGCCATTCCTACGTTATTCTTTGTGAATGTTAAGGTACTTTCAATAGTATACCATTCCTTGCCGGGCTGCCTCGTGAAAGTTTTTTACCACATCTATCTCCTTCTACATCAAGGAGATCAATTCTTCAATCTAGAAAGGCCAGTTAGACCATCTTTCATCTCAGTTAGGGTAAAAAAATCTGTTAGCATCATATAGCTTTCACAAACCCAATTAGTAAAAATAAATCCATACCCAACACTTGGATAGAAATATTATCAACATCTTACAATGCGGACTATAATGTTAGTTTGAAACTTAATAACCAATTAATCTCGATAAATGACGAATTGATGTTTGAAAGCACAAATGGAAAGATAAATGAAGAATAAACATTTTTATGGGAATGGTTTCCTTTCTTTTGTAAATTTGTTACAATATTGTGTCAATCTTTATAGTTAGTCAAAGTTAGAAGAGCTTATTTTTTTAGTCATTAAACCCATATATTGCAGTAATTAGTGTAGACATGAAATGTTCGCCATTAACCTCAATGCTACATTATTTGGAGTAGCCACCGTTCTTTTTTAGAAATGGGTGTGAATGGGCACCCGGATCGATTTTTTGAAAATCATTTTTTTATGGCATTGTAATGACTCTCATATGTTGGAAATGGCAAGGTCTACCTAAGATCTAGGTAAGGAGGTCCGGTTAGAGGATGGGGAAGGTGTTAGGCATCCCATCCTCTCCCCCAAAGGTGGTTACCTTGCTTGGCCATTTTATTTTGTACAAACTTAAAAAAGTAAATACTAAAATGCATGAGAATGCATGATAAGAGTGGTGTGTGCATTGGAGTGAAATGTCTCCTTAACAAAGGGTTTTGATTTCAATATGACATTGAAGGCATTCTATGGAAAAGAATGACCCACGTAGTCACATTAAATTTATGAATATGAATGTAGGTTTGAGCTTTTAGAGAAACTTCATGATGGAGTTCTCTTGAAGCTACAACCTTGATGCATGTATGCATGACTAGAAACTTACTGTTTCACCCCATCAAGAAGGTGATACATTTCTTCATAATTGTCATGCATACGTGAATGTGTGCATTGTGTACAATATGATGCATGAAATTAAGGTAAAGAGGGCTTCAACCCCCATCCTTTCGATCGAACCCTAGTCCAATCTACCAGGGATGGGAGAGGGTGTGCATTGCTATAGACACCCCATTATTGCATCTGTCTAATTCGACAATTTGTCACTTAATTTTGGTGGATTCCTAATGATGAACATAAAAGAACTCGGAGGCTTGTAAGTACTGCTTGATCCCTTCTATTTCTAGTCTGTTCATCCCATCTACTCGTCACGAATCGACATAGAAATTTACGCACGCTTAGGATCGCTACATCTTACTATCGACTTAGCTAGCACGTACGCTTAGGTTCGCTACATACTTTAACAACTTAGAGACCTCACTACGCTAGAAAAATATGACTTTGAGACTTAAAAATAATCACGTAGGAACTGAAAGAAATCTCACGCTAAAATTTGTAAAAATCACCAAAATGACAAAAATATCCCTCATAAATTTCAAACCTCCGAAAAACCTCGAAAGTACCTCCATTGCACTCAGAATGTGATTTCGAGTCTAACGGGACCCAAATCAATGAAAACAGAGAAATTCAAGAAAAACTGTAAAAAAATCACAAAATGACGAAAATACCTCCATTGCACTCAGAATGTGATTTTGAGTCTACCGGGACCCAAATCGATGAAAACAGAGGAATTTCAGAAAATTCATAAAAATGATGAAAACGCCCCTTAACATCCAACTCCAACATAGAGACCTTGATCCCTAGGAAAATAAAATTCAAATTGAAAATTAAATTAAAATTTAACTAAGATCCAATTAAAATCTAAAATTTAAATTAATTTAAAATTATAAAATCAAATTAAATTTCAATTAAAATACAAAAATAAAAATTACATTTAAATAAAAAAATCAAGAAACCGATTAAAATACAAAATCAAAATCAAAATCAAATTGAAAATAATGTTAAAAATCATTCAACTAATCAAAATGCAAAATTGAATTAAAATTTTAAAATCAATCAACCAAATACACCAATTAAAGTATAATCAATGAATTAAAATACATTCGATCAAATCAAAATCCAATTAACCGACCAAATAAAATCTAAATCAAATGGCCAATTAAAAAATCAAATTAAAAGATTAAAATTTTTAACGAAATTCGAAACAAAAATTAATCAACTAATAAAACTCAAAATTAAAAAAAATTAATCGACCAACAAAAACTCGAAAAAAAAAAAAAAAACAATTAATAGACCAACCATAACTCGACAATAAGAGACCATTACCATAGTACGAGTAACGTGAGATACCCCTCTCTCATTCTTTAAAAAAAAAAAAAAAATTTCAAAAAGACCCACGTGTTCCTCTTCTTCTTTTCCAACTACTCTATTCACCCACACAACAGCCATGTCTCCAACGCACCCCCTCTCCCCACTTCCTCCTTTTCTTCTTCTCTAACCGTTCCCATCTCCTTGATAACCACCCATCTCTCCCTTCTCCAATGACTCTTCACTCCCACGTTGGACAGCAGCCACGTCCTTCATCTCCCTATCTCAAAATCTACATAAAGGCTTGCTGTCCCAAATCATAGAGGAGGAGGAGTAGCATCCATGAAAAGAAAAAAGAGCAGCCATTTACAATGCCTCAACACCATTGATTGCATCAACTTCCTTCTATCAGCCCTCATCTCCCTAACTCCCTACTGCACCTCTACCCTTTCCTATCTTCTTCCTCTCCAATACACAAAAAAATAGCAACAGAAAAAACGTTTGTTTTTTTTGTGGTATCCATTTAAAAAAAAAACCTACAACTCTTAAAAAAGAAAAAAGAGAGAAGAACCAGCAGCTCCATCTTCTTCTCTCTCAGTCTCTCTCTCTCTCTCTATCCCACGTTTTATGGTAGAGCCACCATAAAACAAAAAAAGAAAAAAAAACGTTTTTTTTTTTGCTGCCTCCATTAAAAAACCAGCATACGTCTTCTCTATAAAAAACCTGCTACTACGCCACATTCCTTTTCAAAGGAACGACAACAACAACCTCCTCTCTATCCCATCTTTCCCCATTATTCTTCTCTCACATTTTGTTTGGAAGATCAACATAAGACAGCAACAACCATCCACCATTACAGGGACTTTTTTTCTTTTTATTTTTGCTACTCTCCATCTTAAAAAAATAAAAAAAACTGCAACATCTCAAGTTTTTCTGTTGAAAAATCGTTGCTGCATTTTCTCCATTGCTGCCCAACGCCCAGTCCATTGCTCTCTCTCTCCCTAGTGTAAGTGCTCATAAGTCTACGGGTCATACATGAAGGAATTGATTCGTCGTCCTCCGATCAATAGGTAATTTATCTTTTTATTTATTTTATTTTCGTTCTTGCTTTATTCTTATTTTTTTATGGCATGTTTCTTTGGATGTATTGGCATAATAAGGAGAAATTTTTCCCTTCTTTTCTTTTATTTGTCCATGCATATCGATAGGAGTAGAGGAATTATATTTTTATCGTTTATTTGTTAAGATTTTTTTTAAGGTGTGTTTCCCTTTTTATTATTTATTTATTTTTACATATCAATAGGGTAGGAGAATAGGTATATTGTTAATTGGTTCATGTTTTATTCTTTTGCATATTGATAAGTCAGGAGTATTTTTTATACTTCTATTTTGTTTATTTTTTATTTATTTTATTTTATTTTTTATTTTTTATTTTTATTATTTTTATTTTATTTATTTATTCTCGATTTCATTCTTTAAATGCCTCGTTCATGGATTTTTAGGGTATATGTGGCATTAATGGCAACTTTTAAGTTTCCGAAATATTAATGGATCGATTCGTCCATTTATTAGATTCATTGAATTAACTCGCATATATCAAGTTGGTGGATCAGCTCATTGAGTGTTCATATTATCAAGTAGATTCATTGATTTTTTTAGCCAATTCGCAAATTTTGGAATTGATCAACTCATGAATTTTTGAATACGTGACAAATTAAGAAATCGATTTTCTCAAGAAAAATCAATAAGTCAACTCGTTGATTTTCATGTGCATTGGAAATCGAAATTTCCCATGAAATTGAACAACGACTTGGCCTACTGATTTTAGCCCACGTGGCAACTCAAAATTTGTGAGTTAACCCACTGATTTTAGGACACGTGACAACTCAAAATTTGTGAGTTAACCCACTGATTTTAGGACACGTGACAACTCAAAATTTGTGAGTTAACCCATTGATTTTAATACACGTGACATTTCAAAAATCAAGATTTATTTGATAAAAAATTTATGGATTCAAAAACTCACTAATTTAATGCACGTAACGGTTCAAAAATTGAATCTCTTTGATAAAATATCGTCAATGAATCAATTCACAAATCTTATATACATGGCATTGAAAATCGATTTCATATTGTTCAAAATATGATCGAATTGATCCGTTAATTTTTGGTGCCATGTATGCCTCTTTAAATCATGGATTTTCTTAATGCGAAATTCAAGAAATCATGAAATTTTCGTAGCTATAAGATTTATTTAGTAAATTTGATGCAATTTGATGATGATTGGACCCTGATTTGACTTTTAGTCTTTGAGTATTGACCGTATGATATTTTTGGATCGCAGTAGAGACTGATTATCTTGATCAGGCGGGTTTGGTGCCTAACACCTTCCGAAACCCATAACCTGGCTCCTTACCCATCTCTCTGATCCGCGGACTGACCCATATCCATTTGGAGTTAATTTTGGTTCCTAGACCTAAACTAGGTGGTGACTCCCTATACTTTTAAAATTCCCGAGATACGTTGATCGGACCCCTATTTGCTATTTAGCGGGACGACCAGGGGTCGAGGCGATTTCAATTACATCCTGAGGGATTTCTAAAAAGAAAATAAAGTAGAGGGTTAGAAGAAGAAGATGCAAGATTTAAAATAAATAAACTATATCTTAATCCCACCTTGTCCCTTGGTGGTCTTGAACCTTGAGATGTAGACTGGAGAGTTGAGTAAGATGGTTGAGGGTTGAGTGAGTTGAAATTAGAAGATGAGAGAATGAGTAGGGATTTTGGTAGAGTTTTAGGTTGAGAGATAGGGGGCTTGAGAGCATGAATTATTCATAGAAAATAAGGGTATTTATAGAGTTTTTGGAGAACTTTTAGAGATAAAGTGGTCCAACCCTAAAAATAAAGAGAATGGACATAAGGTTTAGGTTATTTCTTTTTGGGATTTTTATTTATATGAGGGTAAAGATGACATTTGTGAAGAAACTTAAAAAATATTTTTTGATCCTTGATTTTTTGGTAAATAGTAGTGAGAGAACAAAAGTACTTTTGGGAGGGTGAATAGGAGAGTGACATGTGTAAAGGTGGAGTGGTAGGTGAAAAGTAGACTTTGATTCATTTGTAAATAACTCATAAAGCAAGGGTGGAAGTATATTTTTGAAATGAACCAATGGAAAAACAAAAGTACTTTTAGGAGGGCGAGTAGGAGAATGACATGTGTAAAGGTGAAATGGTAGGTGAAAAGTAAACCTTGGTTCATTTGTAAATAACACATAAAGCAAGAGTGGAAGTATAATTTTGAAATGGACTAATGGGAGAGCTCCATGTATGTACTTGAAGATTTCCACCTTTTGAGGGTATGATTGGAAGTTCTCTCAACTTTATAGATTATTACCAAAGATCAAATAACCTTTTGGTTTGACCACCCTTTTTGAAAAGGGTATTTTTGGACTTTCACAAGGGAGAGTTGACTCTCCAATTAGATAATTCATTGGGTATTGGAGGTTTATGAGAGATCAACATGTGTCACCTTTTGAGGGGATGTGAGGGAGTGGGCTAGGTGTTGGGCTTATAATGAATTTGGGTTATGGACTTTGGACTTTGAGAGTGGGCTAAAAGATTTGATTTGAATTTGGGTTAGAAGATGGGCTTTTTGGACCTTGGTTATGATATGGGTGATGGAGCGGTGATTGGGTGATGGATTCGGATTAGGGACAAAGTTGAGCATGCAAACTAGATGACATGATGCATGTATGCATGAAAATGATGCCACGTGGCAATACGGGCCCGTTGAGGAACTTGAGTTCTAAATCGAAATAAATTTTAGGAAATTTAGATTCTCCTAACGGGTTCGTGCAAATTGGGGTGTCTACAGCTGTCCCTCTTTATAGGAATTGCTTGTAAAGAACTGCAAAAAATTTATTAGACCCTTTATTTGCACGAATCCAAAATAATTTATTGCATGATGATTAAAAATGTCAGATGGATTGAGGAATTTTGTAAGATGTGGTTACCCAAGCACGAGGTCTGACAGGGTTAGTCTTTTTGAAACTCTTGATTTCGTGGCACAAAGCTCGTTTGAAATTTTAGAATTTTTGATGATTTTTTAAAGTAATTGACGTTTTATACCATGCAATGCAATTTTGAGATATATATATATTTTTTTGTTAATTACCAATTTTGAACTTCCTTCTTTCCTTTTCATGGAAGTTACGGGATCATCTTGAGAGGGCTTAGTGTAGTATGGCCGTTCTTGAGAGATGCTTACTTTGAACATGTATGACGACCTGGTGTTTTAATATTCGTTGGGTCATCTTGCCTCGGATACGGAGAGAATCATCATTGACCAGGCTTCTCAAATCAAAGCTTCAGAGGATAGACTTGATGCCTACTGTGTTCCTCAAGGGAATATATGAGTGGTTCCTTGCCCGTTGTTCCTTTTCGTACCCTGTTTTTGAAAAGAATGATGTAGCACTATTTGAAATGAATGAATTATGCTTTTTACATAGTGGCCTCAGATATATCTATTACTTTTGAAAACTCTTGGTTTGAAGAAAAGTCATAGATGCTTCGTCATAGGTCAAAAATAGTAATTTTGATGATATATTTTTTCATTTTAGGTTTTAAAGATTGTCTTTGTCGAATAATCTGTGATAGACTACTGTTTGACGACTCTAAACGTCAACGATCATGGGGCTTTTGCCAAATGCGGAGGATACAAGTGTCAGCTAATCCTTAGCATCTTCAAAGTTATCCCCGAGACTGAGGATTTTGACTGAGTTATCTTAGTTGCATCTATTGGAACATTGAGGACTTCAAGATTTTTGCTGTTCACAGTTTATACTCTTAAGGGCCAGGAATTTTTTTATTTTTTTTGTTATTCTCATTTTTGTCCCTAGCGCTAGTTACGGTTTTCACCAGACCCGATTTTCACATTTTTACGCATCGACACCTTTTTTGGGTTTTCATCGTGCCGGTGATTTTGATCTTGTCATAGATTGATTCTTTTGCTTACAACGCCCTTATGGGTTTTTACCATGCCCTTTCAGTCTTTGTTTACTTTATAAATTTTTACTTTGAATACCTTCTCGGTTTCTCTGTGCCCTCTTTGTGGCTTGGTGACTCAAGTTGAGCTGCGAGATCAAACACTCTACTCTTCTAGTGGTGCTCTTTCTTGAGTAACAGATCTGGACTCCCTTCTCGAGTTCCTCCGACGATTTTAATGGTGCGGTGACTCAAGTTGAGCTTTGAGATCAATGACTCTACACTTCAAGTCACTCTTTTTTTTCAAATATTTGACCTGACCTCCCCTCTTGTGTCTTCCAATGACTTTGGTGGCTTGAAATCCGATTAAGTAGCAAAATCAACTATACCCTGATGATGTTTTTCATGACATATTTCCACCGTGATTGAGTTGCCTTGAACCATTCCCTGATATGAGAGGACTTTAAATAGGACGAAACGTAGGCTCAGGTTATGATTGAGAAAGGATAAGAAATGTTGAATCTGGATTTACTGAGGGATATAATGGACATGGGGTCTGTCTGTTTTTGTTTCGAAAATATGGTCTATGTCTTCTCCCATCGTCTCACGAACTTGTTTAGGCAGAAGATTTGGGTCAAGCTTGAGATCGAGTATTCGAGATTTTTGACCTTTTGATTTTTTTTTTTTTGTACTTTTAGCCGTTCACAGTTTATCCTCATACGGGCCAGGAGTATACTCCGGTATTTTTGTTTTGACTTTTGATTGTTTTTTTTTTATTTGATTTCCTTGATAATGTTGACTTGCCCCGGTCCTAGGTTAAGAAATGAATGTGATGGCTCAAAAAGGGTTAACTAAGGGTAGATAGTTATTCAGGTAGTAGAAAGATGGCTTCTCTTCATTTCAAAGGACGACTTCAGGCGTAATATCTTTTTACGTTGTCAACATTGATCGGTTGCGGAAAGACTTTCCCGTCCATCTCTATAAGAATCAGCGCTCCCCCAGACAATACCTTTTGGACGACGAATGGCCCCTCATAATTTGGACGAAATTTCCTTCTAGCATCTTCTTGTATTGGTAGAATCTTTTTCAGAACTAGGTCTCCGGGTACGAACTCTTGAGGTCGAACTTTCTTGTTATAAGCACGTGCTATTCTCCGTTGATAAGTTTGACCGTGACAAATTGTCGAAAGACGTTTCTCTTCTAATAAATTCAACTGATCGAATCGGGTTTGGACCCATTCTGCCTTATCCAATTCAACTTCTTCTAAGATCCGAAGGGAGGGAATCTCAACCTCAATGGGCAAGACTGCTTCCATTCTGTAGATCAGTGAATAAGGTGTTGTCTTAGTCGAAGTTTGGATTGACATTCAATAAGCGTGTAGAGCAAATGGTAACATCTCGTGCCAATCCTTATAAGTGACGGTCATTTTCTCGATGATCTTTTTGATATTTTTGTTAGCGACTTCGACTGCTCCATTCATCTTTGGTTTATAAATGACTGAGTTGTGATAGGTGATCTGAAAATCCTTGCACATCTTGGACATGTCTTTGTTCTTGAGATTCTTGGCGTTATCAGTTACTATTCCTCTTGGAAGGCCGTACCGACATATGATGTTGTTTTTCACAAACTTCAAGATGTTGCCCCTCGTAACATTGGCATAGGATGCGACTTCTACCTCTTTTGTAAAGTAGTCGATGGCAACCAAGATGAAGCGATGCTCATTGGAAGCTTGGGGATTGATCTGTCCGATGACATCTATGCCTCAGAGTGATAAGGGCCAGGGAGAAGTCATATTGTGCAACTCTGAAGGTGGTGCATTGATCTTATTGGCATAGATTTGACACAAGTGACACTTTCGAACATGTTGATACCCGTCGCTCTCCATAGTCATCCAGTAGTAACCCATTCTCATAATCTTCTTTGTGAGCATATATCCATTTTTGTGAGGTCCACAGACTCCCTCATGCACGGTCTAGATTAAACGTTGAGCTTCTGTTTCTGATACACACCTGAGGAGGACCTCGTGGTGCGACATTTGTATAAGACTCCACTACTCAAGAAGAATTGTCTTGCCAATCTCTGAATAGTCTTTCGATCAGTTGTTGTGACATCGGGTGGAAAAGTTTGGTGCTCTAAGAATGCCTTGATATCTGCATACCATGGTTTTTCCTCAGATTCTTCAATCTCTAGTGGTAGACAATATGCTGGTTCGTCTTGAATACCAATCTCAAGGGGTCGACGATGGTATCTTCGAAGATGCTGATCATTGAAGCAAGAGTGGCTAGGGCATCTGCAAATTGGTTCTTAGCCCTTGGCATATAAGTGAATGAGATTCGATCGATGTTTGAGCTTAGATCCTCGAGATACTCATGATACGGAACCAATTTCTACTCTTGAGTCTTCCATTCTCTCGTTGTCTGGTAGACTACGAGACTTGAGTCTTCAAATACATCTATTTCATCCACTTTGAGGTCGATCGCTGCTTTCAACCTCACAATGCATGCTGCATACTCGGCTTCGTTGTTCGAACATTGGAACCTTAGTCTGACCGTAATGGGGATATGAGTCACGTCTGGCTTAACCAGAACTGCCCCAATTCCATTTTCCTTTTGATTTACTGCTCCGTCGAAGTACATTTTCCAACTAGATTCTTCATCATCGCTCTCAGCTTCAACAAACAAAATGGCTTCATCAGGAAAATTTGTCTTTAATGGCTTGTAGTCGGGCATAGGGTGTTCCGTTAAGTGGTCAGCAATGGCTTGTCCTTTAATGAATTTTTGAGTAACATAGGTGATGTCGAACTCAGATAATAGTAGCTGTCATTTTGGATGCGTCTTGTTAGTGCCGGCTAATTGAGCAAGTAGTGGCATAATCGTTGTAATGTCCAGACAAGGGCACAACATGTCTTCTCAAGAGTCGAATAGTTCGCATCGTAACTTGTGAACTTTTTACTAAGGTAATAGATGGCTCGTTCTTTCAGACCAATTTCATCATGTTGCCCCAATACACAGCCCATGGAGTTTTCTTGCACAGAAAGATACATCAGTAGGGGTCAACCTGGTGTAGGTGGAACCAAGACGGGTGGATTAAGTAGTCATAGCTCGTTGATAAGTCTTCATTCTATTCTTTCGGCTCATTCTTCTTCAGTAGCTTGAATACTTGCTCACAGATCGACGTGAGTTGTGCGATGAACCGACTAATGTACTGAATTCTTCCTAGAAATCCCCTGATTTCTTTCTCTGATTTGGGTGGCTCCATATTTATAATGTATTTCGTTTTAGCTAGATCGATCTCGATGCCTCTTCTATTGACAATGAACCCTAACAGTTTTCCTGATGTGGCCCCAAATACATACTTTGTCGGATTAAGTCTTAAATTATACTTCCTTAATCGATCGAACAATTTCTTTAGATTCACCATATGATTCTCACCGTGATTTGATTTAGCTATCATTTCGTCTACGTAAACTTCTATCTCCTTGTGAATCATGTCATGAAACAAAGTAGTCATAGCTCGTTGATAAATTACCCCAGCGTTCTTGAGACTGAATGACATAATCTTATAGTGAAAGGTATCCCAAGGTGTAATGAACGCAGTCTTCTCTTGATCTTCTTCTATCATTTTTATTTGATTGTAATCCGAGAAGTTATCCATGAAGGAAAACATACCATGTCCCGTTGTATTATCAATCAAAGTGTCGATGTGTGGTAATGGAAAGTCATCTTTAGGACTAGCTCTATTTAGATCACGATAATCAACATACATGCGTACTTTTCCATTTTTCTTTGGTACATGAACGACATTAGTGAGCCACTCAGGGTAGGTGGATACTGTAAGAAATCCTACTTGGAACTGCTTCATTACTTCGTCCTTGACCTTAAGTGTCCATTCTGATTTCAATCTTCGTAATTTCTGATTGACTTGCTTACTTCCCGGTTTGATAGGTAACTTGTGGACGACTAGATCTGTGTCTAAACCCGGCATGTCTTGATAGGACCATGCGAAGACATCTTGGTACTGTTGTAATAACTTTGTCATCTCCTGTTTCTGCTCAATCGTTAATAGGACTCTAATTTTTACGATCCGTGGGTCATCTTCGGTGCCTAGGTTCATTGAGTTTGTATCCTCTATATTTGGCTGAACACCTTTCTCGTGACATTCCATGAGTTCTTTGATTTCTTTTGGAGGATACTCAACCTCTTCCTATAACTCTTCTTCGATCCCCATGAGATCAAAGTCGACCTCGAGGTCAAAGTCGTATTCATCTCTTTCATACTCTGTTCTGTCAGAAGGCTCATTCAACTGAGGAAATTCTTTGAAAACCTTTGGTATTTTGAAGATTTCTGATTTTTTTTGAATTTTTTAAAATATTTGATTTTTTTGAATTTTGTAGAGTATTTGATTTTTTTGAAATTTGAAAGATTTTTGATTTTTTTGAATTTTGAAAACTTTTTGATTTTTTTTTATTTTGTAGACTATTTGTATTCGTGAAATAAGATAAAGAAAAATCATGCAAATTCATTAGCGACGAAGGTGAGCCCCCAAAACAGTCTTGCTCCGAGGACGATGACTCATTACGGTCCTCAGGCAAATGAGATTCCACTAATGGCATTTGTTTTTTTGAGGCTGTAGGGGTTCTAGACCCCCACGACGGCCTAATAAGTGATTGTATACTCTTCCCAAATTTTGAAGACTTGCCCTTCTTCTATAGGACAGATAAATCGTGAAAGTGGTTCCATTGATGGTTCTGATATGACCATTACTTCTAGATGACTGTCATCAAGTCTGGGTACTTGTAGGGTGAGTGGAATTACGATAGATCCCCAATCGATTTGTAAGGGGAACAATGATTTCCCTTCTTTGCATATTCCAATTTTCGCCTTAGTGGGCTCTTCTTCTTCTTTTTAACTTCCTTTAGAATCTCCTCCGAACAAGATGTCCATGCCATCTGTAAATGAATGTGGGGACTCAACGAATGAGTTTTCTTACGATTGAACGGGCTCGATATTTACAATACTTGGTTCTCCTGTACGGTTTGTTGATAATGGCTCTGACAGATCATCTGGCCTTTTTTGTGATCGTGGGAAACTGACGTTGATATGTGGTACCTTTCCCAAGTTCCACACATTAGGCTCTCGATTCTATTTTCATGCAAGTCGGAGCTCCCTCTTCTTATCATTCATGTTAGAGATGTCCTTCCTTGTAGATTTGAATCCAAGATCAAAGTAGGGAGTGTGTTTTTGCGTGTTGATCAAAGTGGCCCTACCTTTTCCTTTAGGCTCTAGCCCTTGTTTCGGATGATACCCCGCCTTCTTCTTTATTTGGCCGATCATCATATTTACTTTTGATAATTCTTCCTTTGTCTTCTCATTTCCCCTTGGGATATGGTTGATAGATGTGAACTGGAAAGCGTGATATCCCTCTTTGTCCCCAGTCATTTACACATGTATATAAGTTACATCTGACGATCGAATTTAGTAGAAGGTCGAAGATGCTGATCTGGGCTGGTATCTTGTTTAACAATTCCACTATGTTATACTCACTTTTTCAAATGAGTTTAAGAAGGTTAGCTACTTCCTTGTCGGTTACACGACTCTTCTTCTTCTCCGACTCTCTTTGTGGTGTTTGTTCTTCTTCTTCCAATTTTTCTTTCCCCTTTTATTTCTTTTTTTCCTCATTCTCCGTCTGTTTCTTCTGATCCCTTTCTGGTACCTTGTAGCATCTCCCTAATCTAGTCATATGACCAATGTCTGTGACCATAGCCTCCTTCGACTTCTCAACCCCTAGTAATGTCACAATCATTGTCTTGTAACTCCATGGGACAGTTTGATTTGAACAATATGGGAAAGGTTTAGAGGATATGATGGTCATGGGTTGAGGATCTGATTTTATATGAAGGATAAAAGGTGGTGGATTAGGCTTGATGGTTGATATTAGGGATTTGTGGGTTAGCATAAGATAAGATTATAGGTGGTCGTGAGAAAAAGCTTGAAACTTGAGATGTCGGTGTAGTACATGGTATGATAAAAGGTGGTCGAGAGGTAGAACCTGAAGTTGATATGGCGCAAGGTATAATGATAGGTGGCCGAGAGGAAGAGTTTGAAGTCGGTAATGTGTAGGGTATGATGAGTGGTGGTCGTGAAGGATTTGAAGTTTGGGAGTCAGAGTGAATGGTGAGATTGGCCATTCTGATTGGCCGTTGGGATGGTGATTGGTTGGTTGTGTCTTGAGGTAGAGCGTTGATGCTTGAGGATGATGATTCCTTCCTCAAATTCATTATGACTTTTAAGCCAATAGGTGTTATCAAAACTGATGGATCAAAGCCTGATTCATCCCTCTCTATGGCATTGACTGTCGGCCCATTGCCTCTCCCATTATGTGTCGGTAATAGATTTTGATTGATATTCGATTGCGGTACTTGGGCTGTCGGACCCTCCAGGATGATCGTTTTCCTATTGATTAGATTTTGAACTTTATGCTTGAGTTGCCAACATTGGTAGGTGACATGCCCCGGTGCACCCATATGAAATTCGCAGAATGGATTAGGATTGTACCCTGGTCCCTTTACCACCTCTGGGTTTGGTTGCCTTTTAGTGAGATTTCTAAGTAGTGTTGGGAGTAGTTCTGATAAAGTCATAAGCAGGCGAGTGAAGACTCGAGGGGCCCTGTTGGGTCTACGTTGCTCGGTTTGATGATTCTGGGCAAACTGTGGGTTCTGACCAAATATTGGATTTTGACCAAACTGAAAGGCTTTCGGAATAAGTGTTGCTTGAGGTGGATTAACTCTGAACGGGACTTGAGGAGTTGGTGGCTTTTGATTCGTTGTGGGTGTAGGGATGAAAAGAGGTCGAACAGGTTGTACATTGTTAACTTGGGCTTCATCCTTCTTCTTGTTCACAACCCTTAGTTTTCGTTGGGTAAACCCCCCGTTGGTGCCCCTAAATTGGACAAGTCATAAATCAGACCTGATCGGATACCATCTTCCACCCGATCAGCCACTTGGACCAATGACGAGAAGCTTGTAGTTGTATAACCCACTAGATGCATGTAGAATGAGTGGTCCAGAGTAGAGATGAATATTGTATTCATCGCTTGTTCAGTCATAAGTGGTTTTACTTTGGAGGTCGATTCCCGCCACCTTTGTGCATACTCTTTCACTCTCTTTCGGCTTCCGTGTCATTTTTACCATGTCATTCCAATCTAATCCCATATCTGTATTGAACCTGTATTCCTCCAAAAAAAATTATAGCCTGCTCTTAATTCGAGAATGATCTAATTGAGAGAACTATGAGAGGGCTGTCCCTGTTAGACTCCTTTGGAAGAGCTGAACCAACAACCTGCCATCGTCACAAAACTGGCACATAGACCCACAATAGAGCTTCAAGTGAGACAGAAGACACCCGATGCCGTTATACTTCTCAAAATCAGGACATTTGAATTTTGGCAGTAGTGGTGCATTTAGGTATAGGCAGAGATCTCTAAACCTCATTCCGTTCATGAAGTCTTTGCCTTTCATCCTTTTGATCTCTTCCTCGATTGCCTCGAGTTTGCTTACAAGTTTCTCCTCTGTGATACTCCTTACCTCAGCTGCCTTGAATTCACATTCTTCTTCTTGAATGGCCTCATGTCGTAGTGGATTGCAGTAAATGTGGACTGATGGTCCTTGATTGGTAGGAACGATGGGTGGTAAGGTATTCGGTGCTTGTAGAGGCTGTTGTTGTGGTTGCTCTAGTATAGCCTGATTTGAGCCAAAAGCTTGTTGTTGGACAGCCTGGATGATACTTGGGTTGGCCATCAATAGATCAAGAATCTTATCGTGTTTTTCTAGTGCCTTCATTACCAAATCAAGCTTTGAGGCGAGATTCGTTACTACTTCTGTCGCTGTCTGCTAAGGTTGCTCTGAAGTGCTCATGAATCTGTTGTGAACGTAGAAAATACGGAGGATTGTTAGGTGGCAAGTACTTATTTCCAGGTCGTTTGGCCACCTGTGGATAAAAGTTCAGGCATTAATATATCATTTACATAATGAAGATGCATGATGATTTATTAAGTCGGATCAGATTAATTGGTAAAGTTGCATTAAGAGAGCCCTGAGTTTAGTTGTGGTTGGATTTTTTTTTGTCAGCACGGAGCTGGGGTTTGTCGACACGGAGTAGGAGGTTCGTCAGCACGGAGTTGGAGGATCATCAGCGAGGAGCCAAGATTTGTCAGCACAGAGCTGTGGGTTTATTGACAAGGAGCCGGAGGTTCGTCAGCACGGAGTTGGAAGGTCATCGGCGGGGAGCCAAGGTTTGTCAGTATAAAGCTGTGGGTTTATCGACACAGAGCCGGAGGTTCGTCAACACGGAGCTGAAGGGTCATCGGCCTGGAGCCAAGGTTTGTCAGCACAGAACTGGAGGTTTATCGACACAGAACCGGAGGTTTGTCACCACGGAGTTAGAGGTTTATCAGCACGAAACCGAAGGTTTGTCAGCACGGAGCTGGGAGAAATATTTTGTAAAGGTAGATTAAACGATAGCTCTGGTTTGGGTTGGGTACGAGTTGTGGACTTGATTCGAAATATATATTGGTTATGGATATGGATCCAACTGAAGTAGATCTTAAAGTGGCTATGGGTCGTGGACCCATTTGAAATGGATATGAGTCAACGACCCATTTGATGTGGATATGGGTCATGGACCCATTTGGACATGAATACGGGTCGTGAACCCAATTGGAAGTGGATATGGGTTGTGGACCCATTCGAAAAAGAAATGGGTCGTGGACCTATTTGGACATGCATACGGGTCGTAAACCCTTTTAAAAGTGGATATGGGTCGTGAACCTAATTGGGAGTGGATATGGGTCATGGACCCATTCGAAACAGATATGGGTCGTGGACCAATTTTTGAAGTGGGTATGGGTTGTGGACCTACTTCGATATGGATACGGGTCATGGGTGGTGGCCGTAGGGTATGAAAATTAGTCAATGAAGCCTTCAAATCCAATAAGTAATGCCCTAACTCGCTACAACCGTTGGTCCGCGTTTACGGAATGGATTGAAGCAGAACACTTGACTCTACTTATACAAAACGGACTTAGGATATCATACCTGCGTCCATTCATATAAAGCGGACTGAGATAAGAGCTTCTAGTCCATTTTGTATGAACATTCGTTGATTTGTTTCTTCAGTCCGCTCTTTATGATCGGACCAGTAGCTAATTTCCCAGTCCGAATTGCTTTGTTACCCACTGTTTAGTGTCTTGCTCATTACTATAGGCCTAATGTCCATTGTTTTTAGTTTTTTTTTTTGACATGCAAATAAATGGTAACAACTATGAGTTTTAAGAGAGTTTCTCCCTTTTTACCTAAGGGAAAGAACAATAGAGAATCCTAGGATCTATATATACCCTTGCCCCTTTGGACATTACAATCTTGCCTTTAAGGGCTAAAAGCTGATTTACAACATTCTCAAGGGTTGATACATCTTGACATTTGTGTCCTATACCTCTAATCGTATTGATGCATGTGGATATAGGTGGTTTGAGGTTACTCAATCTTCAAACCTCCATGCACATTGAAATGTGCACTTCTTAGGTTAGTGATTGAGGTGGATGCTCTCCTCCCCGCCTCCCTAAATGAACGATCTAGGGGGCTTGAGAGTACCGATATCTGGGGGTTAGACTTTAAAATAGGATAAGGTAGTTTGTGCAATGAGGTATGAATTCTATGTGCACAAGTGCATTACAAATGTGTATCAACCCTTACAACTTTGAACCAGAACAAGATAAGAAAATAAATATTACATGCATTCTCACAAAAGAGAGAAAATCATAAACACAACAAAGTGAATCAACTAACAAATATGTTAGTAACAAAAATAAAACTAAGAAAGAAAGTTGAATATTTTTTTTTGAAAGAAAAAAAAAAGAAAAAAAAAAAGAAAATGGCCAAGTCAAATCGGTTTGAACCCACTATTCCCTAGTGGAGTCGTCAAGTTGTAGACATGAAATGTTCGTCATGAACCTCAACGCTACATTGTTTGGAGTCGCCACCATTCTTTTTTAGAAATTGGTGTGAATGGGCACCCGGATTGATTTTTTGAAAATCATTTTTTTATGGTATTGTAGTGACTCTTATATGTTAGAAAGGACAAGGTTTACTTAAAATCTAGGTAAGGAGGTCTGGTTAGAGGATGGAGAAGGTGTTAGGCATCCCATCCTCTCCCCCAAAGGTGGTTACCTTGCTTGGCCATTTTATCTTGGACAAACTTAAGAAAGTAAATACTAAAATGCATGAGAATGCATGATAAGAGTGGTGTGTGCATTGGAGTGAAATGTCTCCTTAACAAAGGGTTTTGATTTCAAAGTGGCATTGAAGGCATTCTATAGAAAAGAATGACCCACGTAATCACATTAAATTTATGAATATGAATGTAGGTTTGAGCTTTTAGAGAAACTCCATGATGGAGTTCCCATCAGGCTACAACCTTGATGCATGTATGCATGACTAGAAACTTATTGTTTCACCCCATCAAGAAGGTGACATATTTCTTCATCATTGTCATGCATAAGTGAGTGTATGCATTGTGTACAATATGATGCATGAAATTAAGGTAAAGAGGGCTTTAACCCCCATCCTTTCGATCAAACCTTAGTTCAATCTACCAGGAATGGGAGAGGGTGTGCATTACATCCTAAGGGATTTCTTAAAAAAATAAAGTAGAGGGTTAGAAGAAGAAGATGCAAGATTTAAAATAAATAAACTATATCTTAATCCCACCTTGTCCCTTGGTGGTCTTGAACCTTGAGATGTAGACTTAAGAGTTGAGTGAGATGGTTGGGGGTTGAGTGAGTTGAAATTAGAAGATGAGAGAATGAGTAGAGATTTTGGTAGAGTTTTAGGTTGAGAGATGGGGGCTTGATAGTATGAATTATTTATAGAAAATGAGGGTATTTATAGAGTTTTTAAAGAACTTTTCGGGATAAAGTGGTCCAACCCTAAAAATAAAGAGAATGGACATAAGGTTTAGGTTATTTCTTTTTAGGATTTTTATTTGTATGAGGTAAAGATGACATTTGTGAAGAAATTTAAAAAATATTCTTTGACATTTGATTTTTTCGATAAATAGTGGTGAGAGAACAAAAGTACTTTTGGGAGGGTGAATAGGAGAGTGACATGTGTAAAGGTGGAGTGGTAGGTGAAAAGTAGACCTTGATTTATTTGTAAATAACTCATAAAACAAGGGTGGAAGTATATTTTTGAAATAGACCAATGGGAGAACAAAAGTACTTTTGAGAGGGTGAGTAAGAGAATGACATTTGTAAACGTGAAGTGGTAGGTGAAAAATAGACCTTGGTTCATTTGTAAATAACACATAAAGCAAGAGTGGAAGTATAATTTTTAAAAAGACTAATGGGAGAGCTCCATGTATGTACTTGAAGATTCCCACATTTTGAGGGTATGATTGGAAGTTCTCCCAACTTTATAGATTATTACCAAAGATTAAATAACCTTTTTAGTTTGACCACCCTTTTTGGGAAGGGTATTTTTAGACTTTTACAAGGGAAAGTTGACTCTCCAATTAGATAATACATTGGGTATTGGGGGCTTATGAGAGATCAACATGTCACCTTTTGAGGGGATGTGAGGGAGTGGGTTAGGTGTTGGGCTTAGAATGAATTTGGGTTATGGACTTTGGGCTTTGAGAGTGGGCTAAAAGATTGGATTTGAATTTGAGTTAGAAGAGGGGCTTTATTTTGGACCTTTGTTTTGGTATGAGTGATGGAGCGGTGAATGGGTGATGTATTCGGATTAGGGACAAGGTTTAGCATGCAAACTATATGACATGATGCATGTATGCATGAAAATGATGTCACGTGGCAATGCGGGCCCGTTGAGGAACTTGGGTTCTAAATCGAAATCAATTCGAGAAAATTTAGATTCTCCTAACGGGTTCGTGCAAATTGGGGTGTCTACAATTAGTAAATAAATATGTAAAATTTTAATCGTTGATATTGAGGAACTATATCACTTTTTAAGGATTTCAATCTATTATTATATAACTGGAATCATCTTCAACCTTTAGGTGTTATTTTCAATTGGGTGTTCATGGATCTAATAAAGCAACTATGTATGGACATGGTAACTATGACAAAATTTTAATTTATTTACATATATTGATGTGGGAATCCATTTGAATCAATTTGGCCGGGTTGACTCATCCAAGTATGATTAGACTGATTGATGTCTATCTGTTGCAATTGAGCTTTTTTCTTAATAATCTTGCAGAATGATAAATGCTCAAATCCAAAAATTCAAAGCTCAATTACAAATAATCCTTTTTTTCTTCTTCTTCTTAATTTTTGTACTTTGGAACGTTGGACCCTTACATCAATCTCTTTTATGTGTTTTGGGAAAAGTTTTAATGGTGGAGAGAAGAATTCAAAGAAGTAGAGTGAGTTTCCAAAGTAGAAGAAGGTTTCAAGTGTTTGTAGGCGAGTCCCAGAGCCAATTTTGCTCATAAGTTTACAATTATCAAGCTTCCTTGTAGTTTGTATAGTTTCTATTGTTTCTAGAAAACTATTAAATTGAAGGTATAATTGTCAAAACTCTAAATTTAAATGGATATTATGGGGAAGCTTGGTTTTGAAGCTTTGAATCTTATCTTATTGATTGATTCCTTTTGTAACGAGTGTTGCTCCTGCTTTCAAGTTTCAACCCTAGCCAATGCTTTGGGAGATGATACTTTAATCTCAACTCCCAAAATATTGGACTGCACTCCAAAAATATTGAAAATCCAATCTTTATGGAAACCTCTCATCAAATATCATATTAATACATTATATTTTCTTGAAGGAGATTACCCATTAAAATAAGGATTAAGATGGGACGATGATGTAGACACCCCATTTTTTTACTCGCCTGATTAATCAACTCGTCAACTCGATTGCAACGGTTCCCAATGATGGATGATTATTCCAATGCTTTATTTTGTTACTAGATATGTTTTAAAAATTCGGATGAGGTATCTCAAACTAACAAAATCTTAGAAACCACGCTACGCTAAGAAAATATAACTCCAAAAACATAGAAATTATCATTTTTTTGACAAAAACAAACTTTACAATAAAAATCACTAAAAAATGATCAAATTATCAAAATACCCATAACTTCAAAACATCCTTAGAGCTTACATTACGCTTAGGAAAATCCATTAGAATACATAAAATAACAAATCGAAACCAAATAAATCATTTCGCCAATTTTCACAATTTTTGACAAAATTACGAAAATGCTCCTCATAAGGTTCACGACCATTTCGTACAAAAAAATTTATAAATGACACAAACCAATATTCCCATTGAATTCCTTATGAAAAATTGATTCCAAAACATCCTAGAGCATAAAAAACTGACTTAAAACACAAAAAGTCCTCTCCGAGGGCAAAACGGTAATTTTATAATTAAAAATTTTAAAATTAATAATTAAAACATTAATTAATGTAAAGTGAAATCCTAATTAAAATTAAAGTCAATCAAGTAAGGCTAAAGTCAAAATCTTAAAGTCAATCAAGTAAGACTAAAGTCAATCTTAAAGTCAATCAAGTAAGAATAAAGTCAAGAAATTAAAGTCAATCAAGTAAGACTAAAGTCAAGATCTTAAAGTCAATCAAGTAAGATTAAAGTCAAGATCTTAAAGTCAATCAAGTAAGACTAAAGTCAAAATCTTAAAGTCAATCAAGTGAGACTAAAAGTCAAAACCCTACTAGAGTTCTAATTAAATAATAATTCTATTTAAAACAATCCTAATTAAATAATAACTCTAGTTAAAATAATTCTAATTAAAATATAACTCTACCTAAAATAATTATAATTAAACAATAACTCTCTCTAAAAGAATTATAATTAAACATTAACTCTATCTTAAAGGTACTTAAAAAATCTATAAATAGGGGTCCCTACAACCTATTTTCGTATCAAAAAATAAATCCTAGAAAAAGTAGGTCAAAAAGCTTCCTTAACCTTCCATAAACCTTTATTTTGAAGTCCCAATCACCTAACATCCATACCCCAACTTTAGCTTAAAAAACACCTAGAAGCTCTTCCAAAACACCCCAGAAATCCATAAAAAAAAATTAGAAAAATTCAGAAGGAGATACTTTGTTTTGGAGATCCGAAATGAATCCGATGACAGAACGAAGCGAGGAATGCTGTACGAAGAAATATTCTACCAGATCTGAGGGAACAAGACCATTGTCTTTGTAAAGGTAAATATTTAATTTTTTTTATTGATTAGGTCTTTTTAGATCCCTCTGTTTTAAATCCAAAGTATTTAAAACAATTAGTTATCTCTGATAACTACATTATTAAAAGAACCCCCTGTCCCAACCAAAAGACAAAAAAAGGGAGATGAAATTGTCCCATATATTCTAAAAATGGAGAAAAAAAAAGTTGCCTATGAAAGATTTTGATACCTCATTGTTAGCAGATGTCATGCTTGGTGGTGGTTGTGCTATTGGGGATGGCGCCTCGTAACCAACCATTCCCAGTAATCATCACCATTTAAGTTAAGACCTTTAAACACATATGGTAAGTTAAGCTACGAAGTCACAAATCTAAAATAAGAAACTAAACTGTTATTTTAACATGAATTAATTAATGATATGGCACCATTGTCATTACGAACATTTGAGGAGCTTCCCACTTATCCTGTGCCATTGCTCATGGTTATTTGCTGTCATGATTATTAAGATACCATAATTAGAACCCATAGCTAGGAATTATCGAATGAATCTTTTATAATTAGAACATATTTGCACCTGAATTTGCTAGCATGATTGTGGTAGTTGGGGCCCTTGAAGAATAAGAGAGTCGTTCCTGAGAATAGAATTAATGTCGTTAAGCACATTCGAGGAGCTTCCCAGCTGTGTTGTGCCATTGTTCATCGCTGTTTGTGGTCATGATCATTCAGATCCTATAATTAGAACTCATAGATGATAATACGGACTGGATAATTTAAAATTAGAACATATTTGGAGTTTTAGTACACTTCTGGTTTCAATTTATTATTTCCATTTTCCTCTTATGCTGAAAAATACATATTGCCTATTATAATCAATATGATTGCTTTTTTTTTTCTTTTTTCTTTTTTTTGGGGGTAGTTTAACTTGTGCTCATGGGGATCATATAGCTCAAAGTTTATCTCAATTGTGATATCTTCTTTCTTGTGAGAAGCTTTATGGAAGTATTGTTTCAGTGCCCTCAATTTATGTTTAGATATCATGTTGACTTCCCACTCATACTATTGACGAATTATGTGGCATATGAATTATTTCAATAAATCATGACTTGAGCTTTGTTAGCACATCTTAAATGCAGCTATTTGGGATGTTGGTGACTAGGATAGAATAAGGAAAAATTTACAAAAAAGAGAGATCTGAAGCTAAGTTTGCATTTTTTATATTTGGATACTACAGCCTACTATGTAGTTGTTGTTGAGTCTGCTAGCAGACAAGTTCCTATTGCCTTCTTGGAGCGAGTTAAGGAAGATTTCAACAAGAAATATGAAGGAGGGAAAGCTGCAACTTCTGTTGCCAACAACTTGAACAAGGAGTTTAGGTAATTCTTCTTCTCTGAATTGCCTCCTAACCTATCAATGGAACATGCCTTTTTTTTGGTTAAATGATGCATTACATGTGTTTAGTCAACATTTTAGGCCAAAATTGAAGAAGCATATGTAGTACTGTGTTGATCATCCTAAGGAAATCAGCAAGCTTGCAAAAGTGAAGGCTCAGGTTTCGGAAGTTGAGGGAGTTATGATGGAAAACATTGAGAATGTTAGACACGGTTAATTTCTTTTATAATGTAATTACTCCTGAACTAATATGTCTTTTTTATTCACAACTGATTTTGTGTCACTTTCATGTAGTGCCTACCAAAATAGTTTTTATTTATAGAACGTCTTACTCTTTCTATAATGGTGTATGTTTGGGTTATGAACGTTCCATCTTTTCACAAGTTCTTGACCGTGGTGAGAAAATTGAGCTTCTGGTGGAAAAAACTGAAAATCTCTGTTCACAGGTTAGTGGAGGCTTATGCATTTGACTGCTCAAAACTTCCTTCATTGTTACAAATGGTATAAAACTACTATATGAAGGTGCCACCTTGGTGCGGTAGCAAAGTATGTGTTAATACCATAGACCCAAGATTAGAAAACCTGGCTGCATTCTTAAACCTATCCATTAAACAAGACTAACTACTTCTATTTCATAAAATGACATTTGCCCATGAGGTTTAGGATTGGGCCAGTGTCAATCTGGAATCAAATTGATAATAATTCGATTGGATCCAGAACTACTCCGATACTTCAGATTAGATTTTTATACAATCTCGGTATTATGACCCAAATCTACTATGATGACAATTATATAAGTGATTGCTAAAGGTATCACTGGAAAACATGACTGAAACCAATGCAACTTGAAACATAATAGGCAAAAACTAGGTTGAATTATTCTAAATTTGGATGTAATGCCCAATTCTTGTTCTTCCAAATCTTTTCATTCTCAGATTATTTGCAATATTGAGTACTTCGATATCATTGCTGGTGAATCTCATCAAAAATAGAATCTGAAGGTGCGACATTGACAAAATTTGGGTTGGCTTAAGAATGTTGTTCCTTGAGTTTTATCTATTAATTCAAGAGTTCTACTTACAACGTTCATGCTATCTTGCTTCTCATATACATTTCACAGACCTATCAACCCAGATAGATGCCACTGATTGAGTTTTCCTGATTTGGGTTTTTTCTATGTATGTTAAGACTTTGGCAAATAAGCATCCATAGCCCTTCGCCTTTGTCAGATCTCCAAATCATCTTTTACCTCTAAGAAATCTTTTAGAGTCTTGCTCATTTCTCAAGAACTGATGTATTACCTTATCACACCCAACATTTGGCCATATGGTTTAACCAATAAGGACAAATGGAAATTTTCTTTGATTGTTTTAATAACCTTGTTAGTTGCTACTTGTTACAATTACATAGATGGAATTTATTAAGAAAATGGGACTGCCACTTGTCGAGAGTTAATTTGGACTTGATCTCCTATAAGTTGATGTATGCGGATATACCCATTGTTTAAAATAAAGTGTTTGTTTCCTCTTAAATTGTTTTTTGGTTTATGTTTCTTTAGGTATCATCAATATGGAAGATGGAAAGCCCTAATCAGTGGTGGCTCCTTTGGGGACTTGATTACCACTTACGTTGTTGTGGATAGCATTGGTCAGATGATGAGGCCATGACTCCCGAACATTGGTAAGACCAGTATATTGTAATCGTATTTACAGTGGTAGTTGAATAGGATTTCGTTATTAAAACATTATTAGGAAGTCACATCAGCTTGCCATAGTTTTGGATGATACCAAAAGATAAGGGGATGGTACCCTTGTTGTATATAGGGGTAAATGACCCATTAGCAAGGCGAACCTCTCGAAGAGTAGTAGGAAAAATAGAAAAGGTAAAATGACTAGACTCACCAGTCATTTGATCAGAGGCACTAGAATCAATAACCTATGCAAAGGGGCTGGACCCGACTAAGAGACATGAAATGCAGAAGATGTACCTAAGGTGTGGTAACTGAGAACATAGTCGAAGATAATTGAGTTTACGCATGGATTTGATCTTGAACAATGGTGACAATTTGGGTCTGAAGTTGTTGTAAATCAATAGTGCCAAGGACATGAGAATTAATGGTCAAAACTAGTGATGAATTTACTATGACATCACGGGGAGTAGAGTGCCCCAAAGGTATAACCGTAGATCGTAACAAGTGAGGGTAGAGCTGAAAGCAACGAGCCTTTTCATGATCAATTTTCCCACAATGACTTCAAATGAAACTAATCCCTTAACCACGACCACTGCCACGGCCACTATTCCTAGCTTCTTGAGTATGAGAGTCAAAGAAACTCGAATTGGATGCAAGAGCCATCTAATCTATCGCTGGAGTAGAAAGAATACTTGAAATCAAAGTCTAAGATGGAACTACACGACGATGATGCTCATCACTATCAATAGTCGCAAAATTCTCAAATAAGGGAGACAATGGAGAGGTGTTAAGAATCTGTGTTTGAAGTGCCTCAAACTCGATGCGTAAGCCCAGGAGAAATTGATATGTATGATGTTGAACAATTCTCTTAATCACATATTCGACTACCTTTACAAATAACTCAAACATAGACTTAAAATGAAAGAGCTCCTCCCATCGAGATTGAAGAAACTCAAAATAATCTACTACATTCTTAGTCCTCAGAGTAGCCTGGGTAATATCTCGATAAGGCTCATAAATCTATGAATCATTCTGAGCATGCGCATATGTCTGAGTGAGAGCTGACCACAAAGATGGGACAGTCTCATGGTATATAAACATAGTATAGATTCACTACTCCTTAAAATTAAACAACCACTCGAGAATAGTACAATTATCAATTTCCCATTGTTCAGATTTGGGATCAAGAGTAAGTGGCTTGGTAACATTATCCAAAAGCCATCCAGATTTCTCTAGACTTCCCAAATAAAGTCTCACAGACCAAGACCAAGATTGAAAGTTTTGATAATCCAAAAAGGCAGTAGTAATACGTTGGGCTGAGAAGTAGTGCCCAAAAAAAGTATTTGATTCCTTGTTCTCTTGATTTAATGTAATAACTTCCAAAGATAAACGAATAAAAAAAAAGGCAAGGAAAAAGTGCCAAAAAAACTACACTAGATTTCTAGATAACTGAAGAACTAAACTCATAGTAGCCTCACAAAAAATAGAAGTACTCCACAAATTGGAAGAACAAAAATAACAAAAATATACTAGAATATTTGGTTTGAAGAGAGGTCGCATGCTAACCGAGGTCCAATGAAAGGAAAAAGGGGACAACATTGGTCCATAATAGCCTAACAAACTTGCTTAGCACTGTCGCAAGGCTACACATCCCTGTTTGACAAGACATACCTATCATACACCGGCATAAAAAAGTAGCAGAAGCATAGACCCATCACATAGCCTTGTCGCAAGAGGCTAACAACCTAATCACAATCACACAGTCCTATCGCAGGGCCTTCAAAACTGATGTCCAGCCCTCAGAGCTTTCACACAACCAGGAGTCCTATCATAGCTCACAACACTATCGTAGTGTCATGCTGGCAGCATGGAAACCAGCCTATAGTATAGGCTTATTGCAAGGACAGCCAACTAGTTTTATCGCAGCATGCGAGTAGAACACTCCAAGCCAAAAAAATTAAGAAAAGAAACCCCCAAAGGGGGAAACTCTTAAAAGAACCTACTGCTAAATGTGTTTGGTTCAAAGATCAAACGACAAAGTTGGAAGAGAAGAAAATAAGATGATTGTGCTTTAAGGGACCAAAAAATCGAAGAGAAAGGATCCAAAATGACTTATCGATGGGGTTCTAGGGCTTTGATACCAAGAAGTGTAATAGAAAGAGAATCGTCCCACCACAACGAGGGTTGGGAATAGTATTTATTATAATAATAAGAGTTCAAAGATATATATACCCTTACAAAGGGAAAAAACCAAAAAGCTAAACATAAATTGGTCCTACTAAACACAAATTGATCCTAACATATTCCAATAAATGTATGTAGGTTCCTTTGCTTCTATGTTTTTTTTTACTTAAAGTGGTAATGCATTGTTTTGTCGAAGAATGTGAATATTATATTTCATGTCACAATGTTTTACTCATTTCTAACCTTTTTTTCTCTTTTTTTGTAGATTACTCTTAATCCTAGGATTGATAATGGGGTCATACATCTTTGAATATAAACATAAATTGATCCTAACATATTCCAATAAATGTATGTAGGTTTCTTTGCTTCTATTTTTTTTTACTTAAGTGGTAATGCATTGTCTTGTCAAAGAATATGAATATCACATTTCATGTCACAATGTTCTACTCATTTCTCACCTTTTTTTATTTTTTTGTAGATAACTCTTTAATCCTAGGATTGATAATGGGATCATAAATCTTTGAATTTGTTTTGTCTTTTTCATATTCTCAAATTTAGTGTGCAGCTAGACATTACTGATTTTGAAGCTTTGTGTCTTCTTTGTTTTAGAAATATGCGGTCCAATGTATATTAGAGATGAAGATCCCATTAGCCATTGCAAAATTCATTTCTCAATTCTAAGGGAAGTATGTACACCTATCAATGCAGAAATTCTACAGTAATGTGGTTCAAAAATGTCTCAACTTTTTCAATGAAAAGAACTGATCAAGGATCATACATGAACTGCTCTCGGCTTATGAGTTTGAACAGTTACTACAAGACCCATTTGCAAACTATGTCATTCAAACTACTCTTGATGTTTCCAAGGTTTGGACATCAACCAATTTCAAGTATTGAGGATGAGATTTTGATTTTGTCAAGTCTTTTTCTATTTGGTTCTCTAATTGTGTTCATCCTGAAACTCAGGGTCCTCTTCGTGCGTCACTGGTTGAAGCCATCAGACCCTATGCGGGAGCCTTGAGAATCTTCCCATATAGCAAGAAAATTTTATCAATGGCCCTTTTGAGGAACTGATAAGCATTCTTCTTTGTGGTAAGAATGAAGTCATTGTAGTTGTTCATGATGTCTATCTTTTTCTTTGCCAGTAGTACTATATGTTGGTACCAATTTTTAGAATTTTGAACTTAATGTTTATTGCTTATAATCCCAAAGAAGACTTGGTGACTTGAGTTCATGACATGGTACCCATGCTTCATGAGCTTTGTTGAGTGTAAAAATAAGTGTTTTTACTTCAATTGCTTAAGTGTCAATTTACTGTATTGTTGTTTTGGTTATTATCATCTCTCTAATGTGGAATAGGCATTGTAGAAGATTATACAACGTTGAACAAAATATTTTTCTTCAACCTACTTTAGCAAATTAAATGTGTTATGCCATATTTTAAAAAAAAAGTTATTCTAGAATCATTACATCTGCAATTAATAATATATGAGCATGGTTTAAATTGTCTCAAAATGTTTGGATTGAGACCAGAATGATACAATAACCCCTAAAAAACTATTTTTTAAAATTATGGATGAAAAATATGGAAATATTTGAGCAAAACACATCCAAAATATTTTTTACTTATAAATTCAAAAAAAACAACTACCATGGACAGTCATTTTAGGGTGATTGTCAAACACAGTTGTCTTTCACGACACTTTTTTTACTAACCTCATCAATCACATTTGAAACACGACTCTAATTAGAATGACTACTCTGACGATGGTTAGTGCAGTCATTCTTTTAAAAACGATTGTCCATGAAAGTCAATTTTTGTGCAATATGTAGTTTTGTAGACATGAAATGGTCGTCATGAACCTCAATGCTATATTGTTTGGAGTCGCCACCATTCTTTTTTGGAAATGGGTGTGAATGGGCACCCGAATTGATTTTTTGAAAATCATTTTTTCCGTGGCATTGTAGTGATTCTCATGTATTGGAAAGGGCAAGGTCTACCTAAGATCTAGGTAAGGAGGTCCAGTTAGAGAATGGGGAAGGTGTTAGGCATCCCATCCTCTCCACCAAAGGTGGTTACCTTACTTGACCATTTTATTTTGTAAAAACTTGAGAAAACAAATATTGAAAATCCATGAGAATGCATGACAAGGGTGGTGTGTGCATTAAAGTGAAATGTCCCCTTTTTTAAAAGGGTCTTGATTTCAAAGTGACATTAAGGGCATTCTATGGAAGAGAATGACCTATGTAGTCACATTGCATTTATGAATATGAATGTAGGTTTGAGCTTTTAGATAGGCTCCATGATGGAGTTCCCTTGAGGCCACAACCTTAATGCATGTATACATGGCTAGAAACTTAGTGTTTCACCCCATCAAGAGGGTGACACATTTCTTCATCATTGCCATGCATAGGTGAGTGTGTGCATTGTGTATAAGATGATGCATGAGATTGGGGTGAAAAGGGCTTCAACCCCCATCCTTTCGATCGAACCTTAGTCCAATCTACCGGGGATGGGAAAGGGTATACATTACATCTTAGGGATTTCTAAAAATAAAGAAAAGAGAGGGTTGAGGGTTGAGTTGAAGTTCAGAAATAAGTAAACTACATCTTAAACCCCACCTTGTCCCTTGATGAACTTGAACCTTGAAAGGTAGACTTGAGAGTTGAATGAGATGGTTGAGGGTTGAGTTGAAGTTCAGAAGATGAGAGAATGAGTAGAGATTTTGGTAGAGTTTTAGGTTGAGAGATAGGGGCTTTAAGCATGAATTGTTCTTAGAAAATGAGGGTATTTATAGAGTTTTTGGAGGTCTTTGGGGATAAAGTGGTCCAACCCTAAAAATAAAGAAAATGGACATGAGGTTTAGGTTGTTTCTTTTGGATTTTCCATTTGTATGAGGGTAAAGATTACATTTTGAAGAACCCTAAAAGCATTATTTGATCTTTGATTTTTTGGTAAATAGAGATGAGAGAATAAAAGTATTTTTAGGAGGGTGAATGAGGGATTGACATGTGTAAAGGTGGAGTGGTAGGTAAAAGTAGACCTTGGTTCATTTGTAAATAACTCATAAAGTAAGGGTGGAAGTGTATTTTTGAAATGGACCAATGGAAAAAATAAAAATACTTTTGGGAGGGCGAGTAGGAGAATGACATGTGTAAAGGTGAAATGGTAGGTGAAAAGTAGACCTTGGTTCATTTTTAAATAACACATAAAGCAAAGGTGGAAGTATATTTTTGAAATAGACCAATGAAAGAACTCCATGTGTGTACTTGAAGATTCCTACCTTTTGAGGGCATAATGGGAAGTTCTCTCACCTTTATGGATTATTACCAAAAACCAAATAACCTTTTTGGTTTGACTAAACTTTTTGAGAATGGCATTCTTGAATTTTTACAAGAGGGAGTTGACTTTCCAATTAGATGATGCATTAGGTATTGGGGGCTTATGAGAGATCAACATGTGTCATCTTTTGAAGGGGTGTGAGGGAATGGGCTTAGTGTTGGGCTTGATATTAGGCTTAGGTGATGGACTTGGTATTGGGCTTAGGTGATGGACTTGGATTATGGACTATGGGTATTATGGCTATGGGTTTGGAGATGGACTTGATTCATGGATAATGAGTTATGGACTTTAGGTATTAAGGTTAGGTTTAGTAGGACTTAGCTTATGGATTTTAGGTTATGGATAATAGGTTGGTTAATGGAGAATGGATACAAAATTGGGTTGGTCCATGATTAGGAAGGTGGGTTAGGTATGGATTTAGATTAGATTAGGGATGTGGTATGGAATTCGATTGGATTAGGGACAAGGTTGAGCATGCAAACTATATGACATGATGCATGTATGCATGTATGCATGAAAATAATGCCAAGTGGCAATGAGGGTCCGTCAAAGAGCTTGAGTTCTATTTCGGAATCAACTCAAGAAAATTTGGATCTTCCTAACGGGTTTGTGCAAATTGGGGTGTCTACATAGTGTACCTGCAACAGTATACCATTCGTTGTCGGGTTGCCTCGTGAAAGTTTTTTTTACCACAACTTCTTTCTCCTTTTGCATCAAGGAGACCAATTCTTCAATTTAGAAAGGGCAACCAGCCCATCTTTCATCTCAGTCAGGGTAAAAAAATCTGTTTACATCATACATTTTTCACAAATCCAACTAGTCAAAATGAATCCATACCCAACACTTGGATAAAAATATTAACAACATCTTACTAGTAAAAATACTGCAAAAGCTTTCTCCTAACTAAAATGTAAAAGATCAAACAAGGTGATCCTTTATTCAGAGGCAAGTGTTCATCATGATGGAGAATGCTTTATAAGAACCAACTATTTGAGCTTTTCTTACTTTGATTTAAAATGAGTAAAAAAGCAAGGACATAAAATAACTAGAGCATGCGCGCCTAATTGGAAGTATGGTGCCCATGCTAGTACCAAAAGTATTATTAGATTAATGCTCTATTTAAATTTTGAGCCACCTTTTTGATTGCCACAAACCATTTCATGTTGTTTAAACAAAATTTTAACCAAAAAATATCTAAATATCTAACCCTCACCTTTAGTATTCGGCACTATGTCTATTGTTTCTAGTATTGTGAGATTGTTTAGATCATATATATGCGTTTTATCTTGCAATAATACAATAAGATTGTACAGAAGAAGAGAGGTTATATTTCCATTAGATGAAAAATAGAAAGGGATTGAAGTACCCTTGGGCTTTGATGAGAAAATGATATTGTTAAAATTTGATATTAGGTGGATAAATGTGGGATTTATTCTTATGTTTGAATTGAGGTGGAAGTGAAAGTAAAAGCTAAAGTAAAAGTAAAAGTAAAAGTGAAAGTTGAGTGGCTTGTTTGTAAGTTGTGGTGTAATATTTTAATCCCACATTGAATAGAAACAACTAAAGAGTGTAACTCTTATATAGAATCTCTCATATAATGTAGCAAGTGTGAGAGGAATATGGGTAAAGCCCACATGCACATGAGGGCCCATGGGTTCTAAAAAGAATTTGGACTCATTGCTCCGAAAAACCTTAGTTTGTGTGTGCGCATGTGATGTGTGCGTTGGGAGGGAGGGAGGGGGGGAGGGGGGAATCTTTGAATTTAAGTCTCATGTGGGTGTGCGTGAAAGTTTCACTTTTGCTAATAGTTTTTGGGTTTTTTACTTAATTTAATTTATCCATTGAGTTGAACTCAACGAGTTAGAACTTCGGACTATTCTAAGAGACGCAAGTGGTGTCACAACCCAAGAGATATTCTATACAAATATATGTGTATTTTCGAACAATCACAACTCCAAATCAATTTTCACACTAGGCTTGGTGACTATCTAGAACGACACTTCTACTTCTATATATTCTTATTTGTTATTCCTTTTGCATTATTCAATTTTTGGATTTTTATTTGTTACATTGCATGTTCTTTTTTTTTAGATTATTCACAAGTCCTTAAGAATACCGTCACAATACAAGTTCAATTGTATGTGTACAACATTGTATCTTGGGAGACAGATGTCCAAAGACTTCAAGCACATTGCAGGGGCAAAATCTGTTTTATTGCTATTGTATTTAATACTAGTCTCGCTCTGTTCAAATCAGTAATTATGTCCAATCGGTAGTTCTTTGTTATTCATTGTTTTATTGTTTTATTTATTTTCTATTTAACTTTTCTATCCTAACAATATAGAGTTAACAATTACAATGGCACATAATTAATTTAAAAAGGTCTTTTAATTGATGACTATAATGTTAGTTTGAAAGCACACATGGAAAGATAAATGAAGAATTGACGTTTCTATGGAAGAGTGACAATTGATCCCAAACAAAGAGCCAAAGAAACTAGAAATCTTGATGAAACTTAATAACATTTGTAAATAAAAGGTTCATTCATATTCTATGGTGAACTTTGATGTCCACAAATAAGCATATAAAGAAGAGTAGTGATCTAACTGGCTTGCAGATAGATTATGTCTATGACAATATATCAGACTATCAGCAGTCCTCATGAACTTGATTTTGAAACAATGAAAACAAAACATTTTCTACGATAGATTATGCTATAATATTCTCAAAACATATCATTCAAATGGAAACAAAATATGGATCATGAAGGAAAATTGTGTAAGAAATGCAACTTTTATTCCTTGGTGGAAACCAATAAATGAAAATATTAGATATTTGGAAGAATGGCCAATGGCATATAGACACCTTATCTTGCTGCTTATGCTCCTTATGATTTGATTTGTTAGTCGATTTTCTTTATTGTTTTGTCTTATAAATAGATGAGAAGAAAACAAGTGAAAATTAGGTACCATTGCCAAATAAATCAAAGATTAGAGAAAAGGATTTTTGGAGAGGGGGTAGAGGAGGATAAGTCATTAGAGAAAAATTGTAACTTATCAAAGAGATCAAAAGTTTAATCCACAAGATTGAAGAAGTTGAATAAAATGGATTTGATAAGAATATGTCAAATCCTCATAAATTTGTACGGACATGATCCTCATAGACAGAACCATAGTCAAGAGAGATATGTCATCAATTTCAAAATACCTAGAGGTATCTGAAATATTCACCAAAAGGTGGAGGGGAAATTTTAAATCAGCATTATATAAACCTCCTCGGTATATACATTTTAAGCACTTAATGTGTAGCTATAAGTTATAAATCGAAAGAGTTCAATACAAAACATTTTAAAATTTTAATTGTGTGTGAAGCCTATATATTTCTTTTATTTTTTATATTATTTAAAAAAAAAACAATCTTTTATTTCACTACCTAATTCTAATCAGTGGCTGCTTTATTTTTGAACGTGCCACTTTTATTTTTCACATAAAATAGATGCACTTAGCCGCCTAGATGTCCTAGGCACTTACTTTATAAGTTAAACCGGGCCATGGTGGCATATTTGACAATAGAGCTTTGAACAAGTACTAATTAAAAAATAATCATCAAATGGCAAACCATATAATTAATAAAAAGCTAGCAATTTGTATCCATAATATAAGAAAGAACATAACATTATGGGCCACATAAAAAAAATTAATTGTCTTATTTTTCTTACCAAGAGAGTATTAAAAATAAAGAGAAGTAGAAAATATAATAAAATAAAAGTAAGATTAAGATTAAGAAGAGAAGAAAAATGTACCTCTTCAGGAAGCATTGCCTCCAAAAATAATATTGAAGGAGTAGATCATTATACTATGATGTTCCTATATAGATCAAAAGCCAACATGAAATAAGAAAAACAAATCAAATTAAATTCCTAAATAACAAAATAACAAAAAGATCTTCCACCAAAATAAGCAAAAAAATAAAATTATATGGCAGCATTCAATAGCACGAAAATAAATAATATCTGACAATTGATCAAGTCAAAGGTTATGATTTTGCTATAATGTATTTTAGGGTTTTTTGTAAAGACTTTAGTTCACTCTAATTATTAGTCAATGTAAACAGATTTATTTGCCTATTAATTGAAGAATTTGCTTCAAGAGACTATATGAAAGTTGAAATATATATGTAGTGATGTACATCTATATAATAAAACACAACTGAGTTGGAATACTTATGTGTGACACAAACGTCCAATCAACTGCAATAGTGTGGGAGACAAATCAAACTAAGACAAACCTCCCATAATCTACAGTTTTGTGGGTTAAATCTCCTATCAAGTTATAGTGTCATGAGATCTTCTTTATTTCCTTTATTCTTTACATTCTCTAATTTTACTATATTTTCTTTTCTACATTTTTAATTCACTTTATTAGTTTTTATCTTTTGCCCACTAATTTCATTTTTTGAGTAATATCCTTCAAACTCTATTTTTTTCCACTTCTACTGGTTAACTCGAAAGAGAATGCCCTCTTTAACTTTAGTATTTTTCTCTTTTACCTATTTAATTTTCTTTATTATTTTTCATTTCTCACCCCTTTAATTTGATTTTTTTTAATAATACCCTTTCCATCAAGCTATAGTTTCTTGGGACCCACTTTATTTCATTTATTTTTCACCTTCAATAACTTTACTATCTCTTCTCTTTTACTCATTTAATCTATGTACTTTATTTTTTTTCATCTTTTACCCTTTTAATCTCAATTTTTTTATAATAGTTTTGTAGATTAAACCTCCCATCAAGCTATAGTTTCATGAGAATCACTATATTTTCTTTATTCTTTACCTACTTTAATTTTACTATATTTCCTCTTTTACACTTTCAATTAATTTTATTATATTTCACCTTTTGCCAATTTAATCATTATTTTTTATAATACCCTTCCAACTCTATTTTTTTCACTTTTACCCTCTTAACTCGAAAAACGGATGCCCCCTCGTCTAACTTTACTATATTTTTTCTTTTACTCCCTTAATCTACTTTATTATTTTTCATCTCTTACCCTTTTATCTCAATTTTTTTGAATAATACTCCTTCCATCAAGTTATAGTTTCTTTGGACCCATTTTATTTCATTTATTCTTCACCTCCCCTAACTTTTCTATATTTTTTTTTTAACCATTTCATCCACTTTATTTTTTTATCCTTTATCCCTTTAATATCAATTTTTTATATTTATAATAATACCCCTACAACTTTAATTTTTTTTTTTCATCTTAACCATTAACCTGGGAGAGGATGCACGTGTTGTAGGAACGGGTGAACTCTAGTCTATATAATAAAATACAACTGAGTTGGGACAGTTGTGTGTGACACAAACGTCTAATCAACTACAATGTTGTGGTAGACAAATCCAACAAGGACAAACCTCCCATTGTCTACAGTTTTGTGGGTCAAATCTCTCATCAAACTATAATGTTATATGATATATTTTATTTCCTTTATTCTTCACCTCCTCTAATTTTCCTTTAATCTCCTTAACTATTTTTCATGTTTTACCCCCTAATCTCAATTTTTTTTATCAATACCCATTCAACTATATTTTTTTTACTTTTACCCCCTCAAACCCAAAGCGAATGCCCCTCTCCAATTTTACTACATGTTCTCTCTATCCCTTTAATCAACTTGGGACCCACTTTATTTTATTTATTCTTAACTTTACTGTATTTTTTATTAACCCTTTAATCCACTTTATTGTTTTTCATATTTTACTCTTTAATCTCAAATTTTTTATAATAGTTTTCTAGGTTACACTTCCTATCAAACTATAGTTTCATAGGATCCACTTTATTTTTTATTTTTCACCTCCTCTAAGTGTACTGCATTTTCTCTTCTACCTCATTGATCAATTTTATTATTTTTCATTTTTTACGTCTTTATTCTCATTTTTTTAATAACACCCCTCCCACTCTATTTTTTTTTTGCTTTTCCTCCCTTAACTCGAAAGAGGATGCCTCTTCGTATAATTTTACTGCATTTTCTCTTTTACCCCTTTAATCTACTTTATTGTTTTTCATCTCTTACCCCTTTAATATCAATTCTTTTTAATAATACCCCTTCCATGAAGCTATATTTTCTTGGGACCCACTTTATTTCATTTATTATTCATGTCCTCTAACTTTACTTTATTTCATCTTTTACCCCTTTAATCTTATTATTATTTTTATAATAATACCCTCCAACTATATTTTTTCTCTTTTGCTTGCTAAACCCGAGAAAGGATACCCATGTCATAGGCATGGGTGAACTCTAGTATAAATATAGGGGGCGGTTCATGGGACATATGTAAAAACAAATGGTTTTTCAAAATATGGGTTAGAGGTTTTGGACTGAGCTGATTTTTTGCGAGGATGGTCACTATGATGAGAAGATCATCCTCACAAAAAATTAGCTCAATCTGAAACTTGTAAATCCATCAAAAGTGATTTACAAATTATTGGCAAAAAATCAACGGTCCACATTCTAAATCACTTTTAATGGGGTTAGAAGTTTCAGATTTGAGTGATTTTTTTTTCCGGATGATCTTCCCATCATAGAGATCATCCTCACAAAAAATCAGCTCAATCTAAAACTTCTAACCCATATTTTGAAATTTTATTAATGTTACATTGTTTTTACATATATTTTTTCATATGTCCCTTGATCCGTTCCCATATATATATATATATAGGGAAATGTTCAGCAACAAACATTTTGACAAACATTTTGGCAAAACATTTTTCAAAATATGGGTTAGAGGTTTTGGAATGGGCTGATTTTTGGTGAGGATGATCTCTACGGTGAGGAGATCATTATCACCAAAAATCAGCCCATTCCAAAACCTCTTACCATCAAAAATGGCTTACAAAAATGGACGGTCCACGATTTCCCAACTTGTAAACATGGGGTTAGAAGTTTTGGAATGGGCTGATTTTTGATGAGGATGATCTCCTCACCATAGAGATCATGCTCATCAAAAATCAGCCCATTCCAAAACCTCTAACCCATGTTTTGAAAAATGTTTTGCCAAAATGTTTGCCAAAATGTTTGTTGCTGAAAGGGACCCATATATATATATATATATAGAGAGAGAGAGAGAGAGAGAGAGAGAGAGAGAGAGAGAGAGAATATAAATATACTTAAATTAACAAAAAGGGCTATAAGCCTAGTGAATTGAAGAACAAGAGTTTTTTGTTGACTTAAAATGTGACGATCACCTCTAAAAAAGGGAGTACTCTCTACAAATATTTTTTCATTGTGCATTCCTAACTATATGATAATGCACTTGAATTGATCTACCTTAAGTGGAGATATTAGAAATTGTCCCAGAGGGTCGTCTACTTACTCTTGCAGCTAAGTTCTTACATGGAGGTTTAATTCAAAACAAGCTTGTCCTAAGCTACAAAAGTTGAGTGGGGTTAGTAAGCTAAGGCTCCAATGCTAAAAGAAAAAAAAAATTGAAGAGGGTAGAAATGGGAGAGGGGGAATGCAACTAAGGCAGAGAATCCATTTAATTTGATTCTTGCCTTAGTCTTCTACTACTACTTCTTCTTCTTCTTCATAAATCTTGAAGGTGAGTTGAGATGGAATTGGACAGAGTTTTAGGGTCTTAAAAGCTCTTGAGAGAAGAATTGGACAAAAATTTTGGAAGGGAGAAAGCTTAATTGGTTCTCAAGCTTGGGAGCCTCTTCTATTTATATGCTTTTGAAAATCCTTGGGGATATAATAGGTTACACAATACAAAGTCAATTTAATTGTAAGAAAACCACATTGAATGACCTTGGTAGTCCTTCGTCAAAGTGGTCTTGATGGTCGTTTATACCTTAATGAGTCTTACCAACCAGGATGATCAAAGATTAAACTATAAATTTCCTCAAGGTCTCTAGAGAATTCTTTGACGGATATTGTTGTCCAAAGACTTGAGAAAGAAGATAATTTCGACAAAAATATTAGGAATGACATGAAATTATCCATACTTAGAGTTAGGAATGACATGAAATTATCTATACTTAAAGGTCTTAAGGATCAATTACCTTCCCATGAGCTTTAACATCTTCGGGTTAAGAGGTAAATTTCTCTCTAAGTTTTATAGAATTCTTTTGATGGGTCAAAGCATCTAACACCTTTGAACTTGGTCAACAGTCATTGAGAGCTTTGAGAGTGACATAAAATAATCCACAAAGTGTAGGGTTTTAAGGGTCAACTACCTTCTCTTGTGTCTATACGAGATAGGATTAGGAAGGTAATTGATCCTCAAGAGTAGCCTTTTAACAAATAGAGTTTTCCCGTGAAGGTCCCAAGAACTGCAAAAAAATCTTGATTTAATGCTTACATTGCTGATTAGTGAAGGGCTAAAAGGGTAGTTCACTTGAATTGTCTTGAAATAAGAGAGGTAATGAGATTGATTAAAAGCAATGAAGGTGTAAAAATATCTTAATGAAATTGTAAGCACATGGGGTAAGTCTTAACAAATAACAAAAAATTGGTTGGTCCTTCCCTAAAGCAAACACCTGTGCAAAAATTTATTAGTCCTTGCTTTGGGGACGGACCCAGAAAAACCTAGCCCGGTCCATTTTGTATAACAAACAAGCCTATTTTGAACATGGTGCATGCCTTATGGATGAGCCTGCATTACTTTTGGCCCCCAAAACTTCAGGCCTTGGATTGGGCTTCTTGGTAGAACCGGAGTTAGGCTTTATCTTTCAAGGTTTTTGGATTGCTCTCAGGGTTGGGCCAGGCAAATTGGGTTGTCTACAACTATCCCTTTTTGTTTGGACAAATCTGAGTCCATGCACTTCTTTGATTTTATCTAGATGAACTCAGATTGATGTGAAAGAAGAAAAATAGATATGTTTATCATTAAAGATATTACTTACTAAATCTAATAACTATTATTTCTATTCTAATTGCTAAAAATAGATATGTTTTTGAGAGATTATCCGAGAAAGTGAAAAATTCAAGAAATGAAAGTTCTGAATGAATGATCAACATTTTGGAAAAAAAAAAAAAATCAATGTACACCATTTAACACAATAGTACTTGTTTGGAGCAGTATTGGAGAAAATTTTTCAAAGAAATAACTGTTGGAAAAAAATAAATAAAGAACTTTACATTAAGAAATGTATCATTTAAGGAGAAAATTTGATGAACCCATTATAAAAAAATCAAAAGAATTAAAAAATTGATAAGACTTCTTAAGAAACTAAATAAATAACAGAGCATATCACAAGGAATTAGAAATTTAAATTTTATTTAGAAAAGCTTATCTTAGTCATATCTTTGTCTGTAAGATATCAAATGTACTTACAAACAAAAATACTAAATATAGAATGTTTTCCATAGTGTACAAGGAAAGAGTGGGTTAGAAGAATCTAAACATTAGAAAACACACTTTCTTGAAAGGAAAATGAGATAAGATAAAGATCACCTGTTGAATTAGGCAAGAAAGAACCATTGCCCCATCTTCAATAAACATGGAAGTTCCAAATAGAATAATAAAGACTGGACTAGCTTTTGGCCGCCATCTCCTCCCCAAGATCTCCGTCATTGTTATCTCCAATTGAAATCGCCAAATGCCTCGTCCAAGTTTATTAGGGTAAGTGCTTTTTATTGTTTTTCCTCCTCAAAATCATAAATGAGATTACAATTTTAACCCCCCTTCACATGCAAAAAAGTCAGAAATAACCTTAAGTTAAGGGCCTGATTGATTCAGCTGTCAAAATCTGCTGTCAGAATCTGAAACACTGAAAAGCTTGTTTGATAGAGTTTTTTAAAACTGTTGTGCTGTTGACTAGAATCTGGTAATTAATGTTTGATACAGCTTCTAAAATCTGCTGTAGTAGGGTAAAATGACCAGAATGCCCTTAAGGTTGATAGTGCACCCAGAATGCATCAAAAATTACCAGAATACCCCTATAAATATATAATTACATTAAATATATAAATATAATAAAATTAAAAAAATAATTATTTTAAATTTAAAATATTTATAATTCAAAAAAAAAATTATAGAAAAATTTATAATTCTATAGAAATTTCAACAGCGTCTCCTTTTAAAAATGGATATACGAAATTTTCCTATTTAACAAAATACTTGCATAATGCACCCAGAATACATAAAAAATTATCAGAATACCCCTATAAATATATAATTATACTAAATATATATAAATATAATAAAATTATATAAAAAATTAATGAAATAATTATTTTCATTTTAAAATATTTATAATTCTAAAAAAAAAACTATAGAAAAATTTATAATTCAATATAAATTTCGGCAACATCTCATCTTTAAAATGAACATATGAAATTTTCCTGATAAACAAAATACCTACACAATACGCAATCTAACATTCACATTACATCGTATATACATAACACATCCACATTACATCGAGTATACATAACACATCCACATAATATCTAATTTATATTCTGACATCATTTAAACATAACAATCATAATTAATATAATAAGTAAAACTGAAATAAATAAAAACATGAAAAATATACATCCAACAAATGCACACAAAATATATTTTTCATTCTTCTTATTTGACTTCGTTACTTTATCTTAAGGAACATTATCATTGATAATGTCAACTTCATCTACCAACACAAAAGACCCTGCATGTCTCTATAAAGTAAAATAACACATGAATTAATATCAATCTTACCAAATATAAATACGCACCCAACATTAATATCAATGTCATATTACCTGTCAAGATGGATACTTATAAAATATCCTCCCATAATTTTATTTTGTTTTAGCTGTGACTAATGTCATCACTCGACCACATGAACAATATAGTGGATACGTATAATTTGCCATCAATGCTATTCATCATACACAAAGAGCATAAATAAATTAGCATCGAATATTCAAAATATACTTAAAAACAGTATAATCTTTATTCCAACATTGAATAACAATATTTATAATTACAATACAAAGGAAAAAAAAATACATAATATAAAAATGTATCAATGATTGCTAGTAAAAATGACATCAGTTATTGAATCCATATCTATTTTCATTGTTTGTTGACTTTGACGACCTGCTAATGGGGGAACTGGATACTCTTGATCAGTGATGCCCTCTTCTTCCACTTTCATTAAACCTTCTTCTTCGAATCGAGCAAATTCTTCATCGACAATCGCATGTATTCTAATAAAATTGTGCAATGTCATGCATGCAACAACAATGTTTCGTTGTTTGTCTAAACTATATGAACGCATCAACTTTAAGATTGGCCATTTTGCTTTCAAAACCCCAAAGGTTTGTTCGATCACGTTCCGAAGTGAAAAATGTAAATGATTGAATAGTTCATTTCGATCATTTACTCGTGATCTCCTATAGTCTTGTAGATGATATCGAACACCTCGATAAGGTGCGAGATAACCATCTATGAGTGGGTACCCAACGTCTACCAAATAGTATTTATCTATTATCCAAAAAAAATATTAATTTCTAGGATTAAATATAAACAGACATAATTGACAAACTTTTAAATACAGACTTGGTGGAGGATATGAAAATTTTAAACTGAGAGTATTCACTGTCTCAAGGAAGACACGTGAATCATTAGCCGACCCTTCCCAACCAACCACCACATGAATGAACAACATGTCAAACGAACATGTTGCCATTATATTTTGTGTCTCTTATGTCCTCCATATCGCAATTGATCTACTATTAGTACAAGTATATATATATAATTACCTTAAAATATGGTAAAAAACGATGATTGTTACGGATGTGCGAAGAGACTTCATTGAGGTCGGGAGGTACAATTAAGGACATTGATAAGTTCACAATAGCCAAAAGAACTTTGTTGAAATACTTGCTAACCGTTTGAGGTGTGTGATCGAAACTATTTGCAATTAATCTTTGTCCTTAATTATGTCATATTATTAATAAGAACATCGGTAGTTGTTCTTGAATAGTAACGTAGCGTCCCATCTTTAATAGACCTCGATCTTTCAAAATACTACACAGATTCAAAAATACGTGTCGTTCTATTCTAAATAATGCATGACACGTCGTACGATTATCATCTAGTGTTTCCCGCACAAAGTCAATTCCCTTTAATTGACTATTACTATGTGACTCTCTATATAAGAAATTATCACAATAAAATAGGGAACCTAAGACGACTCCTATAGTGACCATACTTAAAACACTTGACTTGACAGTATTGGTGGTATCACTATTTAAATCGATGGTATCAGTCGTATCATCTGAATCCATATGACTTTCTTATGAATCTATATTAGTCGTATATATCCATCTATCAGAAAATATTAATTACAATATCCATCCAACAACAAATAAAATATATATATCTAACAGAAAATATAATATACAACCAACAGAAAATCAGATATCCATCAAATAGAAAATAAATTATCCAAACTTCAGAGTATATTTCACCATAATAGTGCAAAAAGTAACCAATGTATATTGCACCCTATAGGTGCATCATAAAACCCACATAAATATTAAAGTAACATATAAACATATCTAAACATCTTTCTCAGCCATGAAATCAGACATCTCATCCTCCAACTACCCAAAATGAACCTCTACTGTTCATAACGCACAAAAAACCTCTCTGAATTGTTTGTTCTTCATAAATATGTTCAACGCAAAATGATAAAGAGCACACTTGGGGGTTAAATCTGATAGTTGGTCTAAGAGTTAGATCGACTCTTGAATACTGCATTTTTTAATATGAATGGGATTGGTAGAAGCAGATATCTGACTGTGAACTGCATCTGCGAGCTTCTCCAATGACTGGTCAATTCGCATAGCAGTAGTCATTTTCTACCTACGACCTTGAGGTTGTAGAATATCGTCACTTTTACATCGAGGTGGGGGTACAGTATGGGTAGCATCATCCTCAAACTCATCAACATCATCAGGCATAAAGTGTAAAGGTGTCTGAGACTCTGGATATTGGGTCTCCATGACATCATCTATATCATCCGCATCCAGATTTTCATCTTGGGGTGCTGTTGCAGATGGCATTGCACCAGATGCAGGAGACCACATCCGGCTACCAGTACCTTCGAAGATGAAATACAATTGTTTCGCAACGTTCAGAGGTTACTTTCGAAATATTGCATCTTTTGGATGATGCTATAAAAAATAAAAACCTTAATTTACATAAATGGACAAAAATCTTAAAATAATTAAAAAGATAAATTAACAAAAAAAATGTACCTCTAACCACCTATCCCACCACTCATCACTTGCATCTAATATGACGGTGTCAACATCATAAGAGATGCAAGTATTAGTGTAAATCTTATTCCAACGTCCCCAAATACCTTTTTGTCTATCCCACTTGTTCTTCATTTGCCCTCTATCGTAATAAACACCAGTTATTTTATGAAACTCCTTGACCAAGAATTCATAATCGGTCTTGTCATGCACTTTATGCGATCTCCTCTCCTTCTTAACTAAGTCATAACAGATCTCGACCCAAGCTTCATGTTTTTTGGATGTCCAATCTGCTTTCGCACTCTTTGAATTGTTATCTTCCATCTGCCAATGGTAATAACAAGAGTAGTGCATAGAACATAACTATAATTATAGAAACTACTATAATCGTGGTATCAACAATGATCTAAAACTACTATAATTATAGAAAAAAAAAATAGAACTGTAAACTGTTTGATTACATACACCATCTCAACCTACAATTTTTGCACAGTGTATAATCAAAGAGAGAAACTAAGAGGCAATGTCAGGTTATCATATAGATAGCCGGAAGAACACAGTTCTCAGTCCCACGGTGAAGGAGCCCTGTGTTATCAATCTTTGACTGTACAACGTACAATAATTGTTATGTGTATATATATATATATAAACTTTTGCACAGTGTATAATCAAATAGAGAAATCAGGAGGTAATGTCAGGTTACCATATAGTTAGTCGGAAGAACGCACAGTTCTCAGTCCCACGGTGAGGGAGTCCTGTCTTCTCAATCTTTGATTGTACAAAGTACAGTAATTGTTGTGTGTGTGTGTGTTTGAACTGTGTTATTTTTTTGATAAATTTATAAATTATAAAAACAAAACAACTCCATTGAAAAAACATATAAGGCTAAAAAATGTTGTGATGGGACAATAATGCGAGCACCTTGTGTGATATGGCCTTTTAGTTGTATATTTCATTGGACAAGGACCATATGGGATAAATATCCTAGCATAGTTTGAGAATGACTAGTTTAACAAAAAAAAACTGCAAATAACTAAAAATAATAAAAAAAATCTACGGCTAAGATTAGAATTTCATGCACATAAGTAGGTCCAAATGGAGTTTTACAACATGCAAACTTTGTGATACAAGTATTCCTCCTTCAGTGTAGTTCATACCTATACACAAGCAACTTCAAGAACGAGTCTAACTTTGAAGCGGGCAACTCGCTTCAAATTTTCAATGAACCCTCCTTCATTACAAGACACGTGGTGTTCTGAATTTATTTCATGCCCCTACATTTCCACAAAATTTTGAAACATTTCCTTAGAAATGCCACGTGTAATCTAATGGAGAGAGGGTTTCTTCAAAATTTTGAAGTGGGTTACCCGCTTCAAAGTTTTTTCCTTCAAGAACTAGTCCAATAGTCTAAACTTATTAAATTCCAAAGAAGCAAGGTTTATCCTTATCGGGCATAGACATGCTTCTGAACCATATATATATATATAAGCAAGAATGAAAGCCAATTTTAGAATATTTTATAAGATAGAGTGTTTTGGATACACCTTACACATTTTAAAGAATATTTGAGATACACCTATTTTTTTAAAACTAATGATATGCCCTCCTTGAGTTCAAACTTCCATGATAGACTAATAGAAAATGACCTAAATTATATCATGTTCAACTTATATTCGAATACGAATTTTTGGTAAGTATAAAATGATGGTTTCTAGATAAGGTTGAATAAATTAAAAGAAATTTAGTAAAGAAGAGAACATATGTAGAAAGAAAAATCAAGGGTTTCTTTGTTTTTTTCAAGAGGTTGAAAATGAGGGTATTTAGATTATTTAGCATTAGTATATAAAATAAGACTGAGGTCAAAGGATGAATGTTAGAAATTTGGAAAACATATGGGGAATCTCAAATATTTACCAAAACTTGGAGAGGTATGTTTAAATCACCTTATGAATTATTATCAAATTGCCCCTTTAGTTTCAAATTTATATATCACAATAGTCCACCAAATATTGCATAATGGACAAACTTGGTAAAAATTATTGAAATAAGTAGTAGTTGGTAAAAAAAGATAAGGGTGTGTTGGGGATTTGGAAAAGTAGACCAAAAGTATCAATTGGTAGACAAACAAGTGATTTTATCCACGGATGTAATCATGTGGCTTGGTCTCTCCATGCGGGTTTGCATAGAGAGAGCGGTCGAGTATGCATGGATGAAAAATGTAATACATGACATTTCCAGGAAGACATTATGTTTTACTTTTATATATGAATTATGTAAACCAGCAAAATCATGTCTAAATGCCATTTGCCCATGATTCACCTATTTGACGAACAATGCCAATTCAAGACATTTAACTCAACACAGTCCTACGAAAAATGATTTTTTCGTCGGGATTGAAAAATCTTATTTTTATGCCCCATAATTACCATCAACCCTTCAACTGAAAATCAACTATTTTCCTAGATGCAATCAAACACCAGGAATCATTCTATCTAGAAAGCCATTTTATAGGACAATTTTCTTGAGAAATTATTTGTTTGAAAATTATTTTCAAATGCAATCATACAGTCCCCGTAATACTAAAAGAAATCAAAACCATTAAGAACAAAAAAAAAACTTTTAAATGAAATTAAAAAGGAAAAAAAAATCATAAAAAGTGTTCCTAGCTTCTTAAATATAAATAAGTTGAGCTAAGCAGTCAAGGAGAATTTGTTGTTCATCATAAAAGTAAAAAATAAAAATAATGAAAATTCACTATTTTGATTAATTATATATAAATCATGATAAAATCATTGAAGATAAAAATAAAATAAAAAATTCATGCGTTCTTTAATCAGAAACAAAAACCCTACAACAACAGAGTATAAATTGAGAAACTAAAATAAGAAAATGTCTAAAATTACATAACAAGAATGCCTGAAACTCCTTCAAAATTTACCACAAAAAATAAATATATTTATTGAATATAAAAGAGACAATAATATTCCTAAAAAATCAAAGAGAAATTAGAAATAACCCTATCAAAAATCTACCAAGAAATTAGCAATTATAAATAACCCTAACAGAAAAATTTATTCTGTTAATCCAACATTCAATATGCAATTTCGTCGAAAATTAGTCACGATAATTGAAATCGATGAGAGAAAGAAAGAGAGAGAGAGAGAGAGAGCTCATAGATCGTGTTACAAACGCTTGTGGGAAGGAATTGAAAGGTGTTGATCAAAAAAGGGGCAAACAGAGAGATTGCGTTTGATCGGACTTCAAATCGTTGTCGTCAATGGCGTTGATAGCAAATGAGGTTGTTAATGGCGTCGATCGACGTCACTGTCTTGATCGGAGTTAAGTTCAACGAGAAATGGCGTCGATGAGTTTCGAAAGCTTGTTGTTTACAGTTGTCGTCAAAGGGTTTTGATTTAACGATTAGAACGTCGTCGTCGTCGATGGGTTTTGATCAGAATGATGGTCGTCGTCGTCGAGATGGGTCACTGCTGCTGTTGAAATCGATGAGAGAGAGAGAGAGAGAGTGATAAAGATGAAGATAGTAGAGGGTTTTTTATTGCGGACTGTGCGTGGAAATATGATGAAGGGTAATTTCGTCATTTCACTCGGGCATTTTTAAACGCAAAGCTGCTCTCATGCGCTTTTCATTTCATCATTTTTTTTTTTACAAATTTGCGTTTCCAAATTCAAAACGCTGCGTTTAGAAGCGGTATCAAACACGTGAATAATTGTAAATCTCAGCTTTTTGACGCAAACGCCGGTAAAGCTGCGTTTAGAAGCGCAATCAATCAACCCTAAGACTTTATTTTTGGAGTTGTAATCTTCACATCTTAGGGCCCTTGCAAAAAAAAATAATAATAACTTTCTCTAGTAATTATTTGGGAAATTAAAAAAAATTCGTCAAAAAAAAAAATTCCCAAAAAATTGTTTTTTTTTCATTAACATGCATTGATGAGGGCCATTTGTAGGCATCAAAATCGAAAATGGGTCCCTACATCTTTCATAAATAACAAGACAATCCCTAGAAGGCGTAAAAGGGACCACACATCCAAATCAGAACCACTCCAAGGAAGAAGACTTCCTCTTGCTAGGTTTTGGATTTTCGTAGATAAAATTCATGGTCCAAGCAAGTCCAATGATTCATGTTAAGTATTGGTCTTACACACCCAATAAAATGACTTAGCCCTTCAACGGACTAATCAACCCACCTAAATGGGTCTGTTCAATAATTTAATAGTCTGAAAAATGGGCTCTATACCAAAATAGATAGGTGAAGTCCATAAAAAGTCTATAAAACCATGAAAAATTTGAGTTGAATAAAGTGACTGTTAGACCAATTAGGTAAAATCCATTAAGTTAGGGGCATATAGTCAGAAGATCAATCCACCCTAGGTCTATAAATAACAAAGCTTAGGCCATTTGGGAGGATCCCTAGATCATTTCTTTCAAGAAGTGCTTGGACTCTAATCTCTAAACAAGATCAACCTTACAAGCTCTTCTCTAGAAATAAATAAAAAAACATTTAAAGAGGAACAAGGTCAAAAACCCTTTTTCTAGTGTTAAAGCTTCATTTAAGACATCATGCTTCCAAGTCCATCTCTAAAATAAAAACTTCCTTCTCAACAGATCAAGTGCAAAGCCTAAGGGAAAATATATATATACAAAACCTTCAGAAAAGATCTAGCCTAAAAGTTCTTCATTAGAATCAAAGTACCCTTCTCAACCAGTCAAGAACAAAGCCCATAAATAAATTTTATCCATGTGGGCTCCTAAAAACATATAAATGGGCCAACGTAGTTTGCTCTATTGCCACCAAAACTCAACTCATAATGACTTTATATTGCTATCAACAAGAACAACTATCTCAGGATGCTGAACAATCATAAAAAAAAAATTAAAAATAAAAGTTAAAAAGAAAATGTTGATGTTTGAAAATTTTTAATATTTATCTTTCTCTAAGAATCATGAAGCACTACCATCACAACTGAGGATCATCATTATTTATGTGTTATCATGGAAGTCTAGAGCTACCTACTGCTTGACGACATAAGCACCATGAACCATATCAGAAGTTTTAATTCTATAACCATCATCCCTTGTTGTTTCACTTCATCTTTATTAACCACCAATCCCATACTTGCCTAGCATAGAAATTTTCAACTTAAAACTACCAGAGTCAACACGATTGATGAGAGAACTTTTGTAAATTTAGCATGGCATTTATTATATGAGGAAATTTGTTAGTTAAATTGTATAGATTTTCTTAAAATATTACTTTCATGTCTAGCCAGTTCTTACCCCTTCACTAGTCAAGCGCGTTCACCGTGACAATGTCCCCTCCTCCTATGTAAACATAATGGGATTCAATCAAAGCATTTCTTTAGTTGTTTTGGACACATGGATAACATAAATTATCAAAATTACTATGAAAATAACCATGATAGTCCATTTCTTCCTAAATACTAATATAGGGTAACTTCAAATCCCATGAGGGTTTTATAGATTGCGTCTCTCTGACAAAGCATTAAGGCTTTTGTAAAACATCAAACAACTCCATAATAGTCAATAAACTAACAAGCACTTAATATGAACTTCAAATAATTTTCCAATAAGGAGAAACATCTATTTATACAAGTCGGAGACTAAGTCAATTTAATAGTAAAACCCTTCATTTTTTTCATTTCAATTCAACTGTGTGTAGACACCCTAATTTGTCCGGTCCAAGCCCAAAAGCTCTTGAAGTCTAGCAAAAGGAAGTGTAATTTAAATTATCAAATTGGATTGAGTGGAGCCCAACTCTCCAAAGTAATTTTCACTTAATCTTTATTAACCACCAATCCCTTACTTGCCTAGCAAAGAAATTTTCTACTTAAAAATACCAGAGTCAACACGATTGATGAGAGAACTTTTCTAAATTTAGCATGGCATTTATTATATGAGGAAATTTTTTAGTTAAATTGTATAAATTTTCCTAAAATATTACTTCCGTGTCTAGCCAGTTCTTACCCTTTCACTAGTGAAGCACATTCTGTAAAACACTAAATTTTTTATTTGTATCTTGAGGAAAAACAAATAGTGAAATTTTGAGAAAATTCTAAAAGTGAGACTTCTAGTAAAACTTTAGGAATTTTTTGATCATTTTTAATAAAATCTAACGTCACCATTGGATTTAAAATGATCGAAAAACATATTTTAGCTTATAAACACACTCAAATGCGAGTTCGAACGGAAAAATTACAAAATCCCCAATTTTCGAGTCGAACCAAGCTAAAAAAATGAATTTTTTGCTAGAGTAAAAAATTTTTAGATTTAATCTCACCATTGGGTTTGCAATAAAAAATTATAAGAAATTGAGTATTTACTCATCATTTTCAGAGTTTGAAAAGTCGAATTACCGTAAAAAAAACAACAACATCGACTTTCTAGTTGGATTGGACTGAAATAGTGAATTTTTTATAGAGTGAGAATTTTTAGATTTCCATTGCGCCATTAGATCCACAATGAAAAAATAAAAAAAATGGAATATCCACTCGTCAGTTTTGGAGTCCGAATAATCAAGTTATCGTCAAACGAAACAACATCGAAAATACCAATTTCATCCCGCCAACTTATATAAAGATTTTTTGAACGAAATTCACTATCCACTGTCTCCTTAACCGACCAAAACCAGCAGCCATACGTTGGTTTTTAAAACGTTGATATTTAACGACTCGTCACCGCTGATACGTCGCAAACGGGATGCCATCGACACCCGACGAAGAAGGGAAAACGTCCACAGCATCGAACTCTATAAACCCTCACTATTTCATTTTCTTTTTCTTTTATCTTTCTCCACGTTTCATTGAAAAACAACCCAAAATATAATGGGGGTTTCAATTTTTCAACCTCAAATTTCATCAACTTCGAGCTCAAATTGTCTTCCATCGTAGACGAGAAAATTGATGGCGTCATTGAGATCATCAAAATCACCAGGCCTGATTCAAAAATTAGCCATCTCGACATCAAATCTGCCTCAATTTCTATACTGATCACCTTGATTTTTGCACACGTGCTTCGATTCTATAGCACAAAGATTGGTAGAAGACTTTCAATTTCTATTGGTGATCGTAAATTGTGAAAATTACATTTAGGGTTTTTAATAAAATTTGTAATGTGTTTAAAAAATGTAGAATTCTTTTTATTATTTCAAATTCATGCGAAGATCTTCATGTTTGATGGGTATAATTGTATTTTATAACAAATTATACGTGGGTAAGACATTTCATTAGGTTATTTCTGCCAGTTGGGTCCTATGCACTACTCAGACCCTGTTTTGATCCAAGTTTTGTAATTTTTCAATTTAATTGATAAAAATGAATTTCAAAGTTTGAAAAAAAATTTAGTATTCAATGAACTCATAATGAGTTGATGAATATTGAAAAATGAATGTTTTGTTCAAAAGATTGAAAACTACAAAAATCGAAAAATGGGAAAAAATGGATGAAACGATAAAATGTCAAGATCACACTTAAAGGGTGATGTCTGCATTTTACATTGTGATGCTATGTGTGGGATGATGAACCCAGGGTTAATTTACTTTCTGTTATCACGAGGTGATGTGTATGTTTATTTATTTTTTTGTACTGTTATTTATTTTAGGCCGGTGGACCACAATTGCATGGTAGGAAACTGAATATCCATTCTCAACTCTGTAATGTTAATTTCTTATTTGTTTTCAAAGAAAAATGATATATGTATACATAACTTCTCACCTTGGGAGTTATGTTGAAGTTTAGAGCTACCCATTTTCAAAATATTTTATCAAGTTCAAAAGAAATTGTTTTTTGAATTTTTAATTTTTGGATATCAATTTTTCGATGAAAGTTATAGGGCTTGTTATCATGATTTCAAAACTCTTTTTGACGTCTCGTCTCATCCATGAACAAGATCGAATTGTCCTAGACAAGTTTTCCGATATGTTTGAGTCATCGTTCAACAATGAGAAATAATGAATTGTGATTTTAAATCTCATCTGATACATTTGACTTGTCTTTCCATCTCGTTGGTTGATGATACTGAGATGTATCAGACGAGTCGTCTCAATCTCAGATAAGATTTAATACCATGTTTAGTATTGAATTTGCTAGTGTGGCAATCCATTTGAGCAAAACAACCCTCAATAAGGCTTAAAACTTTACTATGTTAGTAGGAAAGTGTTCAGCAAAAAAAATTAGACTTTGTTAACATTCAGAATCCACTTATTATGAGAATGCACCTCGGATTATCTCCTCATCTCACAATAACCATCACCTTGGAACCCTCCATTAATCAAGCCAATGATACAATACTTTTCTTCTTTTTCTTAGATGAGAGTTGAGGCAATTTGAATGTTTGACGCATGACATTACCAATGGTGGTGGAGATTGGAAATGCAACGCTAGTATTCTATAGTGAAGATGAGGCCATCAAATGCGACTCATAGGAATTGAACATCAAATGCAACAAGTAAGTTAAAATTTTTGAATTTGATAGCAAGTACCATGCATGCCTTCCTCTAATATGTTTCATGGAGCTTGCATTGTTTAGTAAATAGTTTGACACCAAACAATCTCTGTCATTTGTCATGCTTTAAGATGCCAACCTGACTTGATATTTGTGGCTTGAATTAACATCTATAGTATCATAGATTTTTCATATTAAATGATGGGTCTGAATTTTAAATTATGAACTTGTCATGGTTTCAAGAATTTTATTATCATACTTTTTGAAAGCTGTTGGGGCAGAATGTTATGGTACACACATTCATCTGGAAGCTTTAACTAATGAATAATCCGCCATTCAGGCATAGAAAGATTTTTTTCTCAACTAAGCCACTAAATTAAAAAACAAAAAGCAAACTTTCATCTCAATTCAATTTTTGATTTCGATAATCCATTTTCAAGATAAGTTTTCAAATTCAATTTGTTTCAAGCATATAGTTCAATTATTTTTGGTTATAAGAAATATTATTGTAGTGAATAGAACCATAACATATAACCAGTCATATAAATATCCTTGTAGAGCTCATAAATCAGCCATTCTCCTCACACTAATAACATCATATTACTTAAATAACAACAAAAATAAGGGCCTTTAGTGCTATTCATTTAGTGAACAAGGTTTTTCTTTGTTTTTTCCCCCAACTAAATTGTGTTAAATAAAGGATCTGGAGACAGAGTTGAGTGGGTGATTGTTTTTGCCCATTGAACTTCTGTTTGGTGATCAATTATTTGACTAATTCAATTGGGAGAAAGAAACTATGAAAAACTTAGTTCATAGAAAGTAGATGCTGCGAAACAGAACGCATGGTTGGCCGAGATTGTGGATTAACATTTATACAAGCAAGAGCCAGAATCAGTATAGAAGCAATTTTGTCTTCAACTTGTGGATCAGTAGGAGGTGAAAGGCACGAGTCTAACACATTCTTTAGCATTATTGTTGGATCACTTGCAGACCACAAAGATGTTATTAATTCCCCGGGATGCCTCCCCATGATCACTTCCATAGCCAATACACCAAAACTATAAACATCACATTTTTCAGTCACAACCATTGTGCTTGCAAGTTCTACACACAAAAAAAAAAAAGTATTTAAGCTAAAATAATTAAAAAAGGTGTTTAATTGAACTTATAAATTTTTACAGAATCAGGTATATATGCCATATTTCTTAAATAACCCTTTTTTACTAAAATGAAAAAAATGGTGAATTTGTTGCTTTTAAATGGTGGTTTCTTTACTACTCTTCGAATATTGAAATTTATTTAGATAATTGTGAAATTATGCACAAAAACTAGTAAAAACCATGGTTTTAAATTTCATCCGAGATCAAGATGACTCATCCCATACGTCTCAGTATCATCCACCAACAAGACGAATAAACAAGTCAAATGTATCGTATGAGATTTAAAACTTCTCATTGTTGTTCGAGACAACTCAAACATATCTGAAAACTTGTCTGAGATGACTCAGTCTTGTTCATGGACGAGACAGAGCATCAAAACGAGTTTTAAAACCATGGTAAAAATTCCCAAAATACGATAATAAGAATATTTGAACCGTTGCATTATTCCAACATAATAGATCTTCACGAACTACATCAAAAGCATATACAAGAATAGCAACGTATAAGATTTTGTCTCTTTTAAACAAACAAGCAAACAAACAAAACAAAAAATAGCAAAAAAAGTTATTTACAAAAATGGCTATACACCCAGTTTTGGAAATGTTTTTATATCCAATTTTGTCACATTTGAAATGGTCATATCAACCTTCAACAGTGAATGTTATGGTAATTGTTTGGTTGGATGTCTATTTGATCCAAGATAGAGTAATGTTTGGGTAATTATGAGGTACCCTTTTTGGTGAAATTTATAGATAGTCTTCACCGGGGTAATCAAACTGATGACATAACACTTGAGCACGGTGGACTAGACTAGAAAATGATATTTCTAAGGCTGTAATGGTACCAAAATGTCATTAAAGAGATTTTTGGGATGTAACCAAGGTGATGGCTTTTAGGAAAATCAAGAGTGGTTTGGAAAGTTGTTGAAGGCGAGGGTTTTCTGAAATTTTTTTTGTCAATCTCAAATGGAAGATCGAAGTCAATGGTTATGTATTAGTAGTTTTAAAACCCACCGATATGTATTTAATTTTCGATTAAAACTTGGATTAGAAATACAAAACATGGTGTGGAGGATATTTCTCTCTAGGTACCAATGGACGACACGTGGCACCTAGGGATTCAACACAGGTACGGAGATACAAGGGTAAGCTAGGTGACTTGGTCACAAACCAATCATGAGTTCGAGTTTCGATTGAAGAGAGTTTTTTTCCTTTTTTTAATGTAATAACTAATTTGAGTAAAGGTTAATGTGGTCAAACGTAACCTAATAAGGGTTAGAACTCTTTTAGGACTTTTTTTATAATAAAAAAAGGCCTTTGGGCCATTGAAAAGAGATGAAAAAAGTAAAGGAGGAGAGGGGGCTATGTAACCAAGAGATTCATAGTGAAATGGCTCCTCGAGCCTGTGGAGGTAGGCATGTTTGCTGAATCACGTAAAAAATCTGTCTTCTATTTCTTTTTCATGTTTTTATTATCGTTTGGAGGATTAAATGTGAAAATAGTGATCGAGGTTGATTTATCTGAAAATCGGCTTCCACAATTGGCACCGTCTGTGGGAAATGCTACAAGGAGAATGACCAAGCTTTACTAGTCATGGTTAATTCGGAGTTAACTTGGTTGAGGGATGCATCAGGGATGGTCGATTGGGTTCTTTTATCATAACATAAAGGTTGAAAAGACGAGAAATCAAGCATCGCACGGATTAGTTTATCAATCGTAGTTAAGATCTCTTGCTCACCAGATCTGTGACTCAGATGAGTTGAGTCAAAAATTGAGGAGATTCTATTTTCTTTAGCTTTTCTTGGTCATAAAATTGCAAAACAGTACTCGGATGGATTGCCCGTCGTTTTGTATAGTTTTGATTTTGGAGCCTCTCATGAAACCCTAGACTCGAATATAGATTTAGAGGGGTTGGAGCATTAAAGGTGTGTGTGCCTCGATAACAAAGGGTCCGATTGTTGTTTATTGGTCCCCTCCTAAACACCTCATTAATGAGGGAAGAGGGATATGCTGTTGGGAATAATCATGTTATGAAAAAGATGCTTTAATGGCGCTTTAACAGTTGCAATGGAGTTTAGTTTCTCTGTAATGGAGTCACAAGATCACGACGTATTTGGGGCCTAAATCGATGGGGTTGGTTCAGATTAGCGACTGAAACTTCTCTTTGACCGCCTTCATCTCCGATGATAGTAGTAGTAAAAGAGATAAAAGAAGGTTATGTTTTGATACATTAGCCTACACATCATTGTTGATGTATGGAGGTTACGTGATCATGACAGTTGCATTGCTAGTTAAGTTAAGGGCAAAACATCGCGATACTGCAGGTACTTATTATTACTAAATTACATTACTTAAAAGTAGTGATGAGGAGTAGTTGGATGTCAAATATGCACATCAGGGGTGATGTGTATCTCTTTGAATCCGTACAAGAACTTATAAAAGAGATATAAAAGGGGGAGTTTGGGTGTGGTGCATACACATCAACAGTTTTGTGTAAGGAAACCCTTCTCAAACTTGTCAGCAAGTGTAGCTTTAGAAGGTAAAAGTTGTTGTAGAGTATCTTCCTACACATAACTTTGGTGTGTATTCAATCCTTTGATGGAAAACCTAAGCAGGAACTTTAGAATTTTTTAAATTATGATAAGTGAAAATTGGGTTAAATGTAAGTGTTTGGCCTATACACCATCGTTGGTGTATAAAATTAGGATCCTTTACCCTTGATAAAATATATATATATATATATATTGGGTAAAGGACTATAAGTTGTCAAAATAAATTGGGGGTTGTTGATGCCTTAAGTGAACACCAAGTTTATTTTCCGATGAGATCCCATATGGATAATAGGGTCGTGATATAAAAGGTAACGGGTTTGCATCAAATATGGTGTTGATGTTCTTTGGGACCCAATTAAATTAGTAAAATGGTATAAATTGGGGGCTTAACCAAGCCCAACTTGCCAAGTCACAAAACTCCTTTGAATTGAATTTATTAATTAGAAACTCGATAAGTCAAAGGATTCCACTAAGTCGAGTTACTAAGTTTGTAATTTAGAAATTTGATCGAGTCAAGGGGACTCTGCCGAATTGTGTGCTAAATAATTAGAGATTCGTTTGTATCAAGTAACTCAATGGGTTATTGGAAAATGTATGTGAGGGTTCAATTTAACCCCAACTCACCAAGTCGTATGGAAAATCGACACCAACTCACTAACCTCGACTCAACGAGTTGAGTGGGTTTGACTTGGGAATTTGTTTATAAATCGGATTCAATCAAATCACGATGTTTTAAGCAATGACACAGATCGACAATACTAGATTGAGAACTAATTACCTTATTATTTTATGCAATTACTATTATTTTGTGTCCATGTTACTTTAAAGATGTAGGACACGAAGGAACTTGACACACACCCTACTCATATGGGGAGTTCGGTCTACATTCTAAGTCGGTCATATGGGACCACTTAGCGCCACACCCGACTCGTATGGGAAGTCCGGTCTACATCCTAAGTCGGTCGTGCTGGAGCACTTAGCGTCACGCCTGATTCATATGGGGAGTCTGGTCTACATCTTAAATCGGTTGTGCAAGACCACTTAGCGCCATGCCCGACTCATATGGGTAGTCTGGCCCACATCCAAAGTCGGTCGTGTTGGACTACTTAACACAAAGCCTAACCATATTGGGGTTGATTTAGCGGAAAGCCTTAGCCCTTTACTGGTGCCGAGCCTAACCAAGGGGTTGGTATAACGGAAAGCCTTGGCCTGTCATAGGAGCCGAGCCCAATCTGGGACTTCGATCGGTTATTCTATCATTTATCAAAGTCTTAGATTGTTTTGGGATCCAAGTCCGATCTGGGATTTCGGTCGGTTTATCTATTATTTATCAAAGTCTTGGCTCGTCATGGGAGCCACGTCCGATCTGGGATTTCGATTGGTTATTCTATCATTTATCAAAGTCTTTGATCGTTTTGAGATCCAAGCCCAATCTGGGATTTCAGTCAATTCATTTATCAAAGCCTTGGCCTGTCGTGGGAGCTGAACCCGATCTGGGACTTCAATCGGTTATTCTACTATTTTTCAAAGTCTTGGATTGTTCTGGAATCCAAGCCCGATCTGAGATTTCGGTCGGTTTATCTATTATTTATCGAAGTCTTGGCTTGTCATGGGAGCCAAACCCGAGCTAGGACTTCAATCGATTCTTTTATTATTTAACGAAACCCTTGGCTCGTAAGGGGGTCGGCACAACGAAAATCTTGACACGAGAAGAGAACCAAGCTCAACCAATGAGGGTCGGGCTAACTCATCCTTATTTCTAATAATGAATGGTTCATAAGGGAGGCAAGTCCAACCATTGGGGGTGGGTTTAACTGATTTCTATTCCAAACCTGACCGTAGGGGGTTACATCTATTGGCTTAGGATGATGGCACCAAGTCCAATCGATAAAAGAAAAATGACAAAAATAGGGGAGTAGACAATGTATTTGTAAAATAAAAATACCTCAAAATAAACCGAGGTCATTATAGTCACTACACTTTCGAAAGTAAAACAAGCGGATGGCATTTGACTAAACAGATTTTAGACCTCGAAATGACAATTTATAAGGTGCGTGGCCATGTGTCACATGGTACCGTTAATTTATTCTCGGATGACTGGACTAAAGTCCAAACCCCCGAGAGGGGGTATTGTAGTGGATATTTCTCGTTAGGTACCAAGGGACGACACGTGGTACTTAGGGATTTGACTCAAGTACGGAGATACAAGGGTAAGTTCAGTGGCTCGGTCATAAACCAATCATGGGTTCGAGTTTCGGTTGAAGAAAAGTATGGATTAAATCAACTCCCATCCAAATCGTTCACTTGCACCTTCAACACGCATCCCGAGGTGGATGCATGGCATCATTTGAAGAAAGTTCGTTTCCTTCTTTAATCTAATAACTAATTTCGGTAAAGGGTAATGTGGTCAAATGTAACCTAATAAGGGTTAGAACTCTTTTAGGACTTTTCTATATATATAAAAAAAAGGCCTTGAGGCCATTGAAAAGAGAGGAAAAAAGTAGAGGAGAATAAGGGGCCATGTAATCAAGAGATTCATAGTGAAACGGCTCCTCGAGCCCGTAGAGGTAGGCACGTTTGTCGAACCACGTAAAAAATCTGTCTTCTATTTCTTTTTCATGTTTTTATTATCGTTTGGTGGATTAAATGTGGAAATGGTGATCGAGGTTGATTTATCCGAAAATCGGCTTCCACACATGGCATGCAAGAATCCAAAGTTATTATGCTGCACTTGTTTTGAAATATTTAGAAGATTGGGGATATCCAATATATGGCAATGAATTGTTTATTTACCAAACAAGCTATCAGGTGTATTTATATTTCTTTAAATTTACCTTTTATACCCTTTGCATAGATATTTACCCCCTCTATGCTAAATATTTTGTTTTAAAAACAAGGAAAAATTACTTAAAGGATCTTGGCTGAGGGATTTTTTTTCTAAATAGTCCCTAATTGTGGGTGGTCTCTTGATAGTCCATTTTATTAATTTTTCTTTTCTTAATAGTCTCTGGACCTCATCTCACGTTTATCATGTCTTAGAAACACCCAAGGTACCATTTTCTCATCTTCTTCACTTAGTTAAGTTTTCCAATGTTGATTGCGATCATTTTCGACGATCTTTGATCATGAATGATGAATGGAGAATGATATTCTCTTAATTTTAAACATTTAGACATATTTTTATTTATTTCGATGTTTCTTTTAAAATAATGAAGAACGAAGTTGAGATTCTAAATTTTTTTATGATTATATCGTAATTTTCAAATTTCAACTATAATATATGCATTTTAGGTATTATGAGGAGATCTATAAAGTATCAAAGTCTGAAAAATAAAAATAAAAATAAATTTTTTTTATTCACATTATAGTGTCGAGTTCACCACTTTTTATTGTCAACTTCAATATCTTGTACTTAGATTCGAAATCACTTCTTAGTGTCGAGTTCACCATTTATATTGTCTAGTTCAACATCTAATTACTTAGTGGTCGAACTCAACACTTAGTATCGAGCTCCCCATCTTTTATTGTCTAGTTCAACATTTAATTACTATCGAGCTCAGCTCAACAATATATTATAGTTGTAAATTTTGATTTGCAACTATGATATATACATTTTGGGTATTTCAAGGAGATTTACCAAGTATTGAAAAAAAAAAAAAAAATCTGGTTCACATTATAGTGTCTGGTTCATCACTTTTTATTGTCTAATTTAACATTTTTATTGTCGAACTCACCGCTTAGTGTTGAGTTCACCGCTTTTTAAGGTCTACTTCAACATGTAATTACTTCATGTCGAACTCACCACTTGGTGTCGAGTTCACCACTTTTTATTTTCTACTTCAACATTTAATTACTAAGTATTTCTACATTTAATTACTTAGTATCGAACTCACAACTTATTATCCAGTTCTACACTTTTTACCGTCTTGCTCAACATTTAATTACTGGCGAGGTTGACAATATTTTCTCTTAAAAAAAGAAGAAGAAGAAACCATCGAACTCAATAGTAATTAAATGTTAAACTAGACAATAAAAAGTGGTGAACTCAATACTAACTAGTGAGTTCGACAATAAAAATTTGAAATAAACAATAAAAAGTTGTGAACTTGACACTATAAGTGTAATTGAGATTTTTTTATTTATTTTTAGTTCAATATTGGGTAAATCTCCTCGAAATAGCCCAAATGCATTGAGTGTTCAAACTAATGATTAATACTACCAATTCTACGAATAAGAAAAATAAGAAAAGAAAGTTTGTAGTAGAAACTTACCGGGAGCAAGATAACCATATGTGCCTGCAACTGTAGTCTGTAAGGATGAATTGATCTTTAAAATCCTTGCAGTGCCAAAATCAGAGATACAAGCCTCAAATTCTGGATCCAATAAAATATTTTTGCTTGAGATGTCTCTATGAATGATGGGCAGTGTGCAGTCATGATGCATGTAAGACAGAGCATGGGCAATACCATTGATAATATTCACTCTCTTAACCCAATCTAATTCCATTGCCCTTCCCTCACTGTTGAGAATTTTATTTAGGCTTCCCCTTTCCATATATTCGTAAACTAAAAACATGTGTTGTTTGTGAGAACAAAACCCGTAAAGTTTCACAATGTTTCGATGTCGAAGTTCTGTTAAAACTTGTACTTCATTTGCAAAACTCTTCATATCGTCTAACTGCACGCTTTCTTGCGTACAAAGTTTTTTTATAGCTAAAACATTACTTGATAACTCTGCCTTGTAAACTCGGCCATGTCCTCCCACCCCGATGCAATATTTGTCATCAAATTCTTCTGTGGCTTCGATGATGTCTTCATATACAATCCTTCCATCATAATTCCATATTGCAAATATTTCTCCAGTTCTTGATGCAATATCGGTCTTCTTTATCCTTCTCAGATTTATCTGGCGACGAAAAAGACAGAAGAGTCCCACTAGACAAAGAACCAATGTGCCTAGGAATGAACCAACAAGGACGACAAGTAGTTTATTTTTCTTTTTTCGCGCATCCGTTTTTCTAGGTCGATTGCAAGGCGGAAATGAGCCAAATTCACTGCATAAACCTTTGTTATTACTGAATGCCTCCGGTAAAGCATTTCGAAAAGCTTTGCTATTAGGAAGAGGGCCCTCTAACTCATTATTCGAGAGATGGATGGATGACAAGCTAACCATGTCACTTAAGGAAGAAGGAATGGAACCAACGAGTTTATTATGGGAAAGATTCAAACTTACTAACATAATAAGATTTCCCAATTGTGGTGATATCTCCCCAATAAGTGAATTTACACTAAGGTCTAGTAACTCTTGTAAGGCTCTCAGATTGCCAATATGAGATGGGATGTTTCCGGTGAAATTGTTTTTGCTCAAACTCAAATATCTCAATTTTGAACAATTGCCCAATCTCTCTGGAATCATTCCACCTAGCTTGTTCATCGAGAGGTCCAAGTACTCCAAATTGGATAATCTTCCGATTTGCAATGGTACTTTGCCTGAAAGTCGGTTATCATTCAGGCTCAAAATGTACAGAACTGACAGCCTAGTCAAGTCCTTTGGTATCCCCCCAACAAGTTGGTTTAAAGAAAGATCGAGCACTTTTAATTGAGTTAACTTGCCTAATTCATTTGGTATACTACCACTGATCATGTTACCACGAATTTTTAGCGCTGTCAGATTTTGACATTCTCCCCAATTTGGTGAGAGAACACCAAACAATCTATTGTAACTCAAATCAATATATCTCAGATTTGGATACAATCCAAAATCTAGAGATAAATTTCCACTGAGCTGGTTTCCATCTAGTCGGACTCGGACCAAGTTTGTGCAGTTTCCCAAGCTTTTTGGGATGGGTCCCATGAAATGGTTGTTCGCTGCAGTGAAATGTTCTAATGATCCACCTTTACATACTTGTGGTGGTAAGTGGCCCGAGAAGTTGTTATCAGTCAAATCAAGTGCCGATAGAGCTGAAAGATTTCCAATTTCTTGAGGTACTGAATCAGATAATCGATTTTGAAAAAGACGCAGATTGACTAAGTTCCTCAAAGAACCAAAGTTTTGAGGGATTGGTCCAGAAAGAGAATTTGTTTGAAGATATAGAGTCGTTAGCCTACTAAAATTACCAAAAGATGGAGGGATGGGACCGGATAATTGATTGCTAGAAAGGATAAGAACGACTAAGTTCCTCAAAGCACCAATGTTAGGAGGGATGTATCCAGAAAGATAATTTTCTTGAAGAGCCAGAGTTGAGAGCTTGCTCAAATTACCAAAAGATGGAGGGATGGGACCAGAAAATTGATTTTCAAAAAGGCGCAGATCCACTAAGTTCTTCAAAGTACCAATGTCAGAAGGGATTGGTCCAAAGAAAGAATTTTGACCAAGGCAGGCAAAGGTAAGCTTGCTCAAATTAAAAAGAAATGAAGGGAATGGACCAGATAATTTGTTTTGATAAAGATCAAGGTAAGTGAGTTTGGAAAGTGTACCAACTTGCATCTGGATGGTACCCGTGAATTCGTTATCACTTAGATTTAGATAGACAAGGTTTGGCAAGGAAGAGAAATTTAAGTGGTTGAGCTTACCTTGTAAACCCATGTTCGAAAGTTTTATTTTAGCTACGCTTCCAGCCTTGTTACAAGCTATCCCGAGCCACTTGCATGGGCTTGACGCACTACTGTTTTGATCTATTGTCCATGAACTTAAAACAGCTTGACTTCGGAGACTGGCTTTCCATTTAAGGAGAGCTTCAGATTCTGATTGAAGTGCTGCTTCTTTTTTGAAGGAAATTAACATAACCAATACAACTAACAATGCAAGGGAGAAGTAATTCTGAATATAGGCCATACTTGTGGGTTGTGAATTGTGGTAGTCCATAAGCAATGGGATCTCATATAATCTTGCTTCCATTCCCTTTTAAACAGAGTTGGTGAGTTAAAAAGAAAGAAAGGCAAAATCTTAAGTCGTCTAGTCAAAGTCAAGTCGTGACCATTACGCTGAGCACTGGCCCACAATTTACCATAGCCATGTTGTTGACTGGAGGGTACGCATTGGAATAATTTACATGGAAGCTGATCCTTGTAGCACACGGTTCCTCTAGCACACATCAGCCGATAAAATTAGATCTCCTAATCAGTTTGAATATGAATAATTTTGGAGAGAAATTCACAGATGGAAGTTGAAGAAAAGACTATTTAGGTATTTTCCAATTAATATATGTCATCTTCAAAATCGGGACGGAAAAAAAATTGGAGAGAGGTGATGAGGTGGGGGTAAATAAGGAGGGAGATGAGGGAGTGGGGGCAAATAAGACATGTATTTCGTTGAAAATACAAGACTGTCTCAAAGTTCTATAGGGCAATTGCCCCCACAAGCTCCTCCTTTGCTTATAATGTTACTTCGAATCCTTTTTAAACAGAGTTAGTGAGCTAATTTTTAAAAAAAATGTCTAACTTATAAAGGGACAGCCATTTAAAAAAGAATGTGTAACCATAGTAACAAAGTTTGGATTCAGTCCAGGCTTCAATTCAGTTAATTTGAATCAATTTAGGAAAATTTCATAAAAATAGGAAAAGAAATTGGGATATACAAGTAATGTTTTGTGTTTCTTACAAAAGAAAAAAAAAAAATTTCGAAAGCTATGGTGGGTGCATAGATTTGAAAGGTAAAGAAAATAAAATTTTGAAGGTGAAAGGCTAAAATATTATCATATTTCACTCTTGGTCTGTGAACCATCGATTAATTCGCTAGCCTCTGACTCGGAGAATATTATGATTTTTTTTAAAGAAGAAAAAGTCTTAGACCTTTGCCACCGTGACAAAAACTAAAAACTACCTAATCACCAATCATATTAAAATATTATCATATTTCACTCCAATAAAATATGGTTGAAGTAATTGGACTGCCATGTGAAAGTGAGGAAAAAAAAACAAAAAGGAGAAAGGCAGAATCTTAAGTTGTCGTAGTCAAAGTCAAGGCATGATTTACACAGAAGCGGATCCTGTGTAGCACACTTTCAACGGTTGAAAGAGTGCCACATCAGCTTATAAAATTAGATCTCACACTTAAAATCTGGGAGGGTCAGTAGTCTTTTATTTTAAAAGATGTGTATCTAATCAGATCCATGTCATGATCACAAGAGGATGAGATGTTAATTTTTTAAAATTGGCCGACTCAGGTAACTTTTCCTAGTCTCGAGGGCAAGATGATTTGAGAAGACTTGTATCTTATTTGAGAAGACTTGAGCAAGTCGTCATGGTTGTTGTCACAAAAAAATTTTGTATCTTTTGAAAATTCATAAAATTCTAAGAATAAGGGATTAGCAGATTTAATTCATGCATCAAGGAATTAATCAGGAAATTTATTAATTAATCACTGAATATGTAATAGTAGCATTTGCGTTAAGGGGTGTAAAAGAGGAAAGACATACAATGAAGTAAAAGAGAAATTTACCTAAATGGAGCACCAATTTGGATTAATTCCCAAAATGGAGTGCTATTGAACTTATTTACAAAAAAAGTACATTACTGTTTTCGGAATAATTATTCTTACCAAAATAATAATAAAAAAATTATGCACATGAAATAGGTAATTTTTTATACTGAAAACTCCCTTTGACAAGATCAGAATTTATTTTTGTACATTGTCAAAAGGATTCCATTGACACAATAATTTAAAAACAAAATAAAAAATTTATCTATGTCAACCGGATCTTCTTGAAATGAGATTAGAATTTATTTTTGTATAGTGTCAAAAAGATCCCATTAACAAAGAACGCTATTTTAAAAAAATAAAAAGGGTATTTTCGTCATAAAAAATTACCAATTTACCGTTCATATTTTTTTTATACCATTTTGGTAAAAAAACAAACTTTGGAAATGATAAGTTACCATTTTTTGAATTAAATTCCATAGTGCTCCATTTTGAGAATTATTTGATTTTTGGTGCATGTTTTGATAAATTTTCCAAATAAAAAAAGGGCACATAATTAAGCATAAAGGCGAAAAAGTTGACACTGTATTTTTATGAAAATAAGAGAGAAGAGGTAATAAAGTTGAAATTATTCCTCGAGATTTGTGAGGAGATTATCCCAACCCCTATTTATGAGGGATACATGTTGGGAAAGAAACCATAATATTTAATTATATAGATTTTTTAGCGTTCAACTTTAAAATTTTACTTTCTTCAACATTCAATTCTCAATAAAAATATAGGGTTTTCAATATGTTCGAAGAAAATGGATTTTGATAAGAAATCCAAAATATTATTTGTATAAATCGAAATTGTTCCTAAATTTTTAATAAAACTTTCACGAAACTATACAAATTAATCAAATTGAACTTCCATCAAATAATTGTTGTGGAGGTTTTTTTGGGCTTTCCATTCCTCGTCATTGGTTAATAAGTTTTTTATGCTACTTTGCTCTGGTGGTCACTTGAGGTTGTTTCAATGGATGAAGGATAAAAGGGGGAGATGTCAATGTGGTGCATGCCAATGAACCTTTGATAGTAAAGTTAGCAACAAAAAATGAAAGAATGAGAGAGAAAGATGTCTTTCATTATTAAAATAAAAAATTTAAAATGTTCACATTAAAACGTTTTAAAAATGTTTTCATGGAAAATATTTTTTTTCCATTAAAAAAATATTTAATTGAAATTATTTTTCATAAAAACTATTATTATTAAAAAGTATATTTAAATATTTTCTTTTGTTATAGGATTCCGAGATAATGACATGCATAAACTGACTCAAGATCAAAGATGCACAACCTTCAATTGTGCTTCTACCAATGCATTGAAGAGGGGGTATTTGTAGGCATCAAAATTGTAGAACGGGTTAACCTTTCATCGGACCAATAAACGCACCCAAATGAGCAGGTTTAGAAATCAAATAACCTAACCATGGGCCTTACACCTAAATAGATAGGTGAAACCTGCTAAAAGTCCAAAATCCATTAAATTAGGGGTTTATAGTCGGAAAGTCAATCCACCCTAGCTTTATAAACAACAAAGAATAGGTCATGTGGGAGGATCCATGGATCTCTTCTCTCAAGAAGAACTTGGACTCCAGCCTCCAAACAAGAAAGCTTATAAGTCATTCTTTAAAAATAAAATAACCTTTAAAGAAGAACAAGCTCACAAGCCCTTTTTTCCAAAGTTAAAGCATCATCATTTAGAGAAGATCAAACTTATAAGACATTCTCTAGAATAAAAGATTCATTTTAAATCTATACCAAACGTTAAGAAAAGATCAAACCTGAAAACCCTTCTTTAGAAATAGAGTGCCCCTTCTTAATCAATCAAGCGCAAAGCCCGAAAAGAAATCTTAACCTTGTGGACTCCTAAAAGGATATAGATAGGTCAATGTTGTCTATTCAATTGGACCACTACAATGCAACTCTTAACAACTTTAGGTTGCCAATAGCAAGAGCGACTATGTCCAGGCTCAATAATAAAAAATAAAAATAAAAAGTTGAAGGAGAATGTTGGCGTTTGTAAGCTATTATTTTTTATGTTTATCTAAGTACTGTGTATTAGTGCCACCACTACTGAAAATCATCATTATTGTTGTTTTATAATGGAAGCCTTGAGCTACGAAGTTGTTGACACTATAAGCACCATGAACAATATCAGAAGGTTTTATTCTATAACCATCATCCCTTGCTATTTCACTTCACCTCTATTAACCATCTTCCCCTTACTTTCCTAGAAAAGAGAACTTTCAACTTAGAACTGTAGAAATATGAATTTTATTGATAATTCTTGGATGAATATTACAAAAGTCCCAATAGGGTATTTATAGGCATTACATCAACCAAGATATATGAAAACTACCTAATATAAATATTCTAAAATATCCCAATTGATATATATATTCTAAATATCAATATATATTCTAGAATATCTTTCATCACAACCTTCCATTTGTGATGAGATACACTAACAATGATACAGTGTATCTCATGTATCTTAATACAGTGCATCTTATTCTCTAACATCCTCCCGTAATTGCATGGTCCTTTGAAAAAGGAATATGCAATTGATTTTGTTGAATAATTGCTTGATCTCATTAATGGATATGTTCATTGATCGTCAAAGTGCCAATCGTGCTTGCTGGTGGTCACTGTCTGTCTAAGAAGTCCATCACTGTCGCATCCCGTTCTTTTTGAGTCTGTCGGAGCCGGTGGCTTATTAGACCAGATCTGTCATGATCTCTCCCAGAAGCATAAGACGTAGGATTGTGCCATTTAAATGAAAGAACTCTCATTGGAGAGATTTTACATAGGAAAAAAAAATGAGCTCATGTAACATGAATGTGGAAATTGGGAGATTTGTAGAAATGTAGAAGGAGTTGTGATTTTTATTGAAAAAATAAAAAACCTAGAATAATAGCAAAGAATAAAATAAAAAATATCTAGGTCTGGAACATAGAAAAAGATGATATTTTTATTTAAAAAAAAAACTAATAATGTAAACAAAATGATTAAGGTTCGGCGTACCAAGATCGATGTGCTCAGTGGAGCTTGAGCTCTAATACCATGTAGAAATATGAATTTTATTGATAATTCTTGGATGAATATTACAAAAGTCCCAATAGGGTATTTATAGGCATTACATCAACCAAGATATATGAAAACTACCTAATATAAATATTCTAAAATATCCCAATTGATATATTCTAAATATCAATATATATTCTAGAATATCTTTCATCACAACCTTCCATTTGTGATGAGATACACTAACAATGATACAGTGTATCTCATGTATCTTAATACAGTGCATCTTATTCTCTAACAAGAACTACTTGAGTCTACATGAATGAGAGAAATTTTTTAAATTTAGCATGGCATCTATATATGTGAAAACTTGTTTGTTAAATTGTGTAGATTTCTCAAAACCGTTACTTCTGTGTCTAGCTAGTTCTTCCCCTTTCATTAGTCAGGTGTGTTCACAGTGTCTGTCCCCTCCTTCCATGTAAACATAACGAGATTCAATCAGAGCATTTTTAGGTGTTGCGGACGCATTGGTAGCTAAAAGTTATCGTAATTACTAGGAAAATAACCATGACAAGCAATAACCAAGTGTCAATATTCTTTGAAAAACACAAACTAATTCATCAAATTCTATTTCTTCCTATATACTAATATAGGGTGACTTCAAAGCTCATGAGGGCTTTACAAACTAGGTCGCTCTGACAAAGTATTTAGGCTTTTGTGAATAAGACCGTCGAAGAACTCAACAATAGTCATCAAAATTAAAAAACACTTATATGAACTAAAAATAGTGATTTTCTATTAATAAGGAGAAACATTGAATCATACTAGTCGAAGACTAAGGTGCTGTTTGTTAAACTGAAAAAAGTAAGTGCTGAATAGCATTAAGCGCTGAAACTTATAAGCACTGAATCTTAGTGCTGAAAAAGTTGTTTGTTTAGATCCTGAATCATATTTGATACACATTACTGAAACTGGTAAATTGTCTTTGTTACCCTTACAATCATATTATACATTGTTTGCATGTTTCAAATGCTTATTTATTATCAAACATAATAAAATATATTATTTCTTATAAAATTAAAATACAATTTATTTTTAAATAATAAATAATACTCAAATCTTCAATTTAAAAATAACAATTTCTATTTATAAAAGTCCAAAATTTTCAAATTAAAAATAATAATGTCATACAAGTCACCAAAATTTGCAATCAACTTTAAAAGAACTTAATTTTGGATGAATAATTTTTTGGAAATGAAGGATATATAATTATAAAAGCACCCTATGAATTAATAAGGGCAACTCATACTATAGTGAAAGCGCCATCGATCCGCGGGGTGCGCGGATCCGCTTTTGACCCTTGAGGTTTGGGAGTCGCCACCTAGTTATTACGGTCTAGGAACCGATGAATGACTCTAAACAGATAAAGGACTAATCTAGAACAGAAAAAAAAATTGAATTCGGGGATCATTACGGGGTTGGAAGGTGTTAGGTACCAACCCCGCCCGGCCAAAACCGGTCTCTACTAATTTCCCAAATAAGTTACATTGCTAAAATAACCTAGATAATAATAAAATAAAATAAAAATAAGAAGTTATACATTTCCAATAGCAAAGACTTTGTTCCCTCAGATCCGACAAAAATTGCTCCTTTTACCGTACTTCTTGCTTCGTTCTGTCTCCGGATTTGATTTCCGATCTCCGAGGCAAGGTATCTCTTTTTTCTTGGATCTGAATTCTTCGAGTTTGTTATGAATTTTAGGGCGTTTTTGAATGGCTTTTAGGTGTTTTTTAGACTAAAATCGAAGAAGGGATGTTAAGTAAGGAGTTGGGGCTCCAAAACTAGGGTTTATGGGAGGCTAGGGGGGCTTCTAGACATATTTCTTTTAGGGTTTATGATTTGATACGAAAATTGGGTGTGGGGACCTCTATTTATAAATTTTTTTAGGGGTTGATTTGGATAGAGTTAGTGTTTAATTAGAGTTCTTTTAGTTAGAGTTGTGTTTTAGTTAGAATTGTTTTAGGTAGAGTTGTGTTTTAATTAGAATTGTTTTAGGTAGAATTATTTTTTAGTTAGAACTCTATTAAATAGAGTTATTATTTAATTAGAACTCTATTAGGATTTTTGACTTTTGGTCTTATTTGACTGACTTTAAAATTTTGACTTTAGTTTTAATTAATTGACTTTAAGATTTTGACTTTAGTCTTAATTGATTGACTTTTAATTTCTTGACTTTAGTCTTGCTTAATTGATTTTAATACATTGACTTTAGTCTTGCTTAATTGACTTTAATTTTTTTGGAGAACCCCCCTCTATTTTTTTCTTTAATTCTTTGGACCCCCAAATGGAGGGGTCCTTAAAGAAATATCTCACGAACCCTCAACAATTTTTCATAAGAGTCCGATTGATCGATTTTTTTAATTTAAAATTTAAAATTAATTTCATTAATGTTTCACTTTAATTATTTAATGTTTTATTTATTAATTTCGAAAATTTTAATTATGAAAATTGTGAAATTACCGTTTTGCCCCCAAAGAGGACTTTTCACGTTTTAAGTCGGTTTTTAATGTTTTAGGATGTTTTAGAATCGATTTTTCGTAAGGAATTCAATGAAAATATTAGTTTGTGTCATTTATGAAATTTTTTGTGTGAAATGGTCATGAACTTTATGAGGGGCATTTTCGTAATTTTGTCGAATTCTGTGAAAATTGGTGAAATGATTTATTTGATTTCGATTTGTTGTTTTATGTGTTTGAATGGGTTTTCCTAAGTGTAATGTAGGCTCTACGGATATTTTGATGTTAGGGGTATTTTGGTAATTTGATAATTTTTTAGTGATTTTTATCGTGAAGTTTCTTTTTGTTTGTAAAATGATGATTTCTATGTTTCTAGGATCGTATTTTCCTAGCGTAGCGTGGTTTCTAAGTTTTGTCAGTTCGAGATACCTCATCCGGATTTCTGAAACATATCTGGTAACAAAGTAAAGCAATGGAAATAACATCCATCATTGGGAATCATTGCGATCGGGTTGACGAATTAATTAATCAGGCGGATGCAAAAATGGGGTGTCTACAGATGCCCCTCTTTGGCAGAGGGTTGAAGCAAACTAGATAGCAAGTCTGTTTTGGTAGATAGTGCGATATCCAAATGCCAAAGCTAGTGACAATTCATTTTGTAGCCTGATTTAGCAATTCGTCGAGGTGTTCGGATCCTTGAGGGTAAAGCTCTCCCCGAATTAAAAGGTTGTCAGGTCCTTGAGCGCAAACTCTCACTGACAGTGTCAAATCCTTAAATTTTAGAAAATTCTCCTTTACTGATGTAACAACTGTGCAAGTGTGTGATTTAAAATCTAAGAGATTAAGTTGGAACTGAGTAAAATCTGAGCATAATTTGAGCATAATCTGAGCATAATTTGAATATAAACTGAGCATACTGAGCATAATTCTGAGAAAACCCTCGGCGGTAACTGAACATAATTCCGAGAAAACCTTTCGGCGGTAACTGAGCATAATTCCAAGAAAACCCTCGGCGGTAACTGAGTATAGTTCCGAGAAAACCCTCGGCCGCATCTGAGAATAGTTCCGAGAAAACCCTCGGCGGTAACTGAGCATAGTTCCGAGAAAACCCTCGGCGGCATCTAAGCATAGTTCCGAGAAAACCCTCGGCGGTAACTGAGCATAGTTCCGAGAAAATCCTCGGCAGCATCTGAGCATAGTTCCGAGAAAACCCTCGGCGATAACTGAGCATAATTCCAAGAAAACCCTCGGCGGCATCTGAGCATAGTTCCGAGAAAACCCTCGGCGGCATCTGAGCATAATTCCGAGAGAGCCCTCGGCGACATCTGAGCAAAATCCAAGATAACCCTTGGCGGCATCTGAGCAAAATCCAGGATAACCCTTGGCGGCATCTGAGCAAAACTAGCAAAGGAATGAAGGAATTTTGGGAAAGAAAGAATGAATTTGGAAAAGACTGATTAGAATGATTCGAATAAATCTGGAAAATAATGAATCTGGAAAAGAAATGATCGAATCCAAGAATGATTGGATCTGGAAGAGAAACTGGGAATGAAAGAATGCCATATTTCCTAATGAGTTATTAGTTGATCTCTGAACACAGTCAAAGGTGAGATCCGAAGTGTTTTTGTTTGAACCTCAAGATTTTATCCAAAAAGTTTCATGAATTTAAAACCTGAGTTTTTATTTCTTTTGAACCTCAAGGGTTTTTCAAAAAATTGTTATCAAGAGGGTAACCTTAAATTTGGGGTTCTCATTATCTCTTAGGATTAATATTGCTCAAAAACAAAATGCCCCTAGTTTGACAATGTACGTGGCATTGAAGATAATTGAACACATCATGCAAAAATTAAAAAAAAATGCCCTTAGTATAAGGGGGAAAAGTTACATTAAAGAAAATGCCCCTTGTATGAAGATTTGAAATATTTAATTACCACAAGCACAATAAATACTCAACTTTTAATTTTGATTAATTTTATTGAAAGTTTTGAGTCAGGCTCAAGAGAACAAAATTATTTCCTTTTGAGACTCATCATAGAATTCACCCTTATCTCCCTTGGTCCACTTGGGGAAGTAAAAAATTTCAGATCGATCGTAGACAAGATACTTGTGGCTTCTGAGTCTATGCCTGGTTTAAGCTGAGTATTGAACTTAATTATTCGGACTTCTAATGTTTCAGCTCGGACCGCTTTCAGCTTGGAATCTTCTTCTATTTTTCTTTGTTGCTATAACTTTTGCCTAGATCGCCTTTTCAGGTTTTCAATCTAGCAAGCTTTTCTTTTTTATCTTTGCTCTGATTGTTGCCAAAGTTGTCCTTTCAGATTTTCAACGTTGCGAGTTTGCCTTAATTTTTGCCTAAGTCGCCCTTTTCGGGTTTTCAACTTAGCAGGCTTCATCATTTTTTATCCTTTTCTTCTCCTCTGAACTTCTAGAATTGCTGTCTGATCATGCTTTGCTATGTTCCTTGACTTTTCGTACGGTACTTAGGAGGACTTTTATAGGTAAGCTTAGGACTCGGTATAAAAAGCAAGGAATTTTGAGGCTCAAAAACCCAAATGCCGCTTGTGTGGCATTTATTCTATTTTGCTTTGAATTTTCTTCTCCATTTTGACGAAATTTCTTTTTCTTTTGAATTTTTCTCTTGTTAGATTTTTTTCTTTGTCGAGGAATCTGTTTTTTTATTTTGATGTGGTCGGGCCTGAAGTAACTTCTCAGGTTGCCTACGTACCCCAGAATTTTGGGATCAGACCAAAACATAGTTCGAAGCTTCCCTTCCCTAGGTTAGGTGATCGGGCTAAGAAAGAAAAAGACATAATTTAAAAGCTGCAAAGGGGTTGAGAAAGGATACGTTGAACTGGGTAGCTGGGTAATATGAGGATTGATTCGACCAAAGATGGCCTCCTTAAATGTAGTACCGTTTGATTTGGTCAAGGTTAGTTGGTTCTGGTAATTTGATTCCATCATGATCTTGAAGCCTGACAGCTTTTCCTGATAGTATTTCCTTGATGATGAACGGACCTCCCCAATTTGGTTTGAACTTTCCTCTAGGGTCAAAGATAGGTGCCCGATTCTCTTTGAGTACTAAATCCCCGACTTGTAAGTGACGGGCCTTGATCTTTTTGTCAAATGCACGGACGACTCTTCGTTGATAAGCTTCACGTGATACAAAACTCTTAGTCATTTTTCTTCGATCAAATTCAACTCTTCATACCGTTGGCGAACCCAATCTGCTTCTGACAACTGACTTTCTAACAAGACCCTGAGAGACGGAATCTCCATTTCAACTGGCAAGACTGCTTCCATGCCATACACTAATGAGTAGGGAGTAGCTCCAGTGGAGGATCTAATTGAGGTTCGATATGCCCATAATGCAAATTGCAGTTTTTCTGACCAATCTCGATGTGATTGACACATTTTCCTGAGGATAGTCTTGAGATTCTTATTAGCTGCTTCGACTGCTCCATTAGTCTGAGGCGGTAAGGAGTGATTTGTGGGTGTGTGAGATTTTGAACTTTGAAACAATTGATAACCTCAGCTTTGAAGTGCGACCCGTTATTAGAGATCAACTCCGAAGGTACCCTGTATCGACTAATGATGTTCGTTTGAGTAAACTTGGCAACTCGAGACGCAGTGAGGACAACATAAGAGGCAGCTTCGACCCATTTGGTAAAATAATCGATGGCAACCAGAATGCATTCATGCCCGTTTGATGCCTTAAGTGATATTTTACCAATAATGTCAATTCCTCAGACTGAGAATGGCCATGGTGAAGTTAGACCCACTAATTGAGATTGCGGCACATGTATAATGTTCGCATGTATTTGGCGCATGTATTTGGCACTTATGACAGGTGTTTGACCATGTGATGACAATCTGTTTCCATCGTGGGCCAGTAGTACCCCTTGTCTCATAATTTTTTTAGCTAACATTTTCCCACTCATGTGAGGAACCACATTCTCCTGAATGTAGTTCAACCATCATTTATTCAACTTGAATCTTCATCAACACACGACAAATGAATCCCATCATAAACCTTTTTGTATAAACTTCCTGCGCACAGGATGAATTGAGATGCCTAATTTTAGTAGGGTATGTCGTTCCTTGGAATTCTTGTTTTTCCAACCGCTCTTTATATCTGTGTACCATGGCTTTCCATCAGGTAGTCGAGTAGTAATGTTGATCTAATGGCAATATGCGGGTTTGTCTTTGACTTCAACAGTGATCGGCCTCAATTCCATGTCAAGGGGCAAATGGATCATTGAAGATAAAGTTGCTAAAGAGTCAGCAAAATCTGTTATCTTCCCTTGATAAGTGTTGGAACAGGATAGCTTTAAACTTATCGACTAAGTTTAACAAATACTCATGATAAGGTTTCAACTTTTCATCCCTAGTCTTTCATTCTTCCAATGACTGATGTATGACTAAGGTTGAATCCCCAAAAACTTCAATTTCTGTAATGCCTAGGTTCAAAGCAGCTTCGAGCCCCGAGATACACGCCTCATATTCAGCCGTGTTATTAGTGTTCGAAAAGGTAATTGAATAGTGATAGGAATGCGGCATTCCATACCCATTTTGATTAGCGGCTCCATCAAAGTACAACTGCCATGTTTTGGTTCTGCGGTTCTTCTTTAACGTGCAGGATGTTCTCATCTGGGAATTGATCGACAGGCCTTATTCCTTCTACTATAGGGTGATCTGCCAAGTATTCTGCTACAGCTCTCCCCTGATAGATTTCTGTGTACATGCGTGATGTCAAACTCTGATAGCAGCAATAACCATCGCGCGGTTCTCCCTGTCAACGCCGGCTTCTCGAAAAGATACTTGAGAGGATCCATCCGAGATAACAGGATAATTGAATGAGACAGCATATAGTGCTGGAGTCTCTGAGTAGCCCATACCAATGCTAAGCAAGTTTTCTCGAGATTCAAATATTTTCGTTCATATTCTAACATCTTTTTACTGATGTAATATATAGCCCTCTCTTTGCGAGTATCTTTGTCATACTGTGCAAGCATGCATCCCATAGCTTCTTCTGTGACTGACAGATAAAGAAGAAGTGGTTCACCCGGTGTAGGTGGGACCAAAATAGGTGGGTTTAAGAGATACTCCTTGACTTGGTTGAAAGCCTTTTGACATTGCTCATTCCAAATTGTTGGTTCATTCTTCTTGAGAAGTTTGAAAATAGGTTCACAGACATTAGTGAGTTGAGCAATGAATCTACTAACATACTGGATTCTACCCAGAAAACCTCGAATCTGCTTTTTAGTCTCAGGCGGCGGCATCTCTTGGATAGCTTTAATCTTCACAGGGTCTACTTCGATCCCTCTTTGACTGACCACAAATCCCAACAGTTTTCCAGAAGTTACTCTAAGTACACATTTTTGTGGGTTGAGGCGGAGTTGGTACTTTTGAATCCTTGTGAGAAACTTTTCTAACGCAGCAACATGCCCTAGTCGTTCTTTGGATTTGACTATCATATCATCTACATAGACTTCGACTTCCTTGTGTATCATGTCATGTAGTAAAGTCGTGGCTGCTCTTTGATAGGTGGCTCCAGCGTTCTTCAAACCAAAAGGCATGACCTTGTAGCAAAATGTTCCCCACTGTGTGATGAACGACATTTTTTGCATATCTCGAGGATCCATTTTTATCTGGTTGTATCCTGAAAATCCATCCATGAAAGACAACAAAGTGTGGCCTGCTGTACTGTCCACTAGAACATCTATGTGTGGTAAATGAAAACTATCCTTTGGGCTTGCTTTGTTTAGGTCTCTGAAATCCACACACATTCTAACTTTTCCATCTTTTTTCGGCACTGGGATCACATTAGCAATCCACTTAGGGTATTCTACTATTTCCAAAAATCCAGCGTTAATCTGCTTCGTAACCTCTTCTTTAATTTTCAAAGTCCATTCAGGCTTCATACGTCGAAGTTTCTGTTTGATTGGTCGAGCATCAGGATATAACGGAATCCGATGTTGAACAATATCTGTGCTTACCCCCAGCATATCCTCGTAAGACCACGTGAACACGTCTTTGAACTCTCTGAGCAAGTCTACTATCCTTTTGCGTTCGTCAGGAGATAAAGTGACCCCTATCCGAATTTCTTGAGGACTTTCTTTTATTCCGAGGTTGATAACCTCTACTTCCTCTATTAGAGGTTGAGCCCGACGTTCCTCTTCTTGTTCAAGTAATTTGATTATTTCATGGGGAGGTTCCTCGTCAGAAGATTCTCCCTCCGAAGCCATATTATTAGTTAAATTATTATTGCGCTCGGGGTAATAAAAACTTTCTTTCATTTCATTAAAAAGAGATGGGGTAACAGGACTCATTGCAGACTTGACAGACTCACTTGTCTCAGCAGGAAAAACAGACTCAGCAGAAACAACTAACTTATTTGACTCAACAGAAATAAAGGACTCAACTGGCATGTTAGACTGAACAGGACTAATGGGATCGACAGATCCAGCCTTGACATGCAACACAAGACTGATTACATGATAATTTGATAGAGACCCAACAACGGGTTTGATTACAGACTGAGGATTTGGGATCCCTTTCTCAACTGACAACACTAAGATACTATGATCTTCAATGAATAGCAGCTTGATGTTGAGGGAGTCCAGATCGAGCTGCCAGTCTTCAACTTTCATCTCCTTAACTTATGTGCTTGCTTCATTTTCGAGCCATTGCATACCAAAGAAGATTTCAAACCCTTGCAAACGAGTACCTGTGATGTGGTCAATGAAAGGTTTTGGGAACCCATAGTAACGGAAGTCTTCTCCTTCTTTCACAAAATAATCATTGAGGGTCTTTCGATAGGACTTCATTTTAATGAGATCTGTGGTACGCCTTTGCCTTTTAGCAATGGCCTTATCCCGTTTTGTCTTCCAGTATTGGGCCCAATCCTCCTTAGTAGGCTTATATCCTAGTCCGAATGTGCCGATGGCCTCTTTAATCACTGGTGCCTCTTTAATACCTTGCTGCTTGCGACCTAAGCCCATACCAGGGAAGAATCTCATTTTCTTGAATATATTGGCCATGTAGCAATTAGAGGTATTTTCCATTGGAAAATGTTCTTTCATGGCTTGATCCCATTGGAAGTTCTATCCCTGTTGTTCTGGCGGAATCTCAAGCAGTGGCTCATTCTTGGCCTCAGTACTATTTAGGATCCCTACAATTTCAATGTCTCCATAAAGAGTAATTACTAGCCCATCCTTGATAAACTTGACCTTCTGGTGTAGCGTAGAAGGGATGACTTTGATTTGGTGTAACCATGGTCTCCCTAACAGTAAATTGAAAGAAGACTGGATGTCAATAACCTGAAATTCTACAGGAAATTCAACTATGCCTGTGGACAATCGAAGGTGTAAAATTCCCAGTACATCTCTCTTGGTGTTATCATAGGCCCTAATGCCTTGATTAGTGGGCTTGAGAACTTCAGCCTTAAACCCGAGACAAGTAGCCGTTTTCAGCGGGCAGACGTTCAGTGTACTCCCGTTATCAATCAAAACCAGAGGTACCCTCATCCCGTTACAGTCAACTATAATGTGCAACGGCTTAGTGTGGCTTGCCCCTTCTTTTGGGAGATCTAAGTCCGAGAAGGATAGGATATTCTCCACGTAAGTCGCCCCTACTATACTGGCCAACTGATCTGGAGAAGTATCAAGGGAGACTTGGGCTGTGTTTAGTGCTTTGAGAATAGCCTCCCTATGAGCAGTGGAAGCCATGAGTAAATCCCATACTGAGATATTGGCCCCTGATTTTTTCAACTGTTTGATCACGGAGTTATCCTCTTCGATGCTTTCCTTGGTGGGATCTTCTACTTCTTTTCTTGCCAAGGCTGCAGGATTATCAACACAGAGTTCTTGTGGCTTAAAAATTCTTCCCCCTCGAGTCATATGTCTAACTTCATCACAGGAAAGGGAGAAAGGCTCATCTTCTTCAGTCAACAAGTATGGATCTTCGTCTGTCGAAGGTGCAGGGCTTTTCAGATTCATTTGGGCTAATAGGTAACTAGTGAACGCGGGACTATCGTATCGAGGCGGGGATAAACAATAGGTATCATCCGGGGTTAAATCAAATGGTTCATAGTTTGTGGTAAAAACCTCATCAGTGAAGGCTATCCTGGCAAGGGGGTAACTAGGCAGTTTAACTTGGATTGGATGGATGAGAGAAATAGGGTCGAATAGTAATGGGATGTGAGAAACCATGTTTAGGATTGGTGGAGGTTGATAAGTAGGTAGTAGATTAGTGGTAACATTTGGTGGGCTAGGGATTGTGACCTTTTTGTTGTCAATAAGGTTTTGAATGGCATGATGCAAGGTGATACATCGATCCGTGTGATGGCCAGTATTTTGATGGAACTCGCAGAACAAGTTAGCATTGTGTCCAGCTGACAAGGGATTAGGTAAAGGTCGGGGTTGGATAGGCTTAAGAAGCCCTTTTTTCATCAATTTGTGAAGTGCTACAGTGAGACTCATCCCTAGATTGGTAAACTGACGCGAAATTCGAGGTTGACTTGGGTGAACCTGGTTATTAGTCCGGGTTGGGGGCTGAGCTGGGGTAGCTGACGTGTTGGCTATGTAGACGTGGTTGGTACTAGGTTTGGGAACATATGGTTTCTTAGATTTGTTATCTGAGGGGTTAGAAAGAACCCTAGAGGCAAATGCATCCTCGAGTTGACTTCCAGCTTGTAGTAGGGACTCAAAAGTAGGGAGATATTGGGCCACTAGGTGCTGGGCATATCCTTGAGAGAGGTTCTTTAGGATAATCGCTACTTATTCCTTCTCCGAAGGTCTATCCCACATTTGAGTAGCCTTGGCCCTCCAACGACCAATAAAATCAGTGAATGTATCCCCATTTTTCTGTTTAGTTGCTTCCAAATCCCTTCTTGAGGTCTCAATCTCAGTACTGTACTTATACTGATGCCAGAAGGCCTTTGACATGTTCTCCCATGTACCCACAATAACTGGATCTTGAGACATTAGCCAACGTAGTGCTGATCCTGATAAAGTCCTTTGGAACAATAATGTCATATGTTTGTCGCTGAGCCCTATAGTGCGCATGTTGGTAACATACACCTTAAGATGTGTTTTCGCACACCCTGTCCCACTGAACTTGTCCATTTCAGGCATCACAAACTTCTTTGGCAAATGCTGGGGATGCGGTTCAGGGCTTCAATGCCTGCTGCGATTTCATCGATACCATTTATACTCTTCATAGCTGACTCCAATTGAGACATTCTGTTAGATAACACCGGATTTTCATCAATATATTCTTCGTCTCCGTCGAGTTCGAAGACTTCACGTGGACGTTTCTCTTCTACCTTTTTCCCTTTTGGGTCATCTAGAGGATTACCCGTTGATTCCGAGGTCTGTTCTAACACTTCTACTTTGCCTTTTATACTGTTGATATCATTGGCAAAGGCTGCCAAGATCTTACGGATCTCTGTGAGCTCAGATTCTGAAGCCATCTCTACTTGTTGACTTGGTACTGTGGCTCGTTCTAACCGACTGGACTTACGACTCCAACTAGGATGTGGACGCTTGAGTTTGGGCGCAATGATAATCTTATATGACCCCATCAAAGGTAGATTTAGTCAATTTCGGTATTACCCCCTTGATAACATTTTTAAGAATCATTTTATTGAGATTTGTGCATCAATCCATTAATTAATCCATTCACACAATGAGTATTTGAAAAGGAAATAAATATTTATTCGAAAGAAAAAAAAGCTTTATTGAAAATGATTGACAAAGAAATACATCTTTCAAAAAATTTGACTTGAACTATTTTTATATGGACGCTTGGCTTTGTCTTGATGGTCATCAGGATTGTTGTCAGGCTTAACTCTCTTGGCTCTAACAACTGGCTCTTTGAATTCTGCTGGTCCGTCTGGATACCCTAAGGTGCGTTTGTTCCAAGCTTTCTTAATGAGGTGTACTAACTTTTCAGTCAAAGGCTTGGGGAAAAAGAAAGCTTTGTGCTGAGGTAAAGATAACTCTATAGGTACGTCGTACTGTTCTGGGATCATATTAGGATGGTAAAAAGATGTTTCTTCTAAATCAATCAGACGGACATAGTAGGATCCTTTGGTTCCTAGAACAGGGGGATCAGTCATCTACCAAGGGCACCTAAAATTGATATGACAGGCAAGGCAAGAGTCTAACCATTTGCTCCAAGCTTTGATTGAGTTGTGACGCACTAACAGGTTTCTCTTGGAAAAGTGTTCTGGCCCATACTCGAGGTTTGAGGGAACATCTACGATTTTGAGACGATCACAAAGCCACATATAGAGTAAGTAGGGGCTTCCTTTGAAGCTTTCCCGCTCACCATTTTTTATGGCATCTAAACCTGAGAAAGTTTCAGTTAGGATGAGAGGTACCGGGTTGACTTTCCTTGAGAGTTGAGATGCTATATTTATGAATGACTCAGGGATAGTTTGGCCATCATTATTAGAGGTTAGTATGTATTGGGCCAGGATTCCTAGGCATAATCGATAATCTCTAGTGGCTCGCTAGGCTTCGAGTTTTACATTGATAGGATGATTGCGGAAGCGATACGGGCCCAATAAAGGTACTAAATTCAACCTCCCATCATGGACAAAGGCCTTGACTTCTTCCTTGGAAATGCTCAGTCCTGTGGCGACGTCACCAGAATACCCGGTCTTCAATGAGGGCCTGACTAGAGGTCCTGAAGTGAATATCCTTATGATGCCACAATAATCCTCGTGAGTAGGGTACAAATGCATATACCCCATATGGAATATGTGAAGATAGGGGTTCCATCGCTTAGCCATAGCATGTAAGAGGTTCCAGTCTATCTCAACTTCGTGGAAGTAGAGAGCGCTTCTCAACATGAATCTCCCAAAATTGATCTTCTCTACAGGGTGCATTCCTATGACGGTTGTCTTGACTAACTGATCGATTGGGTTATCGCCTAGCATCCTGGTTCGACACAAAAGGGTATTTTAGTACTCTTCTAAGGTCCATATCAATCTTTTATTTTCTTTTGGAAAATCTTGTTCTTATAGAAAACATTTTTTGAAAAATATTTTTTCTTTGAAAACATTTCTTCTAGAGAACACTTCTTTTGAAAAACATTCTTTTTTGGAAAATATTTTTTTTTGACAATTCGATTTCCATTTTGATTTAAATGGCCCGGCCCACCATGATTGTTGGATCGGGATGGACTGGGTCATTATCGTAAAATAATGGATTCTTTATTGGGTCGGTGCACCCATTTTAATTTTTAAAACAACATTTTTGATCCTTAAGAATAATCATACACTCTGATCTCACCATTCACATCATTCACATACATTCATTAATCAAAAGGTTTCATTCAATAAACAACCTGGGAACACCCACGATAAGTTCGAGTCGTGACCTAATGGAAAAGTTTCTAGACTCTAAACTTACTACGTGCAATGCATTTTTATCTGACCACCATTGCCCAAGCACACCTATATACCTCTCAATACGTGGTGACTTGGTTTGATATACCGTATAGGTGATAATCTAAAACTTCAATTCACTTCTCTGAAGTCAAAAACAGCCAGTTTGATCTCCAGTTGAGAGGTGGCGCACAATGCTGAGCAAGGGCCCACTTAAATACCTCTCGTCTAGAATAGACGTAGTCTATCCCCCTCGTACAGTAGGGTACAGCGGGGGAAGATCTTGCTTAGGCACCGGTTTTGATCAAGAAGTGCAATTGATATACTTAGATTATCTTTTACATACCTATGGGTACGAGTCAAGAGTTGTAGCTTTCGTAAATGGTTTGACATCCCACGAGGGGACCGACCACATACTAGTACTACGTTGGCAATCAGGACATGTGACTGTGTGGCTCACAATAGGTCAAAGACTCAGGTCGCTCCAGCCTGGGTGCATCAATATATCTCTCAGAATCACCTGATTAGACGATATTGATGCCCCAGTTTGATATACCCTAAGGTACGTGACTAGAGTTGTGGTTTTCATGAATGACATCGCATCTCCGAAGAGACCGGACCATGCACTAGTGCCACGTTGGCTATATGGGACGTGTAAGTGAGTAAAACAGTAAACGTGCATGTGGTGTGTGCAAAACAGGGTGGGGTGTACCCGGGGCCTTTTCCAAATAAATGGATTCATAGGTCCAATCAAAACATGCCTTTTCCAAATAAATGGATTCATAGGTCCAATCAAAATATTACAACATTGATATCGCATGAATATTAAATACCAATCCGACCACATTCCATCATATCGACATTATGATCAACATTAAACATGTATCTCAAACAAAATTATGGCATGTTAGATAGGCAATTAACATAAACTAATAATATGGTCCGAATCATTGAAATAAGCCCATAGTTCCAAGTTTCAACAAATTTGTATGGCCCAATCAAGATTATTTTGGGGTGATCCTTACCAAATTGATATTCCAAAGGATATTGAATTAAATATGGAATGACAATTGTTTGAACAATGGGTGGTAACTTTTCTAAAAAGACTAATTTTTTTTATTTTTTATTTTATTTATTTTTTTTGAAAAAGAATCACGATCTTACCTAAATCCCACAAATTCTCTAATAGCTATTATTCAACCAACCAATATACAAATTTAAAAAAAAATAAAAAATAAATAAAAATCAAAGAATTAACAAATCGTTAGAAAAAGAATTAAATCCATGTTTTATTTTTTCGATCTTAATTACTCACAGATTAACCTCGCACTCATTCGATCCACCCACCAACTTTCCTTCCCCTGCATTGGACGAGAAACCAACCTTCACATCTTCATAGTAAACCCTCATCACATGCTTTCTCATCCTCCAAGACCCAGCCCTAAACTTAACCGTAGCCATCATTCTCACACTGAAATTAACTACTCCACAACTCTGATCCGCGTTCAAGTTTGTCACTTCCCTATCTTTCTAATATGCCGAATCGGTCGCAAACCTAGATTGAATCGTCGTCTCGTTCTTCTTCCCTTGAAAGAATGGAGGCAAAGTTGTTTGAGAGAGCAATTCCTCTCTGTAAAGCACAAAAGCATCGACATGATCATAGCAGATACTCATCTTTTGTTAGGGTTTCTAACAGAGAAGTCGATTTCCCAATTAGCAGTGATGTGTGAAGCGGAAGCGTTGAAATGGGTTACAAAGACTGAGTTGACTCGGAACTGGGGAAGATGGGGGCGAATAATGAGCCAGATTATGAAGGTGATGGCACCGATGATGAGGAAAACAACAATCCCAGCGATAATCAAACAGCGGAGAAAAGTGGTGCATCGAGGGTCGTAAGATTGATAAGGTGTAGTGTTGTAGTAGGCTGCAGGTGGTGGCGCAGTGTAAGGGTAGGTGGTGGCTGTGCTAGGATGCGCCGAGGGGTAAGAGTTTGGGATGTAACTAGGTTGCGCCATGTGGTAACCTGGTGGTGGTGGATAACCTGTTACAAGCTTGTTCGGATCGTCCATTGTAAAAGTCATCGATTTTGATTTTTGAGAGAGAGAGAGAGAGAGAGAGAAGTGGTGTTCTTCTTCCTGCTCTCTTCTTTCTCTTGAAGAAGATGAAGATAGAAAAAGAAAAAAAATAAAAAATAAAAACCTACCAGCACACCACCCATTATTAACCATATTAAGTGCTTGAAAATTGAAAATAACTTTTTACTAGGGGCACCCTAATGCTTGGCAGAACTTAAAAAAAAAAACCAAATTTTGTTGGTTTTCCTTTTGCTGCCAATGGACAACACGTTTAAAAAAAAAAAAAAAACTTATATATTAAAAAAACGTATTGCCAAAGAACAGGTTGAAAAAGAAAACAAAAAATAAAAAAAATAAGAAAAGAAAAATCAAGGGATGAATCGATTCCTAACAAAATTTAAATAGTAATAAAAAAAATTATATGATTTAACAATTATCACTCCATCTTTAATGCAATCATCCTTTTGAAACCCCAAATTATTTAGGATTGTTCTTGATTGGCCTTCAATTGAATCACAAAAGTAATGCTTGATTGATCCATAAAAATAATATGCCGAGATCTCTAATATCCAAAAACACATGCTCAATAATCGAATAAAAAAAGATGGAGATGCAAATATAATCATGAATAAACAAATAAACAAAAACAAACTAAATAAATAAACAAATAAAAACATTCTAGGTTATTTTAGCGATGCTCCCATACTTGGGGTTTTTCAAGTTTGATCCTCAAGGTCCCTAGTGGAGTCGTCACTGAAAGCGCCCTCGATCAGTGGGGTGCGCGGATCCGCTTTTGACCCTTGAGGTTTGGGAGTCGCCACCTAGTTATTACGGTTTAAGACCCGATGAACGACTCTAAACAGATAAAGGACTAATCTAGAACAGAAAAAAAACTGAATTCGGTGATCATGTTACGGGATTGGAAGGTGTCGCCCGGCCAAAATCGGTCTTTACTAATTTTTCAAATAAGTTACATTGCTAAAAAAACCTAGATAATAATAAAATAAAATAAAATAAAAATAAGAAGTTATACCTTTCCGATAGCAAAGACTTTGTTCCCTCAGATCCGACAAAAATTGCTCCTTGTACCGTACTTCTTGCTTCGTTCTATCTCCGGATTTGATTTCCGATCTCCGAGACAAGGTATCTCTTTTTTCTTGGATCTGAATTCTTCGAGTTTGTTATGAATTTTGGGGTGTTTTTGAAGGGCTTTTAGGTGTTTTTTAGGCTAAAATCGAATAAGGGATGTTAGGTAAGGAGTTGGGGCTCCAAAACTAGGGTTTATGGGAGGCTAGGGGGGCTTCTAGACCTATTTCTCTTAGGATTTATGATTTGATACGAAAATAGGGTGTGGGGACCTCTATTTATAGATTTTTTAGGGGTTGATTTGGATAGAGTTAGTGTTTAATTAGAGTTCTTTTAGTTAGAGTTGTGTTTTAGTTAGAATTGTTTTAGGTAGAGTTGTGTTTTAATTAGAATTGTTTTAGGTAGAATTATTTTTTTAGTTAGAACTCTATTAAATAGAGTTATTATTTAATTATAACTCTATTAGGGTTTTTGACTTTTGGTCTTATTTGATTGACTTTAAAATTTTGACTTTAGTTTTAATTAATTGACTTTAAGATTTTGACTTTAGTCTTAATTGATTGACTTTTAATATCTTGACTTTAGTCTTGCTTAATTGATTTTAATACATTGACTTTAGTCTTGCTTAATTGACTTTAATTTTTTTGGAGAACCCCCCTCTATTTTATCTTTAATTCTTTGGACCCCCAAATGGAGGGGTCCTTAAAGAAATATCTCACGAACCCTCAACAATTTTTCATAAGAGTCCGATTGATCGATTTTTTTAATTTAAAATTTAAAATTAATTTCATTAATGTTTCACTTTAATTATTTAATGTTTTATTTATTAATTTCGAAAATTTTAATTATGAAAATTGTGAAATTACCGTTTTGCCCCCAGAGAGGACTTTTCACGTTTTAAGTCGGTTTTTAATGTTTTAGGATGTTTTAGAATCGATTTTTCGTAAGGAATTCAATGAAAATGTTAGTTTGTGTCATTTATGAAATTTTTTGTGTGAAATGGTCATGAACTTTATGAGGGGCATTTTCGTAATTTTGTTGAATTCTGTGAAAATTGGTGAAATGATTTATTTGATTTCAATTTATTGTTTTATGTGTTTGAATGGATTTTCCTAAGCGTAATGTAGGCTCTACGGATATTTTGATGTTAGGGGTATTTTGGTAATTTGATAATTTTTTAGTGATTTTTATCGTGAAGTTTCTTTTTGTTTGTAAGATGATGATTTCTATGTTTCTAGGATCGTATTTTCCTAGCTTAGCGTGGTTTCTAAGTTTTGTCAGTTCGAGATACCTCATCCGAATTTCTGAAACATATCTGGTAACAAAGTAAAGCAATGGAAATAACATCCATCATTGGGAATCATTGTGATCGGGTTGACGAGTTGATTAATCAGGCGGATGCAAAAATGGGGTGTCTACATATAGTCATTTTTTATTTTGTTTTATATGGGTTAAAGTTTTTGGAATGAGCAAATTTTAGTGAGGATGATCTATATGGTCTAGAGATTATCCTTACAAAAAATCAGTTTATTTTGAAACTTCTAACTCGTCAAAAATAGTTTTCAAAAAATATAAAGGGACAATTTACGGTTCTTGAACTTGTTTTGATAGAGTTAGAAGTTTCAAGATGTACTGATTTTTTGTGAGGATGATCTGCTCATTGTAGAGATCATCCTCACCAAAAATCAACTCATTCCAAAACTTTTAACCCATATAAGACAAAATAATTTAACTATGGTGTGGGTTTATTAATTTGTGGGGTGTTTATATACTTATCCATGGGATATAAGAGGTAATATCCTTTTAAGAATAAGGGCATACTTGTCCATGCTAAAAAAACAAAGGGCATACTTATCCATGTTGAAAAAAGCGAAGTGCTTACCGCTTCAGCACTTTTTTTCAGCATCAAAATAGTGCTGAATTTTTTTTACTTATTTTCAGCAATAAGCACTGAAAATATAGAGTAAACAAACGCGCTATTTTGACAAAAGTGTTGAATTTAATTTTTTTCAGCAATAAGCGCTGAAAAATAGCGTAAACAAACACCGCCTAAGTCAATTTAATTGTAAATCCTTGGTTTTTTTTTTCTTTCCTAGTTTCAATTCAATAGTTTATTCTAGCTTCCTAAATCGAGATCTCTGTGCAAATAATTTGTTTGAAAGTGTAGTTCAAGGAAATACACAAAAATAATTAAAATTCCATTCTACATTAAATAAAGTAATAAATAAATGAGAAGGTATAAGAAAGCATCCATCACCACCCCCACCAATACCAATTGGCCTCAAACCGAACCAAGTTGCACCCCTACTTGTTATCGCTTCTCTAGTGTAACAAAGTATGTGGTGCTATAATTAAGTAGTATAGAAAATTAATGGCTAACTTAAACCACAAGAACATTTGGTTACTCTAAGACTCCGATCTTAAAACACCTTGGTTTCCTAATTAAGACGTGCACACAGCCTTATGTGTTTGACGTGACGCGTAGATACTGTACTGTACGCTGTTATGGGAACGGGACACCGTTCTCAATCACGAATCATAACACATAAATAAATGAGTCAGCCTGATCTTAATAAATTAGTAAAGATTTCACCCTCACTGAGGGTCCTTTGGATCACCTTGTGGCATTCAATGGTTCAGGGTCGTTGAGGACAAAATTCTATTTTGTTTTTTGAATTACATATATTTTTTTTGGATCTGAGTTTTTCTTATAAACTTAGAGTGCTATATATATGGTGTTGGATTGTTGATGTGATAGTCCATTTGAGCAAAGAGACCCTTAGTAAGACTTAAGATCTTACCAAGTTAGTTAGGAAAAGGTTTCTCTAAATAATATGTGGGCTTTATTTGTAGACCCAAAACTGAATCTTATATGGGGCCGGTAAATACCATAAAATTATTTTGAGCCTGACTAGCCTGACTAAGTTTCTAGGATTTCACCCTTACTAAGGGTCTTTGATCTTACCTTGTGGCATCCAAAAAGATGATCTGGTGCTTCAAGATTGTAGAGGACAAAATTCTATGAACGTTGAATTTTTTTTTTATACCAAAAAAATGTTATTTCTCACTTTGGGAGTTAAGTTGAACTTCAGTAGCTACCCATTTTCAAAATCTTGTATCAAGCTCAATAGAAATTGCCTTTTGACTTTTTGATTTTTGGATATCAATTTTTTGTTGAAACTTACAGGACTTGTTATCATGGTTTTAAAACTCGTTTTGACGTCTCGTCTCGTCCATGAATGAGACTGAGTCGTCTCAGACAAATTTTCCGATATGTTTGAGTCGTCGTTCAACAATGAAAAATAATGAACTGTGATTTTAAATCTCGTCCGATACATTTGATCTATCTTTCCATCTCGTTGGTTGATGATACTGAGATGTATCAGACGAGTCGTCTCAATCTCGGATGAGATTTAATACCATGTTTAGCATTGGATTTGCTGGTGTGGCAATCCATTTGAGCAAAACGACCCTCAATAAGGCTTAAAACTTTACTATGTTAGTAAGGAAAGTGTTCGGCAAAAAAATTTGGATTTTGTTAACATTGGCCCTACGAGGAAGAAACTTTGAAGTGTGCAGGCCGCATCAAAATTTTGAAGGAGCCCCCTCCATTAGATGACACGACCCCAAGGGAGATATCCCAAATGTGAATGAAAATGCAACTTAATATATTTTTCTACCAAAACTACCCTTGAAATCTTATTTTCAAGGTGTATTTAATGCAACTTAACGTGTGCGGTTATATCACATGTTAACAAAATAAATTTTTTAAAGGTAAATTACACTTCGACCCTTTAAGGTTTCGCATAATTACACTTTAACCCCTTCAAATTTTGACTGTTGCACTTACCTCCCCTATGACAAGCGTTGATAACCTTCAAGTGTCATTTTACTATTTTACTATCTTATTGTATATTTCTTTCATTGAAAAAAAATAAATTTAAAATAAAAAAATGCTCCCATCTAAACAGTTGGACACTCTTACGCATGAATCTAATATCCTAAGTAACAACAAAGAATGATATTTTAAAAAGGGTAAAATAGTCTTTACAAAAAGTAAAATAAAAATCACATTTTTATTGTTTAATTGACGGAAAATAGACGAAAATTGGGCAAATGAGCCTATAACATAGTTATATGGGAGGTAATTGCATTTGTCAAAACTTTAGGTTGTCAACATAGAACTGTGCCATACCATAGGGGGTGAAAAGTGTAAATTAAAAGAACAAAAATATCACTTAAATCAAAATTTAAAAATGAACAATAGATCATAAAATACAATTATTGTGACTATCGGCTTACCATCGTATTAGTGACAAGCTCAAGTTAGCATTGAAGGAAATTAGGATTATCGATTAATTGATCAATCATTAGCATTTAGCCCCCATTGACCGAAAATACTGACTTCGCCCCTGTCGATAAGAATCGAATTTCCTTCGGGTACACAACAAGTATCCTATGGGTACCCGAATAGTAAATTTAGAACATTATAATAAAATTAGAAGTCAAATTAAATGCTTACAAAAGGATATCTTAATGCAAATGTAATTGAACTAAAACAATAATATAAAGAGAAAGTGAAGTCTTTAATTTTTACATTTTCTCTACATGTACTCACATTAATTTTTCATATTTTTATATAATTTCAACAACAACTAAATGGTTCATATTGTAATTTTCTACTATTTTATTCTAAAAAAATTGATTTTCTTGAAGAATTTATTATTGATCTTAACTTTCAATTGGGGATTTATAAGTTGAATTGTTACATCTATAATATAATTGTCTATTTTACTTGGATATTTATTATTTTTTCTAATTCAAAAAATAAAATCCATCTTAGTGGACACCTGATGGGTATCAGGTATTTGTTAGGTTGGTTCTGATTCTAAGAATCTCATACCCGGAATAAAAAACAATAAGAATCAGAACCAAGATTTTATCTAGGTTTCAGTTCTAAGTATATGTGGAACAAACCTAGAATCAATCCATTGGCACCCCTAAACTGACATACATTCAGAAGCCACCTCTTATGAGAATGCACCTCGGATTATCTCCATATCTCACAATAACCATCACGATGGAACCGTCCATTAATCAAGCCAAAGATACAATACTTTTCTTCTTTTTCTTAAATGAGAGTTGAGGCAATTTCAATGTTTGATGCGTGACATTGCCAATGGTGGTGGAGATTGGAAATGCAACGCTGGTATTCGATAGTGAAGATGAGGCCATCAAATGGGACTCATGGGAATCGAACATCAATTGCAACATGTAAAGGAAAATTTTTGAATTTGATTGCAAGTACCATTCCACTACCAAAAAAAATCGTCAAATAGGAAATGACATTTAAAACGGCATTAAACCGTTTTTTTATTTAAAAACGGTATTAAACCGTTTTACTTCTTAAAAATCGTTTTAATCCTGATTTTAAACGTCCAAAATCACCGTCTCTTCCTTTTGGAAATTTGGAATTTGGAACGAACCCCACTCTCTCTCTCTCACAGTCGCTTCCTTGATCGACCTCTCATCTCTCTCTCTCTCTCTCTCTCTCTCTCTCTCAGTCGCTCTCTCAGTCTCTCCCCGATCGACCTCTCGATCTCATCTCTCTCTCTCAGTCGCTCCCTCGATCTATCTCTGATGCGTCTCTCAATCGACCTCTCCATTTTGGTCTTTTTTTTCCCCGATTTTGTGGATTTTTTTCGGGCTTTTTAGGGTTTGGAAATTTGCTTGGTTGCAAGAAAGGGGACTATTATCGTTATCTCGCGGAGTGTAAGACTGGTATTGAGAGGAGAGGCTGCTGATCAATCACTGAAAGCGTATGAGGTAATTTTGCTTTTTTATTTTTTATTTTTATTTTTATAAATGTTAAATTAGAACTATTTCTGCTGATCAATCACTGAATGTGTTCGAGGTATTTTGTTTATTTTGCTTTCTTTATGAATGCTAAATTAGAACTATTTCTGATGGAGCTAACGTAACATCTTTAATTGCTTGATCTGCATTTATTTGGGCTTGAAATCATAATTTGGATTTGAATATCTCGAGAAGTCTAGAAATTCATGTGTTTAATTTTAAAATAGCTAGATTATTCAGTCAAAGTTTGAATTGGAACTTGGGATGAGTCACAAATGGTTAGTGGGATCAAGGTGACAAAAATCTGCAATTTTGTTATTGTTGAAAAGATAGCTATTTTAATAGTTGTCGATTAAATCACGAATTTTCAACAAATTTCAAAGTTTTTGAAAAAGTATTTTTTTTTTCTTCAAAAAATCACAATTAATCATGATTTATTAAAACACTCTCATATTATTCTTATTTTTAGTATTTTTAAGTGTTTTTTTTATTATTTAAATTTTAACGAAAATTTCAAGATTTTTTTTTTCCAGTTTTGAGGAACCAACAGAACCAAAATCTTTGTAGAAGAAGTGTTCTAGCTTCTACCTATAGATAATGAGTTTATCCTCTATATGTTGGTTTCTTATCCTTGTTTGAAGTACTTATTTTTTTCTCAGCGAATCTATTAGTTGGCCTTAGAAAAATAGAACAGAGGAGAACATTTTTTTAAATTCTATTTATTATACCAGATTTTATTGAAATTTGTCCAAAATTTTGAATTTCGGCTATTTCATTTTGATGCTGTGGAAAACCTATTATATGTTGGGTTCTAATCTTGGTTTTTTTTTGCTTTGGTTGTCGTCTATTCAACAATGAGTACAATTAGAAGTCACTTTTTAATATATATTATCTTCTTTAAATGTGTGAAACTTGTTATGGCTTTATGTTTCATTGGTATGCCTTTTCATGATCCTTTGTTCTTTATATGGGTCAGATTATCGGATGGTGCTTCTATTTATGCACTTTGTCGTTCATGGGTGCGAAATGGTTTGCCTGAAGAAACTCAGGTTCGCTCATTTCCATCTTAATGGGTCCTTGTGTACAATCGCAGGCTTGTAATGCTTTGTATGCTATGACTAATTCTGATACAACCTGTTTTTTTCCCATTTTATAATTCTTGAACTCATGCTCTCTCTTATCTTTGTTATCATCTGCACCTTGTCCTATATATCGGGTCGGCAACATGAATCCTATTCAACCATATTAATTAAATGGGCAATGCAAGCAACAATATTAGTATACCTTTGAATCATTAAGAAATCTCAGCAAAATTAGAAGGAAAGATATAGAGCAATCAATGGGTCTTCTAGAATCTGGGAGGGATTGATTTTAGTTCTAAGGTTTCTTTAAATGAATTATAAAGGGTTTCCCAGGGCATTTAAAATCAAGTTTTGGGTTATGGCGTGGTTTGAATAAATCAAAGGTCACTGGTTAAAATGAGGAAAGGGTAGCTGCTAGTGTACAAGCATGGCAAGTCAATTCTTGTGTTATCCAAAATCAGTGGCAAACAACAAATCTTGTTTTGGTTTTCTAGCAAGTGTACTGTTGATTTTTAGTTTAAAGTTATTGTAGATGTGTTTATCCATTTACAACTTCAATCCTTTGTCAATCATTCACTCCAAAATTCTCCCAATCCGCGTTTTCATTCTATCTTCCCTCATTAATTTATCTTTCGTCAAGTTCATCTTAGTTTGGTTTTGTACCTTCAAAGGTAGGTTCACCATTTCACATTTGTGGATGAATGTTTTGCATAATGTCTTTTGGTTTTGATAACTGCAGTTTAGAGTACGATGAGCTTTTACTGCATATTTTAGCTACACTAGCATTTTGCATTGATGAAGAAAATTGTCATAATCAGAGAGAACGAGAACTTTAATGTGTCAAGAATTGAAGAAAAGAAAGAAATTGGGAAGGGGGGAAGCTGTATTAATAGTGTTGATTACAAGGGGTGGGGCTTTGCACCTACTTAACATAGCTACAGGCAAGAACAAAGGTGGCTTAGCATTGACCAAGTGCTGCAATTAACAAGATAATTGAAATGTCCCTTTTCCTTACAAGTGTGTTTGTAGAGTAATTCTAATAGTAGGATTGCCTAAATTGGATTCCTGCCCTTCATTTTGCAAAAAAGGACAAAATTACTGTGTAATCCCAAACAACTTCCTTTAGATTGAAAAATCAACAATGTAGGATCATGCTATCAAATATTTATACACACGATAGTTTAGTTAAGTTGTTGTTTGGTCCTCTGTCACCATTACCAAAAAAACAAAAACAAAAAACCAACTTGATGATTGACTAGATTTGGTTTTCCGGGAGCAAGGAAGGACAGATGATTCTTTTGCCTTTTATAACGTTTCCAAATTTTTGTTATTGACATTTCATTGAGATCCTTCAGTTTAGTCGAATGAAGATTAATGTGGTTCATTTCTTCAATATCTCTATAATTTGTTTTGTACTACTTTCTTGGGTAAGCCTGACATTGCTCTGGATTACATTGTTGGATAGCAGCATTTTGTTACTCACTGTAGTGCACTTGCTTGTGTATGTTTATATACATATATCTTGCATATTTACCAGTGTTCATGAGCAGTCAAACACAACTTGGGCCAGAATATATATATATATATATATGTGGTGCATTCCTCACGAGTTTTCTTTATGAAGGATCATATGTTTAAGGGATATCACTTCAACAGCCTACATGTCCACAACTAATGCTTACATGTCACCATTTTGATGAGTTATCTTCTACTAGACACACCATCAACATTTACATACATTTTTTTTAATATCTTGGGTATCCCCACCCTTCAGGTGGGACTAATCCCGTGGTCACACACACCACCCCCTCGGAAAGTCCTACTTGCAACAGGTTGAGTGAACATTTACATGCATATATACATATGGATGACTAGTGAAATGTTTGTTTCCAAGTCTAATTTTGTAATATATATATATAAGAAATATTCATTATTTGCTCTCTACTTTTTTATCTTTAATGGTAGGAGCTAAAAGAGACTAATGCAAGATGGTATCACATTTTATCCCTTTTTCTTAACACTTGTGAACTTGGTATTGGCAGCCACAATTTGGTGGATGGTATAATTAATAGGTTTTTATGTAAAATGGAAACTGTACACCCTTTGCTCTATCAAAGCCAAAACTTGATAAAGGTCAAAATTGGTTTGCATGTTCATGCTTTTATTTTGAAACCCTAGGTTATTATGCTAGGAAAGTGTTCTTTACTTTTCGAAGACAACAAAGTTGTGTGTGTTTTCATTAGTATGGTACACATGATCCATCTATGCCTCAGCATGAACCATCCAGTGTGTGAGTGATCTATTAGATGGAAGATAGCTCAAAAGAATGAAGCGGCGATCCTTGACCTAACCTGTTCAGGACCCACATTTTCTTCATGTTTGGCCTCCTGCAGGTGAGGTTTTGGTTAAGCCATCTCGATCCAGTTGGGTTTGGGTCAATAACATAGTCCATAGTTACCTGGTAGAAGTCTGTTACTACTTTTGCTTCTCTTCATTGCTTTTAGTATCCATGCTGTTGCCTATTTATTCTCTTGCTTCATTAATTGAGAATTTAGGATAGACTATTTTTTTCCCAGATGTCGATCCATCCAAGGATGTCCCATGAGTAGCAGTGTTCTGATGGATTGATCAGTAGCCAGATAAGTTTTGTAAAATATATTTGCCTTGGTTTCTGTTCTGGTTGAGATCCTAGGGTTTTGATTTCTTTGAAGCTTTTAATCGATTCAAGAATACATAATCAAGTCCTAGAGCTTGTTTTGGAAACATTAAATTGCTGATAAAGGGGACGATGATGCGGCCATTTGTGTCGACTTCGAAGGTGATTGGGAGGTTGTTCTCATGTGAAAATGGTATGGGGTTGTTGTCCAAGTCTGTGGGGAATAGAGGCAAAATTTTCCAAGTTAGATGCTTGAGTAGCATAGCAGGTATTGGGACTCCTCCATGTGTGGACAAGTCATCGATCGATGTAGAAAAAGATGGTAACTTTACATTGGCTGCGAGCTTGAATTATATGCAAACGAGGCGATTTTTTGGTTACGGAAATGGAGATGAGGGGAATGTTCTTTCTAAGATTTATGAAGAAAGGCGTGTCATTGGGTATGTATGTTAACTTGAATTTCTTTCTTTGTCAATAACTTCTTTTGCTTTAATGTTGTTCTATCTATTATTACCATCAAGAAGAAGGAATGTTAACTTTTTGTAGACTTTTTGAAGCTGATTGTAATTTCATTTATAAAAAAAATGGGCATCTTGGTGATTGTTCATTTTATCTAGATAAAGGCATTCGTTTTATGGGTTTGATAAAAAACAAAAAAAAAACAAAATAAAAGATCTCTTCTTTTATTTCACCTTTTAGATGCAGAATTGTGGTGGAGAAGGGAATTTGGGCTCTGCTGGTAGGATAGTGATGAATTGGGTAAGAAAATTTTAGAAGTTGAAGAAGAATTGGTGATGGAGTTATCCATGAAAAGAAAGGTGGAACATTTGAGGTTTGTTTTTTTATTAATCTTCTTCTCAAGAGTGGTGCATACACTCGTTGTAATAATCTGATTACTGGTACTCATACATGACTTTTTTCACAGGTCAGAATTGCCATGGTTGTAAAATATACTGGTCTTTCAGATTCTTACCTCTCTGTATTGAAGGTCAATGTGGTTTCCTATTGATATTCTATGATTTCTTTATGCTATAGACATTTTCATCTTTTCACTCTAATTTATTTCTTAGATATTTACATTCAATGCCCTGGTATCCATATAATAAAGATAGGGACACATATTGGTGTTAGAAACTCACACTCATAATACATTTTTATCAAATATTTTTGTTGTAGATGGAATAATTTTAGATAAGCTGATAGACATTATTGAATTAAGATTAATTTTTATAATATGTTTTAGTATATGTTCTACATGTGAGTAGATACACTCTAATAAAAATTCTTTGGAGTACAATAGTGTCACCACAAGGTCATTCAATGAACCCCACATGACCTAGAAGTTCTTTGTGGTCATTCAATGAGTTTTTGCTTGCAGGAATAAAAGCAACCATGGAAGCTATGGGGCTGTTCGTTTCATTTTTAGAAGCCAACTCTTGTTGTTTTTTTGGCTTAAAAGCCAAATAAGCCATATAAGTAGCGTTCGTTTCGGTTTTTTCGGCTCAAACGAATAGAAAAAAAAACCCAAAATGAGCTCTTTTCAAGAGTCGTCTAAATGAGGCTTCGTTGTTTTTGCTTCTGCGCGAAGTCGATCACCGAAAACGATTTACGTTGAATGACCGAAATACCCTAAACCCTCTTTCGTTCTCAACCTTCAACGATGCAGCTCGTCTTTGTCTAAATCCTTTTTGTTCACTTCAACGAACTGTTGCAGCTCATCTCAGTCTAAACCCTCTTTCGTTCTCAACCTTCAACCTCTTTCGTTCTCAACCTTCAACGAACTGTTGCAGCTCCGAATCCCTTCCTCGTCTCTGTCCTCGTAGCTCTGTGATTTTTTTCTTACCTATTTCTTTTCACCACAGATCGATTATTTAAGGAAAAACAAAAAGAGGGAAAAAAAACAAATCAAAATCAAAACAAAAGAGTAGCAGATCTAGGGTTTCTAGATCAGTTTTTTTTAAACGATTCTCAGTTGCTATTGTCGCAGAAACTTGTTGAAGGTTGGGAAAGGTAAGTTTTCCAACCTTTTGAAACCCTAGTTTATTTCTTCATTTTTTTGCTTGTGTAATTGCTTCGTTTTTTTTTTTTTCTTCTATAATTGTTTGGATCTTATTATAATTTTTTTTTTTAAATTTTGTTTACTAGTATCTTTGATTCTTGGATCATGTAAAGTTTTCTTTTGAAATCAGAGTTTGATTGCTAGGAAAGGTAGAAATATTTTTTTACCTTATTTTTGTTCGAATTTTTTGGCTGAAGTTACGAGTGAAATACATGTATAGGTAGGATTCTTGTACCATTGGTATTATGAGATTCTCCAAAATAGTTTTTCAATAAGAGATAGCAAGAACATACATGAAAAACACTAACACCAACATGGTTTTGGGTAAATGGGTATCATTGACACCCCTAATGAAGCTCAAAAGAAATTATTTATTGAAATACAATTTTGAATCTGAATTTTTAGGTGAAACTAAAGAGGGCTATGGTATTGGATTGCTGTTTAGATAATTCATTTGAGAAAACTGACCTTTAGTAAGACAATTTGAGTTGTTTTTTTTATTTATTATTTTAACTTGATTTTAATTGGGTTCCCTTGGAATGTTTTCTCCGCCTCTAATAATACCCCTGTACCGTACCACAGGGGCGTTGCCCCTGCACCCTCAACCAATTAATTGTCCCTAGCAATAAAACCTCTCCAAGTATACATTGGTGGGCATTATCATCATATGAGATAATGTTCTAGATTTTTTTAAATCAAAATATTTTTCTTTAAAATAAAAATAAGAAAAAATATATATTACAAGTGATAGTAAATTATATATGTTGTAGTATGTGTCTTATATTGAATAGAACACGTATATAGAGAAAGCAGGCGGATGCTGGAGTGGAGAGAGGGGAGTTATGCGTTCCTAACTCCCCTCTCTCCACTCCGGCATCCGCCTGCTTTCTCTATATACGTGTTTTATTCAATATAAGACACATACTACAACATATATAATTTACTATCACTTGTAATATATATTTTTTTCTTATTTTTATTTTAAAGAAAAATATTTTGATTTAAAAAAATCTAGAATATTAGCTCATATGATGATAATGCCCACCAATGTATACTTGGAGAGGTTTTATTGCCGCACCAACTTTCTTATGTAACAACCCAATCAACAGAAATGCATAGAGTGTGGTGTGCAGATAGCAATTATAAATTTCTAATCTCTACATAACCATGTGATTTGTTGATAAGGATGAGCTCTTATAGTAGTTATATGAGAGATAATTTGGGTTCTTGGGCAATCAAAGCATATTTTCTTGATGATTCTTCCTGGTAATTTTGAATTATTTTGACTTCTTTTAAAAAAAAATTGAATTTAAAAAGAACAACAAAGATTGAAGTAAACAAATTTTTGTTGCCTAATTAAATTCTCATAAATTTTATTTGCTTCAAAGCAATTAATGTTGTGATTAAGGATAGCTCAATAAGAACTGAGTAGTGTTCTCGCTCCTTGATATTATTTTTAGTGATAGCATATAAAGATGGACTATCTATTTTTAGCATTTATGCAATTTTTTTTAGGGACTTTTGAATTTTAATTGATCTTGGAGATGTAAGTTGAAATGAAATGCATTCTGATTCATTTGATTTATTTAAGTTGTCAGATGCCGAGATAAAAAGTAACAGAACCAAAAGAAACAGAGTCAAAAATTGATTCCGCAAGATGGACACCCTATCTTCATAAGATTTAGGTTGATATCTGCGTGGAATTGGTTAAGAAGGGAAAAAGACCTGGTACTTAATTGAATGTATCAGGATATTCATCTCTAATGAAGCAATTCCAGACAACGACGGGGCTCAGTTACACTAAGAAGCAATATAAGAATCATTGGGATAAAAGTAAAGCTATGTGGGCTAGATGGATTAAGCTAAAAGCATGTAGTGGTGTGGGTTACGACGCTGTTAATAATAGGGTATTAGCGAGCGATGACTGGTGGAACTCTTGGTTGGAGGTAATTTTCGATTAGTTTATCAAATAGAAAAGTCCCGTTTACCTATTCAAATCCATTAAAGAAATTTATTTATTTTGTAGAAAAATAAAATTGATGCATAATGGCGTTACGAAGGACTGGAACATGTTGAAGAGTCGGACATACTATTCGGAGGGACTTATGCTATTGGAGAATATGTCGTAAGCTCTTCTAATCCTGGTGCACGTCCATCCATTGGGTCATCTAGAGTTGGAGAACATGAGCTTCATGATGATGATGATGGTGGTGGTGGTGGTGGTGGTGATGACGATGATCTTGCATTTGTTCAAGAAACGCAACCACCAAAATCCCAACCATTATGTCCTCAGCACCTGTTGATATTTCTCCTAATACTGATGTTGATGGTGATGGTATCCCTACATTTTACTGCACCAACACACAAGAAATCTGGAGATTTTCAATCTCATTCCAAACGACAAAAGATGACGAATGCAACTATGTTGGGACAACATATTGATCGTTTGATTGAAGCAGTTTCGTCGATGACGAGCGCGAGTAGTGTACCACCTTCACCACCACCTACACAACCTGGTAGCATTAGGGAGTGTATTGATCTGTTGGATGCAACAACAGAGATCATCCCTAATAGTGATCGTTATCAGTTTGCACTGAAATATTTAGTATGAAGAAGGAGTACAGACAAATTTGGTGTATGTTGCGAACCGATGAACTTCGTATTGGGTGGTTGGATGGTGAAATGAAGGATGATCGAATTAATCGTTCTAAATAGTATTTGTGTAGTTTTTGATATGTATGTTTATTGCCATCTTTCATTGATGGTTATGACTATATCCCACCCCTATGGTGGTATGTTATTAACAATATGTATTTATTTTTTTTATGTTTTGTGTGGATTGGGTAGTATGCCTGTTATATGGTGAATGTTAAACATGTCTATTGTGTTATCTATAATGAAGCAGTATTATGGTTTGAATTTATATAATTTGTAATTGGGTATTTATACAGACTTATGGATTCCGATGATGATATTTCCACGCACGATGATATGTCCAGTAACGATGAAGTTCATGACGTGAATACCGTAAATGATAATCTATCGTTAGATATTTTGATAATAGGTGCCGTTGTTGTAATACAATAATACGCTGACACCTTTATCTATAGAGAATCACATAGGAGTTCCGTTTATACTGGAGCAGATTATGTGCGTCATATCATTGATGAAGACATGCAATGATTTATTTAGGATGGAGCGACATGTTTTCCTAAATTTGTGTGACATATTAGAAGGAAGGGATCTGTTAAAAGACGAAAGGAAGATCTCGGTCTAAGAACAAGTTTCAATCTTTATTTATACCGTGGGTCACAATGAAAGGCACAGGATACCGAGGGCTAGTTTTAGACATTTATTAGATACAATTAACAAATATTTTCACATAGTTCTAAGAGGCTTACTTGAAATTTCAAAGCTTTTGATCGTTCCTCCTAATCTCAACGAAGTCTCGATGCATATACGAATCAATGAAAGATATTGGCCATATTTCAAGGTATTTTCTTAGTGATTTTCCTTTATTTACCATTATTTCTAATAACGTCAAATATCGTTATTTATATTTGAAATATGTAAATATAAGGATTGTGTTGGGGCGATTGATGGGACACACATTAGTGCACATATCCCGTTCGTGCATCAGAATAGATTTCGAGGACACAAAGGCATAACACAAAATGTTATGGCTACTTGTGCTTTTGATATGACATTTACATATGTTGTAGCTGGATGGAAGGGATCAACTAATGATTCTTGCGTGTTCCTCGACACTATTACGAAGTCATCGTTACAATTTCCACATCCTCCTTCAGGTTAATTATTTTAAAGTGAAGATAAAATGCAATATTAAAATGCAATTTCCACATCTTCGTTCTTAATATGTTATTTTCTTTTTTTAAGGCAAATATTATTTGGTCGACTCTGGATATCCATTGATGGAAGGCTACCTTGCACCTTATCGGGGTGTAATATATCATTTACAAGATTTTAGAAGAGAGTCGAGGTCAAGAACAGATAAAGAATTCTTTAATTATATGCATTCTTCACTTAGGAATGTCATAGAACGATGTTTTGGAGTTTTAAAGGCAAAATGGCCAATTTTGAAGTAAATTTCACGTTACAAATTCGAAATACAACGAGATATTACATTGGCTTGCATGACACTCCATAATTTCATAAGGAAGCATGCAATTACAGATGAAGAATTCTTACGTTTCGAAGAAAAACAAATTGTGGAAGATGAAGGGGGTACACCTGAACATGATAATAATGGTGAGCCTGTAGATCGTCGATTTCGTGTTATCATGGAGAAGACAAGGATTGGAATAACTAATGCATTATATACTGTTTATAATAGAGCTTAAAAGCTTTGATCTATTTTAGATTTGTTCTTAATGAAAATTATATTTCTCTTTTTGTATGACATTGTAATACTTTTTATTTGATAAAATGTGATTTGTGTATTATGGGATGTTATGCGGAGGTTGGATTGTGTATGGAATGTTAATGTGTATGGGATGTTATGTGGAGGTTAGATTGTGTATGGAATGCTAATGTGTATAGGATGTTATATGGATATTAGATTATGTATTATGCAGGTATTTTTTTTTCAGAAAAATCTCATATGTCCATTTTTAAGGGGAGATGTTGCCGAAATTTCTATAAAATTATAGAATTTATAAATTTTGTTAAAGTAAAATAATTAATTTTAATTTTATATATATAATATATATATATATATATATATATATATATATATAGTGTAATTATATATTTATTAAGAGATTCTAGTCATTTTTTGTTATAATGTTAATAGTAACATTTCTCTTAAAATAATGATGAACTATAATGACTTAAAACATATTGATGTACATATTATGTATTTTTTTTTAATGTTAATGTGTATTAGATATTGCGTGGATGATAGATTATGTATTATGCAGATATTTTTTTTATCAGGAAAATTTCATATATCCATTTTTAAGAGGAGACATTGTCGAAATTTCGATAGAATTATAAACTTTATAAATTTATTTAAATTAAAAATGATTATTTTTATTATTTTTTAATATAAATTTATTATATTTATATATGTATTTAATGTAATTATATATTTATTAAGGTATTCTGATAATTTTTTATGTATTCTGGGTGTATTATCAACATTAAGGGTATTTTGGTCATTTTATCAGAATCTAGTAATAAAAAGCTGTCAATCGAACATGCTTTTCTGGCTTCTGTGCTTATGTAACGAACAAGCTTCTGCTGGATATGACTTTTCAGGCTCCAGGCTTCTGCTTCTTCTAGAAGCCAGCTTCTGAAGCTGAAGCTGGCTTCTGTAACGAACAGACCCATATATGCATCCCATGGATGAAGAGCCTTATGAAGTTGGCCTTGATGTTCATGGCTGCCATGATGGGCCTAAAAATGGTCGACTTAGAAGGTAGCCATTGACTCAAATTATGGTTATTGACGCTTTTAAAATCATTACTAATTGATGCCCTTAGATAGTCCAGTCATACTTTGGGGTCTAATTTTTCACTGTTGAAATTTTTGATAAGCTTAGTTCTTATCGATGATGCAGCACATAATGTTTATCCTTTGGCTACATGTTAATTTTTCTTGATTTTATTTTCTTTTGATATGCAGGGGATATGTTAGAATTCACAGTTCAGAATTCAGAGATTTTCTTTTGAAGCCAGAGTTTCTTAGAGCCATTGTAGATTCGAGGTTTGAGCATCCTTCCGAAGGCAAACTTCTAACTTCAGTCTTCAAACTTCCTTTTTGATTTTCAATAACAAAACAAATTAGTTGATTTATTAATTGATAATACTCAGAATATTACCATTTTTAAATGCTAGATATCTATAAAAAAGGATAACTAAATGTTGCAGTTGCAGTTGCAGCCATTTTCGTATGTTGGTTTTCCTTACTTCGGCTGCTTTGGTTCTCGAAAATTTTCTAGTTTTTGTTAATTTCCTTAAATTATGCCTTTTTTTAATTGCGTTCCAATTACCTTATTCTTTCATATTGTGGCAAAGGGCAGAAAGCCATTTATTATCCAAGTTCATTGTCTAATGCTGCGAAGATGTCAGTGACCAAAAAATCTGGATTGCTTCTCTTACCTTTTTTTTTTTCGATGTGCAACATGAGGCAGACATGATCTTCATACTGAATATGCATTAGAAATGAATTTTCTTTTGTGGTCTAGATTGTCTTTTGTTTTGAGTTTGGATGTGCATCAGAAATGTCTCTTATAAAGGTTGGGTCATCTTGATGCATTCTAACCATGAAATCCTGACAGTTAAAGCATAAAAACCAATGGTTGGGATTTATCCTAGGGACATGCGTCTTATCCCTATTGTTGGATTTCGTGCTTCAACAGTCTTGATTTCTTGTTTGTGTGTGCGTTAGTTAGTATCTATTCTATAGATTTTGTTGAGAACTTTACCAAGTGCAAGATTGATGTTTATCTAAGTTGTATACTACTGTTTGGATATTTCCCATTCTGTATGGTTGTTTGTGCTTAAGTTCTGTCTATGTGATGTGTACTCTGCTCTAATTATATTATTTGATTTTGATAAATCTCAAAATCAGTGGAAAATGTAGTCTGAGGTGCTAGAATCGAATGTGACTTGAGTGGAATTATCCACGGGGTGGAGGAGTTGTGTGAAGAAGTCAATGCATGGATAAGAGGTAAGTAGTTAGTGCATGGATAAGAGGTAAGTTGAGTACTTTTCTTCGATGATTTTATTATTGGTTGCTGGTCTTTTTGCTCTTAGTCTTGTAGTTGGATGGATTGATGTAGATAGTTAGCACTATTGCATCTGTCCTGTGATGAGGTCTATTTTTTTCTTGCAACTATGGAATTTATCTGATGCATTGGGTGTGTGTAGGCAACAATATTTTCACCATTGCCCAAACAAATCTAGGACACCGCTGATGATTGCCATGTATGAAGATGATTCTCCCGACTTGAGAGAAGTAGGCAGAATCTTAGAAGACACGCTTTTATATACAAATTGCACTATGATCAATCTATTTGTTTGTTAAGGGGACTACTTTAATCATTGTTTTTCTATGGGATTTGGGTTTTCAGATCTCAGACACTCCTTTGAAGTTGCGGAAGCTCATCGTGAGAGTATGCAATGTGGTGACATGAAGGGCTGATCGATTGGCAGCTACAAGCATTGTGGGGATCTTAAAGAAGATAGGGAGAGAAGGGAGTGATGGCATTACGAGTGGAAGAACCAAGAGTTCAAGTGAATCAAGTAGCAACATGAGAACAGTTGTGGCAATCGAGGAGAGTCTGTTTTCAATGTGCTTAAGTAATGATTGTGAAGGTTTATCGATGCATTGTAATTTTGGATTTGTAAATTATGACTGATTCTAAATATTTTTATGTATAAACTAATGTGATAGATCTTCTCTTTTTGGGTCTATTTTGACCGCGGGTAACAGGTGCGTAGAAAAAAAAATTTTAATTTAATTTAATTTTAGATATCGATTTATAACCGGTGCTTAAAGTCTCAGACTTAGGACATCAGTCTTATAAACATCGGATTTTAAAGTGATGTCAATGGTACAGTTTTCAAAATTAATTACCAAAACGGTAAACTATAGCAATTAATTTCGAAAACGGTAATTTTACCGTTTTCGAAATTAATATTTTTTACCAAAACGGTAAAAATAGTAAAATGTAAATTTTTTTGACGAAAATACCCTTTTTTGTTTTACATATGTATTTACCATTTTAACCTTAGAAATAAATTAAAATCCAACTAAATCTTTCTCTTCTTTTTAATATTCCCAACACTAAATAGAAATATGAAAGACAAGAGGATTTTTTCATAATTTTAATCAAAATATAAAAAAGGGTATTTTCGGTAAAAAAATTTACATTTTACTGTTTTTATCGTTTTGGTAAAAAATATTCATTCCGAAAACAGTAAAATTACTGTTTTCGAAATTAATTACTACAGTTTACCGTTTTGGTAAATAGACGAAATGTGATGCATGTTTTGGTAAATTTGCCTTTTTTAATTATACAAATGCAGATTTGGAATGGTTTTAAGCCGTTCCAAATTCGGAGGTTTGGAACGGTTTTTAGCCGTTCCAAATCATGAGATCTAGAACGGTTACCAGCTGGTGAAATTCGTCGCCTTGATTAGAGATGGTCAGTCAACCATTTTATACTTGCTTAGGAACGGTTATAAACGGGTTCTAATTTCCATATTTGTTGTAGTGTGCATGCCTTCCTCTAATATGTTTCATGGAGCTTGCATTGTTTAGTAAATAGTTCGACATCAAACAATCTTTGTCCTTTGTCATCTTTAAGATTGTCCTTTGTTGTCTTTAAAGTGCCAACCTGACCTGATATTTGTGGCTCGAATTAACATCTATAGTAGCATTGATTTTTCATATTAAATAATGGGTCTGAAATTTAAATTATGAACTTGTCATGGTTTCAAGAATTTTATTATTATAGTTTTTGAAAGCTGTTGGGGCAGAATGTTATGGTAAGCACATTCATCTGAAAGCTTTAACTAACGAATAATCCGCCATTCAAGTATAGAAAGATTTTTATCTCAACTAAGCCACTAAAATAAAAAACAAAATACAAAAAACAAAACGTTTCCTTTCATCTCAATTCAATTTTGGATTTCAATAATCCATTTTCAAGATAAGTTTTCAAATTCAATTTGTTTCAAGCATATAGTTCAATTATTTTTGGTTAGAAGAAATATTATTGTTGTGAATAGAACCATAATATATAACCACTCATATAAATATCCTTCTTGGGCTCATAAATCAGCCATTCTCCTCACACTAATAACATCATATTCCTTAAATAACAACAAAAATAAGGGCCTTTAGTGCTATTCATTTAGTGAACAAGGTTTTTCTTTGTTTTTTCCCCCAACTAAATTGTATTAAATAAAGGATCTGGAGACAGAGTTGAGTGGGTGATTATTTTTGCCCATTGAACTTCTGTTTGGTGATCAATTATTTGACTAATTCAATTGGGAGAAAGAAACTATGAAAAACTTAGTTCATAGAAAGTAGATTCTGCGAAACAGAACGCATGGTTGGCCGAGATTGTGGATTAACATTTATACAAGCAAGAGCCAGAATCAGTATAGAAGCAATTTTGTCTTCAACTTGTGGATCAGTAGGAGGTGAAAGGCGCGAGTCTAACACATTCTTTAGCATTATTGTTGGATCACTTGCAGACCACAAAGATGTTATTAATTCCCCAGGATGCCTCCCCATGATCACTTCCATAGCCAATACACCAAAACTATAAACATCACATTTTTCAGTCACAACCATTGTGCTTGCAAGTTCTACACACAAAAAAAAAAAGTATTTAAGCTAAAATAATTAAAGAAAGGTGTTTATATTGAACTTATAATTTTTACAGAATCAGGTATATATGCCATATTTCTTAAATAACCCTTTTTTTCGAAGATGCAAAAAATGGTTAATTTGTTGCTTTTAAATGGTGGTTTCTTCACTACTCTTTGAATATTGAAACTTATTTAGATAATTGTGAAATTATGCCCAAAAACTAGTAAAAACCATGGTTTTAAATCTCATCCGAGATCAAGATGACTCATCCCATACGTCTCAGTATCATCCACCAACAAGACGAATAAACAAGTCAAACGTATAGTACGAGATTTAAAACCATGGTTCATTTTTCTCATTGTTGTTCGAGACGACTCAAACATATCTGAAAACTTGTCTGAGATGACTCAGTCTCGTTCATAGACGAGACAGGACATCAAAACGAGTTTTAAAACCATGGTAAAAATTCCCAAAATACAATAATAAGAATATTTGAACCGTTGCATTATTCCAACATAATAGATCTTCAGGAACTACATCAAAAGCATATACAAGAATAGCAATGTATAAGATTTTGTCTCTTTTAAACAAACAAAAAAAAAAAAAAAAATAGCAAAAAAAGTTATTTACAAAAATGGCTACATACCCAGTTTTGGAAATGTTTTTATATCCAATTTTGTAATATTTGAAATGGTCATATCAACCTTCCATAGAGAATGTTATGGTAATTGTTTGGTTGGATGTCCACTTGATCCAAGATCGAGTAATGTTTGGGTAATTATGAGGTACCCTTTTTGGTGAAAATAGTCTTCACTGGGGTAATGAAACTGATGACATTACACTTGAGCGCGGTGGAATAGACTAGAAAAAGATATTTCAAAGGCTGTAATGGTACCAAAATGTCATCAAAGAGATTTTTGGCATTGTAACCAAGGTGATGGCTTTTGGGAAAATCAAGGGTTGTTTGGAAAGTTGTTGAAGGTGAGGGTTTTTTGAAATTTTTTTTGTCAATCTCAAATGGAAGATCGAAGCCAATGGTTATGTATTAGTAGTTTTAAAACCCACCGATATGTATTTAATTTTCGATTAAAACTTGGACTGGAAGTACAAAACATGGCATGCAAGAATCCAAAGTTATTGTGCTGCACTTGTTTTAAAATGTTTACAAGATTGGGAATATCCAATATATGGCAATGAATTGTTTATTTACCAAACAAGCTATTAGGTACATTTATATTTATTTAAATTTACCTTTTATACCCTTTGCATAGATATTTACCCCCTCTATGCTAAATATTTTGTTTTAAAAACGAGGAAAAATTACTTAAAGGACCTTGGCAGAGGGATTTTTTTTCTAAATAGTCCCTAATTTTGGGTGGTTTCTTGATAGTCCATTTAATAAAATTTTCCTTTTTTAATAGTCTCTGGACCTCATCTCACGTTTATCATGTCTTTGAAATACCCAAACTACCATTTTCTCATCTTCTTCACTTATTTAAGTTTTCCAAAGCCGATTGCGATCATTTTTTACGATCTTTGGTCATGAATGATGAATGGAGAATGATATTCTCTTAATTTTGAACAGTTAAACGTATTTTTATTTATTTCGATCTTTCTTTTAAAATAATGAAGATTGAAGTTGAGATTCTAATTTTTTTTTATGATTACATCTTAACTTTCAAATTTCAACTATGACATATGCATTTTAGATATTTCGAGGAGATCTATCAAGTATCAAAGTCTGAAAAGTAAATAATAAAAGAAAATTTTGATTCACATTATAGTGTCGAGTTCACCACTTTTTATTGTATAATTCAACATTTTTATTGTCGAACTCACTACTTAGTGTCCAGTTCACCATTTTTTATTGTCAACTTCAATATCTATTACTTAGAGTCAAAATCACCTCTTAGTGTTGAGTTCACCATTTATATTGTCTAGTTCAACATCTAATTACTTAGTGGTCGAACTCAACACTTAGTATCGAGCTCCCCAGCTTTTATTGTCTAGTTCAACATTTAATTATTGTTGAGCTAAACAATATATCATAGTTGTAAATTTTGATTTGCAACGATGATATATGCATTTTGGGTATTTCGAGGAGATTTACGAAGTATCGAAAAACAAATCTGATTTACATTAAAGTGTCTAGTTCATCACTTTTTATTGTCTAGTTTAACATTTTTATTGTCGAACTCACCACTTAGTGTTGAGTTCACCGCTTTTTAATGTCTACTTCAACATGTAATTACTTCTTGTCAAACTCACCACTTGGTCTTGAGTTCACCACTTTTTATTGTTTACTTCAACATTTAATTACTTATTATCGAACTCACAACTTTGTATCAAGTTCAACACTTTTTATTGTCTTGCTCAACATTTAATTACTAGCAAGCTTGACAATATTTTCTTTATAAAAAAAAACCATCGAACTCGATAGTAATTAAATGTTAAACTAGACAATAGAAAGTGAACTCAATACTAACTGGTGAGTACGACAATAAAAATTTGAAATAGACAATAAAAAGTTTGAACTTGACACTGTAAGTGTAATTGAGATTTTTTTATTTTTTTAAGTTCAAAATTGGGTAAATCTCCTCGAAATACTCCAAATGCATAGAGTGTTCTAATTAATGATTAATACTACCAATTCTACGAATAAAAAAAAAAAAGAAAAGAGTTTGTAGTAGAAACTTACCCGGAGCAAGATAACCATATGTGCCTGCAACTGTAGTCTGTAATGATGAATTGATCTTTAAAATCCTTGCAATGCCAAAATCAGAGATACAAGCCTCTAATTCTGAATCCAATAAAATATTTTTGCTTGAGATGTCTCTATGAATGATGGGCAGTGTGCAGTCATGATGCATGTAAGACAGAGCATGGGCAATACCATTGATAATATTCACTCTCTTAACCCAATCTAATTCCATTGCCCTTCCCTCACTGTTGAGAATTTTATTTAGGCTTCCCCTTTCCAGATATTCGTAAACCAAAAACACGTGTTGTTTGTGAGAACAAAACCCGTAAAGTTTCACAATGTTTCGATGTCGAAGTTCTGTCAAAACTTGTACTTCATTCGCAAAACTCTTCATATCGTCTAACTCCTCACTTTCCTGCGTACAAAGTTTTTTTATAGCTAAAACATTACTTGATAACTCTGCCTTGTAAACTCGGCCATGTCGTCCCATCCCGATGCAATATTTTTCATCGAAATCTTCTGTGGCTTCGATGATGTCTTTGTATACAATCCTTCCATCATAATTCCATATTGCAAATATATCTCCAGTTCTTGATGCAATATCGGTCTTCTTTATCCTTCTCAGATTTATCTGGCGACAAAAAAGACAGAAGAGTCCCACTAGACAAAGAAGCAATGTGCCTAGGAATGAACCAACAATGACGACAAGAAGCTTATTTTTGTTTTTTCGCGCATCAATTTTTCTAGGTCGATTGCAAGGTGGAAATGAGCTAAATTCACTGCATAAACCTTTGTTATTACTGAATGCCTTCGGTGAAGCCTTTCGAAAAGCTTTACTGTCAGGAAGAGGGCCCTCTAACTCATTATTCGAGAAATCGATGGATGACAAACTAACCATATCACTTAAGGAAGGAGGAATGGAACCAATGAGTTTATTATGGGAAAGATTCAATCTTTCTAACATAATAAGATTTCCCAATTGTGGTGATATCTCCCCAGTAAGTGAATTTAGACTAAGGTCTAGTAACTCTTGTAAGGCTCGCAAATTGCCAATCTGAGATGGGATGTTTCCAGTGAAATTGTTTTTGCTCAAACTCAAATACCACAATTTTGAGCAATCGCCCAATCTCTCTGGAATCTTTCCACCTAGCTTGTTCATCGAGAGGTCCAAGAACTCCAAATTGGATAATCTTCCGATTTGCAATGGTACTTTGCCCGAAAGTTGGTTATCATTCAGGCTCAAAGTGTACAGAACAGATAACTTAGTCAACTCCTTTGGTATCTCCCCAACAAGTTGGTTTAAAGAAAGATCGAGCACTCGTAATTGAGTTAACTTGCCTAATTCATTTGGTATATTACCACTGATCATGTTACCACGAATTTTTAGCGCTGTCAGATTTTGATTTTCTCCCCAATTTGGTGAGAGAACACCAAACAATCTATTGTAACTCAAATCAATGTATATCAGATTTGGATACAATCCAAAATCTAGAGATAAATTTCCACTGAGATGGTTTCCATTAAGTCGGACTCGGACCAAGTTTGTGCAGTTTCCCAAGCTTTTTGGGATGGGTCCCATGAAATGGTTGTTGGCTGCACAGAAATGTTCTAATGATCCACCTTTACATACTTGTGGTGGTAAGTGGCCCGAGAAGCTGTTATTAGTCAAATCAAGTGCAGATAGAGATGAAAGATTTCCAATTTCTTGAGGTATTGAATCAGATAATCGATTGTGAAAAAGACGCAGATTGACTAAGCTCCTCAAAGAACCAATGTTATGAGGGATTGGTCCTGAAAGAGAATTCATTTGAAGGTATAGACTCGTGAGCCTACTAAAATTACCAAAAGATGGAGGGATGGGACCGGATAATTGATTATTAGCAAGGATAAGAATGACTAAGTTCCTCAAAGCACCAATGTTAGGAGGGATGTATCCAGAAAGATAATTTCCTTGAAGAGACAGAGTTGAGAGCTTGCTCAAATTACCAAAAGATGGAGGGATGGGACCAGAAAATTGATTTTCAAAAAGGCGCAGATCGACTAAGTTCTTCAAAGCACCAATGTCAGAAGGGATTGGTCCAGAGAGAGAATTTCGACCAAGGCAGGCATTGGTAAGCTTGCTCAAATTGAAAAAAAATGAAGGGAATGGACCAGATAAATTGTTTTGATAAAGATCAAGGTGAGTGAGTTTGGAAAGTGTACCAACTTGCATCTGGATGGTACCCGTGAATTCGTTATCACTTAGATTTAGATAGACAAGGTTTGGCAAGGAAGAGAAATTTAAGTGGTTGAGCTTACCTTGTAAACCCATGTTCGAAAGTTTAATTTTAGCTACGCTTCCAGCTTTGTTACAAGCTATCCCAAGCCACTTGCATGGGCTTGACGCACTACTGTTTTGATCTATTGTCCATGAACTTAAAACAGCTTGACTTCGGAGACTGGCTTTCCATTTAAGGAGAGCTTCAGATTCAGATGGAAATGCTGCTTCTGTTTTGAAGGAAGCTACCATAAAGAATACAAGTAACAATGCAAGGGAGAAGTAATACTGAATATAGGCCATGCTTGTGAGTTGTGGATTGTGGTAGTCCATGCGCAATGGGATCTTATATATAATCTTACTTCGAATCCCTTTTAAACAGAGTTGGTGAGTTAAAAAAAAATAATAATAAATAAATTCTAACGTGTAAAAGGAAAGTACGTGCATCTTGATTGAAGACTTATGCTGCTTTCAGGGAGAGGTCCGTTCAATCCCAGCTTATTAATAAAAAATTAAAAAAAAGGACACCACGTTAAAAACATGTAAGAGAAATGTTGTATGGTTTACAAAATTTCTAAAGTGAGGAATCGTTTTGGATGTGTGCCCCCAACAAATTAACGTTTGGCTCACTCCAGAAATGATTTCTAATTCTTGTATTCTTACCCAGATAAAATGGCTCAAATCCAATTTGTAAAAACCATAGTAATAAGGTTTGGATTCAATCCAGGCTTCAATTCTGTTCATTCAAATGAATTTAGGAAAATCTCATAAAAATAGGAAAAAAATTTGGGATATTCAAATGATGGCTTTGTGTTTCTTCTTAAAATATATATAATAAGCCCACCAAAAATCATCCTCACCAAAAATCAGTCCATTCCAAAACTTCTAGCCCCATGTTTACTAGTTGAAAAACCGTGGACCGTCCATTTTTTGTAAACCATTTTTGATGGGGTTAGAAGTTTTGGAATGGGCGGATTTTGGTGATGATGATCTCCTCACCGTAGAGATCATCCTCACCAAAAATCAGCCCATTCCAAAACCTCTAACCCATGTTTTGAAAAATGCTTGTTGCTGAACATTTCCCTATATATATTGGGTCCCGTTCAGCACCCTAAGCTTTACCTTACACTTTAACAAACGTGTTTTGTTCTACATGGGTTAGAAGTTTTGGAATAGGCTGATTTTTGGTGAGGATGATCTCTATGGTGAGGAGACCATCCTCACCAAAAATCAGTTAATTCCAAAAATTCTAACCCCATAAAAAATGATTTACAAAAAATAGACGATCCACGATTTTTCAACTTGTAAACATGGGGTTAAAAATTTCGGAATGGGCTGATTTTTGATGAGGATGATCTACTAATCATAGAGATCATCCTCACCAAAAATCAGCCCATTCTAAAACTTTTAACCCATGTAGGACAAAACACGTTTGTTAAAGTGTAGGGTAAAGCTTAGGGTGTTGAACATTTCCCTATATATATATATAAGATTAGGATCCGTATACACATAAAGCTACTCATAAAGCTACAACCTGTTTTGTCTTATATGGGCAAAAATGTTTGGAATGGACTGATTTTTTGTGTGAATGATCTCTATGGTGATGAGATCATCCTTGTCAAAAATTAGCCCATTATGAAACTTCTAGCCCCATGTTTATAAGTTGAAAAATTTTAGACCGTCCAATTTTTGTAAATCACTTTTGATGGGGTTAGAAGTTTTGGAATGGAATGATTTTTTGCAAGGATGATCCCTTCACCATCCTCACAAAAAATCCATTCCAAACCTTTTTAAATCATATATGACAAAAACATTGTAGCTTTATGTGTCTAAGGAACCCCACCCATATATATATATAGGGAAATGTTCAGCACCCTAAGTTTTACCACACACTTTAACAAACGTTTTTTGTCCTACATGGGTTATAAGTTTTGGAATGAGCTGATTTTTGGTGAGGATGATCTCTATGATTAGAAGATCATCCTCCCCAAAAATCAGCCCATTCCGAAATGTTTAGCCCCATGTTTACACGTTGAAAAATCGTGGACTGTCCATTTTTTGTAAACCATTTTTGATGGGGTTAGAAGTTTTGGAATGAGCTGATTTTTGGTGAGGATGATCTCCTCACCATAGAGATCATCCTCACTAAAAATCAGCCCATTCCAAAACTTCTAACCCATGTAAGACAAAACACGTTTGTTAAAGTGTGTGGTAAAGCTTAGGGTGCTGAACGGGACCCATATATATATATATATATATATATATATATATATGGGTCCCGTTCGCCACCCTTAATTTTACCACACACTTTAACAAACGCGTTTTGTCTTACATGGGTTAGAAGTTTCGGAATGAGCTGATTTTTGGTGAGGATGATCTCTATGGTGAGGAGATCATCCTCACCAAAAATCAGTTCATTCCAAAACTTCTAACCCCATCAAAATTGATTTACAAAAAATGGACGGTCCACGATTTTTCAACGTGTAAACATGGGGCTAAACATTTCGGAATGGGCTGATTTTTGGGGAGGATGATCTTCTAATCATAGAGATCATCCTCACCAAAAATCAACTCATTCCAATACTTCTAACCCATGTAGGACAAAAAACGTTTGTTAAAGTGTGTGGTAAAACTTAGGGTGCTGAACATTTCCCTATATATATATATATATATAGGGTCCCGTTCGCCACCCTTAGTTTTACCACACACTTTAATAAACGCGTTTTGTCTTACATGGGTTAGAAGTTTCGGAATGAGCTGATTTTTGGTGAGGATGATCTCTATGGTGAGGAGATCATCCTCACCAAAAATCAGCTCATTCCAAAACTTCTAACCCCATCAAAATTGATTTACAAAAAATGGACGGTCCACGATTTTTCAACATGTAAACATGGGGCTAAACATTTCGGAATGGGCTGATTTTTGGGGAGGATGATCTTCTAATCATAGAGATCATCCTCACCAAAAATCAGCTCATTCCAAAACTTCTAACCCATGTAGGACAAAAAACGTTTGTTAAAGTGTGTGGTAAAACTTAGGGTGCTGAACATTTCCCATATATATATATATATATATATATATATATTTTTGAAAGCTATGGTAGGTGTATAGATTTGAAAGCTAAAGAAAATAAAATTTTGAAGGTGAAGTGTTGAATTATTATCATATTTCTCTCTTGATCGATGAATCATTAATGAATTCGCTAGTCCCTGACTCAAAGAATTTAACAATTTTTTGAAGAAACAAAAAATCTAAGAACTTTGCCACCATGATAAAAACTAAAAACTACCTAATCACTAATCATATTGAATTTGGGTGTGTTGGTAAATTAAGACGGACATGGATGGAAAATTTTAACGGGAAAGATGCCACGTAACTTTTTTTTTTTCTCAAACAAAATATGATTGAAGTAATTTGGACTGACATGTGAAAGAGAGGGAAAAAAAACGAAAGAAAGGCCGAATCTTAAATCGTCTAGTGAAAGTCAAGTCGTGACCATTATGCTGAGCACTGGCCCACAATTTATCATAGCCGTGTTGTTGGGTGGAGGGTACACATAGGCATGATTTACACAAAAGCGGATCCTCTGTAGCACACTATTCCTCTAGCACATTTTCAACGGTGGAGAGAGTGCTACATCAGCCGATAAAATTAGATCTCACATACTTAAAATCTGGGGAGTTCACTAGCCGTTCACTTTAAAAGACATGGATCTACATAAAAAAAAAACAGATTTTTTGATTAATTTTGTTTCTAAATCAGATCTATGTCATGATCACAAGAGGTTGAGATGTAAGTTTTTTTTTTTTTTTAAATAACTCTTTCAACCATTTAAAGTGTGCTATAGGGTTGCCATAGGAACCGCATGCTATAGAGGACTCGCTTCCGACTTTCACATGTTCACGTTTGGTTTAAAACTGGCCGACTAACTAAGCTTTCCTAGTCTCGAAGGCAAGGTGATCAAATTAATTATCCAACACATCAACTTGTATTTTATTTGAGAAGACTTGAGCAAGTCGTCATGGTCATTGTCACCAAAAAAATTGTATCTTTTGAAAATTCAGAAGATACAATGAATAATTCCCAATGAATTTTCGAAAGATACAAAGGTTTTTTTTGGTAACAATGATCATAATGACTTGCTCAAGTCTTCTCAAATAAAATACAAGTCGATGCGTTGGATAATTAATATTGATCATCTTCCCTTTGAGACTAGGAAAGCTTACTTGAGTCGGCCAGTTTTAAACCAAACGTGAACATGTGTAAATCAGAAGCGAGTCCTCTGTAGCACACGGTTCCTATAGCACACTTTAAATGGTTGAGAGAGTTATTTAAAAAAAATTAAAATTAACATCTCAACCTCTTGTGATCATGACATAGATCTGATTTAGAAAAAAAATTAATCAAAAAACTTGTTTTTTTTATGTAGATCCATGTCTTTTAAAATAAATGGCTACTGAAACTCCCCAGATTTTAAGTATGAGATCTAATTTTATCAGCTGATGTAGCACTCTCTCAACCTTGAAAGTGTGCTACAGGATCCGCTTCCATGTAAATCATGCCAATGCGTACCCTCCACTCAACAACACGGCTACCATAAATTGTGGGCCAGTGCTCAGCATAATGGTCACGACTTGACTTTCACTAGACGACTTAAGATTCTGCCTTTCTTTCTTTTCTTTTTCTTTTTTCCCCTCCCTTTCACATGTCAGTCCAATTACTTCAATCATATTTTGTTGGAGTGAAAAAAAAGTTACGTGGCATCTTTCCCTTTAAAATTTTCCATCCATGTCCCGTCTTAATATACCAACACCACCCAAATTCAATATGATTAGTCATTAGGTAGTTTTTAGTTTTTATCATGGTGGCCAAGTTCTAAGATTTTTTGTTTCTTCAAAATATCGTAAAATTTTTTGAGGCAGAGACTAGCGAATTAATCGATGATTCATCGACCAAGAGAGAAATATGATAATAGTTTAACCCTTCAATTTTAAAATTTTATTTTCTTTAGCTTTCAAATCTATACACCCACTATAGCTTTTATTTTATTATTATTATTATTATTATTATTATTAATTTTTTTTTTTAAAGAAATACAAAAACATTATTTGTATATCCCAATTCTTTTCCCTTATTTTTATGAAAATTTCCTAAATTGATTTGAATTAACCGAATTGAAGCATGGACTGAATCCAAACTTTGTTTCTATGGTTTTACAAATTGGATTTGAGCCATTTTATCTGGGTAAGAATACAAGAATCAGAAATCATTTATGAAGTGAGCCAAACATTAATTTGTTCGGGCACACACATCCAAATGATGCCTCACTTTAGAGAAGAGAAACTCAATTTCTCTCTAGCATAATTGGATTGACAGGGACAACATTAGATTTTTAAAATACTTTAAAAGAGATCTAAGGGTAAAGTTGGCATTATAAAATATCTTAAAAGATTTCTCTCCTTTTCTCTCCACTTTTGGAGAGAAAGAAAACTTACCTTATTTTCTCCCCTCTTCTCTCCAAGTCTTTTTTCTTCTCCCCACTTAACAATCCAAACAAAAGAAATGGAGAGAAACTCATCTATTTTCTCTAATCTTCTCTTCTCTCCATTTCTCTCAATCCAAACATAGTACTATGTTTGGATTGAGAGAAATAGAAAGAAGAGAAGATTAGAGTATGTTTGGATTGAGAGAAATGGATAGAAGAGAAGATTAGAGAAAATAAACGAGTTTCTCTTGTTTGAATTGTTAAGTGGGGAGAGAAGAGAGAGAAATGGGGAGAAACCATTTAAAATATTTTATAATGCCAACTCTACCCTTAGATCTCTTTTAAGATATTTTAAAATTCTAAAGTTATCTCAAGTTCTGTCCTTTCAATCCAAGTATGGTAGGGAGAAATTGAGTTTCTCTTCTCTAAAGTGAGGCATCATTTGGATGTGGGTGCCCAAACAAACTAATGTTTGGCTCACTCCATAAATGATTTCTGATTCTTGTATTCTTAGTAAGATAAAATGGCTCAAATCCAATTTGTAAAAACCATAGTAACAAAGTTTGGATTCAGTCCAGGCTTCAATTTGGTTAATTTGAATGAATTTAGGAAAATTTCATAAAAATAGGAAAAAAATTGGGATATAAAAATAATGTTTTTGTGTTTCTTACAAAAGAAAAAAAAAATTTGAAAGCTATCGTGGGTGTATAGATTTGAAAGCTAAAGAAAATAAAATTTTGAAGGTGAAGGGTTAAAATATTATCATATTTCAGTCTTGGTCTATGAACCATAGATTAATTCGCTAGTCTCTGAGTCGGAGAATATTATTATTTTTTTTTAAGAAGAAAAAGTCTTAGAACTTTGCCACCATGATAAAAACTAAAAACTACTTAATCACCAATCATATTAAATTTGGGTGTGTTGGTATATTAAGACGAGACATGGATGGAAAATTTTAAAAGGAAAGATGCCACGTAACTGCTTTTTCACTCCAACAAAATATGATTGAAGTAATTGGACTGACATGTGAAAGGGAGGAAAAAAAAGGGAAAAGGAGAAAGGCAGAATCTTAAGTCGTTGTAGTCAAAGTCCAGTCGTGACCATTACAATTTATCATAGCCGTGTTGTTGGGTGGAGGGTACACATAGGCATGATTTACACATAAGCGGATCCTCTGTAGCACATTTTAAACGGTTGAAAGAATGCCAGCCGATAAAATTAGATCTCACACTTAAAATTGGGGAGGTCGGTAGTCGTTTATTTTAAAAGACATGGACCTACATGAAAAATACTAGTTTTTTGATTAATTTTGTTTCTAAATCAGATCAATGGCATGATCACAAGAGGATGAGATGTTAATTTTTTAAAACTGGCCGACTCAAGTTAGTTTTCCTAGTCTCGAAGGCAAGATTATCAATATTAATTATCTAACACGTCGACTTGTATCTTATTTGAGAAGACTTGATCAAGTCGTCATGATCATTGTCACAAAAATTTTATTGTATCGTCTTTTGAAAATTCATAAAATTCTAAGAATAAGGGATTAATAGATTTAATTTGTGCATCGAGGAATTAATCAGGAAATTTATTAATTAATAATCATTGAATATGTAATAGTAGCATTTGCGTTAAGGGGTGTAAAAGAGGAAAGACATACAATGAAGTAAAAATGAAAAAATTACCTAAATGGAGCACCAATTTGGATTAATTCCCAAAATGGAGCGCTATTGAACTTATTTACAAAAATAGTACATTATCGTTTTCAGAATAATTATTTTTACCAAAATGGTAAAAAAATTATGAACAGGAAATTGGTAATTTTTTCTACCTAAAACTCCCTTTCACATGATCAGAATTGATTTCTGTACATTGTCAAAAGGATTCTATTGACACAATAATTTAAAAATAAAATAAAAAATTTATCAATGTCAACAAGATCCTCTTGACATGAGATCAGAATTTATTTTTGTACAGTGTCAAAAGGATCCCATCGACAAAGAACGCTATTTAAAAAAAAAAAAAAGGGTATTTTCATAATAAAAAATTACCAATTTACTGTTCATATTTTTTTTTACCATTTTGGTAAAAAACAAATTTCGAAAATGATAAGTTACCATTTTTTAAATTAAATTCCATAGTGCTTTGTTTTGGGAATTATTCGATTTTTTATGCATGTTTTGATAAATTTTCCAAGTTAAAAAAGGGCACATAATTAAGGGTAAAGGCAAAAAAATTGACAGGGTATGTTTAAGAAAATAGGAGAGGAGGTAATAAAGTTGAAATTATTCCTCGAGATTTGTGAGGAGATTAAATCCCAACCCTTATTTATGGGGGATACATGTTGGGAAAGAAACCATAATATTTAATTATATAGATTTTTTTACTTTCAACTTTAAAATTTTACTTTCTTCAACGTTCAATTCTCAATAAAAATATAGGGTTTTCAATAAATTTGAAGAAAAATGGATTTTGATAAGAAATCCAAAATATTCTTTGTATAAGCCCAAAATGTTCCCAAATTTTTAATGAAACTTTCACGAAACTATACATATTAATCAAATTGAGCTTCCATCAAATAGTTGTTGTGGAGGTTTTTTCGGGCTTTCCATTCCTCGTTATCGGCTAGTAAGTTTTTTATGCTACTTTGCTCTCGTGGTCACTTGAGATTGTTTCAATGGAAGAAGGATAAAAGGGGGAGATGTCAGTATGGAGCATGCCAATGAACCTCCGATAGTAAAGTTAGCAATAGAAAATGGAAGAACAAGAGAGAAAAATTGAAGAAGAATTATGAATAGTTGGAATTGTAAATAGTGAAATATGTAAGAAGATGTAGAGAGAATTTTGGTTTTGAACTCTCTCTGGACTTTGAGAAAGTTTTTTAAAACTAAAATTCAAGGGGCAGTTATCGCCACATGATAGATCCACATCACTTGCTAGATGGTTGCTGAGTTGGTGGGGGCTATTGACTCTACTAGTAGAAATTGTGCCATGCCTCATTAATCTTAGATTAATAGTGTCTCAGTGTATTTAATGTGAGGCTGGTGAGATTTCACTATTCGCTGGTAGGTTAGTCAAAGAATGTTCTTTCTAAAATCTTTTTAGGAAGTGCTTCAACATGTTGAATTAAATGGATGGATCGGTTGTAGGGAGAGCTCTAATCTCCTTAAATTTCTTGTCTTATTATGCTAGATGCCCCTAGACTGAGCTTGAGGGAAATCTGAGCTAAAATATGACTAATGCACAATTTGATTACCTTGGATGCCACTTGAGCAGTCTCAGTAGAGATTTGAGCCTTTGGCAGATTCAAAAATATATGGCCACATAGGGTTTGATTGACTCAAGTTGTATGGGGATCCAAAATTGACCTGGGGTCACTACCGTTTGTGTGCACAACTTTTTTCATGCTTCTTGGGCTGGTTCTTCTTAACTAAGATCCCTGTGAATATCAATCACACTCAGTGTTATCAAATGCAATCGTATATGCGAAATCCAAATAAAAAATCGCATATGTTACCCTCGCTATACATGAATATGTTGTCCAAGAAAGTATGTGACGCATGTTGTAGTATGTGATGGCCTACTTTCCAATTGTCAAAAATATGATCATTGGACCCATAATTATTTTTTGTTTTTTGTTTTTTTTTTTTACTTTAAACCACCATTTTTCCTATAAATACCACCCTCCTACCCCTTCATACTTCCTCTACAACATATTCTCTACTACCTTCTTTAAACTCAAGTATCTTTCTCTCTTCAATTCTTCTTAATCTCTCATTAACTAATCACTACCAGTTACTATCAACTCTCAAGTTCTTAGCTCACTTACTCACTTCTATCATCACTTACTTTCAACTCTGAAGACTTAAAGACAAGAATCAAGTTCAAGTGAAGTCATCTCACTACTCATTCAAGATTCATCATTCAAGTTTGAGAATCAAGTGTGTAGAGACCCCAATTTGATTGAATAAGCCAAAGAGCTCGTTCGAATCCATGCATCGAGGATCAAATCGAGAGAATTTTGATCAAAACAATGGGGACCCACTTGGACTAATCAAAGATGATCAATTTTGATCATTAAAAATCAAATTTTGCTTGGCTATATGGATTGTAGGGTCAAAACATAGCTTTTCCTGGCCATACAGATCGTATGGCTAAGCCATTTTTTATATTGACCTTACCTTTGTGATGTGCAGGCTTAAAATTGCACTAGCCTTACCTCATGTATAACCAAGCATAATTCCTTTTGATCGTACCTAGGGTAAATCTAATTCGGTTAGGTAGTTAGAGAGCCTATGTGTGCACGAGATTCTCCACAGGAAATGACACTTTAAACCCCTCTCATAATGACTTATTTTCCAAGAAAATCCTCCCTAATTCTCTTTCTACCCATGCTTTAAATTTTCAAATCTCCCCCACCGAGGATCTTTTAATAATCATCTTATTCTTTTAAATTTGACCAAAATTCTTGCTTGGTCCCCACTCAAGGCTAATTACCTCTTTTAACTTTGGTTTGTGGAGACACATTAGGGTCAAAATCCTCTTCTACCCTTTTAACATTTTTCAAATCTTAAAAGGATTCTATAGCATTCAAGGTAAATTGACTACTTTTCAAATCTTATAACCATCTTATCCAACCTCAAGAAGTCTCTACAATTTGTGTCCAAAGACCTTTGTATCCCTAGTTTGTTAGAGAACTAACCTGGGGAAGTTACCAAAAATGACAAAAATCCTTCATCAAATTACATGTCATTTGGCCTAGATCTCTCACAATTGACCCAAAACATAAGGTCTAGGACCATTCTAACCCCTACTAAGAATTCTTTAGAACTTTTGGTGCAAAAACTATCTTATCCCTTGATCATCAAGATTAGTGGCTAAGGTTAGAAGGTGGAATTGATTCTTGCCATGAAGATTTTTCCTAGCATATTGAGGGAATTAAGGTTTTAGGACAAGTTTACCCCCAAGGGTCTCCCAAAGTCCTATAAATAGAAGACCAATTCAAGGAAAAAGAGGAAAAAGAATTAAAATTCTAAAATTCTGTCAAAATCCTTTCTCAAAATTCCTAAGCCTTTTCAAAATTTTGTCCAAATTATCTCAAGAAGAAATACCTAAGAAGAAGAATAAGGTGGGAGAAGTTCTACCACAACCCCATTTTCTAATCCTCCATCCTCACCTTCCGATCCTTTACGTTAGTTGTTTAATTTCAAGCTTTCATTTATGTTTATTTAATAATGTAAATATCTAGTCTTTAGTCTAGAGGCTTGAGGGTAGAAAGTAATCCCTCCTAGAGGTGATCTTCCCCAATAAGTCTTCAATAAGCTCTTTGAGAGTAGTAGAATAGGTTATCTTTAATTTCTTTAGTTATACAATTTAAATTCATAATGTAGGTGATTTATTTTCTTTATTTTTCTTACATTTTAAATTTCTTGGAATAATGGTTTTTTTTTAGCTTTATTTGATGGCAATAGAGTTAGAAAGTAAACCCTCTTGTTAAGTCCATCCTATGTATACACATCCCCACACACACCACATTTTACTCTACAAAAGGATTAAGAGTTAAAGGTGATGATCTCTTTAGATCCTAACCTAACTCTCTAAACTAACAAAAAGATAGCCTCAAAAGGGATACAATTCATCCATGAAGGTTCCTAGTCTTTCCAATGGTGGTGTTCTTCCATGAAAATCTCAAAAAGACTAAGCCAATAAAAAAAATACTCCCAAGTGAGTATATAAGCATGTTTTGAAGCTTTGAGACTCAAAATGGTGGAATCCAAGTGGATTCTCACCAAAGTCTTTGGCTCACAAAAAAATCCAGCAGGCACCTACTTCTAATAGGGGCTTACTCATCATTTTAATTTGTCAGTTTTTTAGAAATAAGCTATTGTCAATTTTCCTTTAAATTCTCTATAACTTCATCTATCATCAAAAAATCAATTTTAAAAACTTCATCTATGGTGATATTGGCAACCATCTTTGGATGGGAGGGACAAGGTGCCTAACACCTTCCTTGTTCCTTAATCAAACTCCCTTACTTAGAATCTCTAGGTAGTACTTACCTATCCTTTTAGATACGAGAGTCACTACAAACCAAGGAAAATGAATTTTGAAATAATTTTATGGTGCCTATTCACACCTTAATTGATATGGGATGGGTTTTTACTTTCATGCTTTTTTTTAGTTTTTTCCTTTATTGAACAATTTTTCAAAGTTGGTTTACAAGGCACAAATCAAAAACGACAAAAAATTTCTTGGAAACCAGTGTTGAAAAAAGGCTCTTAGAAGCAAAATGTGAGCAAAATACCTTTTGGAAGCAAAACTATCTCTAGAAGCATTTTGCCTGGCCATACCAACCTAGTGGGAAGCATAAATTTTTGCGTAGCCATAACATTGTGAAGGTCAGGGGACTTTTACCTTGGTCATAGTTTTGTGAAGGACATTGCAATTTTTTCCTGGCCATAACAATCCATACAACCAAGGTATTTTTACCTTGGTCATACCATTTTGTGTACCAGAAGGAATTTTTTCCTTGGCCATAAGAACCATACGACCAGGCAAAATTTAGCCTGGAATACCCCCTGTTAAGGCTAAAGGTGGATTTTGGTACTATCTCCTCTCACATTCAGCAAGGTCATTTTTATTTGGCCCTTGGGTGTTGTTCTATGAATAGAAACCCCCATTGCCCCTTTTGCAACTCTTATGGTGGTCCACCCAAGCTCCTAGCATGCTCACTCTCATTTTCTTAAAATAATCTCAAAGTGTAGGTTAGGAGACGAATTCATCGAGTCCCCAAAGTAGTGTTTCCTTTAGGAATTTCCTTAGCAATAAGGTGTATTTTTCCGAATAGGTTCTAAACCCCTTAAGATTAATGTACTTTTATCCCAAGATCTTCGAACCTAGGGTTTCCCCACTTGACTCTCACAACCTCTACCTATAACATAATCGAGTTACTTTTTCCACTAAGGATTAGGATCAAAATTGAACCTAGAATTAATTGTCATGTCCAAGCCTAAAAGTCTATCCATTAGAATATATTCCCAACCTTAGACTTAAGTGTGGTATTCCATGTCTATTAAATTTCTTAGGTTTAGGTGTTAGATCTCGTCAAATTCATCCCAATTCATAAATCCAAGTTAGGCTCTCCAAATTTCTTAGCTTTTTGATTCAAGGAAGGTGGAAAGTTTTCCACCCCATCACTTCGCATTCACCCCTCAAGGATTATTCAAGTCTTCCTTAGATGTCTTAGGAAATCCTATATGACCTAGATCGACAAATCCTTATCTATTTTGGGTTAGCTAGAAGTTTCAAGCTCAACTCCACCTCTGTGTCACCCCAATCATCTTTTGCTGACAAATATCATGCACACAACCAATCCTTATCTATTGTAAGTTTGTTAGAATCTTTGGGCTCGATCCCACTTGTGAGTTACCATGATCTCCGTCCACCAGGGCAGTGCAATCCTTTCAAAATTTCATGGGTTCAAATCTCATACAATCGAGATACCTATTTCTAAGGTTCATGTGTAAAATGACCCTATTCACCGAACTTATTTCAAGACCTTTCAGGTTTAAATCTCATACATTCAAGATACCCATTCCTAATGTTCAAGGGCAAAGCGGCCCTATACAACGAATATTCTTTAAGATCTTTCGAGTTTGCTTCATATACTCGAGGCACCCAATACTAAGGTCCAGGCATAGCATCCATATAAGGGACCTTTTCTTTTGTATCTCCTATATTCGAGACACTTTCATCGATTGGTTCCTAAAAGTCCTTGGGACCTCTTAAAAGTCAACTTATGGTATGTTTGATTCCATGGAAAGTGACTTTCCATGGAATTTGAAATCCATGAAAAAATAGTGGTGGAAAATAGGTAGGGTTGGAAAATCAAATTTTATTGTTTGATTTTACTTGGATAAAATCATGGAAAAATATGAGAAAAAAGAAGAAGAGAATATGAGGAGGAAGAGAGAGGGGGGAGGATGTGGCGGCGGCGACGACAAAGACAGAGACTGTGGTGGCGGCGGCGGCGACGGTGGTGGTGGCGGCGGCGACGATGATGGCGGTGGAGGTAAGTGAGGAAGAAGAAGGGAGAATGTGATGGTGATGGTGGTGGCGACGGAGGTAAGTGAGGAAGATGGGGGGAAAACGTGGTGGTGGTGGTGGCGGAGGTGAAGTATGGAGAAGAAGAGAGAGAGAGAGAAGGTGGCTGGAGATGGTGATGATAGAGACGGTGACGGTGACGACGGCGACGGTGATGACGATGACGACGAGGTTAGTATAATGGTGGTGGTGGTGGTAGGAAAGAAGAAGATATGAGTAGGGAAGAATTGGGGATGGAAAATATGGGTAGATTTCACTTTCCCACCCATATGGGTGGGAAAGTGAAATCCATGTTTTGGTGGATTTTTTTTTTTGGGTGGAAAATGAATTTCCATTTCCATGTGCAATCAAACACTTGAAAAATGTCATTTTCCATGGAAATTGATTTTTCACCCTATTTTCCATGTGCAATCAAACATACCCTTAGTGCGTTTCGTAGATTGGGTTTCTCAAAGACCTTTGGACCTATTAAAGGTCAACATAGTATGCTTTGATTATGTAGTTCGGGGTCTCTCAAAGACATTTGGACCTCTTAAAGGTTGACTTAGCTTGCATTTCCTTTCGTAGTTCGAGTCTCTCAAAGACCTTTGGACCACTTAAAAGTCACTTTAGATCGTAGATCAGATTTCTTAAAAATCTTTAGACCTCTTAAAGGTCACCCTAAATCAAGTTTTCATGTTAGAAGGTTTGGACGAGGACCTATCTTCATTTCTATAGCTCAAATTCACAATCTCCTATTTCCTTTCATAGCTCGGGTCTCTCAAAGACCTTTGGACCTCTTAAAAGTCAAATTAGTTTACTTTCCTTTTCATAGATCGGGTTTCTTAAAAACCTTTGGACCTCTTAAAGGTCAAACTAGCTCGCATTTCTTTTCATAGTTTGGGTCTCTTAAAGACCTTTGCACCTCTTAAAGGTTAAGTTAGTCTACTTTCCTTTTCATAGACAAGGTCTCTTAAAGACCTCTAGACTTTTTAAAGGTCAAATTAGTTGTATTTTTTTTCGTAGTTCGGGTCTGTCAAAGACCTTTGGACCTCTTAAAGGTCAAATTAGCTCGTATTTCCTTTCATAGTTCGGGACTCAAAAAAAAACCTTTGGACCTCTTAAAGGTCAAATTACTCGCATTTCCTTTCGTAGTTCAGGTCTTTCACTTTTTAACATCTTAAATGTCAAATTAGTTTGCTTTCCTTTCTATTGATAGAATCTCCTAAAGACCTTTGGACATCCTAATTGTCAAATTAGTCGCATTTTCTTTAGTAGTTCGGGTCTCTAAAAGACCTTTGGACTTCTTGAAGATCAGATTAACATGTTTTCCTTTCTATTGATTGGGCCTCATAAAGTCATTTGGACCTCTTAAAGGTCAAATTAGTCTTATTTTCTTTTGTAGTGTTGGTCTCTCAAAAACCTTTAGACCTCTAAAAGGTAAAATTAGTCACATTTCATTTTGTAGATCGAGTCTCTCAAAGACTTTCGGACCTAATAAAGGTCAAATTAATCTACTTTCCTTTTTCGTAAATCGAGTCTTTTAAAAACTTTTGGACCTTTTATAGGTCACCTTAGCATTCATTCTCACTTCTTTTATCGCTTAAGAGTCCTTAGTAGAATGTCTTAGATTCTTCTAGTATAGCTTCTCCACATTCCTCTAGGTATAAAAAAAAATAGAGAAACTATAAAGGGTTGCAACTAGGTTCATCCTTTGTCATAATTTTTTCAAGACCTCATCTAATCTACAATGAGGGGGGCTTTCTATTGACTTAAGACAAAAAAAACTAAAAAAATTTAATAATAATAATAAAGTCACCAGATTCCTAGAAATAAAATTGGATTTTTTTTTCTTTACCCAAGATACCTACGTTTCAGAGCAAACATTGGGCATCTAAAGAGTAGAGGACTAAGAAAAGGGGCTACAACACATATTCAATATCATCTTAGGTCTAAGACTATTATCTTGGTGCCAACAGACAAAACTAATCATCTAGTTACGAAAAACCCATTTGCTACAGATAATCTGACTGGTAGTCGACCAGTTAGTAAGGAAGCACTATTGAATGGTCAAGTGGCATCAATCGGGAACATGTTGTTACCACTTATTCAGATTTCATGGGTTACTCAAGCTATTCAAAATCAGGCAAATAGTTTAGGACAGTCTAGTCAGTAGACCCCCATAACAGCCAATTCGATAGTAGTACCTCCTTCAATGACACCAACTCTTGATCCTACATCAGCACAAGCTCAGAATAATGTGCCAGCACCAATGTCGACACCAATTCAAGCCATAAACATCCCTTTCCTCATCTTTACTCAATGACCACCTCCCCAACATGCCAAGATAACACATGAGGGAGAATCAAACCAAGTTAGAATGCCTAAAAGGAACTACACTGAGCATAAACTATCAAGTCACATGGACGCGATTATGGAAGAGTTGAACTGACTGAAAGGAGGAGATTCCCAAGATAGCTTCAGGTTTTATGATCTATGTTTCTATCTGGACTTCGTACCACCGATGGACTTCAAGTGTCCAAAGTTTGAGAAATACAAAGGCATTGGATGCCCTCTCACCTTTCCAAAATTGTACAGTGGTGTTATGTGTCAATTAGGAATAAATGACAAGCTCCTAGTAAAAATGTTCCAGAGGAGCTTGACTAGGGTAGAACAATGATGGTTTACTCAGTTGGACCACAACAAAATCTGGTGTTGGAAAGACTTAACCACCGCCTTCTTGGGTAACTACAAATTCAATATAGATATGGCATTGGATAGACAAGGTGTAGCCAAGATAACAAGGATGCCCAAAGAAACCATCCAAGAGTATGCTCAACAATGGAGAGAGTTTTCTTCTTAGGTGAAGCCTCCCATGACAAAAATTTAGATGAATACAACATTTATCTCAATACTAGGGCAGTACTACTATACTCATCTCATGGGGTACATCGCGTTTAATTTTTTCTCATTGGTTTTAGATTACTGATAAGATAGAGGATAGTTTGAAGTCAAGGATGATTATAGATTGGATAGCTTCGCAGCAAGGCACTTTGTCTAATGGCACAATACATAAGAAATCGGTAACTGCGATAAAGAAGAAGGATGAAGGGCAGATTAATTATGTGCTACCAGCTCAAGTAGTAGTTCATTTCCCAATTACAGCACCGAAAGCACACGTGATTTTTCAAGCACCATTGAACCATCCATATCAAGCACAACAACCCCAAACGAAGGCCATACAATAATCAACAACAATTTCAGTTTCAAGCACAACCACAACAACAACAATACCATCAACCCTACAAAAAAATCAATACAACAACAACAACGAACAACAGAGAAGAAGAGTGTTTATTCGGCAACCGATGAAATTGTCGGAGATTTTGCCTATTTTTGTCAAAGGAGGTTATGTTACATTGAGACAACCACATCCACAAATTGAGATTACATTCAGGCACGAACTTACCAGAAATTGCGAGTTTCATATGGGAACTCCCAGTCACCCTACATACCGATGTTAGTAGTTAAGGAATGTCGTTTAAATCCTTATTAGATAGGAAGCTTATTGTTCTAGATCCTGCACCAACACAACAAAATATTAACCAAAATCCCCTTCCGATTGATAATGATAACGAAAATGGTGTAGAGTTGGCAAATGCATTGAATACAACCTCTGATGAAGAATTAGATTTCGATCCCTCACAACTGATCATTCCTTTGGGGACAAAAGTTAGAGTTTACCTCAAACCCAAGACCTCGGACACCTCACTCAACACCCTTTTCTCTCAAAGTCAAAATAACACTACCATTTGCATCACCACCTAGTTTGGAAGCCTCATCCTAAACCCCTTACCATATTCTGTAAACCCACTACCCCTCGTCTTATCTTCAAATACTATCACTCCATCCAACATCACACCACTTTTACTACCTCCAAATCTGTCACCGCTCATTATTCACCCATCCATTTTATCTACTATACAACTACCACCCCTCATTATCCATGATAAAGTAGAACTTCCTCAACTCACTTTCAAAATTCCCAAACCCTTCCCTTATATATCCAATAAGATAGTGTCTTGGAATTATGAGACTGGGTTAATATTCTTAAAAGAAGGAAAACTCGAAGAGACATAAAAGGTTGAGAAACTGAAGAAGGAAGAAGAGCCCAAGGATGTAAACCACATTACTAAGGCAGGTAGAGTAGTGAGAATGACTGAAAATGGGATAACATGGAAAGGGAAAGACAACAAGAAAAAGATTGAGAAAAAAAAGGGAAAGTAGATAGTGATAAAGGTTGGTCAAAGTAACAAAGAGGTATAAAATGAACAGACTAAGGGTACAAAATAGGCAACGACAAAAGGTTAGTTGTTTATATTGAGCAAGTAAAGCGGTCAGAACAGATGGTTGAAGCAGAAGTTATAGTCTACAAAGAGCAGCATTAGTCAAATTAGAAATATCGGTTAGAGCATATGAGGTAGTCAAAAAATAAAAAGTAGCTAAGACAAAAGTAATAAAAATAGTGGTAGAGAAAAATGATAAAAGAAAGGAAAAGACGGTCATCAAAGAAAAAGTAGAGCAAACAAGCAGAGAAAAAGGAGAAAGTGATGGATAATGAAGTGGTAGATTTCCTTAAGTTGATTAAGAAAAAAATGAATACAGCCTCATAAAACATCATGTGATGACGTAGCTTCAGCATGCGTCTCAGGGTCCTTTTCAACTAAGAGACCATAAAAACGGGTCCAAAGTCTTTAGAGTCTCCACTCTCAAGCTCTTTCTCAGTTCCTGTAGCCTCAGAGATCTCAATCTTATATGGTAAACATAGTTAGGGAATTTTGGGATATTTTTCCAGAAGAATTATTGGATTTGTCACCGTGTCGCGAGATAGAATTCTCGATTGATTTGATGCCAATCATGGGGCCTATTTCTATTACACCATATCGAATAGCTTGATAGAAACCTAAGAGTTGAGAAAGCGCAGATTGATGAGCTTACGAGCTTAGGGTTTATCCGACCGAGTTCCTCACCCTGGGGATCACCAGTTCTATTCATTAAAAAGAAAGATGGGTTGCTTCGATTGTGCATTGATTACCGGAAGCTGAATCAAGTGATCATCAAGAATAAATAACCCCTTTCACGCATTGATGATCTGTTTGACCAATTGTAGGGTGCTCAATATTTCTCTAAAATAAAATTACGATCTGGATACCACCAGTTGAGAATCCAGAAGGTGGATATTTTGAAGACTATATTTCAAATCATATTTTGATGACATTGTGGTTGTGATGCTCACCCTTGAACTCTTCTCTGGCGGGCAAGCATCAAGAAGACTTTATGTTGTATGGTGTCATGGTCCCATTCAGTTTGGTATCTGAAATAGACACACATTTGACTAAACAGTGGAGCACAAGCAAAAGAAGAATGAAGAACAAAGTTTGGCCAACAAGAAGAAAAAAGAAGAGTAAAACTATTTATTGACAGATAGAGAATAGTCATTTGCTTAGGATAAAGGATGCCATTCGTTATCCTAACAGAAGTAGTTTTCAAGGAACAAGGGAAGCATTCAAGAACTAACTCTCTCCCCCATCTTCTTTGCTTATTTCATTCTTTCTTTCCTTGCTCTTCTAAATTTGCAAGTGGTAGTGTTGTTCTTGGGCTATTTGGAAGGAGTAGTACCCCATAGTTAAGTGATGCCAAAATGCCACTGAAACTTTACCGAACTCCCATTATATTTGAGTAAGTTTTAATCATAAATGGAAAGCGGAATATGTTCAAAGATTGGCAAAAGGATGGGAAAAATGAGAGAACCAAATTGCATTTATTGGGCATGTTACAATATTATTAAATAGAATCCCTACTTGGATACAAATATATTGAAGTATATATCACTTTGTTCAAGCATGCTTGCATTTTTCATTATTTGAAGAAAGTAGCTCATCAACTCAATTGACAATCCCAGAAATATAGAGCGAGATAGCTTGTCATAAGCTAGATTGGGATTGATCTCTTCAAAAAATCTGTGCTGCTGTTGTTGAATGATTGAATGATGCTGACGTAGGTGTCCCATCCCTTACTCCGAAGACTGATACACATATCGGGGTGGCTTGCACCTTTCCGAACCCAACTGCAGTTACATGACCAAAAATCGAGAAGGTTCATCTCATAAAAATTCAGAAACAACCTTAATCCTTTTCTTAATCAAGATAGATAGGAAAATCTAAGATATAAAAAATTAATAACTTTTGTAATAAGCACACATAAAACATTTCCAGCCACGATTAAAAATTTTACTCAGATTTGAGGAAAATTATAATAATAAAAGCTTCATTTGATATGAAGCACTCCAGTGGAAAACTCAAAAAGTCAGGCTAGCCTTACTAATTTAGTAAGATTTCTAATTTTACTGAGGGTTTTAAGCTCATAATGTGGCATCCTAAACCATGTCCCAATGCCACAAAGCTATAAAAAACAAAATTTTAGTAACTCTAAAAAAAAATATTCATTGTTGAATTTTAATTATAAATTTGGGAGTTCGGTAGTCATCCATTTTCAACACATTAGATGAAGTGCAAATGAAATTTTTAATTTTTAATTTTTAATATTAGTTTTTGTTTAAATCTAGACGGTTCTAGTGTTGGGTCCAATTACCCTTATTAAGATTTGAAATCTTACAAAGTTAGTAAGAAAACCATTTTTCTTAAATAAAATATGACGGTTGAAATTTGAGTAAAACTCTAACTCTCCCTTTATTTGAATAACTTTGATTCTCCCTAAACACAAGACCACTATGGATTAGGATTATTTGACGAATGAAAACACAATAAAAAAAAGCATACATATGTATAATCTATAGCGTCTTGGAAGTTTAATGCTATAAATACCCAGATTGCTACTGACATTCAACATAAATACCATAAATAAAATGTTATAGAAAATCATTTTTTGTTGCAGTGAATGAGGCACATGCTTCACCACTTAAATAGGACCTAGACACAGCCTTTGACAATGGAGCTCCAAATAAGCATCAGATTAATAGAATGATTATCAAATGTCAAGGCCTACATTCAAAAAGCAATTTATACCCACAATATAGAGTGTAATATTATGAGCTACATAAAAAATTAGAATGTTCTTCTTTTAGGGAACAAATCATGTAAGAAATAGTATTCAGAGATTTTTAAGAGGTTTTGTATCATTGTAATAGCCTATACTGAAGAATTTCGAAGAAATGGATTTCTATGAAGGTGATTCTTTGCAATGTCAAATTGAGCACACATCAGACTAAAAGATAAGTGAGGTGGCTCCTCATTGGTTGTGGAGTAGAATCTTGAGAAGGATGGAAATCTCGAGTAAAAAATGCAGAGATGTACTCAAATTTGTGCTCTTTAGTTTTGTTCTCATGGCTCTCACAATTGAATTCCTTTGTACATCCTTAGAAACTCCATCAAAACATGAATATGAATAAGAACTACGGAGTGTGTCATAATTATTTTTTTTTCTTTTTGTTTTTTTTCTATTTTTTTATATCTCTTTATGGTTTATCCATGCATTTATGGCTTTGTTAATGCTTCTCTATTGACTTAAATGTGATCTGGACAAAATTATTGGCCTAGATAGTTTCCATGAATTACGGCTTCCTATTTAAAATTGGAGAAGTTGCAAAATTTAATGCTCAAATTCTTTAAGGATGGTGGACCCCATTTAAACGAAGTGGATTCAACTCTTTTTTACCCCCTTTGACTTCCTTGTACTTATATCTTTAAAAAACTTAGCAATTCGTTTCATTCTAAACCCACAACAAAGAGCGAAATGTGCCCATCATCTACAAAATCTACCCATGAACATCTTATTTAAAATTTAAATAAGAATATATTTTTTAGTGTTATTTTGTATTTTACATATATAGAGAGTGGTTGAGTGATTTGTTTTGTAATTTGAGAGATTTAGTTTCTTATATTCTAGGCCTAGAAGTGTTATATTTGTGACTTTGGGTTGCATATATATATATATATATATATATATATATATATATATATTGTATTATTTTGTATTAGATATAGAGAGAGTGGACGAGTGATTTGTTTTATAATCAGAGAAGGATTACAGAGGAATCCTCTCTCTCTCCACAACTTTCCTTTCAATTTTTTTCCTTTCTACTGTTTTGCTTAGTTATTTATGATTTACCTTTTGGGATTGCTTCTCCAAGGAAAAGTTGTTGGTTAAGATGGTTTAACCAGCTAGGTCCAAGGATTAACAAGAGGGATTTTAGTGAAGAAGAAGAGATTACGTTGTAGGCTGGCTCTTCCATGGTAGGACTGATAATGCATTAAAGGAAGGACATGGCCCACCCATAGTCTAAAATCTCGTATTGTTTCAATGCTTTGATTATTTTAGAAACCAATACATTGGTGATACATTCAAAAACAAATCTTTCAATGGAGACCAAGGTCAGCGTGCATGTCATTAATTTGAAAACAAAAGGGTATCTCAAATATTTACCAAAACAATGAGGGGGTTATTTAAACAAATGATCTTTGGGAGGAGACCGAGGTCAAGGGCATTGTTTCAAAAGCATTCAAAACATTCCTTTGTTCTCACATTTTGGGGAAAAGCAAAGGCGAGAAGAAGAAAGGAGGTAAGTAGAGATCTCCACCAAAGGTCCGAAAATCCAGGATCTCTCTCATTCTCTCTCCTCCTTCTTTGGATTCTATGTTTTTGAGTTTAATTTGGGAAAATCTTGAAATTTTTTTATTTATTTCTTACATTTAACATTTTTCATAGGTTATTTTTAAATCGAAACCCTACAGTGAGAACCTTATTTTCCATCGGCCAAAAAAGTTTTCCCAAAAAACAATTTTGTGAGCAATTTTTTTCTTTACTTAAAATTCTAGAAAAACGACTGTTACATTTCATTGTTTCTGCCGACTACCAATGATAGTCGTTTATTTCAACACTCCGCTATAGATTACATCTGACGGAGATAAAACACGACTCCCTGTAGAGTGACTACTCCTTGGACTGCAGGACCAGACGTTTTCTGCGCATTTTGACGTAATGATAACTTGTTGTGTATGTGAACACCTTTCTGAAGCTCACTTAGTAATTTCATCAAATACTTATTGGATATTTCACCAAACATCTTATATGCAACACCTTTGAAAGAAAAAGTAAGAACACAACACCCCACAACACGAGATTCTATGTGGTTCACCCAAAGGCTACTTCCACGGAGGTATTGAGCATTGGAACTTGATTTCACTATGAAGAAAATGGGGCAAATTGATACAAGAAAACACCTTTATCACTTAGCTTCACCTTTTTCTAGATCTTAATCTTCACAAACCTCTCAACCTTTCCTTTCTTAGGTTTCCTCTCTTTCTCTACTCTTTCCTCTAAAAAAACTTAGGCTAGGAGTTAGACTTAAGACAAAAGAAAACAAAACCCCTTCTATTTAGAAGCATCACAAAGTGGGCCAGTTACATAAGTTACAAGCCCAACCCAAATTATCTGGGGCCGACTCAAAACACATACATACTTGGACTGGGCCTAATTGCTTTTAAGTAATATTTCAACCATCTCCACCTTAGCAAAAAAACCTTTCAATCCTTGGAAACATTGGAACCTCAATGTGTTTATAACACCTCCACCTTGATGAAAAACCTCTCATCTCTATATACCTCAAATGGAGAGATGTCCTCCAATCTCAACAAGCAACAAAATTAAATAAATTCAAGCAACGCTCAAACTTTTCCCATGTAACCGGCTTAGTGAGATCTCCCTCACTTGCCATTAATGCAAATTGCACTTCATCTTCCCATCCAAATCTTTGAGGTGGTTTGATGGTCCTCTTCGCCTTTCATGTGGTATGATAGAAGGTTTATCATGAACCCTCTCTTGTTATTGTTCTTCCCTACTGGATGTCCTACCTACCTACCTCAAATTGATTTGAGGTTCTTCCCTTGTAGTCTTCTTCGTGCTAATAGGAATTTCGATAACAACTACCTTATCATCGACAATCGTCTTTTCACCATCATCTTTCTTTGCTTCTCCCTTAGGTATGAAATTTTCATCAAAGACGACATCACTACTAAGGATTTTCTTCTTATTTACTAGATCCTAAAGCTTGAATCACTTCACTCTCTTCTTGAATCCAAGGAAAATGCAATTAAGTGACTTTGTTTGTAACTTTTTTCTCTCATCATTAGGAATAAGAACATATGCCTTGCATCTGAACACCTTCAATGTAGTGTAGTGAATTTATTTTCCTATCCATATCTCTTTGGCACATTTAAACTAAAGTAACTTATATGGTGACCGATTAATCAAATAGCAAGCATAGTTAATTGATTCCACCCAAAATGATTCGTGCAACCCCCTATGTAACCTCATACATCTCTCACTTTCCATAAGAGTTCTAATCATCCTCTCAATCGCATTATTTTGTTGAGGATTTATCTTCATGGTGAAATGCCTTGTGATACCTTCTTCTTTGTAAAACTTCAAGAACTAACCATCTTTGTACTCACCCCAATTGTTGCTTCTCAAGTATTTGATTTTTTCTCTTCGTTTGATTTTCTACTTCGGCCTTCCATTCCACAAACATGACAAGATATCGAATTTCTCCTCATAAATTAAATCCAAACTTTTCTTGAAAAATCATCCATACAAGTGGTGAAGTAGCGAGTTTCACTTTTTAATTTAGTAGGTGCAGGCCTTCATACATCGGAATAAATGTAGTCTAGCAACCCTTTACTCTTGATTTCTTTATTTGCAACCTTGAACGACACCTAACTTTGTTTTCCTTTCTTACAAAATTTACAAAATTCTAACTTGCATGCCCCAACACCCTTCAACAATTGTCGTTGGTGTAACTCTTGCATTGCTCTTTCACTCGTATGACCAACAAGTGTCAAAGTTGAGTTTCATCTTTATTAGAGTTTTCTTCCATAAATATTATAGCTCCACCTAAAATTGTGTTTCCCGAAAGCTTGTAGAAGTTATTTGCAAGCTTCATACCTCTCATCATCACCATAGCACCCTTAGACACCTTAAGTAATCCATCATTTATCGAGAATGAACACCCATTTGAGTTGAATATGCCCAAGGATATCAAATTCTTCTTGAATACTGACACATGACTTACACTACCTAAGGTTTTGACAACTCTATCATACAGTTTTATTTTCATGGTACCCATTCCAATGACTCTACATGCCACATTTTTACTTATTAGAACATTTTCACCGTAATGAGGTTCATAGGAGTCAAACCAGTCACGATTGAATCACATGAAAAGTATATCTAGAATATAAAATCCAAGAGTTGTAGGTGAGATTACCACAAGATGTCGTTAATAGCTCTTCATCGCTTTTCGATGTTATGCTTGTCGTGGAGCTTGACTCGGCTTTCTTCTCTTCTTTTATACTTTTTATAATCTTTGTTATAATATCCCTTCTTTATGCAATAATAACACTCCATTTCTTTCTTACTTCTAGATTTGGATCTAGAATTCTTCCTTTAGGATTTTTCTCTCTATTGTTCGGTTTCACTCACTAGAACTCTTTGCAATGAGTCATTCCCCTTGAGCATCCTTATCACTTGACTTGTTTATTGTCACGTGAGAGATAAGGTCTTGAACTACCTCTTCAAACTTGAAGGTCTCCCTACCAAATTTAAGTGTAATCTGAAAGTGTTTTTGAATGAACTAGGAAACGATCTCAACAAGAGCAATGCTTTGTCTTTTTCTTTAAACTTCACTTCTAGTTTCAACAACTAAAATACTGATTGAATATGTTAAAGTGCTTCATGATGTCTTGTCCATCATTCATTCTTAGGCCATAGAGTTGATCCTTAAGGAATAATTTATTGGACAAAGTTTCGTGTAAAGCTTTTCAAGCATGTCCTATGTTCCTTTCGCGGTCTTTTCTTCTATGACGTTGTACATGACTTCGTTGAAAATATGCAACTCAATGGAACTAATAGTTTTCAAATCCAATTCCTCCCATGTGTCATTGGACATGCTCTACGACTTCGCTTCAATGCCCTGAATGTAATTATGAAACCCTTGTTGGATAGAAATATTCATCATCTTCCTTTACCACAATGAAAATTTTGATTTTTCATAAAATGTTTCACCTCACTGGAACTTCCGTTCATCGTTATATCCTTCTCCATCATTACAAACTCCCTAGATAACCTAGACTATGATACCACTTATTGTGTATGTGAACACTTGTGTGAAGCTTATTTAGTAATTTGATAGAACACCTATAGGTTATTTCACCAAACACACCTTCCAAGTCCTTGTTTGATAATGGCAATGAAGGATCATTAGTACAAAAAGATTTTAGAAATTGAGTTTTAACTGATGTCTAAAACAATAGACATCGGTTTAAAATCCAATGTTTTATTCGATTGTTATCTTGTCTTCGACTTTAGACATCAATTTTAACCGATGTCTAAAGTTTTTTACTAATAATTTTTCAATTTTCTAAACCTGACACCTGTATCTGACATATACCCAACCAAACAACATTAAGGCAGTGCCACATTAATTTATACTAAAAAAGGCTTACATTAAGTTTGTAGTTTACAAAATTACCTAGTAGTACTAACTAAATTCGTGTAAATATCAAAAAAAAAAAAAAGATTAAATTAATAGTACAAACAATTCCACACCACACTACAAAAATAAACCCATGGTTTACTTCTCAGTCCAGTTACTCGCAGTTGTCTCATCCTTGCTTCAAACATTCAAATACAGGTGACTTCATCTTCATTAATCTTCAATAAGCTATTCATTATATTTTTACAGCTCCGTTGGCAATCTCACACATAGTCCTTTGACCAAAGCTCTATTGGAAATCTCATACACTTTTTGTTGATGATCCTCATTGAATGGAGCTAACAATTAGCAAAGCGGTAAGAAAAGGGTAGAAATGGCAAAAGCTATTAATTAATTATCAAGTATTATAGCCAAGGCAACTATTCTTAATTTAACAAGTATAACAGTGATTTTCAAACAACCAAAACAGAATAAATCACTAAACACGTGTTGTTTACAAATTTCTTCCTTTATTAATGGATGCAAGTCCCTTATTTGAATAACATTGGTGCATCAAGCCAGTATACTTAATTTTATTGGACCAAAATAACTATAACACATTTTACTCATAAGAAAACCATCTAATAACCCATGATCCAAACCTACACTTAAGAATCAACTCCTCATTAGGCTGTAATAACATAGCATAACAGCCCCATAATAAAATAAATATAAGAGGTTTTAAGGAATCTTTTCAAGAAGCCAGCATTACAAGAGAAACAACTTACTATTCCAAAGCTCGATGTTGCTTGTATTCTTATGAAAGGGTGAAGCACCCATGTAGGAGACATATCGGATTCCACATGACGACATTACACAAATCCCCTTTTCCATGATTCACCCATGTAGTAAAGCAAGAAGTATGTTAGACTCTAGGTATCACTGGTACAAAAAAGACTTTAGAGTTCAAGCATCAAACATTTAGAGTTCCATGAGTATATGATCATCGCACTTAGTCAAGGAAAAAGTCATACTAAAGTAGGATAATTAATAGGATTATATATTAAATTTAACATAAATTCCTTGTAAAGTTGTGTTTTGAAATTCGCTCGCCAACTCCTAGAGTAGAAAAAGAGAGAAGGTGTTGATGAAATACATCAAATCATTCAGAAAGCAAAGCCAAACAAAGAATGTGATGTAATTAAAATGGAATCCCTAAAGGTATTGCACCCTCGGGGTGCCATATCGCCATGTTCGCTCTAGTTGCCTCCGTTTGTAAACATGGAGGGCTTCTGCAATTATCTATACGAATATTTGTTTATTTTCCTTATTCAAGTTTTCACCAAGTGATAATCAATTGATTAGATATTAGAATCATACCTCAAAAACAAAGCATGCCCAAGTCGTCTCACCACGGACTTATGTTACACCTTTTAAGATCGTCAGACACAAGCATCTAATGGCCTCTACTATCTCAAGATAATGAATATGTTCCTCACACAACATCTACACAGTTGACTAGAAAACCTCTATTCAGTGAAAAGATAAGATGAGAAATATAATTTTTTTTAAATATGACTGTTGATTGATTGAGCTTACTATGTTGTGAAATACATATGAAATGAGGAACATATACATTTTTGAGAAAGAGTTTATGAGATAATAGTAAAAATTGAAGTCATTTTCTACCGACCGCTTATGCAAAGTGTTCAAAGGAAGATGTTGTTGCCCTAGTAAGCTGTTCGCTAGGGCATTCGGTGCTTTTCTATGTTTTCCAATTATATATTGCATATTTTCTAAGATTTTAGTTTAATTGCACATTGCAATAACTAAGTAGATCTTCTTGGTGTTTGTCCAATTGAAATACTTTCACCATTCAAACACTTACCAGCAGTAGAGTTTTCAACTTGCTGAGGAGTACAAGATTAGGGGTTTTTAAAAGTTGTGGATTGATTTTGGTTGAAAACAGTCAGAAAATCATCCTTAAGAAATTCGTTCTCTCTACATTGGGAGTTGACTAAATTCCACTCTGAAAATTTTCAGAAAGAGTCATAATTAATAAAAATAAAAATAAAAAGTTAATAAATATTGTAATTGTACCATTGAATATATAAGAAGACTTTCTTGGTGCATGTCCAATTAAATTATTTTCATCACTACTTAGAAGTAGTGATGTAATTGATTTCATCATCATTTAAACGCTTACCAACATTAGAATTTTCAACTGGCTGAGGAGTATAACATGAGAGGATGTCAAAATTTGTGGATTGATCTTGGTTAAATGCAATAAGGTCATCCAGAAGATCATCCATATTAATGAGTTCATTGTCGCCACGTTGAGAGTCAACTAAATTCCACTCTGAAAATTAAGATACAAGGAAGAATTAAGGATTAAATACAAATTAGGGATATAAAAAATAAAAAAAAAAATTAAAAGGTAAAAGTTTTCAGGTAGAAACTATTTTTTCCTATAACCCTGTATCTATAAAAGTGAGGCCAACCTTTATAATGTCGAGAAACATACCAGTCACATGATTTCCATTGGACATAAGACTAATTGGTGATTGCAAGTGATGTCTATTAAAAAAAAATAAGGTGATGTCTAAAGTGATTTTTGTAGGAATGATTCATTAATGCAATACACAATGGCCTAAAAAAATGAGATGATGACAACCTAAAAAGTAGTTGAGTCCTTACATTCATGGTTAGCATCTAGCTGCACATTTCCTTCTACAAAGTAATGTGCTCCCACTTGAAACAAACCACAAATAATGTAGAGTGTGACTAACTTTGTCTTAGTTTAGGCACACCTACACATGTGTTATGAAAACACGCTCGAAGGACCTAATGTGTCAAAGCTGTGAAACTTGAATATGGATCTAATTTAACTTTTTATAGATATAATAATGTAGAGAGTGACTTAGTCATGACGCCCTTAGGCCGTAAGTTCTTGCTTTGTATACAAATGAGATTCATAATGACTACCTTGCAGAGTCCATCCCTCACTCCATTGAAATGACTCTTCCATTGTGCCAACCCTGTACACAAGCAGTAAAGCACTAGGTTTGTTATTGCCATTCCTCCCATCCCAGTAACTGATTACTTTACCGAAGGAATGAAGTTGCAGGGACCCTGAAAGGGTTGTGTGACCTGGTTAGTATGGTTTACTACCTTGGCAATTAATGGAATAAAATAAAAAATAAAAAATAAAAAATATTTACTTAGGAAACCATTGATTGCAATGCATGCAGCAGAAATTAACATAGCAAGTGTCATAATGTACCAAGACACATCTCTCTCTTTTAGTGTTAATGGTATCATGGTTAGTTTTGAATATGATTCCAAATTATCATCGGCATCAAATCTTTCGTCCAACCTCGCATACTTCTCATGTAGCCTACAGACCCTCCAACTTACTTACATCAGTTTACTAATTGTATTGATCCCCATGATCGCCATTGTAGGTACGAATACTACTAATAAATACCATTGACGCATTAATATGTCATATTTTCGACACAAGGCCATGAAAATGACACATGGTACAATAGAGATGGTTATACTGTCTTGAAATCCCTGTGCTGCATTATGTAAAACTTTCTGTAATTCATGGCTTTCATTATAGATTTCAGACATTTCATAGACGGAGGCCCTAATTTTATTTATTTTTATCTTTTTCTAGGTTCTAGTGAATACCTCTCTCACTAACTCGTCACTCTTGTTGTAGTAGCGTATTCTTCAACAATTAACATCTTTTACTAATAAAAAATGGAAAGACAACAAGTTTTGAGAAAATTAGAATCCCAATTCTTACATGGGAAATCAAACAAAGAAATGGTAATTGGGCAATAATGTGTTGGATACTAGCAAAAGATGATGTGATATGGTGCTTACGTCAAATTATAATACATAAATCAAATATTGTTAATTGCAGGTAAAATGGAAATGTGAACCTGTAACTCTTGTAGAAGTTGCTCTGTGACAGAAAGTGTATAGCATCCAGGGACAAATCTTCTTACAATAATTCAATTCACTTCCCATTAATATAACCATATAGTGATTAGGTATTCAAAAATAAACTATTTGATTACTTCATGGATAACAAGATTAAATCATGGAAGCTTAATTACTAGAAATCAAACAAATATGTCATTGTTCTTAAATTTAAGTTGAGATTTCTCAGGTCCAAATCTATCTTCTCCCTTTGTGCTTCATGATCAAAATCTCTTTCCTGAAGTGCCAGTTTAGTCATCGAACACCACGAGACCAAGTCTCTTTTGGTCATATCTTCGAAAATCTAAAACCCTAACCAGAGGATTATACAAAATCCTAACCTAAACCTAAAATCAAACCTTGAAAACTCTAAACCTAAAAAAAGCTAGGATGAGGAAAAAGGTGGTGCATGGAATGATCTGATAATTTTAATGTGTATCTCAAGGAAAGAATTGTAGATTTTGACATTGATTTAAAAGTATGGATGTTTAATTTTAAATATTTTAGGTAAACTAACTTAACCAATGGATTCAAAAAAATTGAAAAACATACTTTAGCCTATAAGCACATTTTAACCAAGAGTCGACAAAAAGGTTATCGAATCATTGAGTTTTGTGTCAACTTTTACCCAATAGGTAAAAAGTTAATTTAAAAGCATAATTTGAGGAATCCAATTGCAACATTAGCTTCGTATTGAAAAATCACCGGAAATAGAGTATACGAATGTCCGAATCATCATTTGAAAAATACAATTTTCAAAATAACGCTTACTTCCCCACTTAAGTATAAATGTAAAACCTCGGGTTCTCGATTCGTATCTCGAGAAAAATAAATATTAGAATTTTGAGAAAATTTTGAAAGTGGGATATAGGGGTAAAACTTTAAGATGTTTCTGATCATTTTTAATGGAATTTAACCTCACCATTAGATTCAAAATGATCGAAAAACATATTTTAGCCTGTCAATACGCTCAAATGCGAGTCCGAACACAAAAGTTGCAAAATCCTCGATTACCGAGTCGGACTAGGCAAAAATAGTGACTTTTTGTTAGAGTAAGAATTATTAAGATTCAATTATACCATTGAGTTCATGATAAAAAATTATTGAACATGGACTATTTATTTGTCATTTTTGGAGATCAAAAAGTTGAATTATCGTCAAAAACGAAAATAATGTCAATTTTAGGGGTTACCTCAGGCCAAAAATGTAAATTTTTGTTAAAGATAGAATTTGTAGAAATTGACCACACCATTAGATTTGAAACAAAAAATTAGGCAAAATAGAGTATCCATTTGTCAATTTTGGAGTCCGGACAGTCAAGTTATCGTCTATCGAAACAATAGGCAAAATATCGATTTTGTCCCAAGATATATATATAAATAAATTTTTTTAATTTTTTCACTATTCACTTTCGTTTTAAACCACCCGAAAATTAACCAACCCATATTTTTTTAACTTTATTTTTTCTTCGATCTTCCACCTCAGATCCCTCTCAAACGGCTCGTCGTCGACGATCGACTCAGAAGGGAGAAACGTCCGCAACCGCATTATCTACAAAACCCACCCAACCTCTTTCCATTTCACTTTCTCTTTCACCTCGTATTGTCAAAAATCAGTCGTATATATATACGGAAGTTTCGAAACTTCAACCTCGGATTTCGCTTATTTCAGGGTCAAACCGTCTTCCGTCGCAGAAGGGAGAAAAGACGACGGCGTCGAGATCTTCAAAACCACCAGGTTAGATTCAAAAATCAGCCATCTCGAACTTCGAGTCATCTTGATTTCTGTGTCGTTCGCTTCGATTTTCTCTTACGTACTTCGATCCTTTTGCACAGAGATTGTAAGGAACTCTCAATTTCTATTAGTAATCGTAGATTGTGAAAATTACATTTAGGTTTTTATTAAAAATTTGTTGTGAGTTTCCAAAAATATAGAATTTAATTGGTTATTTCAAATTCACATCAGAACTTGCATATTTGATATGTTTAATCGTATTTTTTAACAAATTATACGTGGGTAGGATATTTCAACGGACTATTTCTGTCAGTTGAGTCATGTGCACCGTTCGGACCCCATTTTGATTTAAGTGTTGTACCTCTTAAATATTATTGATGAAAATGAATTTCATAATTGAAAAAAATGATTTAGTATTCAATGAACTCAAATTGAGTTGATGAATATCAGAAGGTGGATATTTTGTTTGAACGATTAAAAACGGTAAAAAATCGGAAAAAGGGTATGAAATGGTAAAATGTCAAAGTCACATCTGAGGGGTGATGTCTGCATTTTACATTGTTGTATTGTGTGTAGGTTGGTGAACGGATATCTTGGGATAATGTTACTGGTTGCATGTTTATTTACTTTCTGTTGGCGCGAGGCGATGTTTACTTTTCCGTTCTGTTATTTATTTTAGGCCGTGTGGCCACATTTGCATGGTAGGAAACTGGATATCCATTCTCAACCTTGTATTATTAATTTCTCTTTTGTTTTCAAATGAAAATAATATATATATATATATATATGTAATTATTTTGTGAGCTGTTAAAGAGTCTGTGAATGCTTGAAAGGATAGTGTGTCATATCATCTGGAGTGGTGTATTATCTTGGGATGTATGGTGGAGACCACCAAGCTCATACGTGGTATGGGACGTGTATGAGAGTGGAGTCACAACTGGAATCCAGGTTTATTCCTCTTTATCTTTACCAGTGAACTTGTACTGTAAAGGTGGTCGTATACGAATGGTTTGTATATTTGGGAATCACATGTACGCCTAACAGGCATAGACAAAGATGATTAGCCAGTGATTACTAACAATCTATAGTAGTCGAATGTTCTGACACATCGAAAAGAAACCCTTTTCTTACGGTTACGTCAAACGGCCAGCCTGAGCCGGATAAATGGTCAACAAAACATGGTAAATGCAGCAACCTGCCACAAAATCAGGAATTAAAAGTCAATAAATAATTGTAACATCATGTCCCGACTGGAAGCGATCTAGTCATGAATCCCAACTCTCTAATTCGACTACTCCACTATGTGTATTATGTATATGTTGCATTGTTTTAATATATAAAATCTAATGCTAGTTTAATGTTTCTATTTGATCAATTAGATTTGTATAAAAAGAAAATGCTATAGTGAGTATTGGTGGCTGATGTGATATCAATTTTAAAATGTTTAGTTGCTCATCTTTGACTATATGTACCAGTAAATCTTAGTTTCTTCTGTAAAATTTTGTATATTTTAAAATGATTCAGTATGTTTATTCGTTCATGTTAGGAGAGGTTATTGATAGAAATTGTGTGCTTCCCTACTGAGTAACCATTGTTACTCACCCTTTCCTTCTCTAATTTTTTAGTTTCAGATCTGAAACTTAGCAAAACAGGTGTAGAAAATGAGTGAGAATCATCTTGTGAGTCAGAGAGACAGTCAGAGTCCATCACTTGGTGAGTATTGGGGTTACACCCCCTAGTGGTGTCAATTTTCACAGGATTATTATGAATTTTGTCTTGAGTGTTAGCACTTCTGTTAGAGTGAGGATGTTTGTATAATTCTGTGTTTTGTTATCATTTCGTACTCGGATCTATCATTCGTTATTAGATGTATGTAGGTTTTCACTATTGTTATATTTTGTATATATATATATATATATATGCAAGATAGTATGTCGTTTATTAGGTGCAGGTTGAACGCCTTGGCATACTAACATAAACAGAGGAAATCATGTCGAAATTTCGAGGTATCACCTAGTACCTCGGGATCTAACATGGGGATTTGTGTTAGCATTTGGTAGGGCGCCACAGATGGTATCAAAGCTAGCATTAGATCCGTATGGGATACAGATCTGCTATGTTTATAGGAATTGGCTGATACCATAAATATTATTGCGATAATCATAGAGTGTAAATAGGAATTTGGTATCCGAGCTCATTAGTAGTTCCGTATTGAAATTACGAGTTCTTCCGTGTCTAGATGTCTATAGAGCCTAGTATGCGTAGTATAGTATTCTAGGTTCATTCTGTTAGTAATAAAAATGGTGTTCATTACCAGATTCCTTACTGTATTAGTAGTTAATGATTCCCTGAGAATGATATAGGCGTAGTTCTGAAAAGTGCCTTGCTTCTGATAAAATGAAGATTATTGAACTTACAAGTTAGGAAAGATGCAAAGAAATAGAGGTGCAATTGAACCCGTGACAAAGAGTCAAACTAGTGGGGAAGATCTACCTGGGTCTAGTAATCTCACCAAGATAGAACGGTTAATAAAAGCAATCTCTGAGTTATCCTAGAGTCAGGCTCGTATGGAAAGAAGACAATCGGAGATGTTTGAAGTCCAAATGATCATGGTGGGCCAACTAACAAAAAGATTAGAGAGAATAGAAAAAAGGCTCGACCACTATTTTAAGGATAAATCCTAAATGGATCAAGGAGTAAATATCCTACCACAAGGAGGATTACAAGAAGAAATATGGACAGTACAAGCATCACCTCAAAGCCTAGTAAAAGAAAAGCAGTTATGATCTAATAAGAGGCAAATAATTACGAAACTAGCAAAGTCACGAGGAAAACAACCATGCATAAGAAGCGAGACTATAGAAATATCTGCTCAAGAGATGGAAGAGTTTTACAAGAAACAACAACATATAATATTAAATCAGTCAAAAGAAAGAGAAGTGGCATGTTACGAATGTGGTAAGTTAGGACATAGAGGGGAGCAATGTTCGGGTCGACGTCAATTGATTAAAGATCCGTGGCTAAGGAAAATATTAGATGGGCAAACTCAAGGAACAATAAGGCTACTGGATTTTAACAAGATTTATGAAAAACTTATGCCACCGCAATCATACTGAACTAGCGGTCGAAAGCGAGAAGGAATGGAATTACAGATATCCTGGGACATATTAGTCAATCCTAGATGTCTCTTCCTTCCAGATCAGATCCAGCCAAGAGATCGGTGTATTCAAGACCAAGTGCCTCTGGACCCGCATATCCGCAGTACTGAGCTCCTACTCCACTATCGAGTTACAGGATCTCTTCATCACCGAGTCATAGAACAATTGAGACTCCAATGATGCCAATAGGGTCAAAGAAATCAACAAAGCAGGTTCAGAGCCTACAAACCCTAGTCCACCAACTACCCGCTTCACAGAGATCTACCAAGATAGGATCGTTGACATGCTACGCATGTGGTCAGGTGGGACACATTAGGAGAGAGTGCCCTCTATCACAATCGCAAGCAAGGGTTGTGACCCAAGAGAAAGTACCTGTCTCTGACGAAATTTTGGAAGATACGATTTCTAATTATGATGTTAGAAAATTGGACTTCTATTCAATGTTGTTTCCTTTGGATCATATGCTTCTGATAAGATTATGCACACTTACTAAAGTTAAAAATTGTCGAGATAGGTCGAGTAATAAAACTGTCTACGCCACCAGAAGATTATAATTGACAAAAGGTTATTGAGTACATTTATAACATGATAATAATATGGTGTTGGGTTTGTGTGCGTAAAGGCTAAAAATATTTGTTGGTAAGTGATGTTTAGGATGATACCTTGTGAAGAAAGAAGGAGATTTTTTAGAAAGATTAGGTAAGAACCTACAGAGTATAAGTGTGCAATCTAAAACAAAAATTTGGTAGACAATCAAAATGAATGAGTATTTGAAGGTAAACTCGATGTATGAATGATGAATTTCATTAGGAGAGGTAAGGGGTAGATTTATGAATAGTGGAACATGTTGGATTTGACAATTGGATAAGCTAAAAGTAGCGTTAAAAGTATTAGAATTATAATAGGGAAGAATTAGATAGAAAATGTAGTTTTGAAAGCAAGGTAGGTCAATGTAAAATGAAAGAAGAAATGATTTTGTGACAAGATTGCATTAATGGTGACTTAATAGAATTGTGAGAAATAGATGAAAAAGGTAAGATAGCAATATTGCTTATGAATTGAAAGTCATGAGAGATAGTTGTGAGATTTGTAAAGGTTAATTGTGGTACTGTCAATATTGGATGATAAGTGGAAATATGTATGATTTAGGCAAAATATAAAGTTACATGAATAAATATTAATTGATATTACAATGATATTTAAACAGTAACTAGTCAATACTGTAATTTTGGGAGTAGAGAAAGAAAACGTGTGATTTGCAGCTTATGGGACCGTTTGAAGTAGTTGAACTGATTTTGAGCAAGTTCATTGGATGTTCCACGTGTCCATGTTGAAGAAGTATTTGCTAGGCCCTTCACACGTGATTAGTTGCGAAATAATTTATTTGATATAAGATTTACCCTCTTGATTAAGATTTTAAATCATGAAAATTATGACAAAGGCCTTGAGGAGATGTCACGGTAAGCAGAAATGTTATGCATTGAATATAAAGATATTGGTATAAATAGAGATTTTAATGCAATTTGCGAGTTTAGTGTTAGTAGATATATGTATTTTAGTAAGGATATAATAAGTGTGAAGGTTGTGTATTATTTTATTAAGGAGTATTAAATGGTGTGTAAATAGTAGTGATGTATTTGCGGTAAGTCTATGCAATGAAGAGTAATAATCAGGGTAAGTATAAGTAAAACATAATAGATGGTGTAATTTGTGAGAGAAGTAAAGATAAAGAATAAAGAAGATGTAAAAGGATTGTTGTTGATAGACATTGGTAGGGAAATGATACAAGGTGCATTGATTGTTATCTTAAGGTTATACGAATAATTGATTAATTGGAATATGAATTTGAATTAGAGTGATTAACTAATGAATGTGTTGGGTTGACGGAGTATAAGAGACATAAGTTTACGAGTTATAAATGAGATTGGCTTGGAACTAAGAATAGATGGTAATCGAAAATAAGTGTTGTTTATTATACATGTCGTGCTAGTAGATTCCCGAAAAACTTCGATAAGCTATGATTTTAATTTCAATGATGAAATTTTTTATTAAGGGGGCGAGGGGAAGAATGTAAAACCATGAGTTCTCGATTCGTATCTCAAGAAAAATAAATATTAGAATTTAGAGAAAATCTTGAAAGTGGGACATAGGGATAAAACTTTAAAATATTTATGATCATTTTTAATGAAATCTAACCCCACCATTAGATTCAAAATGATCAAATAACATACTTTAGCCTGTAAGTATGCTCAAATGCTAGTCCGAACACAAAAGTACAAAATCCTCGATTACAGAGTTGGACTAGGTTAAAGTAGTGACTTTTTGCTAGAGTAAGAATTATTAAGATTTGATTACACCATTGGGTGCATGACGAAAAATTATTGAACATGAACTATTTATTTGTCATTTTTGGAGATCAGAAAGTTGAATTATCGTCAAAAATAAAAATGATGTCAATTTTAGGGGTACCTTAGGCCAAAAATGTAAACTTTGTTAGATATAGAATTTTTAGAAATTGACTATACCATTAAAATCGAAACGAAAAATTAGGCGAAATATAGTATCTATTTGTCAGTTTTGGAGTCTGGACGGTCAAGTTATTGTCGATCGAAACAATAGGTAAAATACCAATTTTGTCTTAAGATATATATAAATAAATTTTTTTAATTTTTTCACTATTCACTTTCATTTTAAATGACCCAAAATCAACCAACCCAATTTTTTTTTTAAAATTCATTTTTTCTTCGATCTTCCACCTCAGATCCTTCGTAAACTGCTCGCCGTCGATGACCAACGCAGAAGAGAGAAACATCCGCAGCCGTGTTCTCTACAAAATCCACCCAATCTCTTTCCATTTCACTTTCTCATTCACCCTGTATCGTCAAAAATCAACTGTATATATATACGGGGGTTTCGAAACTTCGACCTCAGATTTTGCCTGTTTCGAGATCAAACTGTCTTCCATCGTAGAAGGGAGAAAAGACGACGACGTCGAGATCTTCAAAATCACTGGGTTAGATTCAAAATCAATTATCTCGAACTTCGAGCCATCTCGATTTCCGCGTAGTTAGCCTCAATTTTCGCGCATGCGCTTCGATCATTTCGCATAGAGATTATAAGGAACTCTCAATTTCTATTAGTAATCGTAGATTGTGAAAATTGCATTTAGGTTTTTATTAAAAATTTGTGGTGAGTTTTCAAAAATATAGAATTTAATCAGTTATTTCAAATTCACGCCAGAACTTGCATGTTTGATATGTTTAATTGTATTTTTTGACAAATTATACGTGGGTAGGATATTTCAACTGGCTATTTATGTCAATTGTGTCGTGTGCACCGCTCGAACTCCATTTTGATCTAAGTATTGTACATTTTCAATATTATTGATGAAAATAAATTTCATAATTGAAAAAAAATGATTTAATATTCAATGAACTCAAATTGAGTTGATGAATATCAAAAAGTGGATATTTTGTTTGAAAAATTGAAAACGGTAAAAAAATCAAAAAAAGAAAAAAAGGGTATGAAATGATAAAATGTTAAAGTCACACCCGTGGGGTGATGTCTGCATTTTACATTGTTGTGTTGTGTGTAGGTTGGTGAATGAATATCCAGGGATAATGTTACTGGTTGCATGTTTATTTACTTTTTGTTGGCGCGATGCGCTATTTACTTTTTCGTTATGTTATTTATTTTAGGCCATGTGACCACACTTGCATGGTAGGAAACTGGATATCCATTCTCAATCTTGTATTGTTAATTTCTCTTTTGTTTTCAACTGAAAATAATATATATATGTAACTATTTTGTGAGCTGTTAAAGAGTCTGTAAATGCCTGAAGGGATACTATCCGGGGATGTACAGTAGAGACCACCAAGCTCATACATGGTATGTGACGCGTATGAGAGTGGAGTCACAACTGGAATTCGGGTTTATTCCTCTCTATCTTTAACAGTGAACTTGTACTATAAAGGTGGTCGTATACGAATGATTTATATATTTGGGAATCACATGTACGCCTGATAGGTACAGACGAAGATGATTAGTCAGTGATCACTAACAATCTATAGTAGTCGAACGTTTTGACACATCAAAAAGAGACCATTTCCTTACGATCACGTCAAACGACCTGCCTGAGCTGGATAAATAGTCAGTCAAACGTGATAAATGCAGCGATCGGTCACAAAATCAGGAACTAAAAGCTAGTAAAGAATTGTAGCATCATGTCCCAACTGGGAGTGATCCAGTCGTGAATCCCAACTCTCTAATTCCATTACTCCACCATGTGTATTATGTATATGTTGTCTTATTTTAATATATAAAATGAAATGCAAGTTTAATGTTTCTATTTGATCAATTAGATTTTTATAAAAAGAAAATGTTATAGTGAGTACTGTTGTTTGATGTAATATCAATTTTAAAATGTTTAGTTGCTCATCTTTGACTATATGTACCAGTTAATCGTAGTTTCTTCTGTAAAATTTTATATATTTTAAAATAATTCAATATGTTTATTCGTTCATGTTAGGAGAGTTTATTGACAGAAATTGTTTGCTTCCCTACTAGATAACCATTGTTACTCACCATTTCCTTCTCTATTTTTTTAGTTTCAGATCAGAAGCTTTTCAGAACAGGTGTAGAAAACAAGTGAGAATCATCTAGTGGGTCAGATAGACAGCCAGAGTCCGTCACTTGGTGAGTATTGGGGTTATACCCCCTAGTGGTGTCAATTTTCCCAAGATTATTATGAATTTTGTCTTGAGTGTTAGGACTTCTGTTAGAGTGAGGATGTTTGTATAATTCTATGTTTTGTTATCATTCCATACTCTGATCTATCGTTCGTTATTAGATGTATGTAGGCTTCCGTTATTGTTATATTTTGTATTTATATATATATGCAGGATTGTATATCGTTTATTAGGTGCAGGTTGAACACCTTGGAATGCTAACATAAACAGAGGAAACCATGCCGAAATTTCGAGGTGTCACCTAGTACCTCGAGATCTAACATGGGGATTTGTGTTAGCTTTTGGCGGGGCGCCACAATAAATATCAGAAACGTAAAGAAAATTTTGATTTTTGTTATTCTTTTCTGCAAACAAAACTCAACCCCTTTTCCCACAATCTTTGCAACTCAGATCTACGCCAAATCAGAATGATCCAAGTTTTACCGCAAAAAGGAAAGTCGTACACCTCGTCGAGGGTTATGCGTGGACGCAAGGACTTTCGATTTTCATCGGAAGAAATTTCTGTGATTGGCCGGAGACGATCCTTAACTCCGATCAACCGTCGAAAATAGTTCGAGGTACGATGGCTTCCCTTCTACCCTCTAGTTATACAAAATTTTCTATAGAAAATTATTTTGATTGATGATATTATTCTCATTTTCCCGTTTATCGATAAATCAACAAAATTCATGTATGTTTGATTCGATTTGAGTGTAGTTGTAGGTCTTTTATTGATTAAATTTTTGTTTCAGCAAAATTTTCATGAAGTTTTAGGTTGATATAGTTTCAAATATTCATAAGTTTTCATTGATTTACTAAAATAACAAAGGAATTTTAATTCCCATCGCAGACAGAGCAAAATCACTAGCAAATTCATGATTTTCCTCTTGTTATCGGTTTTACCGGCCCATGACTATGTTCTCGCTGGTTGCCACTGGTCCAAAAATCGATTCTACCTATTTTTGCAAAAAGTAGTCAAAAAATTTTTGAAAAATTTATTATGTTTTGTCAAAGTGTTCACATACAAAAATTACCTTCATTTCGTTAAAAACATTTAAGTAATTGTTCTCTTTAATTTAAATTTTTTAATGAAATTAAGGTTTTACACCACATTTGAAAATTTTGAGAATGATTTTAAAATCTAAATCTCATCGTATCAAAATTTGATTTTTGATTTCAATAACAAAACATAAATTTCGACGTTTTTGACTGATTTTCGAAATTCGATATCTTTATCGTTCCTTTGAATGAAGATATAAAAATTACATGACATTTTAAATGTTATCGAGGGTTTCCATTTATAAAACGTCGTTTTCAATTTAAAAAACTTTAAAAAAATCATTTTTTCCGACACTTAGTTAAATTTTCACAATTTTTCCAATTTTTATGTCTTATGACTTCATCGTATTTTCTGGGTTTTTCTACTCAACTAAAACTATCGAATAGAATTGGTTGATGCTCTATGAATCTCGATTAACTTTAAAAGTGAAAATACTTTGATAGATATGTAGAAAGTTAGACGATGGATTGATCGATTGATTAATAGATGGATAGAGATAACGTATGTTCTTGACTAATTGATGGGACATTGCCTCTAGCCATATGCAGTGGCTATTCTACATAAGATATTATAGATAAATAGATGGATGTATATCTCACGTTCCCACAATCACGTGAGATATGAAAAACAAATAGATGTCATTAAAGAGCATTATCAAATTTTACTTGCATTTTTTATAAAAAGAAACTAGTATATATTACAAAATCAAAATTATTTTATTTACCAAAAAAAAGTTATAGAAAACTTACAAAGAGCGACGTGTTGTTGTGTATTCGAAAGCGGTGGGTAAATCTAGGATATCTTAGAGCATATTATAACTTATAAGATTTGAGAATTTCTCCTACTTATTTCGTAGGGAACTTTTTGTGTAAAGACAGTCTCTATATAGCGTAAAGGTAATTAAGATTCACATGCATTGCATCTTGATAGGCTACAACACAAGGGGTCTCTTGGACTAGTTAGTGATCACTATTAATCTATGGTAATCAAACGATGGACCTCACCGTTAGGTGAATTCAGTATTAGATACTTGGTCAAATAGTGTTAAGGTAGTCAAGGTTTACATGCATTGCATCTTGATAGGATACAACACGAGGGGTCTCTTGGACTAGTTAGTGATCACTGTTAGTCTATAGTAATCAAACGGTGGATCTCACCATTAGGTGAATTCAGTATTGGATACTTGGTCAATGACCAGTCTGAGTAGGATTAATGGTCTCAAAATCGTGGTATGCTAGACCGATTACAAAATTAGATTATGACGACGGGATTCCACATCAAATTTACAATTTGGAATACCGAATTACCATAGTCGAGGTGGTTATATCGACGTGTTCCTCTACTCTCTAATTGACTACACCGCCGTGTTTGTATTATGTACTTTTCCTTTATTTTGTGATGTTGATAGATGATTTAGAATTTAAAGGTAGCATGAATTATTTTAAATGATAGAAATGATTGATTGAAGTTTATGTCAAGTGTTTATTGGTTATGCTTAGACATTTATAGTATGTTACATTATGAAATCTTGCATTATTTAACTATTTAGATGATTACTCATGCATGTATGACTTGTTGTTAGAACGGTGGTCATCCTGTTAAATAACATTCATCTTTTACTCACCCTATCCTTCACCCTTATAGATTATTCAACTTTCGAGGAGTCATTCTTTGAAAAGTCATTCGATGAGGTCCTTAAGAAGGATCATGTCTATGTCTTGCCACCGTCGTCGATTTGGGGATTATTCGAGGATCTTAACGGTTATTTGATTACAGACAAGAAACATGTTTGTTTGAGAGTTTTGTAATCTAATGTATTAGGAAATTGAGGATTTGAATTATGACTATGTTTAATGACAGCTTTTGTACACTCCAGATATTTATGGATGTTAGTTATTTTGTTGCTCCGCTGCGTTATCTGTATAAATAAAGAGGTATTGTGTTTGTTATGCAGAAAACGAATGGTATTTTTCATCTCATACCTCAAGATTTTAACTAATGAATCATTAGGATTTGTATTCGGATTTCAGGGAGTGACAGTGCACCTAACGAAATATTCTCCTTGCTTTGAGCCTTGATGAATTATTCCTTTTGAGTCAAAGTATCTTCCTTGCTAACACCGATTCTGACGAGAGAGAAGAAAATGGAAGAAGAAGGAGATGAAAGTCTGCAACGCAAAGATCTATCCAAGTCTATAAAATAGATCAATTGAAACTTGGATCAATCAAAGCTTGTTACTTGAAATTGAAAATTGGATCCAAAGTGTTGAAGTTTAATTGCATTATTCAAAAGATCAAATCATAGCCAAGAGAGTTCAATCGAGGATCCGCGAAACTCATATGAGATCAATCAAAGATTTTGGTTGAAAACAAATTGAGAGTGAGAAGGAGAAAAAATTTCTTGGGTTTGAGGAAGATAGAGAAGAGAGTAAATGAGAGAGGAAGAGAGAAGATGTCAAAGTTTTTGGTGGATTCTAGACCTAAGTTTCTTCTAAACGGAGGTCCAAAGTCTTGTACCTACAGCTGTCAACAGATAGGTATCCGATCGAATATGACAATATTCGAATTTGAATTTGAAAACAATAGTGATATTCAAATTCAAATTTGAATCCGATTGGATATCACTAAACAATATTTGAATTCCCATCCAAATGAATTATTAGAAATCCGATATTATCCAATTCGAATTCGATTTGTGATATATGATATTATTTGATTTAAATCCGATTGCAAATCGCATTTGAAAATTATCCAAAATTTATTTGCTATTCGAAAACTATGCGAAATTGAATTACCATTCGAAATATTATGTGAAAAAAACCCACATTTATACTACCCTTTCACTCAAAGGCATCAGGCATGTTCACATTAACTGATATTTTGGTACAAGTCTTATAGCCTACTTATAAATAAAAATGTAATCTTACAAAAAGAGTACCTTTGAATTTTAATTCCAAATATGCCAAACTTTGCAAAAGTACTGAAAACATTAAGCATGGTGTGTTCATATAAGACAACTGAATTTTAAGTTGCAACTCTTCCCTGTAGCATCTAGAGTCCCATTACTAGTTTATTTAGCCCAAGGGACTCCCATCTCAACAAGAACTTGCTAACAATGGAGGAGAAAGAGGAAAAAAAACATTATGTATTTGATGTTTTATTCTTACAAGATATAAAATTGCTCCTTACTTGGACTTTTGCCTGAGTCATCAATTTATGTGCCATCATGCATACAAGATCCCTTCATGTGCCAATAGCTTTTGTAATTGAAGTCAAGCTCAACCTGCAAACATATACATACGAAAACCCAACCAACCACAAATAATTAATTTATCTTGCAAATAAATAGTGCACTTGATTTAGAGAAATTCTATTGCCACACCAACTTTTTCTAACACCACCTCAATTCATATGTAAATCACCAAAGAATTAGCACAAATTTGGGGTGGCATTAGCAAAAGTTGGTGAGGCAATAGAAGCTCTCTTTATTTAATACCCGATAAGTAAAATATTTTTGAAAGAGGACCAGGAGTTCTCAAAGAAACATACAGACAAGAATCACTCCCTAATTACATTTTCCCATCTTAGCATAAAATCTTAAAAAATAATCCCCCCCACCCCCCTAAACGAGTCATACGTACTTTCTACTCATGAAAATTTAACTTTAGATGTCATGTTTTTTATATCAGATGTCTATTTTAAAAAGTAAAGGGATGTTTAACATCTTTTGTGTAGTAGTGGACAACCCAACTAATAGTATCAAATGCAGAAAAGATAAACAATCACACAAAGAAACAGTAAAAACACAATACTCATAACAAGAGATTTTACATGGTTCACCAAACGGTTACGTTCCCGGAGGTATTGAGCATTGAAGCTTGATTTTAGTATGAAGAAAACAGGACAAATCGACACAAGGAAACACCTTTAGCGCTTAACTTCACCTTCTTCTTGATCTCAATCTTCCCAAAGCTCTCAACCTCTCCTCTCTTGGGTTTTGTCTTTTTTTCTACTCTCTTCTTTAGAAAAGACTAAGAGACTTGGAGTTAGACTTCTTATAAAAGAAAACAAAGCCCCTTCTACTTAGAAGCATCACAAAGTAGCCACTTACATAAGATACAAGCCCAACTCAAATTACCTTGGACCAACCCAAAAACATACATACTTGGACTGGGCCTAGTTCATTTTGAGTCATACTTCAACATAGCTGAAGTCAGAAATCAAACTTTCCAGTTTAATTCCATGAGGACTATCCTTGACCTTAGCCATGTGGGATGACTTTTTAACTACACCTCCTACCACTATACTTGTGTTGCTACAACCAACTCCAAAATCTACATATGATGCAGAAAAAAAAAAATGTGTTGAATGCATTATTTCTGCAATTTCTGTCAAGTGCCCAATCCGTACATGTCAATTCCCTAAAAGGAGATTTTTTGCAAAATTTTAGGGCATAAGCTTCCAGTCATGCCATATGCAAACTGAAAAGAAACTGATATATAACATTAACCACATGAATAAGGTTAATAAAAAAGAAATACCTCTAGATGCAGTATCGAGGGAGTAGATCATTATAGTAAAATGTTCCTACATGTCAAAAGCCAAAATGAAATCATGTGACATTATTTAATAGCATAACAATAAAATGTATATTTGACAATCAATCAAGTAGAAAACCCAACAAGTTCAATAAAATGTGTCTATAAAAACTTGTATTTTTGATATCATATATTTTATTTTTTGTGAATACTAATTAGTTGAGTCAAATTGCGAGTTATTGTAAATAGCTCTCTCTTCTTTTTTCAGTTTTTGACAATTTATTAGATAATTTATTACAACGAGCTCTCTGAAATCAAAATATATGTTTTAGTGGTAAAGTAGTTAGAAAAAATACAATTATACCTAAATTGAAAAATATAAAGTATAAAAAAGGCTACAAACTATAAAGTGAGTGGAGGATCAGGAATTATACAACCAAATTCTAATTTGTAGGATAAGGTTTTAATCATTATAATGATGGTGTTAATAATATAAATAATCTGCTCTAAAAATATATTTGGTTTATAAAAGGATACTTATGGAGTTGTTTTCTTAAAAGGATTGTTTGATTTTTTTTTTTTACTCCAACATTAGCCATCTAGAAAAAGAAGGCACTAAAGAAACAATAAAAAAAAAAGGAAGATTAGATGCCCTCAATAAATTGCATGTTTATGTCATGAAGCTGAAAATAGAAATATTAAATAAGAATACATATTTATTTTCTTGATATGCACACTTCATGGGGCCGATGGCCTCCATATATCTTGCCTTTTTGAGAAGGTGAAACATCACAAATAGTTCTCTCAAATACTTCAACTGTTATTCTCTCTTTTCAACCTAAATCCCTAAACCCCTATATATTACTTTCTAAAGATATGATTACAAAATCAATCAATCAAATCATTAAGAATCGAAATATGATACAATTTGATCATATTATATGACAATTTTTTGTAAATCTTATAATTGCTAATATTTTTTTTTTTTTAATTATTAAGTAATGACCATAGTAGGTTCTTGAGAGAAAATCCAAAATAAAAAAATAAAAAAAAGGAAAATCCAAGAGATGGATTTTCAATGAATCGACATTTCTTTTGACAGAGATCAATGTTCACCATTTATTTTGACAATCTTTTGCAATATTGACGGAGTTAATTGCTCAAAGAAAGAACAATTGGAAAAAAAATTAAGCAATGGTAGATTTAAAGAAAAAAATTCAATGAACCCATAAGAAAAAAAGACTTCATAAAGCAATCTTGAGAAACAAAAGAGCAAAATATGAGTTAAAATCTAGAATTGTTTATAAAAGGATATCCTAATCGTACACTTATCTCTCACAATATCAAAGATTTTTAATAAAAATGTATCACTTGTAGAACAAATTTCAAGCGATACTTACAAGATAAGAGTGACCCCATTAAAGAACATAAACTTCCATAAAACTACCTTTCGAAAGGAATATCAAAGGAGAAGCGAAAGATTACATAAGATCACCTGATGAACTGTGAAGGCAAGAACCATAGCTCCTTCACCAATAAACAAAGAAATCCTAAGTAGAATAATAAATGTTAAACTAGTTTGAGGTCTCCAACTCTTCCCCAAGATCTCCATGACTACCTCCAACAAAAATTCTCAAAGGAATTATGTAGGATTAGGGTTTGGATTTTTATAATATTCCTCCATCCTTGAAATCATAAATAAGTATTTTATTTTCTATCTAATGGGATTTAGGGTTTTACTTCCTATAACATGCTAAAAGACATAAATACCCCTAACTTTTGACACTATCTTACTCCACCAAACCTTTTGGTTTTGGTGCTGTTTTCTCCTCACCTTCATATTTTATCCTCGCAAATTGTTAAAACTAGGTGATCAATTAAAAAAAATGGACAAATTGCCAAAAATGAGCTTTAACAAGGCATGACTTTTAAAACCTCCCTATTAATCTAAACTAGAAGACCATACAAGTCAAAGGGTTAATTCATCAAAATTCTTGTACAAATGATTAAAAAAATATGAAAATAGGTACTTGCCCATTTAGCAACATGAATTTCCTTTTTTCTCATTAAGGGAGAATTTATAGAAATAAAAATAACTTACACATATCTATAGGGGCACATCCTCGACTAGAAAATCTAAAAAGATGGGAACCCCATCTTATACATCTCCGCTTAATTTTTTCTGATTAGAAATTGGTAATTTCGAAAAGTTGTAATAATTTACTGATGAAGAAGAGGACGGGACAAGTTTGGCGAGAGAATTAACCACCGAATTTACTTTCTCTGAAAACATGAGAAGTTTCCCAACAATGATCTAACAACTGATCCAACATTTCTTTCATCCATGCATTCAAATTCCGAGGAAATGGGCCATTCTTCAAACCATGAATAAGAACTTTTGATTTCTATTCACTAATAATGTTTCTCATTGAAGTGTTACAAAATTTCAAGCCTTCCAAAAGAGACTTCATTTTGTTCGATCGATTTCCAAAAAACAAATAGGCAGATTCAGCAAGTTGACCATTCATGTTAATCCCTAACAACAACACTACCACCAGCAAGGAAAAAATTTCTCATGCTTGCTAAGCGTTTATATTGATCTTCGATTAGTTTTGTTGAAGCCTTTTTTAATAGACAATTAAACCAGACCTCATCAACAATTTCTTTTATGGTGGAGAATAATCTTAAGATGGATAGAATCAAAACAAAAGCAGAGTTGAACTCAAAACAAAATCAATGAAGGAAAACAAATATAATAGAGAAAATTGGAGAGGAATTTTTTTTTCAAAAATGGATCAAAAACACCAAAATCAGATTTGAAACAAAGATCAAAATATAATCAAAACGGAATACGACCACAATCAAGTCTGGATGAAATCACCATTTTGTTTCCCCCTTTCATAACTCTCTCTTTGAATTCAGATTTTCGAATCCAGAATCTTTTTTTTAGTGCACTTGCTTGGGGTGTTTCTCAGATCTAAAATGATTAGGAGAACATTAAGGAGTTCTTAGTTGATCTCGTTCCCACAGCAAAGAAGAGGATTCATGATCCAACTTCGCACAAGGTGATCAGCTCTGACATTATGGATCTGATTTTAGGTATTTTTTATGGATTTACATTTAGAGAAACATAAATTAAAAGAAAAAAAAGATTAAAGAACAAGAAATTGGAAGGAGATGGACATTAAATTCAGAATTTTATTGAAAAATAGTTAGGAGGGAAGTAACAATTTACACATTTCGAGTTCCATTAATGGAGTCTCCACTTCATCTTTTCCACTTTTCTTCTTTAGGTCTACTTTCTCTCTCATTTGTCTCACTCACTCTCTCTCTCTCTCTCTCTAAATTTATAGATCTAAGAATTTGATAAATAATTTTATTTCCATAACTTATGCCTATTTTCTAAGATCTCTCATATATTATAGAGAGAGAGAATCAAGAAATGATAACTAAGTCCTTCACTTACAATTTATAATTATTAGAGTACTCCCTCTCTCACTTACAATTTTCACTTATTACAGAGAACTCCCTCTGTACTTCTACAATTATTCAAAAATAGTCTATATCTCTCAATTACAATTGTTACAAAGTAAACCCTTTCACTTCTAATTATAATTATTCCTAAAAATACCTCAAAATACAAGAAAAATTATAGAATTACCTCATTCATTTATAAATAATTCCAAGAATAATTAAAAAAATACAAAACCATCTCAATTACATACCAAATATGTATGTGCCAATTTTACCCTATAATAATAATGCCCCCTTAGCGTTGACCCGCCAAAATTCTAACTTATAAAAACCAAAAGTTTAACCCCCATGTTCCATAACTTATGCCTATTTTCTAAGATCTCTCATATATTATAGAGAGAAAGAGAATCAAGAAATTATAACCAAGTCCTTCACTTACAATTTATAATTATTAGAGTACTCCATCTCCCCCTTACAATTTTCACTTATTACAGAGAACTCTCTCTCTACTTCTTCTACAATTATTCAAAAATAGTCTATATCTCTCACTTACAATTATTACTAAGTAAACCCTTTCACTTCTAATTATAATTATTCCTTAAAATACCTCCAAATACAAGAAAAATTATAGAATTACCCCATTCATTTATAAATAATTCTAAGAATAATTAAAAAAATACAAAACCATCTCAATTACATACCAAATATGCATGTGCCAATTTTACCCTATAATAATAATGCCCCCTTAGCGTTGACCGGCCAAAATTCTAACTTATAAAATCCAAAAGTTCAACCCCCATGGAATTTTAAGTTTGAAAATTTTATTTTTATATCGAAACCTTATAGCGAGAACCTTATTTTCCATCAACGAAAAAAGTTATCCCCAAAAAACAATTTTGTGAGCAATATTTTTCTTACTTAAAATTCTAGAAAACCAACTGTTATATTCTGTTGTTTCTGCCGACTACCAATGACAGTCGTTTATATCGACACTCCACCATGGTCACATCTATCGGAGATGAAACACAACTCCATTCAGAACGACTACTCCAGCAACTGCAGGACTAGAAATTTTTTACGCATTTTGACGTAATGATAACTTTTTTGTTTATGTTAACACCTTTGTGAAGCTCACATAGTAATTTCATCAAATACTTATTGGGTATTTCACGCAACACCTTCGAAAAAAGAGTAAGAACACAATATCCACAACACGAGATTTTATGTGGTTCACTCAAAGGCTACTTCTACGAAGGAATTAAGCATTGGAGCTTCATTTCACTATGAAGAAAACGGGGCAAATCGATACAAGGAAACACTTATATCACTTAGCTTCACTTTCTTTTGGATCTTAATCTTCCCAAACCTCTCAACCTTTCCTTTCTTGGGTTACCTTTCTTTCACTACTCTCTTCTCTAGAAAAGACTTAGACTTCTAACAAAAAGAAAACAAAATCCCTTCAATTTAAAAACATTATAAAATTGGCTACTTACATAAGTTATAAGCCCAACCCAAATTACCTTGGACTGACCCAAAACATATACATACTTGGATCGGGCCTAATTGCTTTTGAGCCATACTTCAACCATCTCTACCTTAACGAAAAAACTTTTCAACACTTGGAAACATTGGAACCTCAATGTGTTTATAACACCTCTACCTTGAGAAACCTCTCATCTCCATGCACCTCAAGTGGAGAGGTGCCCTCCAATCTCAACAAGCAATGAGATTAAATAACTTCAAGCAACACTCAAAATTTTCCCTTGTAACCAACATAGTGAGATCTCCCTCAGTTGCCACTAGTGCAAATTGCACTTTATCTTCCCACCAAACCTTTGAGGTGGTTTGATAGTCCTCTTTCGCCTTTTATGTGCTATGCTAGAAGGCTTATCATGAGCCCTCTTTTGTTGTTGTCCTTCCCAATCGGATGTCCTACCTATCTCAAAGTGAATTTGAGATTCTTCTCTCGTAGTCTTCTCCATGCTAATAGGAATTTCAATAACAACTACCTTATCATAAACGATCATCTTCTCACCATCATATTTCTTTGCTTCTCTCTTACGTATGAAATTTTCATCAAAGACAACATCTCTACTAAATATTTTCTTCTTGTTTACTGGATCTCAAAGCTTGAATCTCTTCATTCCCTTCTTGAATTCGAGGAAAATGCACTCGAGTAACTTTGATTGCAACTTGTTTCTCTCATCACCAGGAATGACAACATATGCCTTGCATTTGAACACTTTCAATGTAGAGTAGTAAACCTCTTTTCCCATCCATATCTCTTCGGCACATTTTAACTCAATAACTTATATGGTGGCCAATTAACCAAATAGCAAGCATAGTTAACTGATTCCACCCAAAATGGTTCGACCAACCCCCCAAGTAACCTCACTCATCTCTGACATTGCATAAGAGTTTTATTCATCCTCTCAATCGAACTATTTTGTTAAGATTTTTTGTTCACGATGAAATGCCTTGTGATGCCTTCTTCTTTGCAAAACTTCAAAAACTAACCATCTTTGTACTCACTCCAATTGTCGCTTCTCAAGTATTTGGTTTTTTTCTTTTGGTTTGATTTTCTATTTCGGCCTTCCATTCTACAAACTTGGCAAAGATATCAAAATTTTCCTTCATAAGTAAATCCAAAATTTTCTTGTGAAATTATCCATAAAAGTGACAAAGGAGCGAGTTCCACATTTTGATTAAATAGGTGTAGGCCCCCACACATCGAAATGAATATAGTTTATTAACCCTTTAATTTTGATTTCTTTAATTGCAGCCTTCAACCACCTAACTTTGTATTTCTATCATACAAAACTTATAAAATTCTAACTTGTATGCTCCAACACCCTTCAACAATTGTTGTCAATGTAACTCTTGCATTGCTCTTTCACTCATATGGCCAAGCCTTAAGTGCCAAAGTTGAGTTTTAATCTTACTAAATTTTCTTTCAAAAATATTGTAGCTCCACTTAATATTGTATTCTTCGAAAGCTTGAAGAGGTTATTTGCAAGCTTTATGCCTCTCATCATCACCATATCTCCTTTAAACACCTTGAATACTCCATCTTTTGCCGAGAAAGAACACCCATTTGAGTCGAATGTGCCCATGGATATCAAATTCTTCTTGAGTGCCGACATGACTCATACTATCCAAAGTTTTAACAATTCCATCATACATTCTTATCTCCGCGGTACCCATTCCACTGACTTTACCTGCCGCATTGTTACCCATTAGAATAGTTTCACCTTCATGAGATTCATAGGAGTCAAACCAATCACAATTGAAACAAATAAAAAGTACATCCATAATCTAAAATCCAAGAGTTGGAGGTGAGATTACTTGAAGATGTCACTAATGGCTCTCCATAGTTTTTCCATGTTATGCTTGTCGTGGAGCTTAACTCGGCTTTCTTCTATTTTTTTTATCTCCATTTTATACTTTTTACAATCTTTTTTATAATATCCCTTCTTCCCGTAATAGTAACACTCTATTTCTTTCTTACTTCTAGAATTGGTTCTAGAATTCTTTCCTTGAGATTTTTCTTTCTCTTTTGTTCAGCTTCGCTTAGTAGAACTCTTTTCAATGAGTCATTAACCTTGAGCATCCTTCTCATTTGACTTGTTTATTATTACATTAGAGATAAGTTCTTGAACTACCTCCTCAAACTTGAAGGTCTCTTTGCCAAATATATCTGTGGTCCGAAAGTATTTTTTAAGGAATTAGGAAGTGATCTCAATAAGAGCAATGCTTTGTCTTCTTCTTCAAACTTCATTTCTACCTTTAACAAATCACTAAAACACTGATTGAACGTGTCCAAGTGCTCCATGATGTCTTGTCCATCCTTCATTCATAGGTCATAGAGTTGGTCCTTAAGGAATATATTGCTCGACAAAGTATTTCCCATCTAAAGCTTCTCAAACTTGTCTCATGTTTCTTTTGCGGTTTTTTCTTTTATGAAGTTTGAAAATACGTGCTTCGTACCATATCTAGTCCTAGAGGGGGGGTGAATAGGATAATTAAAAAAAAATCGATTTATCCAATTTAACTTTAGATTGATAATTTGACTATATGTTCTAAGTCATTCACCTAGCCTTGATTTTACACTCATGTCTCTAATTTGCATTTAATGAAAATACACTTGGAATTTAAACATTTATTTAACCATGTCATTCAATTGCACATTCAAATATGATTTACCTATTTGACATTCATGGCATATCATGACATTCAAAACATTCAAGTGTAAATTGCGGAGCTATGAAAACATACACGAGACATAAGACATTTAATGGATCGGCAATATGCCTACATCCATTATCACGACTAATCTCTAGTTTGCAATGCAATTAAAGTTTACTTAGTATAGACACCCCATTTTTGCATCTGTCAAATTCGACAATTTGTCAGTCTGGTTGTTATGGATTCCTAATGAAGAATATAAAAGAACTCGAAGGCTTGTGAATACTGCTTGATTCCTTCTATTTCTAGTCTTTTCATCCTCCCTACTCGTCATGATTCAACATAGAAAGTTACGCACGCTTAGGATCGCTACATCTTACATCCGACTTAGCAAGCACGTACGCATAGGTTTGCTACATAGTTTGATAACTTAGAGACCTCACTACGCTAGGAAAATATGGATTTGAGACTTAGAAATAATCACACAGGGACTGAAAGAAATCTGACGCTAAATTCCTTAAAAATTTGTAAAAATCACAAAAATGACGAAAATACCCTTAATAAATTTTGGATCTTCAAAAAGTCTTGAAAGTACCTCCATTGTACTCAGAACGTGATTTCGAGTCTAACAGGACCCAAATCGATGAAAACAGAGAAATTCAAGAAAAATCATCAAAAATCGTAAAAATGACCAAAACGCCCCTTAACATTTAACTCCAACATAGAGACCTTGATCCCTAGGAAAATAAAATTCAAATAAAAAAATTAAACCAAAATAAAATTCAAATTGAAAATTAAACTAAAATCCAATTAAAATCCAAAATTTAAAATTAATTTAAAATCGTAAAATCAAATTAAATTTCAATACAAAATAAAAATTACATTTAAATTAAAAATCAAGAAACTGATTAAAATATAAAATCAAAATCAAAATCAAATTGAAAAATCATTCAACCAATTAAAATGCAAAATTGAATTAAAATTTTAAATCAATCAACCAAATCGACCAACTAAAAAATGTAATTAACAAATTAAAATCTATTCGATCACATTGAAATCGAAATCCAATCAACTGACCAATTAAAAATTAAAATCAATTTAAATTTAAATTAATCAACCCGATCAAAATTTAAATTCAAATCAAAATTCCAAACGAACCTAAATCCAAATCAAAAAATTTGACAAATCCAAAATTCAAACTCAAATATAAAATCAATCAATCACGCCTCATTAGCGAGAAATTATTGTAGTACGAGTAGCATAGGATCCCCGCTCCCATTCTTCAAAAAAGAAAAGAAGAATAAATAAAAAAAAGGAAACGTGGGCACTCTCTTCTTCTTCCTCCCACGTCTTCTTCTCCTTTTCCAACTCCTTCAATAACCACTCACATTCTTCACTCATCTCTCCCATGTCTTCTCCCATCTCCCCTCTCTCCCTCTCTCATGTTTTTAGTGGGGAAGAACCACCATAAAATAAGAGGAGAGGCAACCATTAGAGCAGATTTTTGGCTGCCTTCCATATATGTAAAAAAGAAAACCTACAACTTGGTCTCTCTCCATTCTAATCTCCCTCATAGTTGCTGCAACTTTTTCATCTCCATTACAGCCACACCTTCATCATATTCCACCCATTAAAACTCCAATTTCACCCATCTTGCTGTCCATTTCTGTGTCTCCATTAAAGTTCCAACTTCACTTAGTTTGCTGCCCATTTTTGAGTCTCCATTAAAGCCCCAACTTCACCTAGTTTGATGCCCATTTTTGAGTCTCCATTAAAGTTTCAATTTCACCCATCTTGCTGTCCATTTCTGTGTCTCCATTAAAGCTCCAACTTCACTTAGTTTGCTGTCCATTTTTGAGTCTCCATTAAAGCCCCAACTTCACCTAGTTTGATGCCCATTTTTGAGTCTCCATTAAAGCTTCAATTTCGTCTAGTTTGCTGCCCATTTTTGTGTCCCCATTAAAGCTTTAATTTCACCTATCTTGCTGCCCATTTCCGTGTCTCCATTAAAGTTCAATTTTACTTAGTTTGTTGTCCATTTTTGTATCTCTATTAATGCTTCAATTTCACCTATCTTGCTGCCCATTTTTGTATCTCTATTAATCCTATAACTTCTCTCCAATATTCTTTCGCTCCATAAAAAAATAATAATAGCAATTTCTCTCTCTTTGGCGTCCTCTACTCAGCGATAACGGTCCTTCTTTGATTTATTGGATACCCCACAACGATTATCATCTCCTCCTATTCCAACATCATTGGGCGTCACTAGCTTTTTCGATTTCTTTTTGAAGGAATCCACGCATCCAAAATTATTTGGTGAAGTATTTATTCATTTGTTTATTTTTTTTATTTTTTATTTTTAGTTTATTTTTATTATTATAGATTCTTGATTTCACATTTTTATGCATTCGAATTAATCTATTGATTTTGGGGGTATACGTGGTATTAATGGCAACCTTTAATTTTTCGAAAAATTAGTGGATCAATTCGACCATTTTTGTTGATAGATTGATTGGGCCAACTCGTTATTTTAATGTTAGTGGATCGGTTCATTGATTGTTGATGTCTATCAAGTCGATTCACCGATTTTTTGTGTTATTGGGTTAACTCGTTAATGTTGATCTACTCAATAAAAATTATTGGTGTATATGAAAGATAAAGATAAAAAATCAATTTTCATAATAAAAATTGCGAGTCGACTCGTTGATTTTGGGGACATTGAAAATTTGAATATAATTTTTTTTTTTAAATTAGGCACGTGGGTTAAATCACCGATTTAATACACTTGGCGATTCCCCAAAAAATTAGGATTCTTTTGATTAACAAATTGCGAGTCGACTCGCTGATTTTGGGGACATTGAGAATTTGAATCGAATTTTTAAAAATTAGGCACGTGGGTTAAATCACTGATTTAATACACGTAGCGATTCCAATAAAAATTAGGATTCTTTTGATTAACAAATTGTGAGTCGACTCGCTGATTTTGGGGACATTAAGAATTTGAATCGAATTTTTTAAAAATTAGGCACGTGAATTGAATCACCGATTTAATACACGTGGCGATTAAAAAAAAATTATGATTCTTTTGATTAATAAACTGTGAGTCGACTCGTTGATTTTGGGGACATTGAAAATTTGAATCGATTTTATTTTAAAATTAAGCATGGGTTAACTCACTGATTTAATACACGTGGCATTTCAAAAATCGAATTTCTTTGATAAAAAAAAATATATGTGAGTCAACTCGTTAATTTTAATGTATGTGGCAATTCAAAAAATCGTTAATTTCTTTGATAAAAAGTCGTCATTGAGCCAATTCACTAATGTTGTATACGTGGCATTGAAAATCGATTTCATATTATTCACAATGTGACCGAATTGATCCATTAATTTTTAGCGCCACGTAAACCTTATTAAATCGTGGGATTCATTTATGCAAAATTTGAGAATCCATGTAATCATTTTAGCCGTAGGATTTGTTTAGTAAATCCAATGCGATTTGATGATGATTAGATTCTAATTTGACTTTTAGTCTTTGAATGTTGACCGTAGGAAATTTTTGGATCGTAATAGAGACTGATCATCTTGATCAGGCGGGTTTGGTGCCTAACACCTTCCGAAACCCGTAACCTGACCCCTTACCCATCTCTTTGATCCCGGGCTGACCCATATCCATTTGGAGTTAATTTTGGTTCCTAGACCTAAACTAAGTGGCGACTCCCTATTCTTTTAAAATTCCCGAGATACGTAGATCGGACACCTAATCCGCTATTTAGCGGATGGTCGGGGGTCGAGGCGATTTCACTTAGAATCTAAACATTCATGGCATGACATACATAACATAGTGTTCATTCATAACATGCATTCATCTAAGTATAAATTGATAGAGGTATTCACAAATACGAGACAAGCATTTTATAGTGGTTCGACAATGTGCCTACATCCACTCCCAAGGTTCCTACTTAGAAACTTGGTGTTCACTATCAAGGAGGTTTATGATTTACCTCGAATCTTTTACATAGAATTTTTATACCTAGGCTAAATTCTAAAACCTTAAGATCGAGAGTACGCATCCTCTCGAAATTGTAAGTTTTGTTCCTCGGAAACTCACGAACCTCTACTCTTGTCAAGAATCTTCGATTCTAACAAAAGTTTGGTTTTTGATGGACTGAACTAAGAAACTACATACATATGTTTTTAAAATAAAAAATAAAATCAAAGACTCACTCCACTCTATAAGGTTCGCCAATGGAGATCTTGAGTTCTTCGAGTCCTTAAGCTCACAAGTACATCTCAATGGTTGGATCTTCCAATCAAGCTCTCAAGTTTGTCGGCTCCTTGTGATTACTCCTATCATCATCTTCTTTTTATCATTGCTCTATGAATGCACCAATGTATGTGCAAGGTAAGATTTGATGGTTGGAGAGGGATCAAGTGAGAAGTCTAGGAAGATTGAAGAGGTTCACCTAAGTTAGACTTTCATGAGAATAAAGAAGACTCTCAAAGTGTGGAGAAAGAAGAGACAATCTTCTTTAGGGTTTCATCCAAAGGAAGGGCATAGGTTGAATGGAGTTTCAACTAAAGTTTGGACATTTCAAAGTGTAGAGAAAGCTTTCTAGATGGGAAAGGGGAGAGTACAAGTTCTTTAGGGATCAAATCCAAGTGAGAAATGAGCCAAAAATTCCTTTTTAAAGTCATTTTTGACGTTCCAACGGCTCTCACGGTGAAACCGTACTCCAAATATATCCCACCATGCCCAAATGGCAGTTACTGTTGGTGCCACCGTGTTTGATGAACAATGCCATCATGAAAATTACAGAAATGCCATTGGGAGGATATTTTGACCCTAACTTTCCAACGGTTAGTCCGTTTCGCATGTCGTTCGAGGAAATGATAGATCTTACTATGTAAAACATCCCTAAACAACCACCACAAGTTAGATCATAAAATAAATGGTTGAAATGATCAAAATATCTTTTTTATCTTTTTGAGTCAAATCGAGCTTTTCAGTAAGTCGGTGTCAAAACGGTTCGAAGGTGTGCTAGATATTACCTATATAAGGCCACCGATAAAACACCAAGGACAAAAAATGATTTTAGGGTGGTCAAATCTCATATGGCATGTCTATTAGGGCTCTCATCTGATTTGGATTGGCCTTAATTCCTCATTTCGTCACTAGATACCCCAGAAACTTTCTTGAAGAAATTGTGAAGGCATACTTTGCCGGATTGACCTTCATCCGGTACTTCTTTAAAATTTCAAAAGTTTCTTTTAGAACTTGAATATGATCCTATTGCTTTGTGCTCTTGATTTGAGCATCATCTATCTAAACTTTCATCATCTTCCTTATCTGATCCTTGAACTTCCGAGTGTCCAGTCTTTGATAAGTTACTCTTACATTTTTTAAACCAAAAGATATGACTTTGTAGCAAAAAGTCTCTTTGTCTGTAATAAAAGATGTATTTTCTTGATCATATGGATGCATCATGATCTAGTTGTACTTAGAATATCCGTCAATGAAAGATAAACAGTCGTGTCCAGATGTAGCGTCTACTAATTGGTTGATCCAAAGTAAATGAAAGTAATCTTTCAGATATGTCTTGTTAAGACTAGAGAAGTCCATACACACTCAGATTTTAACATTTTTTTGGTACTACAACTATATTGGTCATCCAATTGGTATATTGTACTTCTCTGATGAAGTTTGCTTGAAGTAGCTTTTTTATCTCCTTAATTATTGCACTCCGCAATTCTGGTGCCAATAGCCTCCTCTTTTGTCATACCAGTGGATAACTAGGATCCACGTTGAGCTTGTGACATATTATTTGTGGGTTTATACCTATCATGTCCTCGAAGGACCATGTAAATAATTCTCTGTTCTTCCTTAAGAACTTCATCAATTCCTTATTTTCCTACTTCGTTAGTAGAGTTTCAATATACATTTTCCTCTCATCTTTCCCTTCTCTGATGTCAATGGCCTCAATTAGTTTGATCGCTGGTAACTTCTCCCACTCTTCAGCTTGAGCTTTCGAAGTAGTAAAATCTAACTTTAGTTGCTATTGATCGGACTAAATGGATTCCCCCTCGAGGGTCGACCCTTGTTCTGACTCCTTTTTGAACGAGGCGACGTAGCGTAGTCTTGTTATCGCCTAATCTCCTCTAATTTCCCAAACTCCATTTGGGGTTAGAAATCGCACCAATTCATGATAAGTTGAAGGGACGGATTTTATTTTATGAATCCATATTTTCTTTAAGATGGCGTTATAGGTTGAAGGTGCATTTATTATAACAAACCTTTTCATCACGGTTATTGGCCCAGCTGATATTGATAAAGTAATTCCCCTAGTGTCCGAGTTGCATATCCATTGAACCCGACTAGGAGTGAACTCTGCAGCTTCTTTGTCGACATTCATCTTCTTGAATGCTTCAATGAAAAGAACATCTACTGAATTTCCTGAATCCACCAAGATTCGGTAGAGGTCATGATTTTCGATGGGTAAAGTAAGGACTAATGTGTCCTCATATGGCCCATATACTCCTTCAAAATCTTGATCACAGAAGAAGATTGCTGAATTTCCTTCTTCTGTTGGTGTCTGGGCCCATCATGGTTGAGGTCGGATTTTGGTAAACTTCCTATACTTAACTGTCTTTTTTATTAGATTATTTCTTCCCAATTGCTTTGTTTGGTTAGTCTGCGCAATTGCTCCTATATGGATTATGTAGATCACATTTGTTCTTTGATTTTGTTGGCCCTTAGCCCTGGGCGGTGGAGACAGAAGTTGTTGCTGCTGACATTGTTTTTAATGGTTTTGAGCTGGTTTAGGCAGTGCTAGTACTCGTGCAAATATCCATGTTCTATTAAATATTCAATCATGATTTTTAGAGACTTACACTTTGAAGTAGGATACCCATGATCCTTATGAAAGGCATACCTTCTTATCCCATCTCTCATAGAAGGATCTGAATGCATCAGCCTTGACTACCTAATAAAGGGTTCATTTTGGATTCATTGAAAGAAGTGGTCCAACGATTCATTGAGTGGAGTGAAAGTCCAAAGCCTTTCCTTGGTCACTCCGTATCTTCTCCTGCTTCAGGATTGGTAACCCGCTTCTGTCCCTATTGGGCCAACTTCTCAATGGGCTGTAAAATCGCATTGGAGCAGTGTTTTGCTTATCTTCTTCCAGTTTTGCATATTTTTCTACCTTCAGCAGAAGATCCTCCTCTTTCTCTGGACTACTTTTTACCAAAGAGTCATAGAGCTTCAGATTGTTCAAGAGCCCCTTGCGGTATGTGATGATGGCTATGAGGCCGTCCTAATTATTGATCTGAAGGAGTTCTATTTTGAAGTGGTGTGTATACTCCCTTACAATTTCTCTACTCCTCTTATTTATATTGAAAAGTGAGTCAACTCCTTTTTGTTATCATCTGCTCCCCATAAATTGTGCCATGAAACTCATGTAGAGACCAGAAAAATTATCCATCAATTTAGGAGTGAGTTGATGGAACCAAGCCAGTACTGCTCCATGTACACTTGAAGGGAATACCCGATAAAAGAGAACACCATTCCCTTCTCCCAGAGCCATCACTTGCTTTTAATGGTACAAATGTTCCATCAGGTCAATGGTTCCACTATAGAGATTGAAGTTAGGAATAGAGTATTTTCTAGGCATCTCCTCATCCATGATCACTGTTGAGAATGGTTTGTCCTTCAAATCTTTGATCGCCATTCGTGCGAATTGTTTGACTGATTTTCCCTTTTCCAAAACCATCAAAACATAAGTTCTTCTTTCTGTTTCTTCAGCATTGGATCTAGTTCATTGCAATTGATGAACTTACCATTGTTTTCTCTAGTCGCCTCTTATTGCACTACTTCTAGGTAGTTGGTGGTTTTTTATGCTACTTCTACAACCCTTTTTCCATTAATGATGGGATGATTCGTATCTTCATGGGGTAAATTATTCTTCCCACCATGTTGAATACATGGTTAGGTATGTCATTCACTTCATGAAGATTTCATGCCCCTGATCATTTAGTCAAGTTTTTAAACTTTTATTCTCTTGACGCAGAGTCATCATTTTCCTTATTTTTCATGCATCTAGTTTTGGATCGTGTAATGAGTTGATTTTGAAGAGTTTAAAGTATTTATGTTAAGGTTTGCAGTTGATTGGATGGATTACCCATTGGAGTGAAATGATGAAGTAAATAAAAATTCAGGATGTTACACGTGTGAGATCTCCTAAGAAAGATGTCTTCCTAGTGTGAATTCAACTAAAAAGCTAGCTACCTTGTTAGGGACTTAGAGTCTTCTTAATTTGAGAGTGTTGTTTTGCATAGTAGACTTCTTGGTTAATCATGCACATTGTGTGTGTGTGTGTGAAGGAAGTGTATTTGTGATGAATATTTGGACTTGCTTGATTAAGAAAATATCATAGGTTATGGGTCGATGGGTAAGGTTTTCGCAAACGGCGCCAAAAAGTGTTAGAGATTTTTTGGATTTCCCACTATCCTTGATATATGTATTGATGAAGATGTTTTGATCCTCAAATTGTGTGTTTACTCTCTACATTTTTTATCTTCTTCTTTAATTGGACTTTGTCTTTTCGATCGTCTTCTCAATTGGTCTTACCTAAAAAGACACCGGTGTGGTGTCAGCCAAGGGATCTCCGATGATCAAGTTAGAACTTGGGAAAAATGCAGAGTAAGGAGAAGAAATATAAAGGCAAAGTAGTGTTGTCTGTTATGACTTCCCTTGGTTTGGAAAAAGTATCCCTACTTATAGAATTTGCTCATTTACTCAGAGCTTATAACCTCTTTCCATGATGTCTGTCATTGATGATGTCATTATAACCTACTTTCTCATCTCATAATGGCTTTCAAGTACCATTATCTAGGCTCATAATGGCATTGAAGCTCCACTCTCTTTATTTTTGTAACTCACCAAAGTAATGATTTTTACTCTACAGTCAATTTAACTCGGTGACTATTCAAATTCTCAAGCTAACTCAGTCATGTTACCCACCTGAGGTTTGTTCTACTAATATTTTCACTCTTTTATCTGATGCTACTCGGGTAACTATTAGTTATAGTATTTGCTAGAGAGCTTCACTCTCCTTAAAAGATTGATCCTTATACTATTTTAGGGGCTTGACTCCTTGAGAAGGTCGAATTGTCTTATTGGATAATGAATGAAGAGGTTGTCTCATACAAGGCTGTACCACTTAATGATAGTGAGTGAAGGCCGGCTCTAAAAGGAGGCCAAACCTCCTTATGGCTTGAAAAGATTGAAGGAGTCAGCTCTCATGGGAGATCGAACATCCTTGAAATTTGGTACAGTAAAGGGGTAGGCTCAAAGGGAGGTTGAACCTCCTTGTTACTTGGTATAGTGAAACGGTTGACACTTCCCTGAGGCTTGGTAAGGTTGAAGAGGTCAGCTCCCCTAGAAGACCGAGCCCCCTTGATTGAACAAATTTGTAGGGGTCAGTTACCATAAGGAGGCCAGACTTCCTTGGTTGGATGATTTGAAGGGGTTGACTCCATTGGGAGGTCAAACCTCATTGATTGGACGATTGGATGGGTTGGATCCCCTAGGACAAACTGAATGGGGTAAGGGTTGGACCCATGGTATCCGGTTAATCAGGTTTTGATTGGGTTGAAGTATTATCTTTTCTAATCCTCGGGATCAAATATTTTTTATTCCTATAAAAGGGATGGCAGAATAACAAAAGAATCCATTATAAATAAAGATAGATAATGATGAAATAGAAAACCAAATAGCCCACTTGAACAAGATGAAGCAAAAATCTGTAGAAGAAAGCACTCGAGTTTCAACCTCAAAATCTCTCTATGACATAGTGGCGCATCTTAAAAGGATTCCCCCCTCCAAGGTTGTGGTAGTGTCACATTGGAATGAATGGGAATGGGACGATAGTTAAGATGGAAATGTGGAACATGGAAACGGATAGCTTATGGTTGGTCATCAAAGTTACAGGTAATTATTGATTAATTAGTGATTACTTGATCAAAAGTATGTGTAATTCATTGAATCGAATCTAAACTAGAGGACAGTGATGAGTTTTTGGTTGATCTTGTCCCCACTAAAACGAGAAGGATCCGTGATCCAATCCTGCAATGTAACAAGGTAATTAGCTCCATTTTAGATCTAAAGGTTTTCTCATATTCCCAAGATTCAGATCAAACTTTAAATTACATCTTGATCAAATCCAAGGTTGAACTTTGGATTTGATTAAGAAGTTTGCTTAGTAAATAAAACTATATTTTAGGGTTAGGAATCAAGATTAATGGATAAATAATCAGATTTACTGATTAGAACATCATTTCATCGGTGAAAATCAATTTGTCCAAATCCTCAGTTAAACTCGAATTGTAAATGGTGACAATTATAAATCATTGATGAGAAATCATGAATTAATGGCAGAAGATAGAAGTAATAAAAATGTGATACAGATCCGATCTAACCTTCTCTCAAGTTTAACAAATTCTCACAAATTTGATTGAAACTTCTCTCTCTGTTTTCTTTTTTACCAAATTGCTTCGAAATTACAACGAATTTCCACTTTAGAAGGGGAAATTTCTCTCTCTCTCTCTCTCTCTCTCTCTCTCTCTCTCTCTCTCTCTCTCTTTCAAAATCTAAGATCTATTTTTTTTATTGTCAATCTCCCTTCCTTAAAACAAGAGCTTCTACCCTTTACTTATAGAAATCATAGGGGGAGGAAACTTACAGGGTAAGTCTTTCCTAAAATGGTAAAATCGTAAATGTTAAGTATTGCCCGAAAAGAATAATGCATACAAAGTGAGTAATTTCTAAAAAAAAATAAAGGAAATTATAATATTCAAACGAATTATAGAGTTGAAATCGTTATATAGTGATTTTTATTAGTCAGAAATCGTTATATAGCAATTTAGGCTCAATGCCATATGAAAATTCTAGGCTTCATATTGTGGCTAGTCTTAAAGGGGGGGTAAATAGGAAAAAATTTCTTTTGATTTATCCAATTTTAACTTTAATTGACTATATGTTCTAAGTCATTCACCTAACCTCGATTTTGCGTTCATGTCTCTAATTTGCATTTAATGAAAATACACTTGAACTAAAAATATTCATTTAACCATGTCATTCAATGGCACATTCATATATGATTTACCTATTCGGTATTCATGGAATCTTATGACATTCAAAGCATTCAAGTATATGTTGTGGAATCATAAAATATGCACGAAACATAAGACTTATATTGGTTCGGCAATGTGCCTACATCCATTTTCACGGCAAGTCTCTAGTTTATAATGCAATAGTTCTTCACATAGAATCTAAACATTTATGGCATGTTATACATAGCATAATATTCATTCATAGCATGCATTCATCTAAATGTAACTTAATAGAAGTCTTTCCACAAATACGAGACAAGCATTTTATAGTGGTTCGGCAATGTGCCTACATCCACTCCTAAGATTCTTACCTAGGAACTTGGTATTCACTACCAAAGAGGTTTATGATTCACCTCGAACCTTTTACATAAAATTCTTATACCTAGACTAAAAATTCGAGCTCTGCCCTATAGGTGAGCTGAGTTCCCTAAGTACCACTCTGAAGGGAATCAATTAGTTTTGACTTCCTACTAGTCTAGTATCTAAACACACGTATGCTTTTACCAAATTAATCCTCTATAATTACCCCCTCTTAAGAGGAAGCTAATCCACAGCCGTCATCTCGAGAAATAGGGTTCAAACGTCATTAAATGTCAATTAAACCTTATCTTAGCATTATTGTGCCGCTTCACTTTAAATCCCCTCATAATTAAAAACTATCATTTTGTCTTTCAAACAATGCAATCGATTGGGCTCTACCCTCTTCTGATCTGACGTGTTTCCCAATTAATTATGCCTTGCTATTCATCATTTTGAATATAACTTTTGACTTAAGCTATTTGATCTTGTCTTTCTATGCATTGGAGTATGCTCGGTAGACATAGTTTTGGAAACTACATTCTACTGTTAGATCTCGAGATTGAGATAACTCTCTCTATTATTCGTAGAATTCAATGCACTATATTTTTCGAACAAAACATGGAAAATAATCAAGGTAACTATGGCGCCCCGCTAAACGCTAACACAAAGCCCCATGTCAGATCTCAAGGCAATACGTGGCGCCTCAAAATTTTGGCATGGTCTCCTTTGTTTATGTTAGCATTCCAAGGCATTCAACCTGTTTCACCTGATAAACAAAATCCACAATATCATGTATATACATATAAAATATAATAATAATGGAAACCTAAATACATTTAATAACGTACGATAAATCAGAGTGTAGAAAGTTAAATAAAATACAAGATTATACAAAACTCTTCACTCTAACATAACTCCTAACACTCAAAACAAAGTCCATAAGACTACCTGGATGAACTGACACCACTAGGGGGTATTGCTCCAATACTCACCAGGTAACGGACTTTGGTCGTCTATCTGACCTACCAGATAGTCCTCACTCATTTTTTACACCTGCTTCGCCAAGATCCAAATCTAAAATTAAAAAAATAGAGAAAGAAATGGTGAGTAACAATGGTTACCCAGTAGGGAAGTAAACAATTTCTACCAATAACCTCTCCTGACATGAACGAATAAACATACTAAATTATTTTAACATATACAAAGTTTTACTGTAGAAACTACGATTAACTGGTATATATAGTCAACGATGAGCAACTAAATATTTTAAAACTCACATTACATCAACCAATAGTACTCACTATAACATTTTCTTTTTATACAAATCTAATTAATCAAATGAAAATATTAAACATGCATTTCATTTTACATATCAAAATAAGACAGCAGATATATAATACACAATGGTGGAGTAATGGAATTAGATAGTTGAGATTCACGACTGGATCGCTCCCAGTCGAGACATGATGTTTCATAATAAAGTATTAGTTCCTGATTTTGTGGCTGATCGCTGTTTACCACACTTGCGGGACCATTTATCCAGCTCAAATTGACCGTTTGATGTGACTATAAGCAATGGGTCTCTTTTTGATGTGTCAGAACATTTGATTACTATAGATTATTAGTGATCATTGACTAATCATCTTCATTTATGCCTATCAGGCGTACATGTGATTCCCAAATATACAAATCATTCGTATACAAACCACCTTTACATTACAAGTTCATTGGTAAAAATATGAGAGAAATAAATTCAAATTCCAATTGTGACTCCACTCTCATACGCGTCCCACACCACGTATGAGTTTGGTTGTCCCTACCATACATCCCAGGATAGTACACCATTCCCGATGATATGACGCACTATCCCTTTAGGCATTCACAAACTCTTTAACAGCTCACAAAATAGTTACATATATATATATTATTTTCATTTGAAAACAAAAGAGAAATTAACAATACAAGGTTGAAAATGGATATTCAATTTCCTTCAATGCTATTATGGCCATCCGACCTAAAATAAATAATAGAACTTGGAGCCTTTGTGCCAACAGAATTTAAATAAATAAGTAACCAATCATTATCCTTAGATATCTCTTCACCAACTTACACATAACACACAATGTAAAATGCAGACATCACTCCTTAGCGTATTTCCTACCCACAGCCACGTGTCAGCTCATGAAACCTGCCATGTGTAGCACTGCTACCACACCAATATCCCAGCTGATCACGGGCCCAATTTGACAAGTACACGGGGTGCGACATCTCATCTTTTTGAATGTAAAATTCAAACATCATCCCTCGGGTGTGATTATGATATTTTACCGTTTTATCCCTTTTTTTCCTTTTTTCTAATTTTCGTAATTCTCAATCTTTCAAAAAAACAATATTCACTTTCTGATATTCATCAATTCAATATGAGTTCACTGAATATTAAATCATTTTTTTAATTATAAAATTTATTTTTTTCAATAACATTGAAAAAATACAAAACTTAGATCAAAACGGGGTCCAAGCAGTGCACATGATTCAACTAACGGAAATAACCCGATGAAATATCCTACCCATGTATAATTTGTTATAAAATATAATTAAACATATCAAATATGCAAGTTCTGGCGTGAATTTGAAATAACAAAAAAAATTTATAATTTTTAAACCCAATACAATTTTTTGATAAAAACCTTAAATGCAATTTTCATAAATCTACAATTACCAATAAAAATTGAGAGTCCTTACTATCTTTGTGCGAAAGAATTGAAGCGCGGGCGTGGAAATCGATGCGGATCAAACTTCCAAGTGGGTATTTTTTAATTTGACTAGGTGGTTTGGAAGATCTCGATGCCGTCGTCATTTCTCCCTTCTACGACGGAGAACGGTTTGACCTTAAAGTAGATGAAATCTAGGGTCAAAGTTTCGAAATCCTTGTATTATATACGGCTACTTTTTGACGATACAGGGTGAAAAAGGAAAGAAAACGAAAGAAAACTTGGTGGGTTTGGTAGAGAACGAGGTTGCGGACGTTTTTACCTTCTGCATTTGAAGTTGAACTTCAAGAGAAAAACTAAAATTTTTGTCAAAATACGTTGGCTGGTTTTGGTCTGTTAAAAATGACCATGAATAGTATTTTTATTTAAATAATATTTTTTGGGACGAAATCGATATTTTACCTATTATTTCGTTTGACGATAACTTGACCGTCTGGACTTCAAAAGTGACAAATGAATACTCTATTTTGTCTAATTTTAATTCTGGATCTTATGATGTGGTCAAATTCTACAAATTATGTCTTTAACAAAAAGTTACTTTTTCGGTCCAATGGGACCCTAAAATTGACATCGTTTTCGTTTTTTACGATAATTTGACTTTTTGAGCTCCAAAATGACAAGTTAATAGTCCATTTTCAATCATTTTTCTTTACGAACCCAATGGTATGATCGAATTTTAAAAATTCTTACTCTAGCAAAAAGTCATTATTTTAGCTTGGTCCGATTCGAAAATCGAGGATTTTGCAACTTTTCTGTTTAGACTCGCTTTTGAACGTGCTTATAGGCTAAAGTATGTTTTTCGATCATTTTAAATCTAATGGTGAGGTCAAATTTCATTAAAAATGACCAGAACAAAATCCTATAGTTTTACCCTAAATCTCACTTTCATGATTTTTCCAAAATTCAACTATTTCTTTTTCCTTGAGATACGAATAAAATTATTTGGTGTGTTTTACATTCTCATCCCTTTCTCTGCTCTACTTCCTACTCAACCACTCTAGAGCTCTCTTCTTTTGCTGTTGCTATTTCTTAGTCTTCTCAACTATGTGGATAATTTTACCCTTGCTGGTTGCTCTCCTCAGATCATCTTCCACCCTTATGTGTTTCTCTATTGTTTAAGCCAACACCGTTGTATTCTAGTCACAACTTTCAATCGTCATAGCCTCTTCTCGAGACCTCTTGATGAAGTCTTTGAGGCCCTCTACTGGATTCATCCTCATGTTGAATAGGGTATCGACGTCCCCCACGCCCCCCCCCCTTCCAGGTTTCTTGTTGCCTATATATTGTTTGACGAACACCAAGCAGAGTTCTTCAAAAGAAGCTATGGTTCCTATAGGAATACCATGGAACTAAGTCAGCGTATTCCCTTGCAAGTTAGTAGAAAATAGTCTCCATATCAGGGCTTCATTGTTTTGCCACAAAGTTAGAAGCTACTTGAAGTGGTATAGATGTTATATTGGATCTTTCACTCCAATGGATGGTGTAAACCTTCAAACTTCTTCGGAATCTCAGTCACCAGGATTTCAAGAGTAAACGAGGACCCCTACATACCCCTGATGGTCTATGATGCAGCCAAACCAATTTCATCACTCCTTATGACATTCTTTTCTCTTTTTATCAGGTTTTTAACCTCCTTTTTGGTTAAAGGTACAAGGTCCATTGGATGTCTCGCATGGTCTGCAATTTGTGTGGTTGGCAGCCCTATATGTACAACTGGTTCTGCATCTCTATCTAATTCGTCTTGCTCATGGGCAAGTCTCGAATTGTTACTGTCCAACAAAACATTATCACCACCTTTTGTGGTCTAGTTCTTATTTTCCTAATGAGAAGTTCTCTGTTGAGCCTCTAATAGTTGATTCAGCACCAAGTTTTCTTTGGTTAGAGTGTTCATCTTTTACTGCATCTCTTTACACCATTTCCTTATCTTCTCCATTTGAGCGGCTAGCGGGTCCTTGGTGTTTAGTAGAGGAATGCAAAAGGTGGTTGGGCTTGACTGGTATCGAATCACGCTGGTCTCACCATCTTAGCAATCTGAATCTCTCAAGGAAAAACAAATGAAGAAGAAGCTTCAAACAACATAGTGTGTGTTTCCCACAAATGGTGCCAAAGATGTAGAGATGATTTCATGTTACTTCTTACAACTCAGCTCCCTCTAATCATCTCGTGTCCCTTGCTCCCTCCGATCTGCGATGGTGATTCCCAATGTGGTACCTGCCAAAAACTCTTAGATAATAAAGTCAACTATGTAGTTAATTAGTAAATGACTCCTTGATCTTTCGAACTCCTCCCCTTCTGAGTCTCCTCCTCTATTTATAGCTCTCTCGGAGAGATCTGTTTGAATAAAGAATCTCCTCGAGATCCCAAATCTTTCGAAATATCTAGTAGGATTCCTTATCTTTCGGAGAGGTTATTGAAAAGAGAAAGATTCTCTAGACTCCATTATCCACTCCTTTGATTCTTTGGGATCTTCCCTCAAATTATGGGATCTGAGTTGATTCGGAGTCCACATAGAACTCTACCCTGCTCGATTTATATACTGGGCAAAGTGACATTGGAACTCTACCCTACAAGCAAGCTAGGTTCCCTAAGTACTACTTAGGTGGGAATCAATTAGTTCCAACCACCTGCTAGTCTAGTACCTAGACACGTGTAGGGTCTAGATGCTTTACCAAATTAATCCTCTACAAAAATAGTGCATAACATACATCCCATTGATCAACTCCAAGTAGTATTCATAGGTACTCAGCACGTGATTGTAGAACATGCACATAGAAAATATAAAAGTAAGGGAACTTAATAAAATTTTCTAAAATCTAACAACCTATTAAATGTTCAAAGTTGACATAAAAAATTACCCTAAAAGAAAATAAAAAATTGCTAAATTTTAAAAAACCAACATGCAGTGGTTCATAAAGTTCTAACAGAAAGATAAAAAATAAAAAAATAAAAAAAACCAAGTTAGTATTCCTACCTACAAACACTAAATGAAGTAGTAACTTCCAGAAAATTCACAACGCCGAGAGTTAAATCACCAATCAAAGAGGAAATCCAACAAGGATCAAAAAATAGAGCACCTTTATTAGGCTAAAGTTGCAAATGTGTCAAGCAGCCCATGTAAATTGTGATCCAACCAGAAACCTACAGTATGATTTCAGATATCTAAGCCATAATTACTATTTTTATAAGTAACCTTGATGGATTATTTATTAGGCAAGTGGGCATCCATTTACAATCCATACACAACGTCAAAAACTCTTTATTGCGACTTTGATATGGTGCAAACAACGACTGCCCAAGGATCTCCGATTCTGGAACTTGGATGTGCTCCTGGTGTTTGGCTTTAGGTACCCATTTCTTCAAATAACATATTCACAAAATTTCCTTCTTGTCTTGATTATTATGCTATAAGGAACATTTTTATCAGGGAAAACTTTAATCTAGGCATAACTTTAATCAAGGTAGCTTGTCAGAGCTTAGGTCCTCTAGAAAATGGTGGGATGGTTGTGGGTATTGAAAACTCTTTTTTTTTTCAAAAACCATTATTTTGTTAATTTGATGTTTGTTGGGGACTTAATTTTCATTTGCTTCTATAAGTATTGGGTAGTAAAGCAAAAGGTGAAGGTCCTTTCAGTTCACTGTGATTCGTGGGTGCAAATTGTTTGTGCCGATATCATGAATCTTCCAAAGGATAGAGCTAGAGCACTCTCCCCTCAGGTATCAAATTATTAATTATATTAAGAAACATTTTGGTGGTCACTAAGATTGATGGTTTTGGGAATGGAAGTGGAATAGTTGTCATTAGAAGCCATGGTTGGTAGGTAAGATGACATGGTTTACGGTTCAAGTATTGGGTTATTTTCACATATATAGAGAGTGAAACGTTTAAACTCAATTAACTTTGATGGTGATCGATTAACCAAATAGCAAGCATGGTTAACCAATTCTACCCATAATGGTTCGGGCAACCCCGCATGTAGCCTCATGCATTTCTCCTAGAGGTGCACATGATTCGAATTTTGGGGAAATTGGAACCGAACCAAACATGATCGGTTCTACAAATTTGGAACCGAACCAATCCAAACAAACCTCGGTTTGGATTGGTTTAGATCGGATCTCGGTTCTCATACTTATTATTTTCAATAGTAAAATTAAAATAGTTAAAACTTAAAACTAAGCAAAATAAATATTAAACAAAGTATCACGCATAACATACAATACGTATAAACAAAGCATCAACATACTTATTATTTCAATATAAACAAAGCATCACGCATAACACAAAAATAAACCCTTAGTCTGATCTTACATCGGTCTACCTATGCATCAGAAATTACTAAAATTTATTTTAAAAAATGAAAATTACATGGATATTTCAAGTAAGGGAGTGATCGATAGAGAAATTCTTATAATTTAAAGATCCGTAATTAATGAAAAGGGAAAAATAAATAAATATTTGAATCATATTCAAATATGAATGAGACACAAAACACTCAGAAAATGAAATAGAAAGGAAGTTAAAATTCATTAGGAAAAAATCGTTCTTTTTTTAAATCTATTATTAAGACATATAAAAATTAGTACAAAATATATATATATATATATATATATATATATATATATATATTAATAGATACTTCGAATTGGTTCGGTTCTATTATACCCCTAATCCAAAACATAATCAAATCAATCAGATTTTTTTCTTTTTACTATCCGCACCCGAACCAAGTCATGCTCAATCCTAACCAACCCAATCCAAAAGGCTTCGAAATATTTTGGTTCCCAGATTTACCCAATCCAATGTGCACCCCTAATCTCTCCCTTTCCATAAGAGTTTTATTCATCCTCTCTATCACATTATTTTGTTGAGAATTTTTCTTCATGGTGAAATGCCTTGTGATACCTTCTTCTTTACAAACTTCAAGAACGTGTCATCTTAGTACTCATCCTCATTGTCACTTCTCAAGTATTTGATTTTTCTCTTCATTTGATTTTCTACTCCAAAAACTTGGCAAAGACATCAAATTTCTCCTTCATAAAGTAGACCCCAGCTTTTCTTGAAAAATCATCCATAAAAGTGAAAAAGTAGCGAACTTCACCTTTTGATTTAGTAGGTGCAGGGCCCACACATCGAAATGAATGTAGTCTAGCAACCCCTTACTCTTGATTTCTTTATTTGCAACCTTGAATGACACCTAACTTGACTTTCCCATCACACAAACGTTCAAAATTCTAACTTGCATTCCCCAACACCCTTCAACAATTATTGTTGGTGTAGCTCTTGCATTGTTCTTTCATTCATATGGCCAAGCCTTAAGTGCCAAAGTTGAGTTTTACCCTTACTAAAATTTTCCTCCATTAATATTGCAGCTCCACCTAGAATTGTTTTCCCCAAAAACTTGTAGAGGTTATTTGCAAGCTTGATACCTCTCTTCATCTCCATAGCTTCCTTAGACGCCTTGAGTGCTCCATCCTTTGCCGAGAATGAATACATATTTGAGTCGAGTATATCCAAGAATATTAAATTCTTCTTGAGTGCTGACACATGACTCACACTACCCAAGGTTCTAACAACTCCATCATACACTCTTATCTTCACGGTACCCATTCTAATAACTTTGCATGTCGCATTGTTACCCAGTAGCATATTTCCACCGTCACAAGGTTCATAGGAATCAAACCAATCACGATTGAAACATATATGAAAAGTATACTCAGAATCTAAAATCCAAGAGTTGGAGGTGAGATCACCCAAAGATGTCCATAATAGTTCTCCATTACTTTACGATGTTATGCTTGTGGAGCTTGACTCAGCTTTCTTCCCTTCTTTTATCTCTATTTTATACTTACTACAATCTTTTCTGTAATGTTCCATCTTCCCGTAATTATAACAATCCACTTTTTTCTTACTATTAAATTTGGATCTAAAATTTTTCCCTTCAGATTTTCCTCTCTTTAATTTAGCTTCACTCACTATAACCATTTGCTATGAGAAGTCACTTGACTTGTTCATGGTCACGTGAGAGATAAGGTCTTAAACCACCTCCTCAAACTTGAAAGTCTCCTTGCCAAATGGAAGTGTAATCCAAAAGTGTTTGAAGGGATTAAGAAGTGATCTCAACGAAAGCAATGCTTTGTCTTATTCTTCAAACTTTACTTCTATTTTCAACAAATCACTAAAATACTGATTGAACGTGTTTAAGTGCTTCATGATGTTTTGTCCCTCCTCCATCCTTAGGTCATAGAGTTGATCCTTAAAGAATAATTTGTTAGACAAATTCTTCCTCATGTAAAACTTTTCAAGTTTATCCCATGTTCCCTTTGCAATCTTTTCTTTCATGATGTTGTATATGACTTCATCAGAAATATGCAACTCAATGTAACTAATAGTCTTCAAATCCAACTCCTCCTATGGCTCATTGGACATACTTTCTAACTTCACTTCAATGCCCCGAATACACCCTTGTTGGATAAGAATATTCGTCATCTTCTTTTGACACAATGTAAAGTTTGATTGTCCATCAAATGGCTTCACCTCACTGAAACTTTCAATCATCGTTATATCCTTCTCCACTATTGCAAACCCCCTAGATAACGTTTGCTCTGATACCACTTGTTGTGTATGTGAACACCTTTGTGAAACTCACTTAATAATTTGATAAACCATCAATTAGGTATTTCACTAAGCACCTTATACGCAACACCTTCCAAGACTTTGTTTGATAATGGCAATGAAGGATCACTAGAACAATAATAAAAAAAACTTTAGACATCAGTTTAAAATCAAATGTTTATTCGAGTGATGTCTTGTTTAGACATCAATTTTTAACTGATGCCTAAAGTAAATTATAAAATTTTAATAAAACCAATGTCTAAAGTTGTTTACTAATAATTTTTCAATTTTTCTGAACTTGACACTTGTGTCTGAAATATACCCAACCAAGCAACATTAAGGCACCGTCACATTAATTTATACAAAAAAGGCTTATTTAAGTCAATAGATTACAAAATTACCAAGTAGTAGTAAATAAATTTGTGTAAATATCAAAAAAAGAAAAATCAAATTAATTATACAAACAATTCCACACCACACTACAAAAATAAACCCAAGGCATACTTCTTAATCCAGCTCCTCGCAGTTGTCTTGTGCTTGCTTCAAACATTCAAAGATACGTTGACTTCATCTTCATTAATCTCCAATAAGCTATTAATTATATACTAACAGCTCTGTTGGAAATCTCACACATAATCCTTTGATTGAAGCTATATTGGCAATCTCATACACTTTTTGTTGATGATCATCATTGAACAGAACTCAAAATTAGCAAAGCTGCAAGAAAAGGGTAGAAAAGGCAAAAACTATTAATTAATTATCAAGGATTATGGCTAAGGCAACTATTCTTAATTTAACAAGTATAACAGTGATTTTCAAACAACCAAAACAGAATACATCACTAAACACATGTTGTTTACAGATTTCTTCCATTATCAATGGATGCAAGTCCCTTATATTGAATAACATTGGTGCATCAAGCCAGTATACTTAATTTTATTGGACCAAAAAATAACTATCACACATTTTACTCATAAGAAAATCATCTAATAACCCATGAACAAAAGCTACACTTAAGAATCAACTCCTCATTAGGCTGTAATGACATAACATAACAGCCCCATAATGAAATAAATCTAAGTGGTTTTAAGGAACCTTTTCAAGAAGCCAACATAACAAGAGAAACCTACTTCCAAAAGTAAACTTACCAGTCCAAAACCCAATGTTGTGTGTATTCTTATGAAAGGGTGAAGCACCCATATAGGACACATATCAGATTTTGACACTCCGCGGACTAGCGCATGACTTACGGGTCTTTTTTTGTCCAAATGGCATATCTCCAGCCACATGAAGACATTACCCAAACCCCCTTTTCCATGATTCACCCATGTAGTGAAGCAAAAAAGTAGGCTAGACTCTAGATATCACTTGTACAAAAGAGACTTTAGAGTTCAAGCATCAAACATTTTGAGTTCCATGAGTAAATGATCATCCTACTTAGTCAAGGGTAAAAGGCATATTAAAGTAGGGCAAGTAATAGGATTATATATTAAATTTAACATAAATACCTTGCATAGTTGTGGTTTGAAACTCACTCGCCAACTCCTACATTAGAAAAAGAGAGGGTGTTGATGAAATTCAAATCATTGAGAGAGCAAAGCCAAACAAAGAATATGAAATAATTAAAATGGAATCCCTGAAGGTATTGCACCCTCAGGGTGCCACTAGTTGCCTCTGTTTGTAAACATGGAGAGCTTTTGCAATTATCTGTACAAATATTTGTTAATTTTCCTTATTCAAGTTTTCACCAAGTGATGATCAATTGATTGATTAGAAATTAGAATCATACCTCAAAAACAATGCATGCCCAAGTCATCTCACCACAGACTTATGTTACACCTTTTAAGATTGTCAGACCCAAGCATCTAATCGCCTCTACTATCTCAAGAAAATGGATATGTTCCTCACACAACATCTACATAGTTGACCAGAAAACCTCTATTCAGAGAAAAGATAAGAGGAGAAAAATAATTTTTTTAAATATGATTGTTGATTGATTGAGCTTACTATATTGTAAAATACTTATGAAATGAGAAACATATACATTTTTGAGAAAGAGTTTATGAGATAATAGTAAAAACTGAAATTATTTTCTACCGACCTTTAATGCAAAGTGTATAAAAGAAGATGTTGGCCTAGTAAGCTATCCCCTAGGGCATTTGGTGCTTTTCTAACTTTTCCAATTAGATATTGCACATTTTCTAAGCTTTTAGTTTAATTGCACATTGCAATTTCTAAGTAGATCTTCTTGGTGTTGGTCCAATTGGAATACTTTCATCATTCAAACACTTACCAGCAATAAAGTCTTCAACTTGCTGAGGAGTACAATATGAGGGGTTGTCAAAATTTGTGGATTGATTTTGGTTGAAGACAGTCAAAAAATCATCCTTAAGAACCTCATTCTCTCTACATTGGGAGTTGACTAAATTCCACTCTGAAAACTTTTAGAAAAAGTCCTAATTAATAAAAATAAAAATAAAAATAAGTAAATAAATATTATAATTGCACCATTGAATATATAAGAAGATTTTCTTGGTGCAAGTCCAATTAAAATCACTACTTGAAAAAAAATATGTAATTGCTTTCATTATCATTTAAACACTTACCAACAATAGAATTTTCAACTGGCTGAGGAGTATAACATGCGAAGATGTCAAAATTTGTGCATTGATCTTGGTTAAATGCAATAAGGTCATCTAGAAGACCATCCATATTAATGAGTTCATTGTTGCCAGATTCTGAGTCAACTAAATTCCACTCTGAGAACTAAGATACAAGGAAGAATTAAGGATTAAATACAAATTAGGGATATAAAAAAAAAATTAAAAGGCAAAAATTTCCAGGTAGAAACTATTTTTTCATATAACTATGTTTCAGTAAGAGTTAGGTCAACCTTTATCATGTCGAGAAACATACCAGTCTCAAGATTTCCATTGGATATAAAACCAATTGGTGATTGCAAGTAATATCTATTAAAAAAAAATACGGTGATGTCTAAAGTATTTTTTGTAATAGTGATTCAGTAATGCAATACACAATGGTCTAAAGAAATGAGATGATGACAACCTAAAAAGTGGTTGAGTCCTTACATTCATGGTTAGCATCAAGCTGCATGTTTCCTTCTTCAAAGTAATGTGCTCCCACATGAAACAAAGCCACATTAGTTGGTTTGTCTTAGTTTAGGCACACCAACACACGTGTTACAAAAACATGCTCAAAGGACCTACTATGTCAAAGCTACATAACTTGAATATGGATCTAATTTAACTTTTTATAGATGTAATAATGTAGAGAGTGACTTTGACATAACACCCTTATGCTGTAAGTGCTAGCTTCGTATACAAATGAGATTCATAGCGACTACCTTGCAGAGTTCATGAAGAAGCCATCCCTCACTCAATGAAAATAGTTCTTCCATTAAGCCAACCCCGTAAAAGGTCACAAACAAGCAGTCAAGCACTAGGCTGGTTACTGCCATTCCTCCCATGCCAGTAACTGATTACTTTACCAGAGGAATGAAGTTGCAGGGACCTTGAAAGGTCTGTGTAGCCTGATTAGTAAGGTTTACTACCTTGGCAATTAAACGAATAAAGTTAAAAATTAAAAATATTTACTTAGCAGACCATTGATTGTAATGTATGCAGTAGCAATTAACATTGAATTTTAAAGAGAAATAGTATACCAAGTGTCACAATGTACCAAGACACATCTTTCTCTTTCAGTGTTAATGGTATCATGGTCACTTTTGAAAATGGCGCCAAATTATCGTCGGTATCAAATCTTTCATCCAACCTCGCATACTTCTCATGTAGCCTATAGACCCTCCGACTTACTTGCCTTAGTTTACTAATTGTATTGATCCCCATGATCGCCATTGTAGGTATGAATATTGCTAATAAATACCACTGATGCATTAATATGTCATATTTACGACACAAGGCCATGAAAATAACACATAATAAAATAGAGATAGTTATTCAGTAGTTCATGGGTTTCATTATAGATTTCAAACATTTCATATACGGAAGCCCTAATTTTATTTTTTTTATCTTTGTCAAGGTTCTAGTGAATCCCTCTCTCACTAGCTCTTTGCCCTTGTTGTAGTAGCTTATTCTTCAACAATTAACATCTTTTACCAATAAAAAATGGAAAGACAACTAGTTTTGGGAAAATTAGAATCCCAATTCTTACATGGGAAATCAAACAAAGAAATGATAATTGTTAGATGAAGTGGCCTTGTTGGCAATAATGTGTTGGATACTAGCAAAAGATGATGTGATATGGTGCTTACATCAGATTATAATACATAATCTAACATTGTTAATTGCAGGTAAAATGGAAATGTGAACCTGTAACACTAGTAGAAGTTGCTCTGTGACAGAAAGTGTATAGCATCCAGGGACAAGGCTTCCTACAATAATTCAATTCACTACCCATTAATTTAACAAGATAGTGATCAGGTATTCAAAAATAAACTATTTGATTACAGAGGGGAAAGCTTCGATGGGAGATATATAAATATCAAGCCATTGCTTTCAACCTCACCTTTACCCTTGTAGAAAAAAATCTGATTTCTCCTATGTTCTTAAGATTTGAATAAAACCCTGGAGGAAACATTCCTGAAGACTTGAGGAAAATCATGGAAGAAAAAAAAAATCATTAATTACTAATAATTCAAACAAAAAAATTTAAAACCTAAAAACTTATTCAAAATAAGACAAAATTTCATATTTTAAGTTAGCCAAAAATTCAAAAAAAAAAGCAGATAGCTTCCAAAAAAGTAGATAAACCAATTGAGTTAAAGCCTCCAAATAAATGGAGAGTAAGAGTAGATCATGGAAGCCGATGTCCAGAAGTTAAAGCCGAGATTTCTCAGATCCAAATCTATCTTCTCCCTTTGTGCTTCGTGATCCAAATCACTTTCCTGAAGTGTCAATTTAGTCATCGAAGACCACGAGACCAAGTCTCTCTCGGTCATTTCTTTGAACATCTTCAATGCAAGATTGAAGTACAAAGCCTAAACCTTTCATTTAAACCAGTTCTTTTGGGTTAAACACAAACCTAAACCGAAAATCAAAAAACCTAACGTATACCTAAAATCAAACCTTAAAAACTCTAAACTTAAAATAAAAACTAGGGTGAGGAGAAAGGTGGTGCACCTGACGAAGAATTCTCCTTACTTCGAGGTTTGACGAAGTATTTTTTTTTATTCAAGGTATCCTCCTTACTAACACCGATTCTAATGATAGAGAAGAAGATGGAAGAAGAAGGAGATGAAAGTTTGCAACACAGATATCAATCGAAGCTTGGATCAATCAAAGCTTGTTACCTTGAAATTGAAGCTTGGATCGAAAGTGTTGAAGCTCAATTGCATTATTCGAAAGATCAAATCACAGTCAAAAGAGCTCAATCGAGGGTCCTTGAAACTCATGAGATCAATCAAAGATTTATGCTGAAAATTGATTGAGGAGAGGAGAGGAGAGAGTAAGATTTCTAAGTTTTAGATTAGTTCGATAATAGGATATTTCGCATGGGTTATTATTATTATTATTATATATATATATTATTTTTTTTTTTTTTTTTTGGACTTTAAAGTCTCGTACTTTCTATCTCCAGCAAAAATTTAACTTTAGATGTCGCGTTTTTTAAAATAGATGTCCATTTTAAATAGTGGATAATCCAACTAACAGTAACAAATGCAAAAAAGATAAATAATTATGCAAACAAAACAAAGTATTTTCTATTTAGAAGTATTAGAAAGGGTACCTCTTTCATTAGTTACAAGTCCAACTCAATTTATCTTAGACCGACCCAAAAACACATATAATTGAATTGAGCCCAGTTGATTTTGAACTGTATTTAGAAATATTAGAAAGCGTACCTCTTACATTAGTTACAAGTCCAACCCAATTTATCTTAGACCGACCCAAAAACACATATACTTGAATTGAGCTCAGTTGATTTTGAGCCGTACGTCAACATAATTAGACTCAAAAATCAAACTTTCCAATTTAATTCCATGAGGACCATCCATGACGTTAGCCATGTTTGATGACTTTTTAACTACACCTCTTACCATTGTACTTGTGTTGCAACAACTAACTCAAAATCGACATATGATGAAAAAAAAGTATGTGTTGAATGCATTATTTCTGTCAAAGCCATGCAATTATTCAAATAAATAAGCCACTAAATCAAAATATCCAACCAAGAATATCATACCTGCATCTAAGTTAGATGGCTTAGTCTAGGATCCAACCATCAAACATGTAGGATGGCTACCAAATGCGTAGGACTTAAGAATGGAGAACATTAAGTTAATGATGTTCGAAGCTCAAAAATGTGCTAGTCATAACCATCAATCACCAATGGTGCCTTATCCTAGCTACTTGGGGTCAGCACTACAACTCTTATTCATCAACCAGTTCTATCCAGATCCATATAATTGGCTAAAGTTTGTATTTTTAGTAGACATGTCTATATTAAAGAATACATGTAAGTCACATTAACCAAACAATAGATTAAAGAATAAGCCTAGCACAAATGAAACAATCTACTGCCTCACTAACCTTCATTGAGGAAAGCATGCCGAGTTCATGTAGGAACTTGTGTAGTGGTCAAAGCGTTGGAGCCTTGCCCTTTGTGCCGACATGCTCTGCATTTCTGTCTAGTTCCCAATCCGTACTTGTCAATTCCCTAGTAGGAGAAGTTTTGCAAAATTTTAGGGCATAAGCTTCCAATCATGCAATAAATCCTCCAACGTCAAATATAATGTATGCAAACTAAAAAGAAATTGACATATAACACTGACCAAAGGAATTAGGTTAATTAAAAAGAAATACCTCTAGACGCAGTATTGAGGGAGTAGATCATTATAGTAAAATGTTCCTACATATTAAAAGCCAAAATGAAATCACTTGACATTATTTAATAGCATAAAAATAAAATGTATATTTGACAATCGATTAAGTATAAAACACAACAAGTTCAATAAAATGTGTCTATAAAAACTTGTATTTTTGATATTGTATATTTTATTTTTTGTGAATAATAATTAGTTGACTCAAATTGTGAGTTATTGTAAACAGTTCTCTCTTCTCTTTTCTTTTTTTGACAATTTATTAGATAATTTATTACAATGAACTCTCTGAAATCAAAATATATGTTTTAGTGGTAACGTCGTTAGAAAAAATACAATTATACTTAAATTGAAAAATATGAAGTATAAAAAAATAACTACAAACTATAAAGTGAATGGAGGATCAGGAATTATACAATCAACTCCTAATTTGTAGGATAAGGCTTTAATCATTATAATGATGAAGTTAATATTATAAATACTCTGCTCTAAAAATATATTTGGTCTATAAAAGTACACTTATGGAGTTAATTTCTTAAAAGGATTGTCTATTTTTTTTATTCCAACATTAGCCATCTAGAAAAAGATGGCACCAAAGACAAATAAAAATAAGGAAGTTTAGATGCCCTCAATGAATTGCATGTTTATGTCATGAAGCTGAAAATAAAAATATTAAATAATAATACAAATTTATTTTCTTGATATATACACTTCGAGGGGCTGATGTCCTACATATATCATCTTGCCTCTTTGAGGAGGTGAAACATCACAAATAGTTTCTCTCAAATACTTCAACTGTTATTCTCTCTTTTCAACCTAAATCCCACCTATTTATTACTTTATGAAGATATGATTACAAAATCAATCAATCAAATCTTTAAGAATCAAAATATGATACAATTCGATCATATTATATGACATTTTTGGTAAATCTTATAACTGCTAAAAAAATTTAATTACTAAGTAATGACTAGAGTAGATTCTTGAGAGAAATTCAAAAAAAAAAAAAGGCAAAATCCATTATATGGATTTGCAATGAATCGACATTTCTTTTGAAAGAGATCTATGTTCACCATTTATTGTGACAATCTTTTGCAATATTGATGGAGCTCATTGCTCAAAGAAAGAACAATTGGAAGAAAAAAAGCAATGGGAGAATTAAAGAATAAAATTCAATGAACCCATAGGAAAAAAAGACTTCATAAAGCAATCTCGGGAAACAAAAGAGCAAATTATGAGTTTAAATCTAGAATTGTTGATCAAAGGGCATCCTAATCATACATTTATCTTTCACAATACAAAAGTGTATGACGTATAGAATAAATTTCAAGTGATACTTACAAGAGAAGAGTGGGCCAAATTAAATAACATAAACTTTCATAAACCTAACTTTTGAAATGAATATTAAAGGAGATGCGAAAGATTACATAAGATCACCTGATGAACTATGAAGGCAAGAACCATAGCTCCTTCACCAATAAACAAGGAAATCCCAAGTAGAATGATAAATGTTAGACTAGTTTGAGGTCTCCAACTCTTCCCCAAGACCTCCATAGCTACCTCCAACAAAAAATTTCAAACGAATTGTCTAGGATTAGGGTTTGGGTTTTTATAATATTCCTCAATCCTCAAAATCATAAATAAGTATTTTATTTTCCATTTATTGGGATTTAGGGTTTTACTCCCTATAACATGTAGAAAGACATAAATACCCTTAATTTTTATACTATCTTACTCCATCAAACCTTTGTTTTTTTGTGTTATTTTCTCCTCAACTTCTTCATATTTTCTCTTGGAAAATTGTTAAAACTAGGTGATCAATTAAAAAAATGGACAAATTGCCAAAAATGAACTTTAACAAGGCATGACTTTTAAAACCTCCTTATTAACCTAAACTAGAAGGCCATACAAGTCTAAGGATTAATTCATCCAATACATTGTACAAAAGATTAAAAAATATATGAAAATGGGTATATGCCCATTTAACAACATGAATTTCTTTTTTCTAACTAAGGGAAATTTTATAGAAATACAATGTAACTATTAAGCAATGTCTAAAAATAGAAATGCATACAGAGTGAGTAAGTTCTAAAAAATACGGAAAATTATAGCATTCAAACGAATCTGAGGAGTTAAAATCACTATATAGCAATTTGGACTTCATACCTTATCCAAATAGCGATCTGGATAGTGATTTTACTTCTCTATTGCTTGATCTTTGATTTGCTTGATGTCTTTGACTAATTCTTCGATTCTCGATTTCTTCATATATAATGCTCATAAGACTCTAATCATCCACAATGGTGTTTGATTTTCAGACAAAAGCTTGATTATGATTCATGATGTGGCCCAACTTGACATATAACAGTAAAGTCCCCTTAAAAAGAACTCAAAGGCGAGCATCACACCCAAAATTAATAGGTGATTAGACCAGAAGAAAATTGAAATCCAATCATTTGGAGAATCCAAAATAATGATATCAGAGCATTAGCTCTATAAGTATCCTAGGGACATTTTAAATTCCATAGAAAAGCCAAAATGAAGAGCCAAAACATCACTCTGTAACTACGAGGATGTTTTGAAGACCTCTTGAAGTTATGTAAATGTGAAGAAGTTTCAAAAACTACCAATGGAAGAGAAAGGAGATACGACCATTGTGATCAAGTACAACTGTACACGAAATTCACAATCAATCGCTGAAAAGCAATTCTAAAGGTAAGTGCCCACTAAAACTTGCATTTGAAAATAGCTATAGAACTTAACTCGCATCATTTTCAGTTGTTGAGTATCGTTGTATATTGTGCCATAGAAAATCAACCAAAAGGTTCTAAGATGCAACAAAATCTAGTAAAATAGTGTGAAATGTAGGTAGAAAGATAGGAAAAAGGAGAGAAAAAAGAATCGAGAATTGATAGAATAGAAAGAAAACTGAAAAGGGTTTGTAAGAAAATGCCATAAATTAGCGAAAGAAGGGAAGAACAATGGAGGGTAAGAAAATAAGGAGAAAATGACCCAAAGTAGAGAAAGAAATATCCCAAAAAGTACTAAGAAAAATCACTATATGAGAAAAGTACCATCCCATGAGTATTCGGATATCGCTATAAAGTATAGTGATGTACATATAGAAAAAAGCAATATAGCAATATGAACTATAACAAGATAGCAATATAGACTACAGTGATATGAATATAGCGATATGAACATAGCGGGATAAAAATTAAAGAGAAGAAATAGAGAAACAAAAATTAAGAATAAATGGGAAAGGAAAATAAAGAATATATAAAGAAAAAGATACAGGAAAAGAATGATAAACACCTCGAACCATGACGAGATTTGTGATGCTACAAAGTAGGCACAAAATCGTTGTTGGGACGCGAAAAAAATCACAATAATATAAGGTAAATGCTGCATGGAAAATAGCAATTGATAGCGATATATGTAGAAAGCGAGTTAGAGTAGATAGCGACATGAAGGATAGACTTAAGGAAAAACTCATTAATTTCTAAGAAAATTTCCTCCAAAGGCACACGTAAGTTTGAAAAATAGTCCCTTTGCATTTATGCTTATAGTATTGAGACTATGGGCTCACCAACTGTATGAGAACTCATTATGCTGAAAATTTTCTTGTAGACAATGCAATGACACCCAAAGGGAAGAAAATAACTCAAGGGGAAACATTCAAACTAATAATACCCAGAGAGCCTAAACAAACCGATTGGGAGATAGATGCAAGAGAATATTCTCGTCCAACATAAGAGGATATAATCAGGTTGTCTACTGTTCAACATGAAAAGAGATAAGTTTTCTCTGTTTACAACCTTCAATAATCAGTCAAGGGGCAGCAGCAGATTGGTGATAAAGGAATTGATCACCTTTCTTAGAGACAAAGCTGATAAGGATAAATTTCCCAAATTTCAATACTCTCACTGTTGGGAATCAGTCACGTGGGCTATATGGATTAAGAAAGTCTTCAAGCATGCTAACATGAAGAAAAGACTAGAAGAATTAATTATCATCTCAGCTATTGAAATAACAATGAACGACGTGTATCCCAACGACCCATTACTAACAGCTTTGATCGAGTTATGGAATCCCAGTACTTATACGTTCAAAGAGATCCCATGATAGGAATTCCCTCAGAAGAGGAAATTGATGTTGGACGAGGATTTTAATGAGATTCCATCATAAGAATTCCCTTAGAATTGAAGTCTTGATGCATAGATTAAATGGATAGGAATTTTGTGGTTAATAAACCTCTTAAAAAAGGGACATTGTTACCCATCATCTCCATACATGTGTTGGTGTATGCATTTGCGTACATTATGATGCATGATTTATGGGATACTAGGACTTCAACTCCCACCCATTTTGATCAAGCCTAAGCTCAATCTACCGAGGGTGGTCGAGGGTGGTTAACACATCCTAACAATTATCTAAAAATAAAAATAAAGAAAGAATGAGTTAGAGGAGAGAAGAAAATAAAAATGCAAGTTTAAATTTAATGGTACTAACCCACCTTGTCCCTTGTACTTCTATTTTCTCTTATTAAGTTCTTCAATGGAATATAATCAGATTTTTAAGTGTTGGGGAGTTGGAGGTTGAGAAGATACATCTGTAGGGATTTAAGGTTGGGCAGGGTTTGAGAGAGAATGGTGTTGGGTAGAGAAATGGTGAGAGTTTAAGGTTTGAGATGGGGAGCTTGAGAGCAACTAAATAGAGTAGGGTTTTGGAACACCTATTAGGGCCAAAAGGGCCCAACTTTGAGAAGGTGGGCAAAATTTCAAGGATTTGTAAGAGAAGGTGATTGAATCTGAGGTTAATGGAGGGTAGAAATGGGAAATGGAGGCATGAGACTTCTGACCCATATCCTTAGGTGGACTCCATGTGGGGTTTCCCATTCTCATGCGGTTGAGTGGAAATCCAACCAAATGGTGTGTGGGGTGGTAGTTTGAGAGAATGATCAAAGAAATGGAATTAGGTGAGTTGATTAAGGAAAAGTGATGAGTATAACATGGGGTAGCTTGTGATATGATTTTAGAAAAAATGATGGGTTTGGTTGATTCAATTTACGAGGGTTATGTAGGTGATGACACTGACTTTACACCTATGCACATATACTTGGCAATCTTTGTGCATGGCTGGCCAAAAATATCCTACTCGTAAGGCTTAAAATGCCAAACAGTCTCCACTCTGATGTTCATTGCATTTTCCTTCATGCGACTCTCGCACAACTGTATTCCCTTCCGAACAAATGACACATTGTAAGAGCCTTCCACTGAAACCTCATTTGTATAGTAGTCTCCTAATCATAACATAGTTGACTGCTCTCCTCTCTTTAGGCATTTTGCCTCAACCTTGTCTATTGGAACGATCCCCTTTTCTAAATAATCGTACAAAGCGAAAAATTAAACTTCTCGATTCTCACTCATAACCAGAGGTTATTTACTGTTTTATTCTTGATAATCTTCTGACTCAAAACAAGTGCTACTAGGTCTTCGAAGTATTTTAACAAAATTCTGCTCATTCCAAAATTCGGAGCAATCATAGCTAGAGAGTCAACATATACATTCTTTCTTCGAGGCACTCGTTCCATCGTTACATTATGAAATGAGGTTAAGAGTCGGGTAGTTTTTTGTACATACAATTTCAAATGGTCTTCTTTTGCACGATATCACCCTTGAAGTTGTGATATCACTAATAAAAAGTCCCCTACTATGTACAAATCCTTAATTTATGCATCTATAGCTAATTCTAAACTAAGTATCATTCTTCATATTTGGCCACATTGTTTGAGCACTCAAAATCCGATTTATAAGCAAAGGTTACTTCTTCTCCTGTTGGTGACTTTAGAACTAAACCAATTCCACCATCATACAGTTCATTCACAGTCATGCTCTCGGGCTACCCCTCTTTCCGTCTTGATGATACATCAAAGTATAGAACTCACACATTTTCTATCGAAGCCTGACTGTAGATATTTGTCTTCTCTGTTGCTTTACTAATGGTTCCTGATAAAACTTCCTTCACAACCATATTTCCTTCATCATTCAACATGTTAGAAATAAATTATTGACCAAAAACTAGATTTTTAGCTAATAGGTTGATGATCGTAAGCCCTCAAATTATTTTCTGAGTCTTGTATTGGATGTTTATTAAGTGCTTAAAAGTGTGTATTTTCCCATTGTTTTATAGAGTACTTAATCGTATTTTCTAACCTAGAAGTCTGATTTCTTCATAAAATTATGCATAATAATTAATTCATCATAAATTATATTTTACTGATTAAATTACATATATTTTCATGACTTTTGATGGTTTAATTATATGTCTATTTTTACTAGCAAAACAGATTGGAATTGAAGAATTAAAGAGTGGGAAAACTACCAAAGTCAAAACAAGGTCCAAGAGATTCAATAGTTCCAAATTGATAGAAGCAAGTTCTGAATCTACCATGTCATACCATTTTGTATATAACTTTTGAATCTGCCACAGCATAAGGCAAGATCAAATGGTTAAAAACTTGGTTCAAAGGAGAACAAATTCATATTTCACGAAGCAAAGCTAATTCAAACTTTGAATTGATGAAAAACACGTAACAAGTCAGAGACTCTAAGTCTATCGCGTTTCATCATTTTGAATATAACTTTTGACTTAGGTAATTTGATCTTGTCTTTGTGTGCATTGAAGTATGCTCGATAGACATAGTCTTGGAAACTACATTCTACTATTAGATCCCAAGATTGAGATAACTCTCTCTATTATCCGTAGAATTCGATGTACTACATTTTTTGAAGAAAACATGAAAAATAATCAAGATAATCCCGTTGATAAAGTGAATAATCAAGGTAACTCCGTTGATAGAGCGCATGTAAACATGAAGTGTTCGTCGTGGAACCTCAATGCTATGTTATATTGAGTCGACACCATTCTTTTTTGGAAATGGGTGTGAATGAGTACCCAAAATGATTTTGAAATTGGTTTTGTCCTTTTAGTGACTTTCATACATGAAAAAGGTGTGGTCTACCTAAGATCTAAGTAAAAAGGTCCGGTTATAAGATGGGGAAGGTATTAGGTACCCTATCCTCTTTACCAAAGGTGGTTACCTAAAAATTTGGCTAATCTTTTAAAAAAAAAACTTAAGAAAATATGAAAAATACATGAAGATGCATGTTAGAAGTGGTGTGTGCAATAAGTGAAATGTTCTCTCAAAAAAGTTTGATTTCAATGTGACATTAGGGGCATCCTATGGAAAAGGATGACCCATCTAGCCACATTATTTTTCATGAATATGAATGTTAGTTTGAGCTTTTAGAGAGACTCCATGATGGAGTTCCCTTGAGGTCACAACCTTAATACATGTATGCAAGGCTAAAAACTTAGTGTTTCAACCCAACAAAAGGGTGACACATTTATTCATCATTGACAAGTATATGTGAGTGAGTGCATTGTGTACAATATGATGTATTAGACATGTTATAAGAAGAAATAAGTCTTGAACCCCCACCCATTTGGTCGAACCTTAGTCCAACCTACCGAAGGTCGGAGAGAGTGTGTTTTACATCCTAAAGGATTTCTAAAGAAGAAAAATAAAAGGAGGGTTAGAAGTAAAAGATGTAGACTTTGAAAAATAAACCTAATCTACACCCACCTTGTCCCTTGAGGTTCTTGAATGTGCTTTAGTCTTGAGAGATGAACTTAAAGATTGAGTACTTTTGTTGAAGGTAGATAGTCGAAGATGCTAGGATTTTTTTTTTAAGATTAAGATATGGATAAGGGTTCTTTAGTTGAGAGTTGGCTTAAGAGAAAGTTAAAAAGGTGAATAAAGATTTTAGTAGAGTTTGAGATTGAGAGATAGGGGCTTAAGAACATGAATTGTTCTTAGGAAATGAAGCTATTTATAGAGTTTTGAGGAACCTTTGGGGATAAAGTGACCCAACCCTAAAAATAAATAGACATGAGGTTTAGGTTTTTTCTTTTTGGATTTTTCATCTTTATGAGGGTATAAGTGGAATTTGTAAAAAAACCCTGAAAACACTTTTTTTGTTTTTGATTTTTTAGTAAATAAAGGTGAAAGAATAAAAAATATTTTTGAAAAGGTAAGTATGGGAGTGACATGTATAAAGGTGAAGTAATAGGTAAAAAGTAGACATTGGTTCATTTGTAAATAACTTACAAAGTAAAGGGTGGATTTATATTTTTAAAATAGACTAATGGAAAAACAAAATTACTTTGGGAGAGTAAGTAGAGAGTAATATGTGTAAGGTGAAGTGATAGGTAAAAAGTAGATCTTGCTTTATTTGTAAATAACTTATAAAGCAATGGTGGATGTATATTTTTAAAATAGACTAATAGGAGAGTTCTAGGTAGGTACTTGAAGATTCTCACCTTTTGAGGGTATGATTAAAAGTTTTCTCAATTTTATGAATTTTTACCAAAGATCAAAATACTTTTTTGGTTAGACCACACTTTTTGATAAGGGTATTATTGGGATTTCACAAGGAAAAGTTGACTCTCCAATTAGGTTAGAACATTGGGCATTGGGGGCTTATGAGAGATCAACATGTATCACCTTTTTGAGAGGATGTGTAGATCATGGACTTAGATTAGACTTGATTTTGAGCTTAGAATGGACTTGGTTTTGGACTTAGAATGGATTTAATTTTGGATTAGGATATGGACTTGATTTTGGTATTTGGGTATTAAGGCTAGGTTTGAGAATGGATTTAGTATGGATTTTGTTTTGGACTTGGGTTAGGGTATGGGTGATGGATTGGTTAGTGGAGAGTGAATGTGAATTCGGATTGAATTAGGGACAAGGTTTGGGCATGCAAAACTATATGACATAATGCATGTATGCATGAAAATTATGTCAAGTGGCAATACAAGCCTGTTGGAGGGCTTAAGTTCTAAATTGAAATTAACTTGAGAAAGTTTTGGATTTTTCTAATGAGTTCGTGCAAATTTGGGTGTCTACAACTGCTTCTCTTTGCAGAAGTTACTTGCAAAGAATAGATTGGACCCTTATTTGTACAAATATGAAATGAATCATCACAAAATGGTTGAAAACATTGGGTGGGTTGATGGTTTTTTGTGAAATGTGGCTACCCAAGCACAGGGTTTGACAAGGTTAACCCTTTTTTGAAATCTTAGATAAAATTTTGATGTTTTTTTAAAGTGATTGATGCTTCAAACCATGCAATGCAATTTTTCTTTTCCCCTTGTTGATTCTGAATTTTGAACTTATTTTTTCCCCTTCATAGAGGTTACGGGATCATCTTGAGAAGACTTAACATAGTGTGGTCGTTCTTGAGAGAGGCTTACTTTGAAGATGTATGACAACCTAATACTTGAGAATTTGGCGAGTCGTCCTACTTTGGATGTGGAGAGAATCATCATTGATAAGGCTGTTCAAATCAAAGCTTTAGAGGATAAACTTGATATCTACTATACTTCGCATGGAAATGTTTGAGTAGTTCTTTCTCCATTGTCCCATTTTGTAATTTGCTTTGAAGAAGACTTGTGTAGTATTGTTTGAAATGAATGAAATGAAAAAATAGATTTTTTAAATAGTGGCCTCAAATATATCTACTACTTTTGAAAACTCTTGGTTTTGAGAAAGTCTTAGATTCTTTGTCACATACTAAAAATAATACATTTGATGATGCATTTCTTTTTATTTTAGATTTTAAAATATTGCCTTTGTTGAATAATCTATGACAAACCAATATTTAACGACTCTAAACTTTGATGTTCATGGTATTTTTACCAAATGCCAAGGATATAAGTGTCAGTTAATCCTTAGCATCTTTAGAGCCATCCCCGAAACTAAGAATTTTGACTGAGCTATCTTCATCATACTTATTGGGAAATTGAGGACTTCAACATTTTTGTCGTTCACAATTTATACTCTTGCAGGCCAGTACTTTTTTTTTTATATTTAATTTTGCTTCCATTTTTGTCCCTGGTGCCAGTTACAATTTTCACCAGATCCGATTTTCACATTTTTGTGCATCGACGCCATCTTCGGGTTTTCATCGTGCTAATGGTTTTGATCTTGCCATAATTGATTTTTTTACTCACAATGCCCTTGCGGGTTTTCACATGCCCTTTCAGTCTATGCTCACTTTATAGATTTTCAGTTTAAATACCTTTTCGATTTCTCTATGCCCTTTTATGGCATGGTGATCCAAATTAAGCTACGAGATTGAATACTCTACTCTTTTAGTAGCCCTCTTTTATGAGTAATAGCTTTAGACTCCCCTCTCAAGTTTCTCCAGCGATTTTTATGGTGTGATGACTCAAGTTGAGCTTCGAGATGGATGATTCTACATTTTGAGTTATTTTTTTTTATATTTTTTCACATATCCAACCTGACTTTCCCTCTTGGGTCCTCTAATGACTTTGGCAGCTTGAAATCCAAATTGAGTAGTAATATCAACTATATCTTAATGTAATTTTCCATGACATGCTTCCATCATTACTAAGTTGCCTTGAATCATTTCCTGATCTGAGAAGACTTTAAAGAGGACGAAACGTAGGCTTAGGCTAAGGTTGCGAAAGGATAAGAAAGGTTGAATCTGGATTTATTGAGGGATGGAATGGATGCGAGATTTGTTTATTTTTGTTTCGAAAATATGATCTATGTCTCCTCATAGCGTCTCACAAACTTGTTTAGGCAGGAGATTTGGGTTTAGCTTAAAATCAAACGTTCGAGATTTTTGACATTTTGATTTTCTTGTGCTTTTAGCCATTCATAGTTTATCCTCATACAGGCCAGAAGTAACCTTAGTATTTCCTTTGACTTTAGATCTTTTTTTTTATTTTCTCGATAACCGTGACTTACCCCGGCTTAGGTTAAGAAATGAACATGATGGCTCAAAAAGGGTTAATGAAGGGTGGATGGTTATTCAGGTAGTAGAAAGATGGCCCATCTTCATTTCAATGTATGATTTTATGCATAGTATTTCTTGATGGTGTCAGCATTGATTGATTGTGAAAAGACTTCCCTGTCTATCTCTGTGAGGATTAGCGCTCCTCGAGACAATACATTTTGGATGATGAATGGTCCTTCATAATTTGGACGAAATTTTTTTCTTGCGTCTTCTTGTATTAGTAGAATCTTCTTCAAAACTAGGTCTCACGGTACAAAATCTCAAAGTCAAACCTTCTTGTTATAAGCCGTGCTATTCTTCGTTGATAAGTTTGACCATGGTAGATTGCTGAAAGACATTTCTCTTCTATTAAGTTCAACTGATCAAATCAGGCTTGGACCCATTCTACTTCATCTAGTTGAACTTATTTCAAGATTCAGAGGTAGGGAATCTTGACTTCAACAGGCAAGATCGATTCCGTTCCATAGATCAATGAATACGGTGTTGCCCCAGTCGAAGTTCGGATTGACTTTTGATAAGTGTGTAGAGAGAAAAGTAACATCTCGTGCCAATTTTTTAAGTGACAGACATATTTTTATGATCTTCTTGATATTTTTGTTGGTAACTTCGACTGCTTCATTCATTTTTGGTCTGTAAATGAAAGCGCCTTAGATCCGCGGGGTGCGCAGATCCGCTTTTGACCCTTGAGGTTTGGGAGTCGCCATCTAGTTATTACGGTCTAGGAACCGATCAATGACTCTAAACGGATAAAAAAACTAATCTAGAATCAACAAAGCTGAATTCGGGGATCATGTTACGGGGTTGGAAGGTGTTAGGCACCAACCCCGCCTTGCCAAAGTCGGTCTCTACTAACTTCCAAAATAAATTACATTGCTAACAACCTAGATAATAATAAATAAAAAAGGTTATACCTTTTCGATAGCAAACTTTATTCCCTCAGATCCGACAAAAAATTGCTCCTTGTACCGTACTTCTTACTTCGTTCTGTCTCCGGATTTGATTTTTGATCTCCGAGACGAGGTATCTCTTCTTTCTTGGATCTGAATTCTTCAAGTTTATTAATGGATTTTAGGATGTTTTTGGAGGGCTTCTAGGTGTTTTCTAGGCTAAAATCGAAGGAAGGATGTTAGGTAAGGAGTTGGGGCTCCAAAACTAGGGTTTATGGGAGGCTAAGGGGGCTTTTAGACCTATTTCTCTTAGAGTTTATGATTTTATACGAAAATAGGGTGTGAGCAGCTCTATTTATAGATTTTTTTAGGGGTTGATTTGGATAGAGTTAGTATTTAATTAGAGTTCTTTTAATTAGAGTTGTGTTTTAGTTAGACTTGTTTTAGGTAGAATTGTGTTTTAATTAGAATTGTTTTAGGTAGAATTATTTTTTAGTTAGAACTCTATTAAATGGAGTTATTATTTAATTAGAATTCTATTATGACTTTTGGTCTTATTTGATTGACTTTTAATATATTGACTTTAGTCTTAATTGATTGACTTTTAATATCTTGACTTTAGTCTTGCTTAATTGACTTTAATTTTGACTTTAGTCTTGCTTGATTGACTTCAATACCTTGACTTTAGTCTTGCTTGATTTACTTTTAATTTTTGGAGACCCCTCCTCCATTATTTCTTTAATTCTTTGGACCCCCAAATGCAGGGGTCCTTAAAGAAATATCTCACGAACCCTCAACAATTTTACTTGAAAACCCGATTGATCGATTTCTTCGGTTCAAATTTTTAAATTTATTTCATCAATGTTTCACTTTAATTATTTAATATTTTATTTATTAATTTCGAAATTTTTAATTATGAAAATTGTGAAATTACCGTTTTGCCCCCGGAGAGGACTTTTCACGTTTTAAGTCAGTTTTTAATGTTTTAGAATCGATTTTTCGTAAGGAATTCAATGGAAATATTAGTTTGTGCCATTTATGAAATTTTTTGTGTGAAATGGTCATGAAATTTATGAGGGGCATTTTCGTAATTTTATCAAATTCTGTTAAAATTGGTGAAATTATTTATTTGGTTTCGATTTGTTGTTTTATGTGTTTGAGAGAGTTTTCCTAAGCGTAACGTAGGCTCTAGGGTTGTTTTGAGATTAGGGGTATTTTGATAATTTGATAGTTTTTTAGTGATTTTTATCGTGAAACTTCTTTTTGGGTCTGCAAAATGATGATTTCTATATTTCTGGGATCGTATTTTTCTAGCGTAGCGTGGTTTCTAATGTTTTGTCAGTTTGAGATACCTCATCCGGATTTCTGAAACACATCTGGTAACAGAATAAAGCAATGGAATACACATCCATCATTGGGAATTATTACGATCGGGTTGACGAGTTGTTTAATCAGGCGAGTGCAAAAATGGGGTGTCTACAGATGCCCCTCTTTGGCAAAGGGTTGAAGCAAAATAGATAGCAAATCTATTTTGGTAGATAGTGCGATATCTGAATGCCAAAGCTAGTGACAGTTCATTTTGCAGCCTGACTTAGCAATTCGTCGGGGTGCTCGGATCCTTGAGGGTAAAGCTCTCCCCGAATTAAAAAGGTTGTCAGGTCCTTGAGCGCAAACTCTCACTGACGGTGTCAGATCCTTGAATTTTAGAAAATTCTCCTTGACTAATGTGACAATTGTGCAAGTGTGTGATTTAAAATCTGAGCATAATTTGAGCATAATCTGAGTATAAACTGAGCATAATTTGAATATAAACTGAGCATAAACTGAGCAAAATTTCGAGAAAACCCTCGGCGGTAACTGAGCATAGTTCCAAGAAAACCCTTAGCGGCATCTGAGCATAATTCCGAGAAAACCCTCGGCGGCATCTGAGCATAATTCCAAGAACATCCTGTAGACACCCCATTTTTGCACTCGCCTGATTAATCAACTCGTCAACCCGATCGCAATGATTCCCAATGATGGATGTGTATTCCATTGCTTTATTTTGTTACCAGATATGTTTCAGAAATCCGGATGAGGTATCTCGAATTGACAAAATCTTAGAAACCACGCTACGCTAGGAAAACACGACCTCAGAAATATAGAAATCATCATCTTGCAGACCAAAAAGAAGTTTCACGATAAAAATCACTAAAAATTGACAAAATTACCAAAATACCCCTAACCTCAAAACAACCCTAGAGCCTACGTTACGCTTAGGAAAATTCTCTCGAACACATAAAATAACAAATCAGAACCAAATAAATTATTTTCCCAATTTTAACAGAATTTGACAAAATTACGAAAATGCCCCTCATAAAGTTCACGACCATTTCACATAAAAAATTTCATAAATAACAAAAACTAATATTTCCATTGAATTCTTTACGAAAAATCGATTCTAAAACATCCTGGAACATAAAAAACTGACTTAAAATGTGAAAAGTCCTCTCCGGGGGCAAAACGGTAATTCACAATTTTCATAATTAAAAATTTCGAAATTAATAAATAAAACATTAAATAATTAAAGTGAAACATTAATGAAATTAATTTAAAAATTGGAACTAAAAAATCGATCAATCGGGCTTTCAAGTAAAATTGTTGAGGTTTCGTGAGATATTTCTTTAAGGACCCCTCCATTTGGGGGTCCAAAGAATTAAAGATATTTTAGAGGGGGGTTCTCCAAAAATTTAAAGTCAATCAAGCAAGACTAAGGTCAAGGTATTAAAGTCAATCAAGTGAGACTAAAGTCAAAATTAAAGTCAATTAAGCAAGACTAAAGTCAAAATATTAAAAGTCAATCAATTATGACTAAAGTCAATCAAATAAGACCAAAAGTCAAAATCCTAATAGAGTTCTAATTAAATAATAACTCTATCTAATAGAGTTCTAACTAAAAAACAATTCTACCTAAAATAATTCTAATTAAAACACAATTCTACCTAAAACAATTCTAACTAAAACACAACTCTAATTAAAAGAACTCTAATTAAACACTAACTCTATCAAAATCAACCCCTAAAAAAATCTATAAATAGAGGTCCCCACACCCTATTTTCGTATCAAATCATAAACCCTAAGAGAAGTAGGTCTAAAAGCCCCCTAGCCTCCCATAAATCCTAGTTTTGGAGCCCCAACTCTTTACCTAACATCCCTCCTTCGATTTTAGCATAAGAAACGCCAAAAAACCTTCCAAAAACATCCCAAAATTCGTAACAAACTTGAAGAGTTCAGATCCAAAAATAAGGAGATACCTTGCCTCGGAGATCCGAAATCAAATCTGGAGACAGAACGAAGCAAGGGAGTACGGTACAAGGAGCTATTTTTGTCATATCTGAGGGAACAAAATCCTTGCTATCGGAAAGGTATAAAATTTTTCTTTTATTTTTATTTTTATCTAGGTTTTTAGCAATTTGATTTATTTGGGAAGTTAGTAGAGACTGGCTTTGCCCGGATGGGGTTGGTGCCTAACACCTTCCAACCCCGTAACGTGATCCCCGGACTCTTTTTCTCTTTCGTAGATTAGTTTCCTTTTTTAGAGTCAATTTGATTCCTAGACCTTAACAACTAGGTGGCGACTCCCAAACCTCAAGGGTCAAAAGCGGATCCGCGTACCCTGCGGATCGAGAGCGCTTTCACACCCTTGGCGGCATCTGAGCATAGTTCCGAGAAAGCTTTCGACGGTATCTGAGCATAATTCAAAGAAAACCCTTGGCGGCACCTGAGCATAATTCTAAGAAAAACCTTGGCAGCATCTGAGTATAGTTCCGAGAAAACCCTCGGCGGTAACTGAGCATAGTTCCGAGAAAACCCTCGGCAGCATCTGAGCATAGTTCCGAGAAAACCCTCTATGGTAACTGAGCATAGTTCCGAGAAAATCCTCGGCGACATCTGAGCATAGTTCCAAGAAAACCCTCGGCGGTAACTGAGCATAGTTCCGAGAAAACCCTCGGCGGCATCTAAGCATAATTCCAAGAAAACCCTCGGCGGCACCTGAGCATAGTTCCGAGAAAACCCTCGGCGGTATCTGAGCATAGTTCCGAGAAAACCCTCGGCGGCATCTGAGCATAGTTCCGAGAAAACCCTCGGCGGTTACTGAGCATAGTTTCGAGAAAACCTTCGGCGGCATCTGAGCATAATTCCAAAAAAATCCTCGGCGACATCTGAGCATAGTTCCGAAAAAACCCTCGGCGGCATCTGAGCATAGTTCCGAGAAAACCCTCGGCGGCATCTGAGCATAATCAAAGATAACCCTTGGCGGCATCTGAGCAAAATCCAAGATAACCCTTGGCGGTAACTGAGCAAAACTGGCAGAGGAATGAAGGAATTTTTGAAAAGAAAGAATGAATTTGGAGAAGATTGATTGGAATGAATCGGAGAATGAATAAATTCGAAAGATAATGAATCTGGAAGAGAAATTATCGAATCTAAGAATGATTAGATCTGAAAAGGAATCTGGAGAACGAAAGAATGCCATATCTTCTATGTGAGATCCAAAATACTTTGTTTTAACCTCAAGGATTTATCAAAAAGTTTTATGAATTTAAAACCTGAGTTTTTACTTCTTTTGAACCTCACAAGTTTTTCGAAAAAACTGTTATCAAGAGGGTAACCTTAAGTTTGGGGTTCCTATTATTTTTTAGGATTAATATTGCTCGAAGACAAAATGCCCCTAGTTTGACAATGTACGTGGCATTGAAGATAATTGAACACATCATGCAAAAATTAAAAAAAATACCCCTAGTATAAGGGGAAAAAGTTACAAGAAAGAAAATGCCCCTTGTACGAAGGTTTGAAATATTTGATTACAACAAGCGCAATAAAGATTCAACTTTTAATTTCGATTAATTTTATTAAAGATTTTGAGTCAGGCTCAAGAGAAAAAAATATTTCCTTTTGAGACTCATCATAGAATTCAACATTTTCTCCATTGGTTCACTCGGGGGAGTAAAAATTTTCAGATCGATCGTAGACAAGATACTTGTGGCTTCTGAGTCTATGCCTGGTTTAAGCTAAGAATTGACCTTGATTATTCGGACTTCTGATGTTTCAGCTCGGACCGCTCTCAGCTTGGGATTTTCTTCTGTTTTTCTTTGTTGCTCTAACTTTTGCCTAGATCGCCTTTTCAGGTTTTCAATCTAGTGAGCTTGCTCTAGCTTTTGCCTAGATCGCCTTTTCAGGTTTTCGATCTAGCGAGCTCTTCTCTTTTTTCCTTTGCTCTGACTGTTGTCAAAGTTGTCCTTTCAGATTTTCAACCTTGCGAGCTTGCCTTAATTTTTGCCTAAGTCGCCCTTTTCGGATTTTCAACTTAGCAGGCTTCATCATTTTTTATCTTTTTCTTCTCCTCTGAACTTCTGGAGTTGCTGTCTGATCATGCTTTGCTATCTTCCTTAACTTCTCGCATGGTACTTAGGAGGACTTTCATGGGTAAGCTTAGGACTGGGTATAAAAAGAAAGGGATTTTGAGGCTCAAAAACCCAAATGCCCCTTGTGTGACATTTCCTTTTAATTATTTTCTTTTTTCTAGAATTTTCTTTCCCACTTAGATAATTTTTTCTTTTGAATTATTTCTTTTTAGATTTTTTCTTTGTCGAGGAATCTATATATTTTTTTTATTTTGATGTGGTCGGGCCTGAAGTAACTTCCCAGGTTGCCTACGTACCCCAGAATTTTGGGATCAGACCAAAACGTAGTTCGAACATTCCCTCCTCTAGGTTAGGTGATCTGGCTAAGAAATAAAAGGCACAATATTTTTTTTTGAAAAGGCTGCAAAGGGCTGAGAAAGGAGATAATGAACTGGGTAGCAGGGAAAGTGATTCGGCCAAAGATGGCCTCCTTAAATGTAGTACCATTTGATTTGGTCAAGATTGGTTGGTTCTGGTAATTCGATTCCATCATAATCTTGAAATCTGACAGCTTTTCCTGGTAATATTTCTTTGATGATGAACGGACCTCCCCAATTTGGTTTGAACTTCCCCCTGGGATCAAAAATAGGTGCCCTGTTCTCTTTGAGTACTAAATCCCTGACTTGTAAGTGACGGGCCTTGATTTTCTTGTCAAACGCATGGGCGACTCTTCTTTGATAAGCTTGCACGTGGTACAATGCTCTTAGTCGTTTTTCTTCGATCAAATTCAATTCTTCATACCGTTGGCGAACCCAATCTACTTCTGACAACTGACTTTCTAACAAAACCCTGAGAGATGGAATCTCCATTTCAACTGGCCAGACTGCTTCCATGCCATACATTAAGGAGTAGGGAGTAGCTCCAGTGGAGGATCGAATTGAGGTTCGATATGCCCATAATGCGAATGGCAGACTTTCTAACCAATCTCGATGTGATTGACACATTTTCCTAAGGATAGTTTTAATATTCTTATTAGCTGCTTCAACTGCTCCGTTAATCTGAGGACGGTATGGAGATGATTTATGGTGTGAGATTTTGAACTTTGAACATAAAGTGATAACCTAAGCTTTGATGTACGACCCATTATTAGAGATCAATACCGCTTCAACTATTTCATTTATCTAATAATGGTAATCTATTCTAAGAGCTCTACCATGTTGAGAAGTCTAGCACTGATACACTTTGTAAGATCTTCTTTGATATCATTTTATCAATTCAATATTTAATCCGTGTAAGACAACACCCAAGCTTGCACCTAACATATCCTCATAGGCCCACGCGAATAAGTCTTTTGAAATTTCTGAGAAAATTCATTATCCCCTTGTGTTCCTCTAGAGATAAGATGGTTTCTATTTGAATCTCTTTAAGAATTTATTTCTGTTCCAAGGTCAATGACCTTTGCTTTCTTGAGCCCGACTCTTATCTTCTTGTTCAAGAGAAAAATCTATCCTTGAAGCCAGATTAGTAGTTAATTCGTTAATGCACTCGAGGTATTTAAAAATTTCTTTTATCAAATTCAGAAGGGGCGATAAACACCTCTATAGACTCGATGAACTAACTTGACTCAATAGGAAAGAGTAGACTTAATCTAAGGAAGACATGACCTTGCTGGAAAAAAAAAAGACTCGAGTTAATCCAAATGAAAACTCAAGACAAGTAACCACACGGGTTTGATTAGGACTGAGGACTGAAATATTGCTTACAACCGGTAGGATTGAAGCACTATGATCTTCAAAGAACAACTGGATGATGTTGAAAAATTTTGAGGTCATTTCTGACTGTTGACTTGATATTGACGTTTACTCTAACTGACTGGATTTACAACCCTAGCTAGACGATGGACGATTGAGCTTAGATACAATGATAACCCTTAAACCTCTTTGAAGGTGAATTTAACCAATTTCAGTGTCTCCCCCTTGATAACATTTTAAATAAACCCTGAGATTTTATTGAATTTTGTGCACCAATCCATTAAACAATTCATCCATTCAATGATTATTCAGAAGGAAAATAATTTTATTGCACTCTTGAAAATAATGTTTTTATTGAATAACAATTTTCACAATTCTGATTATTTTTTGCAATCATTTTCTTTTTAGAAAAACATATTTTGATAATTTTATATGGTCCATGCAAAAAATAGATTTTTGGTAAAAAAACATATTTCAAAAATTTTCCATGCAAAAATATATCTTTTGTAAATCATTTTTCCTTCATTTTCTTTTCTTTTGAAAAATATTTTTTCTCTGAAAAATAGTTTTTTATTTGGAAAGCATTTTCTCTTAGAAAATCTTGTTCTTATGGAAAATATTTTTTGGAAAACGTTTTTTCTTAGAAAACATTTTTTCTAAAGTATAACACTTTTTCTAGAAAACATTTATTTTGGAAAATACTTTCCCTTTGTAAACTATTTTTCTTCTTTGAAAATTTGATTTCTATTTCGATTTAAATGGCCCGGTCCATCAGGATTGTTGGATCGAGTTGGGCTGGGTCATTTGCAAGAGATGGATTTTTTATTGGGTCGGTGCACCCATTTTAATTTTCGAAACAAAATTTTTTATCCTTGAGGACAACCATACATTCCTTATCTCATCATTCACATACATTCACATGCATTCTGATCTCATCCTTCACATCATTCACCTACATTCATCAATCAAAATATTCCATTCAATAAACAACCCAGGAACACCCACGATAAGTTTGAGTCGTGACCTACAGGGAAGGTTTCTAGACTCTAAACTTATTACGTGCAATGTATTTTTATCTGGCCACCCTTGCCCAAGCACACCTATATACCTTTCGATACGTGGTGACTTGGTTTGATATACCGTATAGGTGATAATCTAAAACCTCAACTCACTTCTCTGAAGCCAAAAACAGTTAGTTCGATCTCCAGTTGAAAGGTGGCGCACAATGTTGAGCAAGGGCCCACTTAAATACCTCTCGTCTAGAATAGACGTAATCTATCCCCCTCGTACAGTAGGATACAGCGGGGCAAGATTTTGCTTAGGCACCAATTTTGACCAAGAAGTGCAATTGATATATTTAGATTATCTTTTACACCTACGGGTACGAATCAAAAGTTGTAGCTTGCATAAATGGTTTGGCATCCCACGAGGGGACCGACCACGTACTAGTACTACGTTGGCAATCGGGACATGTGACTGTGTGGCTCATAATAGGTCAAAGGCTCAGGTCGCTCCAGCCTGGGTGCATCAATATATCTCTCAGAATTACCTGATCAGACGGTATTGATGCCCCAGTTTGATATACCCTAAGGTACGTGACTGGAGTTGTGGTTTACATGAATGACGTCGCACCTCCGAAGAGACCGGGCCACGCACTAGTGCCACGTTGGCTATATGGGACGTGTAAGTGAGTAAAACAGTAAACGTGCATGTAGTGTGTGCAAAACAGGGTGGGGTGTGCCCGGGGTTTTTTCAAACAAATGAGCCTATGGCCCTGATCATACCATTATACATTAGATTACATGAATATTTAATCAAAACCAAAACCATTCGAATCGTATGAATATTTAATCAATATCAATACCATTCGAATCATATAAGCACATTAAGCATACCAATGTTAGAAGCAAGCATTATTTCCTTATGTATTCCAATTAAAGATTATTTTGGGTGACCCAGAATAAATCAAGATTCTAATAGATGTTACATTGGTGATGATAATCGTTGAGATGAGTAGGATGAACTCCTTTTTAAAAAAAAAACATGCATAGCAAATGCTTTGAGAACATAAGCTAGTGTGACCAACTCATACAGTTTCAAATTTTACCAAGAGTCATTAGGCCACGTGGACCATAATGTTAGTAATCCAATGTCACAAACTTCTAGTTTTAATAGAAACGTTTGGATCTAAACTTCACTTTTTATTTGATCCAATGTTTTGAAAATGGGCGATCACAAAATCAAATTTAAAATCAAAATTCAAAATAAAAGGGATTTTCTTGAAATATTTTTTTTTTGTAAAAAAATCTTAGACTTTCGCCCTCCATAAGTACATGACATTGAATCACTCTTAAATATCGCGTGACGAATTTAAAAAAAAAAAAAAAAAAAAAATTCTTAGACTTTTGTCCTCCATAAGTATGTGACATGGAATTACTCTTAAATGTCACGTGACAATAACTCGCAGTAAAAAGAGAATCTTACTAAGCTAGTAAGACTAGCTCATTCATAAAAAAATTTAAAACAACAAGCTTTTCACAGGTTTATTATAAAAGAAACGTTTCTAGCCAAAATCTCAACTTTCTTTCTACTATGTTGCTGACGGCAACACCAATCGGCATTCAATCCCTCTTTTCCTTATTCTCTTAATTCATGAAAACATTAGCAAACAAAATCCTTCCATTCGTTTTTACTGATAAAAGTCTGTCAGATTTGAACATTACCGAAAACGAGCAGCTGGACGAAAGAAAAAAGGTGAAATCGACATTATATGATCTGCAGATTTGAGTCAGATTGTATTATACTCAATTTGGTGTCTTGGACCTGCCCATTGTCACCTGACGAATTAGAATCTGATGGTCTCGAATGGGCAGATCTAAACTTAGATCTTCTTTGATTTTGAGCTTCAAAATCCAACCTTCACGACCTCTCTTCGACAGCCGAAACAAGAGATTGATTGAACAACCGTTTGAACTTCAAACGATTTCAAGAAAAATCGATGATTCCAAATCTAAATCACGAAAAAAAGTGATTAATATGGAGTTCTAAATCGACCGGACCGAATTTAACCGAGTAGATTGAGAGACTAGATCAGTTTCTGTTAAAAAAACGATGAAGAATGGGTAAAAACCGTTGAAGAAGATGATGTGTGGATTAGTCATCGAAGAAGACATCTCCATCTGTGATGGAGTCATCAATACTCCTCCTGATCTCTTTATCAGTCGATACACATGCGCAAAAAACCAGCAAAAGGAATCACTAACAGCACCAAAACCAGCAGGTTTTTTTTTAAAAAACATTGGTGTTAGTGCTGTTCTTCATGTTCATCTTCCACCATTAACCATTGATTTCAGTTGATCAATCAAAACTTGAAATCTCTGAGTGTATAACAATCCTTTAAAGAGACTCAACATTTACTATAGAAGAAGAGAGAGGAGGGAGACAGAGAGAGAGATGAGAGAGAGACGTTTCTCTCTCTCTGCTGATTTTCGTTTTTTCTGTTGGAGAAGGAGATAAAAACAACAGAAACTGATTTCTGCTAATGACACACCACACATAAAAAAAATAATTTTTGCATATTTTTTTATATATTTTTTTCTTGGAATTCTCTCATCATCACGAACAACATTAAAAAAGAGACTTTTTCTGTTTTTTAGTGCACCATTCACAAATAATTTTTTTCACCAATCGCCGCCTATGCTTAGTAACATGCCAAAAAATCATCCAAAATTTAAAAAAAAAAAAAAAAAAAAAAAAAAAAAAAAGAATATCATAACTCTCATCCCAACCACCATCATTCCATCCTCAATTTATGTCAATTTGAATCTTTCATTACTTAGGGTCATCCCAAAATGACCTTAGATTGAATCAAAAAGAAAAATTATGCCAAATCCGAAATATCCAAAATTGAATCAAAGGGTATTAATAAAGGATAATACCAAAAAAAAATAATAATAATCCAAATAAAAAATGAGTCAACACCTATTATTTTAGACCATTACCTTCCTGAAATCCTGCATGATTCTAAGATCATTCCGAATAACCCTTGATGATCCATAAAAAATGTCAAAACAAAATATTCAACATCAAAACCAATGCTCAATAATTGAACCAAAAAGAATGATAAAAAAAAAAATAAATAAAATAAAATAAATAACTAAACAAATAACTAAAAATAAAATAAAATAATTAAAAAAACTAGGTCCTACTGGCAATGTTTCCCATACTTGGGACTTTTCAAGTCTGATCCCCAAATGTCCCCAATGGAGTCGTCACTGAAAGCGCCCTCGATCCGCGGGGTGCGCGGATCCGCTTTTGACCGTTGAGGTTTGGGAGTCGCCACCTAGTTATTACGGTCTAGGAACCGATCAATGACTCTAAACGGATAAAAAAACTAATCTAGAACCAACAAAGCTGAATTCGGGGATCATGTTACGGGGTTGGAAAGTGTTAGGCACCAACCCCGCCCGGCCAAAGTCGGTCTCTACTAACTTTCCAAATAAATTACATTGCTAACAACCTAGATAATAATAAATAATAAATAATAAATAAAAAAGGTTATACCTTTCCGATAGCAAACTTTATTCCCTCAGATCCGACAAAAAATTGCTCCTTGTACCGTACTTCTTGCTTCGTTCTGTCTCCGGATTTGATTTTCGATCTCCGAGGCGAGGTATCTCTTCTTTCTTGGATCTGAATTCTTCAAATTTTTTAATGGATTTTGGGGTGTTTTTGGAGGGCCTTTAGGTGTTTTCTAGGCTAAAATCGAAGGAAGGATATTAGGTAAGGAGTTGGGACTCCAAAACTAGGGTTTATGAGGCCAGGGGGGCTTTTAGACCTACTTCTCTTAGGGTTTATAATTTTATACAAAAATAGGGTGTGAGCACCTCTATTTATAGATTTTTTTAGGGGTTGATTTGGATAGAGTTAGTATTTAATTAGAGTTCTTTTAATTAAAGTTGTGTTTTAGTTAGACTTGTTTTAGGTAGAATTGTGTTTTAATTAGAATTGTTTTAGGTAGAATTATTTTTTAGTTAGAACTCTATTAGATGGAGTTATTATTTAATTAGAATTCTATTATGACTTTTGATCTTATTTGATTGACTTTTAATATTTTGACTATAGTCTTAATTGATTGACTTTTAATATCTTGACTTTAGTCTTGCTTAATTGACTTTAATTTTGACTTTAGTCTTACTTGATTGACTTTAATACCTTGAATTTAGTCTTGCTTGATTTACTTTTAATTTTTGGAGACCCCTCCTCCATTATTTCTTTAATTCTTTGGACCCCCAAATGGAGAGGTCCTTAAAGAAATATCTCACGAACCCTCAACAATTTTACTTGAAAATCCGATTGATTGATTTCTTCGGTTCAAATTTTTAAATTTATTTCATCAATGTTTCACTTTAATTATTTAATATTTTATTTATTAATTTCGAAATTTTTAATTATGAAAATTGTGAAATTACCGTTTTGCCCCCGGAGAGGACTTTTCACGTTTTAAGTCAGTTTTTAATGTTCTAGGATGTTTTAGAATCGATTTTTCGTAAGGAATTCAATGGAAATATTAGTTTGTATCATTTATGAAATTTTTTCTGTGAAATGGTCATGAACTTTATGAGGGGCATTTTCGTAATTTTATCGAATTCTGTTAAAATTGGTGAAATTATTTATTTGGTTTCGATTTGTTGTTTTATGTGTTTGAGAGAGTTTTTCTAAGCGTAACGTAGGCTCTAGGGTTGTTTTGAGGTTAGGGGTATTTTGGTAATTTGGTAATTTTTAGTGATTTTTATCGTGAAACTTCTTTTTGGGTCTGCAAAATGATGATTTCTATATTTCTGGGATTGTATTTTTCTAGCGTAGCGTGGTTTCTAATGTTTTGTCAGTTTGAGATACCTCATCCGGATTTCTGAAATACATCTGGTAACAGAATAAAGCAATGGAATACACATCCATCATTGGGAATTATTGTGATCGGGTTGATGAGTTGATTAATCAGGCGAGTGCAAAAATGGGGTGTCTACAGTAAATGACTGAGTTATGATGGGTGATCTAAAAATCCTTGCACATTTTAGACATGTCTTTGTTCTTAAGATTCATTGTGTTATCAGTTACTATCCCGCTTGAGAGGCCATACCGACATATGATGTTGTTCGTCACAAACTTCAAGACGTTGTCCTTTGTGACATTGGAATAGGATGCGATTTCTACTCATTTCGTAAAATAGTCGATGGCAACAAAGATAAAGCGATGCCCATTAGAAACTTGAGCATTGATTTGCTCGATGACGTCCATGCCCCAAAGTGAAAAGGGCTAGGGAAAAGTCATGTTGTGCAATTCTGAGAGTGGTACGTTGATTTTGTTGGATTAGATTTGACACAAATGACATTTCCAGACATGTTGGTACCCGTCGCTTTCCATAGTCATCTAGTTGTAACATATTCTAATTATTTTTTTTGCAAACACATGTCCATTCATGTGAGGTCCACAAACTCTACCATGTACAGTTTCGATCAGACGTTGAACTTTTGTTTCTGTTACACACTTGAAGAAGACCTCGTGGTGTGACTTTTTATATAAGACACCGTTACTCAGGAAGAACTGTAATGTCAATCGTTGAATATTCTTTCGATCATTTACTGTGGCATCCGGTGGGAAAATTTGATTTTCCAATAATACCTTTATGTTTGCATACCATGATTTTTCCTCGAGTTCTTCGACTTCTACAGGCAAATAGTATGTTGGTTCATCTTAAATATTGATCTCAAAAGGGTCGACAACGGTGTCTTCGGAGATGTTGATCATTGAAGCTAAAGTGACCAATGCGTTTGCAAATTAGTTCTTAGCCCTTGGCATATAGGTGAATGAGATTCAAATGAAGTTTGAGCCTAGATCCTCGAGATACTCATGATAAGGAATCAGCCTCTGCTCTTGGGTCTTCCATTCTCCCGTTGTCTGGTAGATTACTAGACTCGAGTCTCCAAATACATTTATTTCATCTATTTTGAGGTCGATTACAACTTTCAACCCCATAATGCATGCTTCATAGTCGACTTCGTTGTTTGAACATTGAAACCTTAGTTTGACTGCAATAGGGATGTAAATTCCATCAGGTTTGACTAGGACTATGCCAATTCCATTTCTTTTTTAATTCACCGTTCCAACAAAGTATATTTTCCAACCAGAATTTTTGTCTTCATCATCGTCTTCAGCTTCAACAAACAAAATAGCTACATCAGGAAAATTTGTCTTTAGTGGTTCATAGTCGGGAAAATGGTGTTTTATTAAGTAGTCAACAATGACTTGTCCTTTAATGAATTTTTAAGTGACATATGTGATGTCGAACTCAGATAATAGTAATTGCCATTTTGAAGTACGTCCCTTTAGTGCCAGCTTCTGAAAAAGCTACTTCAAAGGGTTTGTAGACACCCCATTTTTGCATCTGCCTAATTCGACAATTCGTCATCTGGTTACTGTGAATTCCTAATGATGATTGCATAGAACTCGAAGGCTTGTGAGTATTGTCCCTGATTCCTTCCGTTTCCACTCTTTTCATCTCCCCTACTCGTTACGATTCGACATAGAAATTTACACACGCTTAAGATCGCTACACCTTATACTCGATTTAGCAAACACGTACGCTTTAGGTTCGCTACATAGTTCGACAATCTAGAGACCTCTTCACGCTAGGAAAATACGATTTTGAAACATAGAAATAATCACGTTGGGACTTAAAGAAACCTCACGCCAGAATTCGTAAAAATCGACAAAATGATGAAAATACCCTTTATAAATTTTGGACCTCCGAAAGACCTCGAAAGTACCTCCATTGAACTCAGAACATGAGTTCGAGTCTAACAGGACCCAAACCGACAAAAACAGAGAAACAAAAGAAAAATCATAAAAATAACCGAAATGCCCCTCAACCTCCAAATTCAACTTAGAGATCTCGATCGTTAGGAGAAAATGTAACAAAAATCAAACCTAATTAAAAATCAAATTTAAACTAAAAAATCAAATTCAAATTAAAAAATTAAAAAATTCAAATAAAACAATTCCAAACAATTCAAACTCAAATTTAAAATTAAACAATTAAAACTTAAAATTTAATTCATAATTAAACAATTAAAATCTAATTCAAAACCCAAACAATCGAATAATTAAAATCAAGCAATCGAATTAATCAAAAATAAATTAAAAACCATTCAATCGATCAAATTAAAATACAATCAATAAATTAAATCCTATAAAAAAAATTTAAATTGATCAACCAAAAGAAAAAAAATCAATTAATCAACCATTAAAGTTAAATTTAAATTCTGTCAAAATCTAATCAACAAATTTAAAATTCGAAGTCAAATTCAATCGAGCAACCAAATAAAATCGAAATCTAACAGTCAATTAAAAATCAAATTAAAATTTTTAACTAAACCCAAAAATTCAAAATTTATCAACTAATAAAACTCAAAATTAAAATTAAAAAAAAATTTTATTTTTTAACCAACAGAAACTTGAAATAAAATAATTAACCAATCAATCGACCAACCATAACTCGACAAACAAAGTACAAGTAGCGTGGGATCGCCCCACCATCATTCTCCTAAAAGGGAATAAAAAATAAAGTAGAAAACATGTAAAAAATAAAAAGAAAGAAAAGAATTAGAAAGAAAAAAAAAAATCAAAATAGAAACTTGGTTTCTATTTAAAGAGTGAACGTTTTCTCTCTTGGGACGCTCTCGGATCTTCAACTTCTTCTTCTTGCTTCACGACTTCTTCTCTAACGCCAAGGAGGCTGGAACGCATCTTCTTCTCCATTGGATTGTTACATCTCTCTGCTCTTTTGGATGAAAGACTTTCGACTGAACTCTCTTTCTCCATCGATATCTGATTTTCTCCTTCAACTCTCTCTCTCTGTTCTTAACGTCTTCTTCTCCAGCAAATTGAAGAACATCTCCTTCTCACATTCTCACTCTTTTTGTTCTCTTCTCCCTCTCCATTTATTCTTCTTTGTTGAACATACATCCAGCCACTTTTCTCCACATTTTTCAGCTATTAAACATGCACCCCTTCTTTTCCATGTTTTTCAGCTATTAAACCTGCACTCCCTCTTCTCCATGTTTTTTTAAGCCATTAAACATACTCTCCCTCTTCTCCACATTTTTTTAAGCCATTAAACTTTCTCTCTCTCAGCAGCACACTTTCATCTTTTTCTCTTATAACATCCTTACATCACCTCTCTCTCAGCCAAGCTTCTACAACAGGCAACTGCAACCACGTTTTTTTGCTGCCTAGTTGAGTCTCTCCACCATTACAGCACATAACACAACAGCCTCTCTCCGCCTTCATCTCTCTGTACTCTCGTCTCTCGCGTCTCCATAGCAGTGAATACTCACGAGCCTTTGGACCTTACCTGAAGGAATAAACTCACCATTATCAATTCAATAGGTAATTTTATGTTCAGTTTAGTCTTTTATTTTATTTCTTCTTTTTCTCTCCTTATTTTTGCATTACATTTTTTCTTTTTTTCTCTACTATGTCCATGTGTTTTTTTAATTAGATTTTTCCCTTGTATTAATGTCCCCCATTGATTTTTTTAGTATCATAATCATCATAGAGTTTATCATAAAAGGGATTTTTATACTTGCGATGATATACGATGTCGTGTCTTATTTTGAAGAATTTACCATAGTCCCATGCATCATTCTTTTTTTTTTGTATTTTACTTTCGCATATCAATAGGGTAGGAAAATATTTGTTTTTATGTTTTTTTTGTTTTCTTTTTTGCATTTTGTTAGGGTTAGGAGAATATTTTATTCTTAAGTTTTGTGTGACGTATGTTTTTAGGTTTATTTATTTATTTATTTATTATTTGTATATTGATAAGATTAGGATTTTTTTATTCTTTTTTATGTCTTATTTTGTCTTTGCGCATTGATAGGGTTAGGAGAGTATTTCTTTTTATCTTTGTTTTTTTATTCTTTATTTATTTTTATTTTTATTTTATGCATCTTTTTCATGAGTTTGTGATGATATGATCTTTGTGTTTAAGCATGATGGTTCCATATGATTTTTGCAATAGATTTGTGATGAAATGATACATGTGATTGGTATACCCATTGACTTGACAAATATGCGTGTTGTCGAATGATAGCTATTTGGACAAACTCAAAAATCACATATGCATGCTTGTTTTGGTTAGTTTAAGGATTCGATGAATATGGAAATTTTCTTATGGATTTTCCTTCAAATTTAAAAATTTTATACAATGATATTTATCAATCTCCAATTTTGTAAGTATGATAACCTGAATTCTTTGTTGTTTGGTAAATTTTCAATTTGGTGATTCTTGGAAAATTTATAATCTTATAATTTGGGACTTCATTGTTTATATAATTCTCCTTTTTGGAGATTATTTGTGGATCATTGAAAAATCCATATTTGGAAACTTTCTAATATGGGATTGCATAGTTTTCTATTTTGGACGAATATATTCATAGGTTTCTAATTTAGAAATTTCATATTTTAACAATTTCCCAATTTATAAGATTCTGCATTTTTATATTTAGAAGGTCCACATTCATATGGAAACTTGGTAGTTCCTAATTCAAAATTTTACATTTATTGAAATTTGCTATTTTGAAGGATGCATCTTTTAAATTTCTAATTTGGGAATTCAGCATATATTTTTTAATATTAATTTAGGGAACTTCAGATTCCCAATTTGAAAATTCTATGAATTCTAATTTGGTAGTTCCTATTTGGGACAGTTTGAGAAATACTTGCACGTGAAATTTCTTAATTGATTCAAGATCATGGGATTAATTATGGCTTTTTTCAAATCCTTCTGTTTTTGTTGAATTCAAAGAATAATAATGTAACAGTTGGGACAATTTGGCCATAGGATTTGTTTGGCAAACCCAACATAAATTGATGATGATTGGACTGTGACCTTGACCGTAGTCTTTATATCTTGACCATAGGATGATTTTGGATTGTAGTAGAAATCGATTATCTAGATCGGGCGGGTTCGGTGTCTAACACCTTTCGAAACCCGTAATCTGACCCCTTACCCATATCTTTGATCCGTGGATCGATCCATATCTATTTGGAGTTATTTATGGCTCCTAGACCTAAATTAGGTGGCGACTCCCATTTCTCAAAAGTCCCCCACTAATAAATCGGACCCCCATCCACTATTTAGTGAGGACGGATCGAGACGATTTCAGGGTCCATCTGAGCAATGAGTATGGTTGAATAACTAAACAAGTAATGACGTAGGCATTATGATGCCTAGACAAGAGCACAACACGTCTTTTTGAGAGTCGAATAGTTCATCTCATAACTTGTGAATTTCTTGCTAAGGTAGTAGATGGCTAGCTCTTTTCGACCAATCTAATCATGTTGCCTCCAATGCACAACCCATGGAATTTTCTTACACGGAGAGATACATCAACAGAGGTCAACTTGTTGTAGAAAGAACCAAGATCTGAATTTTAATATTGAGATCTGATAAAAATTTGATCCGATATTTTATTCGATCAATCTCTAATTTGATCCATTCTGGATCAGTACCATATCGACTCCGACCCAATTCATTAACAGTCCTGTGTGATTGTGTGTTGAGAACCATAGATTTTTCCTTCGAAATACAAATAGAAAATTCAATGATCATCTACACATTGCCACATCAGCACAGTGTTGAACATAGTGTCCAAGAAAGTCAGTTCAACATTTTCCTTGACACATACATGCTCGACACAATAATTTCAGCTGGGCGCCACTTGGTTTGGTTTGGGCCAAATCAGAATCAGATCGATTCAAGTTGGTTCATAGAAACTCCTTTTCTGAATTTAGAATCTTGTTTGGCTATTTAGAAGTTAGAATCATAATCTCTTTTTGGTGACAATTTTTATACATGTCATGAAATACTATGAATTTAACTACCAAATGCAAGAGAGTCAGATTTTGAAATTGGGAGATGGATTTTTTCAATGCTTGATTTTTGTTGATTTCTTATATTAATGATTTGGTCAAAATCAAATAAAGGTAGGGTTGCAACTCGAGTAGGTTGAGCCGGGTTGGGGATCAACTCATGCCAAACTCGAACTTAACAAACACCAACTTGCGAACTTGCCCAATTTGACCATGGGTTTCATTCAAAAGCCTCTTGATAGTCTTCATTCCATTTTTTGGCTTAATTCTTCTTCAACAGTTTGAATACTAGCTCACAGATTGGCATTAGCTATGCGATGAATCGACTAATGTACTAAATCCTATCTAGGAATCCCTTGATCTCTTTTTCTGATTTGGGCAACTCCATACTTATAATGCACTTCATTTTATTTGAATAAAGTTCGATGCCGCTTCTACTGACAATGAACCCTAACAGCTTTCCTGACATTACCCCAAATACACATTTTTTTGGATTAAGTCTTAGATTGTACTTCATTAACTGATTGAACAGTTTCTTCAAATTTACAAGATGATCCTTATCGAGATTTGATTTGGCAACCATGTCGTCTACGTATACTTCTATCTCTTTGTGAATCATATCGTGGAATAAAGTAGTCATGACTCGTTAATAAGTTACACCGGCATTTTTGAGATTGAATGGCATGACTTTGTAGTGAGAGGTACCCTAATGCATGATGAATGTAGTCTTTTCTTGGTCTTCTTCTGCCATTTTTATCTGATTATAACCCAAGAAGCCATCCATGAATGAGAACATTTCATGCCCTACTATATTATCAGCTAGAGTGTCAATGTGCGGTAATGGAAAGTCATCTTTAAAGCTGGCCCTATTCAAATCTCGGTAGTCTACACACATATGTACTCTTCCATCATTCTTAGGTACAGAAACAACATTAGTGAGTTACTCGGTGTAGGTGGATACCATGAGAAATCCTGCTCGAAATTACTTCATTACTTCATCCTTGACCTTAAGTATCCATTCGAATTTCAATTTTCTTAATTTGTGTTTGACTGGTTTGCTTTCTGGTGTGATAGGTAACTTGTGAACGACTAAATCTGTGTCTAAAGTGGGCATGCTTTGGTAGGACCATGCGTAGACATCTTGGTATTGTTGTAAGAACTTCGTCATTTCTTCTTTCTGCTCAGTCGTCAATAGGGCTCCGATCTCGATGATCTATGAGTCATCATCGATGCCTAAGTTCATTGAGTTTGTATCATCTATATTTGGCTGAACACCCTTCTCGTGACACTCCATGAGTTCTTTAATTTCTTTTGGAGGATATTTAACCTCTTCCTCTGACTCTTCTTCAATCTCTATGAGATCAAAATCGATTTCGAGGTCAACGTCATATTCATCTCTCACATACTATATTTTGTCACAAGACTTATTCAACTAAGGCAATTCTTTGAAAACCTTTGGTATTTTGAAGATTTTTTATTTTTTTTTTGAAATTTTAAAAATATTTATTTTTTTGGAATTTTTTTGAATTTTGAAAGATTTTTAACATTTTTGGATTGTGGATTATCTGAATTCCTGAAACAAGATAAAAAAAAATCATACAAATTCATTAGCAACGAAGGTGAGCTCCCAAAATTATCTTGTTTCGAAGACGAGGGCTCATTATGATCTTCGGGAAAATGGGATTCTGCTAATGACATTTTTTTGAGGTCGTAAGGATTCTAAACCCCATCGTGACCTCATAAGTGATTAGGTATTCCTCCCCAATTTTTAGGATTTTCTCCTCCTTTAAAGGGTAGATAGGTCGGGAAAGTGACTCCCTTGATGGTTTAGATATGACCATCACTTTCGATTGTTTGTTGTCAGATCCAGATACAGGCACCTGAAGGGTGAGTGGAATTATAATAGATCCCCAATCGATCTTATAGGGGAACAGTGATTCTTCTTATTCACACATTACGATTTTCGCCTTTGCGGGGGCTCTCTTTCTTCTTTTTCTTAACTCTCTTCAAAATCCCCTTTGAACAAGATGTCCATGTTATCCATGAAGGGATACGGGGACTCAACAAATAAGTCTTCTTATGCTTGAAAATGCTCAATACTTACAACACTTGGCTATCTCGTGTAATTTGTTGTTGGTTACTCTAACAGATCATATGGCCTCTTCAATGATCATGGGAAGTTGATGTTGATGTGTGGTATTTTGCCCAAGTTCTATACATTAGGTTCTTGATTTTATCTTTGTGTGAGTCGAAGCTCCCTCTTTTTGTCATTCATGTCAGCGATGTCTTTCTTCGTAAGATTGAATACGAGACTAAAGTAGGGCATGTCCTTTTGAGTATTAATCAACATGGCCCTACCTTTTTCTTTAAGTCCCAACCCTTATTTCGGATGATACCCTGCCTTCTTCATTACTTGCCCGATCCCAAATTTGTTGTTGACAACTCTGTTATCTTTTTTTCTTTAGATCTGGTTGGCGGATATGAACTAAAAGGTATGATACCCCTTTTTATCTCCATTCATTTTCACATTAATATAAGGTATATTCGACGATCAGTCGATTGGTGTATGAGATTCTCTACGATGATAGAAATAACCCTTTGTCCCATGATGAATTTGACCAATTGGTGCAAAGAAGACAGGACTGCCCCTGCAATATGGATCTAAGGTCTACATAAAAAGAGATTGAATATCGAAGGTATGTTCAAGATTTCAAACGTCACTTCAAATGTGCATGATCCGATGGTGACAAGAAGATCCAGTTCCCTTAGCGACTTAATTTTTCTACTATCAAAAGCTCTGATGGTCATTCTAGTTGACCTGATGTAAGACATATCTGAATTTAGCTTGTGCAAAATTTATAGAAGACGGACATTTTAAGCTGAGCCATTGTTGATCAACACCCTTGTTACCATCATGCTCTTGCAGATTACTACGATGTGAAATGGTTCAATGTGACCACATTCTCTATTGATAAATTTATTTTCTATGAAGGTGATCGAATTGAGGGTCATGATGTCCCACCGTCTTTTCCAACTCTTCCGATAAGGTGGTCTTAAGCACATGTGCACCACTAGGAACTTTAAGTAATGCTTTTCAGTGTTGTTCTAAATTTAATAGCAGATCAAAGATACTATCTGAGCTAATATCATGTTCAACTGCTCCACAATGTTATACTTACTTTTTCGAATGAGTTTGAAGAGATCAATCGCTTCTTTGTCGGCTATTCTGTTATTCTTCTTCTCTGGTTCTCTTTGTGGTATCTGTTACTCTTCAACAAGTTTTTCTTTTTTTTTCTTTCCTTTTTTCTTCTTCCTTTGTTTGCTTCTTCTATTCTTTTTTTGGCACTTTTAACACATCCCTAATCTAGTCATATGACCAATGTCTATAACCATGGCCTCTTTTGACTTCTCAATCCCTGGTTATATGACTATCATCATTTCATAACTTCATGAGATGGTTTCATTTGAGCGGTACAGGAATGATTTAGGGGATTTGATGGTTATGAGTTGGGGTTATAACTTTAGATAAAGGATAAAAGGTAATAGACGGGGTTTGATGGTTGGTGTAGCGATGTCAAAGATTTATGGGTTAGTATAAGATAGGATGAGAGGTGGTTGGGAGGAAAAGCTCGAAGTATGAGAGGTCGATATAGTGTAGGGTATGTTAAGGGGTGGTCGAGAGGAAAAGCTTGAAGTTAGTATGGTATAAGGTATGATAAATGGTGGTCGAGAAGGATTCAAATTTTGGGAGTTGGAGTGAATAGTGAAACTGTCTATTCTAATTGGAAGTTGGGATGGTGATTGGTTAGTTGGATCTTGAGGTAAAGCGTTGATGCTTGAGGATGTTGATGCCTTCCTCAAGTTGACTCTGACCTTTAAGCCAACAGGTGCTATCAAAATTGAAAAGTCAAAGCTTGGTTCATCTCTTTCTATGGCATTAACTGTCAGGTCGTTGCCTCCCCCATTGTGCATTAGTAATGGGTTCTGGTTGATGTTTTGCTGAGGTACTTGGGCTATCAGCTTATCTAGGATGATTTTTTCCTTTCGATTAGATTTTAAACTTGGTACTTGAGTTGCCAATATTAGTTGGTGGTATACCGCAATGCACCCATATGGAATTCGCATAATTGATTGGGGTTGTACTCTGGTCCCTTTATTGCCTATGGATTTGGTTACCTTTCGGTGAGATATTCTCCCCTGAGTAATGTTAGGAGTAGTTCTGATAGAGTCATAGGTAGACGAGTGAAGACTCGAGGGATCATGTTGGGTTTGCGCTGCTCGGCTTGATAATTCTAGGTAAACTGTAGGTTTTGACCAAACATTGGGTTCTGAACAAACTAAAATGTTTATGGAACAGGTGCAGTTTGAGGTGGGTTAACTTTGAAGGGGACTTAAGATGTTTGCAACCTCTAGTTTGGTATTGAGATGAAGAAAAGTCGAACAAGTTGCACTTTGTTAACTTGTGCTTCATCTTTTTTCTTATTCAAAACTACTTGTTTTTGTTGGGTAGTCCCTCCTATTGGTGTCCCTAGGCTGGACATGTCGTAGATCAGACCCAATCGGATATCGTCTTGAATAACCTCATGTCATTGCGGGTTGCAATGGATGTGAATTGGTGGTCCTTGATTGGCGGGAGCCATGGGTGGTAAGATATTCTGTGCTAGCGGCGGTTGTTGTTGCAGTTGTTCTTGTATATCTTGATTCTAGCTGAAATCTTAATATTACACAGCCTGAATGATGTTGGAATTTACCATTAATAAATCTAAAATCTTATCATGTTTTTCCAATGCCTTGACCACCATGTCTAGCTTCAAGTTGATATCTGTTACTACTTCTACTACTAACTATTGAGGTTGCTCCAAAGTGTTTATGGTTGGTTGCGAGTGTAGAAAATACGAAGAATTATCAGGTGGCAAGTACTTCTTTCTAAGTCATTTGGCCACCTGTAGCCAAAAGGTTGAGCGATATTATATTATTTACATAATGAGAATGTATGATGATTCATTAGATCAAATTGGATTAATTGGTAAAGTTAAATTAAGAAAGCCCTGGATTGGGTTTGATATTGAATTTGGAGTCGAATTTTTATCAGCACGGAGCTGGAGTTTGTCAGTACGGAGCTGGAGGTTCATTGGCACAGGACTGGAGGTTTATCAGCATAGGGCCAAAGGTTTATTAGCACAGAACTGGAGGCTTGTTAGCACGAACCTGGGGTTTGTCAGCACGGAACTTGAGATTTATCGACAAAGAGCTTGAGGTTTGTCAGCACAAAGCTAGGAGTTCATCGGCACAGAGCTGGGGATTGTCAGCATGGAACTGAAGTTTGTAGCACAGAGTTGAAGGTTTAGAGGCACGAAGTCAAAGGTTTCATCAGCACGGAGCTGGTGGTTTGTTGGTACAGAGCTGGGTGTTTGTCAACACAAAGCTGGAGGTTCATTGACTCAAAACCAGAGGTTTGTCAGCACAGAGCTAGAGGTTCGTCAACACGGAGCTGGATATTGTTCGGCACAGAGTCGAAAGTTGTTGATTGTGGTAATGGCCACTTATAGGGTTGGTGAGGATGATAGACCCAATCAAGGTCAAAGGAAGATGGCGTACTTGATTCAGGTTGAGGAGGGGTAAATAATCCCATTAGGGTCAACTTGATAGATGTAGACCCAATTAGGGTTAAGTAAAAGCGAATGACCCAATTAAGGTCAACTTAATAGATATGGACCCAATTAGGATCAAGAAAAGGTGAATGACCCAATTAGGATCAACTTGATGATTGATTGAGTGTAAGGGGTGTATGTTCTTCATTGCGATAGGGTGGGTTAAAATTGAACCTCGACACCTATGGTGGATCGTCGAACATAGTAAATAGGAACAAATCCTTATGGGTGGCTAGCTAAGAAGTGGGTCCTAAAAAATCTATAAATTCTCTTTGAAAAATTGACTTCGGATGGGTAAATTAGAAGGCTTAGATAATGAGGTATGGATAGTGGGCTTTAGGGCTTGAAAATTAGTCAATGGAGGGCCCAAGTTCACTGAACAATGTTTGAAATTCCTATAGCTTCTGATCCGTGCTCACAGCATGGACTAAAATAAAATGCTTAAGTCTATATTATAAGCACATACTCTTGTTGGTTTCTTATGTCCGTGTTGTGTGCACGAAACAGTAGCTATATTTCGCAATCCAAATTACTTTGTTGCCCACTGTTTGTTACATTACTCACTATTTTGGGTCTTGGTGCTCACTATTTTTTGTTTTTGACATGCGATTGCATGACAAAAGCAAATGAGTTCTAAAAAAGGTTTCTTACCTTTTACCTAAAGGAAATAACAGAAGAAATCCTAGGATCTATACAACTTTTTCTCTTTGGACGTTACAACTTTTCCTTCAAGACCTAAAAAAGAATAAAATTTACAAGAAACCCAAGGGTTGATACATCTTGAAATATTTGTGTCATATGCCTCTGATCATATTGATGCATGCGGCTATAGGTGGTTTTAAGATTATCCAATCTTCAAACCTCCATGCACATTGGAATGTACACTTATTAGGTTGGTGATCGGAGTGGATGTTCTCCTCCCTACCTTCTCAAATGAACGATCTAGGGAGCTTGAAAGTACTAGCATCCAGGGTTAGATTTTTAAATAAGAAGAGGTGGTTTGTGCATTGAGCTATATAGTAAATGTGCATAAGAGCATTTACAAATGTGTATCAACCCATACAACTTTGAATAAAAAAAAGATAAATAAATAAATATTACATGCACTCCCAAAAAGAAAACAAAATGAAGTCAATCAACTAACAAATAGGTTAAAAAAAATAAACTAAGAAAGAAAGTTGAATAAATTTTTTTGAAAGAAAAAAAAATGGCCAAGTAAAATTGGTTTGGATCCACTAATGTCCCCAGTGGAGTCGCCAAGTTGTAGACATAAGATGTTCACTGTGGAACCTCAATGCTTCATTATTTGTAGTCACTACCATTCTTTTTTGAAAATGGGTGTGAATGAGCACTCGAAATGATTTTGAAATTGGTTTTATTCTTTTAATGACTCCCATATATGGAAAATGTATAGTATACCTAAGATCTAAGTAAGGAGGTCCAGTTAGAAGATGAGAAATGTGTTAGGCACCCTATCCTCTTCACCAAAGGTAGTTACCTTGAAATGTGTCCAATCTTTTGAAAAAAAAGAAACTTAAGAAAATATGACAAATGCATGAAGATGCGTGTTAGAAGTGATGTGTGCAATAAGTGAAATGCCCTTAGAAAAGGGTTTTGATCTCAATGTGACATTAGGGAAATCCTATGGAAAATGATGACCCAAGTAGCCACATTATTTTTCATGAATATGAATGTTGGTTTTAATTTTTAGAGAGACTCCATGATGGAGTTTCCTTAAGGCTACAACGTTAATGCATGCATGCATGCAAGGCTAGAAATTTAGTGTTTCACCTCAACAAGAGGGTGATAAATTTCTTCATCATTGCCAAGCATAGGTGAGTGGGTGCATTGAACTTTTAGAGAGATTCCATAATAAAGTTCCCTTGAGGCCACAACCTTAATACATATATGCAAGGCTAGAAACTTAGTGTTTCACCCCAACAAAAGGGTGACACATTTCTTCATTATTCCCAAGCATAAGTGAGTGGGTGCATTATGTATAATATGATGTATGAGACATGTTATAGGGAAAAGAAGGCTTCAACCCCTACCCTTCCGGTCGAACCTTACTCCAACCTACCCCGAGGTGGAAGAATGTGTGTATTACATCCTAAAGGATTTCTAAAATAGAAAAATAAAAAAAGTGTTAAATGTAGAAGATGCAAACTTTGAAAATAAACCCAATATACACCCACTTTATCCCTTGAGATTTTTTTATGTACTTGAGTCTTAAGAGATGAACTTGAAGATTGAGTATTTTTGTTGATGGTAGATGATCGAAGATAATAGGATTATTTTTTGAAGATTGAGAGATGAGTGGGGATTTTTAAGTTGAGAATTGACTTGAGAGAAAGTTAAAGATGTGAGTAGAGATTTTGGTAGAATTTGATGTTGAGATATTGGGACTTGAGAACATGTATTGCTCTTAGGAAATGAGGCTATTAATAGAGTTTTTGGAGAACTTTTGCAGATAAAGTGGTCTAACCTTAAAAATAAAAAGAAAGGACATGAGGTTTAGGTTATTTCTTTTTGGATTTTTCATCTTTATGAGGGTATAAGTAGAATTTTGTAAAGAAATCATAAAACTATTGTTTTTTATCTTTGACTTTTTGGTAAATAGAGGTGAAAGAACAAAAAGTATTTTTGAGAATGTGAATAAGGGAGTGACATGTGTAAAGGTGAAGTGATAGGTAAAAAGTAGATTTTGATTTATTTGTAAATAACTTATAAAGCAATGGTGGATGTATATTTTTTAAATAAATTAATGGAAAAATGAAAATACTTTTGGGAAAGTGAGGAGAGAGTGGCGTGTAAAGGTGAAGTGATAGGTAAAAAGTAGACCTTAGTTCATTTGTAAATAACTTATAAACAAGGGATAAATGTATATTTTTTAAATTGACTAATGGGAGAGCTCCATGTATATACTTGAAGATTCTCTCCTTTTGAAGGCAAGATTGGAAGTTCTCTCAACTTAATGGATTTTTACCAAAGATCAAAATACCTTTTCAGTTTGACCACACTGTTTGATAAGGATATTATTGGATTTTCACAAGGGGGGTTGACTTTCCAATTAGGTTAGAGCATTGAGAATTGGGGGCTTATGAGAGATCAACATGTGTTACCTTTTTAGGAGGATGTGTAAATCATGGGCTTGGTTTTGGGCAGAAAATGGACTTGATTTTGAACTTAGAATGGACTTGATTTTGGATTAGGATATGTACTTGGTTTTGGTATTTGGGTATTAAGGATAAGTTTGAGAGTCAGTTTAGTATAGACTTTGTTTTGGACTTAGGTTAGGGTATGGGTGATGGATCTGTTAATGGAGAGCGGATATGGATTTGGATTGGATTAGGGATAAAGTTTGAGCATGCAAAACTATATGAAAAGCTGCATGTATGCATGAAAATTGTGCTAAATGGCAATGTTGGCCTATTGGAAAGTTTAAATTCTAGATTGATATCAACTCAAAAAAGGTTTAGATTTTTTCAATGGATTCATGCAAATTGGGGTGTCTACAACACACATTTCGCTAGCAAAAGAGAAGATTGTGCATGAGATATTGGCTTTCATATAGACACATCCTCCTTTTGTATAATTCTACATCAAATTGAGGTAGACAATTTCAAAATAAGCCCGGCTACCATCAACATGATGCAAAAATTTAACGGGCAAGAGAATGAAAAACCTTATACATATCTTAACAAGTTCTTGATAATCTGTTGCACCTTCAAGAAAAAGAACTTGAATGGCGATAATGAAAAGTTGCACTTGTTTCAGCTTACACTGGAGGATAATGTTGCTACATAGTTCAACTCACTCACTCTGAATTTTATCTACACATGGGATGAACTCTCAAATAGGTTCATAGTCAAATACAACCTTGTGGCCAATATCAAAAGGATTGGGAAAGCTATTAGAAGTTTCAAGGGAAGAGCTGATAAGGAATTCACACAAACTTGGGAAAAATTCCAAGATTTACAGGTTAACTGCCCATACCACAAGCTTGACAAAATGTAGCTGGTACACTCATTTTACAAGGGCTTACCAACAATGTAAAAAATCCTTAATTGAATTCATGTACAAATAAATATTCCTACTTAAGCTTATAACATTTTAGTCGAGTTAGTTGAGAATGCCCAGAGCTTGAATAGTGAAAGGGAAGAATATAATAGAGATAACTTAAGAACTCGAAGGCCAGGAATCTATGAGGTCAAGTCCGACCTTGAATTGAAAATTTCCATGTCCGATCTTGTTAGTGAAGTCTAGAGTTCAATTTTAAGGGCTCAATCCTACTATGAACATAGGGAGTGAACAACGAACCATTTGCATTCTATGCAAAAGCACTGAACAGACGATTAAGTATTGTTCAAGCTTTTTGCTATCAGAGTTTGACATCACGCATGTTACACAGAAATCCATCAAGGGGAGAGCTGTAGCAGAATACTTGGCAGATCACCCTGTAGTAGAAGGAATAAGGCCTGTCGATCAATTCCCAGATGAGAACATCTTGCACGTTAAAGAAGAACCGCAGAACCAAACATGGCAGTTATACTTTGATGGAGCGGCCAATCAAAATGGGTATGGAATAGGGGCAATCTTGTTATCTCCAGAAGGGTGCCATTTTCCTATTGCTATTAAGTTAGCCTTTTCGAACACTAATAATACGGCTGAATATGAGGCGTGCATCGCAGGGCTCAAAGCTGCTTTGAACTTAGGTATTACAGAAATTGAAGTTTTCGGGGATTCAACTTTGGTCATACATCAGTCATTGGAAGAATGGAAGACTAGGGATGAAAAGTTGAAGCCCTATCATGAGTATTTGCTAAACTTAGTCAGTAAGTTTAAAGCTATCCTATTCCAGCACTTGTCAAGGGAGGATAACAGATTTGCTGACTCCTTAGCAACTTTATCTTCAATGATCCATTTGCCCCCTGGCATGGAATCGAGACCTATCACTGTTGAAGTCAAAAATAAACCCGCGTACTGCCATCAAATCAACATTGCTACTAGACTACCCGATAGAAAGCCATGGTACACAGACATAAGGAAAGTGTTGGAAAAATAAGAATTCCCGGAAGAAGCATCGAGGAAAGAACGACAGACCCTACTAAGATTAGCGTCTCAATTTATCCTGTGCGCAGGAAGCTTATACAAAAGATCTTATGATGGGATTCACTTGTCGTGTGTTGATGAAGATCAAGCTGAATAGATAATGATTGAACTACATTCAGGAGAATGTGGCCCTCATATGAGTGGGAAAATGTTAGCTAAGAAGATTATGAGACAAGGATACTATTGGCCCACGATGGAAACAGATTGTCATCACATGGTCAAAACCTGTCATAAGTGCCAAATACATGCGAACTTGATACATGTGCCGCCATCTCAATTAGTGGGTCTGACTTCACCATGGCCATTCTCAGTCTGGGGAATTGACATTATTGGTAAAATATCGCCTAAGGCATCAAACGGGCACGAATACATCCTGGTTGCCATCGATTATTTTACCAAATGGGTTGAAGCTGCCTCTTATGCTGTCCTCACTGCATCTCGAGTTGCAAAGTTTATTCAAACGAACATCATCAGTCGATATGGGGTACCTTCAGAGTTGATCTCTGATAACGGGTCGCACTTCAAAGCTGAGGTTATCAAATTGTGTTCAAAGTTCAAAATCTCACACCATAAATCATCTCCTTACCGACCTTAGACTAATGGAGCAGTTGAAGCAGCTAATAAGAATATTAAGACTATCCTCAGGAAAATGTGTCAATCACATCGAGATTGGTCAGAAAAACTGCCATTTGCATTATGGGCATATCGAACCTCAATTCGATCCTCCACCGGAGCTACTCCCTACTCCTTAGTGTATGGCATGGAAGCAGTTTTACCGGTTGAAATGGAGATTCCATCTCTCAGAATTTTGTTAGAAAGTCAGTTGTCAGAAGCAGATTGGGTTCGCCAACGGTATGAAGAATTGAATTTGATCGAGGAAAAACGACTAAGAGCGTTGTATCACGTGCAAGCTTATCAAAGAAGAGTTGCCCGTGCGTTTGACAAGAAAATCAAGGCCCGTCACTTACAAGTCGGGGATTTAGTACTCAAAGAGAACAGGGCACCTATTTTTGATCCCAGGGGGAAGTTCAAACCAAATTGGGGAGGTCCGTTCATCATCAAAGAAATATTACCAGGAAAAGCTGTCAAACTTCAAGATCATGATGGAATCGAATTATCAGAACCAACCAACCTTGACCAAGTCAAACGGTACTACATTTAAGGAGGCCATCTTTGGCCGAATCAATTTCCTTGGTACCCAGTTCGTTATCTCCTTTCTCAGCCTTTTGCAGCCTTTTTTATATTGTGCCTTGTATTTCTTAGCCCGATCACCTAACCTAGGGGAGGGAAGTTTCGAACTACGTTTTGGTCTAATCCCAAAATTCTGGGGTCGTAGGCAACCTGAGAAGTTACTTCAGGCCCGACCACATCAATAAAAAAAAAATCTATTTCCCCACATAATCAAAAAAAAAAAAAACTCAAAAGAAAAAGAAATTCAAAATGGGGAAGAAAATTCAAGAAAAAAGGAAAATAATTTAAAAGGAAATGCCACACAAGGGGCATTTGGATTTTTGAGCCTCAAAATCCCTTTCTTTTATACCCAGTCCTAAGCCTACCTATAAAAGTCCTCCTAAGTACCGTGTGAAAAGTCAAGGAAGGTGGCAAAGTATGATCAGACAGTAACTCTAGAAGTTTAGAAGAGAAGGAGAAGATAAAAAATGATGAAGCCTGCTAAGTTGAAAACCCAAAAAATGGCGACTTAGGAAAAAATTAAGGCAAGCTCGCAAGGTTGAAAAATCTGAAATGACAACTTTGGCAACAATCAGAGTCAAGAAAAAAAAGAGTTCGCTAGATCGAAAACCTGAAAAGGCGATCTAGGCAAAAGTTAGAGCAAGCTCGCTAGATTGAAAAACTGAAAAGGCGATCTAGGCAAAAGTTAGAGCAACAAAGAAAAATATAAGAAAATCCCAAGCTAAGAGCGGTTCGAGCTGAAACCTCAGAAGACCGAATAACCAAGTTCAATACTTAGCTTAAACCAGGCATAGACTCAGAAGCCACAAGTATCTTGTCTACAATCGATCTGAAAATGTTTACTCCCCCAAGTGAACCAAGGGAGATAAGGGTGAATTCTATGATGAATCTCGAAAGGAAATAATTTTGTACTCTTGAGCCTGACTCAAAACCTTCAATAAAATTAATCAAAACTAAAAGTTGAGTCTTTATTGCGCTTGTGGTAATCAATTATTTCAAACCTTCATACAAGGGGCATTTTCTTTCTTCTTTAATGTAACTTTTCCCCCTTATACTAGGGGCATTTTTTTAATTTTTGCATGATGTGTTCAATTATCTTTAATGCCACGTACATTGTCAAACTAGGGGCATTTTGTCTTCGAGCAATGTTAATCCTAAAAAATTAATAGGAACCCCAAACCTAAGGTTACCCTCTTGATAACAGTTTTTTCGAAAAACTTTTGAGGTTCAAAAGAAATAAAAACTCATGTTTTAAACTCATAAAACTTTTTGATACATCCTTGAGGTTCAAACAAAAGAATTTTGAATCTCACATAGGAGATATGACATTCTTTCTCGGAACTATGCTCAGATACCGCCGAGGGTTTTCTCGGAATTATGCTCAGTTACCGCCGAGGGTTTTCTCGGAACTATGCTCAGATACCGCCGAGGGTTTTCTCGGAACTATGCTCAGATACCGCCGAGGGTTTTCTCGGAACTATGCTCAGTTACCGCCGAGGATTTTCTCGGAACTATGCTCAGTTACCGCCGAGGGTTTTTCTCGGAACTATGCTCAGATACCGCTGAAGGTTTTCTCGGAACTATGCTCAGATACCGCCGAGGGTTTTCTCGGAACTATGCTCAGTTACCGCCGAGGGTTTTCTCGGAACTATGCTCAGTTATCGCCGAGTTTTTCTCGGAACTATGCTCAGATACCGCCGAGGGTTTTCTCGGAATTATGCTCAGTTATGCTCAGATACCGCCGAGGGTTTTCTCGGAACTATGCTCAGTTACCGCCGAGGGTTTTCTCAAAACTATGCTCAAGTACCGTCGAGGGTTTTCTCGGAACTATGCTCAGATGCCGCCGAGGGTTTTCTCGGAATTATGCTCAGATACCGCCGAGGGTTTTCTCGAAACTACGCTCAGATGCCACCGAGGGTTTTCTCGGAATTATGCTCAGATACCGCCGAGGGTTTTCTCGGAACTATGCTCAGTTTATGCTCAGATTATATTCAAATTTTGCTCAGTTTATATTCAAATTATGCTCAGTTTATACTCAGACTATGCTCAATTTATGCTCAGGTTTTACTCAGTTTCACACAGTGCACACACTTGCACATTTGCACTTTTTAGTCAGGGAGAATTCTTTAAAATTCAAGGATCTGACGCCGTCAGTGAGAGTTTGCCCTCAAGGACCTGACAACCTTTCGATTCGGGGAGAGCCTTACCCTCAAGGATCCGAACACCCTGACGAATTGCTAAATCAGGCTGCAAAATGAAATGTCACTAGCTTTGGCATTCAGATATCGTAGTATCTACCCCAATAGATTTGCTATCTAGTTTGCTTCAACCCTCTGCCAAAGAGGGGCATCTGTAGACACCCCATTTTCGCATCCGCCTGATTGATCAACTCGTCAACCCGATTGCAATGATTCCCAATGATGGATGTGTATTCCAATGCTTTATTTTGTTACCAAATATGTTTCAGAAATCCGGATGAGGTATCTCGAACTGACAAATCCTTAGAAACTACGCTACGCTAGGAAAATACGACCCCAGAAACATAGAAATCATCATCTTGCAGACCAAAAAGAAACTTCACGATAAAAATCACTAAAAATTATCAAATTACCAAAATATCCCTAACCTCAAAACAACCCTAGAGCCTACATTACGCTTAGGAAAACTCTCTCGAACCCATAAAATAATAAATCGAAACCAAATAAATCATTTCACCAATTTTAAAAGAATTCGACAAAATTACGAAAATACCCCTCATAAAGTTCACAATCATTTCACATAAAAAACTTCATAAATGACACAAAATAATATTTCCATTGAAGTCCTTACGAAAAATCGATTCTAAAACATCCTAGAACATTAAAAACCGACTTAAAATGTGAAAAGTCCTCTCCGGGGGTAAAACGGTAATTTCACAATTTTTATAATTAAAAAATTCGAAATTAATAAATAAAACATTAAATAATTAAAGTGAAACATTGATGAAATTAATTTAAAATTTTGAACCTAAAAAATCGATCAATCGGATTTTCGGGTAAAATTGTTGAGGGTTCGTGGGATATTTCTTTAAGGACCCCTCCATTGGGGGTCCAAAGAATTAAAGAAATAATGGAAGGGGGTTCTCCAAAATTAAAAGTAAATCAAGCAAGACTGAAGTCAAGGTACTAAAGTCAATCAAGTGAGACTGAAGTCAAAATTAAAGTCAATTAAGCAAGACTGAAGTCAAAATATTAAAAGTCAATCAATTAAGACTAAAGTCAAAACATTAAAAGTCAATCAAATAAGACCAAAAGTCATAATAAAATTATAATTGATTAATAACTCTATCTAATAGAGTTCTAACTTACCTAAAACAACTCTAATTAAAACACAATTCTACCTAAAATAAGTCTAACTAAAACACAACTCTAATTAAAAGATCTCTAATTAAACACTAACTCTATCCAAATCAACCCCTAAAAACATCTATAAATAGAGGTGCTCACACCCTATTTTCGTATCAAATAATAAACCTTAAGAGAAGTAGGTCTAGAAGCTCCCCTAGCCTCCCATAAACCCTGGTTTTGGAGCCTCAACTCCTTACCTAACATCCCCCCTTCAATTTTAGTCTAGAAAACGCCTAAAAGCCCTCCAAAAACACCCCCAAATTCGCAACAAACTTGAAGAGTTCAGATCCAAAAGCAAGGAGATACCTCGGTCTAAGAGATCTGAAGTCAAATCCGGAGACAGAACGAAGCAAGGGAGCACGGTACAAGGAGCTCTTTTTGTCAGATCTGAGGGAACAAAGTCCTTGCTATCAGAAAGGTAAATTTTTATTTTTATTTATTTTTATCTAGGTTTTAGCAATGTAATTTACTTGGGAATTTAGTAGAGACCGGCTTTGGCCGGGCGAGGTTGGTGCCTAACACCTTCCAATCCCGTAACATGATCCCCGAACTCGGTTTTTTTGGTTTTAGATTAGTTTTTATCCGTTTAGAGTCATTGATCGATTCCTAGACCGTAATAACTAGGTGGCGACTCCCAAACCTCAAGGATCAAAAGCGGATCTGCGCACCCCGCAGATCGAGGGCGCTTTCAGTTAGTACCATATTTTTTAAGGGCCTAACCCCACTATGAACATAAGGAGTAAACAACGAACCATTTGCATTCTATGCAAAAGTATTGAACACACGATCGAGTATTATTCAAGTTTTTTCTTAATTAAGGATGAGCAAGCCAATGGCATAAGTTCATACAGTACCTTTAGGAAACTCATGTTCAATTCTTATAGTCAGGCTGTTTGTCGACATGAGAAGTTCATCGTGAACCTCAAAGCTACGTTGTTTGGAGTCGCCACCATTCTTTTTTTTAAATGGGTGTGACTGGGAACCCAAAATAATTTTAAAATTGGTTTTGCATTATGGTGACTCTAATTTATTGGAAAAGACATGGTCTATCTAGGATTTAAGTAAAGAGGTCCGGTTAGAAGATGGGGAAGGTATTAGGCACCCAATCCTCTTTTCCAAAGGTGATTACCTTGCTTGACCATTCTTTTTGTAAAACTTAAGAAAATAAATAATAAAATGTATGAGAATGTATGTTAAGGGTGGTGTGTGCATTGAGTAAAATATTCCTTTAAAAAATGATTTTGATTTCAATGTGACATTTGGGACATCCTATGGAAATTGATGACTCATGTAGCCACATTACTTTTATAGATATAAATGTTGGTTTTGAGCTATTAGAAAGATTCCATGATAGAGTTTCCTTGAGGCCACAAACTTGATGCATGTATGCATGGCTAGAAACTTAGTATTTCACCCCCATCAAGAAAGTGATGCATTTCTTCATCATTGTCATGCATATGTGAGTGTGTACACTGTGTACAATATGATGCATGAGATATAGTAAGAAAAAAAAAGGCTTCAACCCTTCACCCTTTCGATCGAACCTTGTCCAACCTACTAGAGATGGGAAAGGGTATGCATTACATCCTATAGGATTTCTAAAATTAAAAATGGAGAGTTAGAAGTAGAAGATGCAAGCTTGAAAAATAAAACCTACTCTAACCCACCTTGTCCCTTGATGCTTTTGAATGAGTTTGAATCTTCATATGACTTTAATAGTTGAATGCCTTGGTTAAGGGTAGATGATTAGAGATAGTGGGATTTTTGGTTGAAGGTTTAGATATGGGTGAAAGTTCTTGAGTTAGAAGGTTGATGAAATGAGTAGAAATTTTTATAGAGTTTGAGGTAGAGAAATAGGGACTTGAGAGCATGAATTGTTCATAGAAAATTAGGGTATTTATAAAAATTTTGAGAAACTTTTGGTGATAAAGTGGTCCAACCTAAAAAATAAAGAGAATGAACATGAGATTTAGGTTATTTATTTTGAATTTTTCATTTGTATAAGGGTAAAGATGACATTTGTGAAGAAATCCAAAAAACATTATTTGATCTTTGATTTTTTGGTAAATATAGGTAAGAGAACAAAAAATAATTTTTGGGGGATAAATAGGGGAGTGACATGTGTAAAGGTGAAGTGGTAGGTAAAAAGTAGACATTGGTTCATTTGTAAATAACTCATAAAGCAAGGGTAGATGTATATTTTTGAAATAGACTAATGGGAGAAATCCATATATGTACTTGAAGATTCCCACATTTTGAGGATATAATTGAAAATTTTCTCAATTTTATGGATCATTACCAAAGATCAAAGAATTTTTTTGGTTTGACCACCCTTTTTGGGAAAGGCAGTCTTGAATTTTCACAAAGGGAAGTTGACTATCTAATTAGATAATGCATTGGGTATTGAGAACTTATAGGAGATCAACATGTGTCACTTTTTCAGGGGACATGATAAAGTGGGCTTGGTTTTGGGCTTAAAATGGACTTGGGTTATGGACTTTGGGATTTGAGAATGGACTTAATTTTGGACTTAGATAATGTACTTGATTTTTGGTTAGAATGTAGACTTTGGCTTAGGCTTAAGTTGGGTTAGGAAGTGGATTTTGGTTATGGTATGAGTGATGGATCGGTTAATGGGTAATAAACTCAAGTTGGTTCATGAGACTGGGTAGGAAATTAGAATGCATTAGGGACAAGGTTAAGTATGACATGATGCATGCATGCATATATGCATAAAGATGATGCAAAGTGGCAATGCGGGCTCGTTGAGAGGCTTGAGTTTTAAATTGAAACCAATTTGAGAAAATTTTAATTTTTCTTAAAGGGTTCATGCAAATTGGAGTGTCTACAGTGTTAGTACCATATTTTTTCAATCCCGAAATTTATGTTGAATATCAGATCGATTTGCATTTGAAAACGTATAAAGACTCAAGTTAAGTCGTTCAACCTCAAGCACCATGAAAAAAGTTCCAAATATGTGTGCACAAAACCTAAAAGATAATGAGACCAGCTAGACCTTTTCCCAATACCTAGATGATTGTTAGGTCGACTCATATTGATAAAACAATCATTTTTTCTGACCTATTCTTTTATCGAAACTTTTAAGAGTCAAAAATGGTTTGTCGGGAGTTAAAATGACCAAAAGGGTATTTTGATAATTTTATCACCCTTGGGTCATCTCTCATCCCTTGATGAGTATTTGGGGATCTTATATGGATAAAATCTTGGAAATTCCTGAACCGTTTAATCATCGGACCTCTCGAGAACTCAAAATGACCTAAAAAGGCATTTTGGTAATTAACCCAATGCCATCGAGTAAAATTACCAGGGCCCTCAACAGTAAGCACCATCTTACACTAGGGCCACCGAGGTGTCTACCAGGGTCATCGGGGTTTCCACCAGGGCCGTCGATAGAGTCACTCGACCGTTGGAGCTACAACATCCCCAAAAATTAACCTGGTGCCATTGATAGGTTTAGTTTGTTTCCCAAATATCTTGAAAATTCAACTCTTGAGTTCATTCTTTGTAATCACAAACACTAGAGAAGACTTGCTCTCAGTGGTCCAAATCTTAGTTGAACCCACCTTCAACCTAAGCCCTTCCTTATTTGACTATTTTCATCCATTTACCCTTGCGTTGCATACTTATTGAAACACATCAATGGATCTTGAAGCATCCTCTTGAAGAAAAGATTATAATGATGAAGAAGAAATTCTCAAGAACGTGAAGAACTCAAGCATCTAATTAGAAGATCAATCAAGTTGAGTCAAGTCCTTATAAGTATTTTTATTTATTTTTTTATTATCTAAAGGTTCTTGATTCTTAATCAAAAAGCTCTTAAGAAGAGTTAAGGACTCTATTCAAGAGAACTAGGTTGTGGATTCCCTAAGGACAAAATCCACAAATTTGAAGAATAAGCATTCTTCTTAAACCATAGGTTTAAATTTAGCCTAAAGAAAAATCATAAACCTCATTTTTTAGTAGAGCCCAAGACCCTAGAGTAGGGTACTTGGTAGTGGATGCAGGCAAGTTGTCGAACCACTATAAATCTTGTGTCTCATTTACAATTATGTTCTATTTTGAATTAATAATATGAATGACATGACTTGCATATCAAATGTTTGCTAAAATGTCTACATCATTTTTTAGAGTTGTATGATTTTCCATGAATGACTTAAGTTGAGATTGTGCATCTTTATATATAAATTGCTTTAGCATAATCTTGAGACCTAGGGTAGCTTCTTGGGTGGTGAATTTATCTTGGTTTATTGATCCCATCATTGACTTACCTAGATAATTTAAGAAAATTAAAAAGATTTTTTATTTTACCTATTCACCTCCTTTAGGTTTAGACACTGTGCAAAGCCCAAAATTGTAATATTAATATAATAATGATACTAGTCAATCTCAGGGTGGGCTCCTTGATTACATAAAAATTCCTCACATAACCATTAGGGCACAATTCCTCAACATTAGTCTCAACTAACTCAACAACTCAATCAATGTAAAACTCTCATCCTAGTTAACATGCCTAACTATTCTGCCCCCTGACACACATCATCAATGGAAGTCATGACGATGCAAGATCGACAGATGAAGATGATGCAAGATCAACATCATCAGACTCAAGTCATTGCTAAGCTTGAAGTTTAAATTGTGTAGTTGGCACAGAATATAAAGAAAAGAGAAAAAGATCATTTTCTAAGCCAAATGGTACCTAATCCAAGAGGCCACGCCAATAAGAAAATAACACCCTAGTGCCTATTGAAGTTAGTTGTAACTCTGACACAGGTCATCCAGGCCATTTACACCATAAGGTCTTAAAAGTAATTGGAAAATCATGTCCATTTTCATGAAGAGAACAGTGAACAAGTTAGTATCCCCACTACTCTACAGGGACCTAAGGTCCCCAAATTAGGAAATCAAAAGAAAGGTAAAAACCACTAAGAATGCCATTAATCCCTACATATATGCCCAAAACACCTTTTCCAAAGTACTTTCAGGATAATAAGACGGATAAACAATTCAGGGAGATCTTGGAAGTTTTCAAAGACGTCCAAATTAACATCCCTTTGTTAGATGCCATAAAGCAAATACCCTGATATGTTAAGCTTTTAAAGGATCTCACCACCATCAAGAGGAATACGTATGTTGCTCGATAAGATGTTATGGCAACACAAACCTCAGATCTCATTCAATAATCCATCGCACCCATATATAAAGAGTCAAGCTGCCCCACAATCCCTATCACCATTGGTGATGCTATGATGGAAAAATGTCTAGTAAATCTAGCGATGAGTATAAATCTCTTACCATACATAGTTTACAAGCAACTAGGTTTGGGGGAGTTGAAACACACTAACATCACCCTTAATCTAACATATCGATCAGTGAAAATAAAAAAGGTATTGCAGAGAATGTTATCATCAAAGTTAGTGAGATCTATTTCCCAGTAGACTTCGTAGTATTAGACATTGAGCTAGTTGTTAATCCTGATCGTCACATTCCAGTAATCTTTGGTTGTCCTCTCTTAACTACTTATGATGCCATCATCCGTTATAGGAATAAAGTCATGACACTAGCCTTCGGTAACATGAAAGTCAATTTGAACATCTTCCATAATAATTTGCAGACTCACAATCTAGACGACCTTGAAGACGTCAACATGATCACTACATTCATTTGAAAGTTTTTACCCTTCTGATCCCCTAGAAAAATGTCTAACCCATTCTAAAAGGAGTTATGAGATTGATAAATCTATTAAAGAGTTCAATGCATTGTTAGATTCTACACCTCCTCTAGACTATGAGAAATGAACACCCAACATAAAACCATTTCATGACGTAAATAATGTGCCAAGTCCATCAATTGTTTAGCCCCCCCCCCCCCCAAGTTAGAGCTCAAAACTCTTATAAACACATTATCTTATCATTACCTTGGTGAGTTTGAAACCCTACTTGTGATTATAGCATCTGATCTAGATATTGGATAGAAGGGTAAGTTGCTAACAAAATTCCACCAAGGGAAGAATTTGGTTCTATGACACCAGGTTACATCTTTTTCCTATAAAATTAAAAACTAAATGGCCAGGCCCATACATAGTTCATCATGTGCAACAACACGGTATAATAGAAGTCTATAACCCTAAGGATGGGCCAATTTTCAAAGTCAATGGACAAAAATTGAGGATGTATCTAGAAATACTCCATTCTCGATGGCAATGAGGTCCAAATTGATGATCATTTTTATTTGGATTAGAATTGTGTTCTGTCTGGCTGAAGACGTTAAACTTAGCGCTTCTTGGAGGCAACCCATGGTTTTAGAATTTTTAGGCAACTGACGATTTTTATTAGAATATATTAGTGTTTATTTTCTGATTAAAAATGGATTTTAAGTGTTTTAAAGTTTTTAAGGTCATTCCTATATTAAAAATACATCAAATCACGTATTTTCCACCATTTTTCTTTACCTTTTCAATTTTGCATTTCATACATTCATTCATTCTAGAAATTAGAATATTGAGGACAATATTCAGTTCAGGTTTGGGGGTATGGGTAAGTTAACCAAAATATTTTTTTAAGGTTATTTTAAATTAAATATAAAAAAAACTATTTTGATATTTGTTTTTCAAAATAAAGCATGAGTAGATTTTTTAGACATTTTATTAAAGTTAGAATTTCAATAATGAGCCTTGAGAATTGAGTCATTTCATTATTATTATTATTATTATTACTTATCCTGGGTATCCCTACCCTTCAGGTAAGACTAGTCTCATGGTCACACGCACCAACCCCTTAGAAAGTCCTACGTACAACTAGTTGAGTCAAAGGCCCCGAAGAATTCATTGCTTCTTGGGGTTTCGTAGTCTTTACTTACTCTTCCTGAAGAGCTTATAAAGGCTTGACTTACCATTAGGCCAACCCCTTGTTTCATTATCATTTACTTAGTAGATCTTTGAAAAAACTACTTTTTCAAAAATATTCACTACACATTTGACTAGTTCTGAGAGTCTAGGTTGATTAGAATATCATGAAACCTTTGTTTGGCTAGAAAGGTAGGAAAAACCAAGTTTAGTAAAATCTGACTTCCTTGTCATTTGGTTAGTCAATTAAAAAAACATAGAACTGGGGATCTAAATCTTGGATAGCAACTTTAGGATTAGATTGGGTACTTTGAAAAAGACTACTTGTTTTAAAAAATGAAAAAAAAAATGTGTCAAGAAAAAAATTAAGAAGAAAAGTTTGAAGTATAAAGTATAGTGAAAAAATCAAAATGAAACAAAAGTCAAAAAAGAGCTTAATGAGGACACTTCAAAAAAAGTTTCAGTATAGTAGAAGCCATCAATAGTAAAAATGTGAGTAAATTGGAATATTATAGATAAATTTTCTTAAAGTTATTAAAGGGAACATCCACACATCTCACTACCCTAGACAGGATGTTAACTTTGGAATTAACATCCTCGGCGGTATCTGAGCAAAATCCGAGAAATCGTCGGCAATATCTGAGCAAAATCCGAGAAATCATCGGTAATATCTGAGCAAAATCCGAGATAACCCTCGACGACATCTGAGTAAAATCCAAGAAAACCTTTGGCGGCAACTGAGCAAAATCCAAGATAACCCTTGGCGGCATCTAAGCAAAATCCGAGATAACCTTCCGTGGTAACTAAGCAAAATCTGAGATAATCCTCAACGGCAACTGAGCAAAATCCGAGATAATCCTCGGCGGCATCTGAGCAAAATCCAAGAAAATCCTTCACGGTTACTGAGCAAAATCCAAGATAACCCTCTGTGGCATCTGAGCAAAATCTAAGAAAATCCTTGGTGGCAACTGAGCAAAATCTGAGATAACCTTCGGTGGCATCTGAGCAAAATTTGAGATAACCCTTGATGGCAACTGAGCAAAATTTGAGCAAACCCTCGACGGCAACTGAGTAAAATCTGAGAAAACCCTCAACGACATCTAAGCAAAATTTGAGATAACGCTCAGCGACAACTGACCAAAATTCGAGAAAACCCTCGACAACAACTGAGCAAAATCCGAGAAAACCCTTAGCGGCATTTGAGCAAAACCTGAGAAACTTTCAACGGTATCTGAGCAAAATTCAAGAAACTCTCGACGATATATAAGAAATAATAAATCTGGGAAAGAATGGATGAATCTAAGACAAAATGAATGAATCTGGAAAGGAATTATTGAATCTGAGAAAGAATTGATGAATGTGGGAAAGAAAGAATGCCTTATCTCCTATTCTATGTGAAAGGGTAATAAGTTAATCTCTGGGCAAAATCAAATATGAGATAAAAAATGCTTCTGTTTGAACCTCAAGGTTTTTCAAAAATTTTATGAATTTTTTAACTTCTTTGTACCTCAAGGGTTTTCAAAAAACTGCTATCAAGAGGGTAACCTTAAATTCAGGGTTCCCATTATCCTTTAGGATTAACATTGATCAAGCTTGAGAACAAAATGCCCCTAGTTTGATAGGAAGCACTACATTAAAGATAATTGAACACAATTTTTTCTAAATGCCCCTAGTATAAGGGGAAAAATTACACACTATAGAAAAAAAGTCCTCTTATTTTGAATATTTGAAATATTTGATTACTTCAAGTGCAATAAAGATTTAACTTTTAACTTTGACTTTTTATATTGAAGATTTTGAGTCTGGCTCAAAGAAATTAGAATAAAATATTTTCTTTTGAGATTCATCATAGAATTCACCCTTCCCCCCCTTGGTTCACTTGGGGAAGCAAAAAATTTCAGATCAATCGTAGACAAGATACTTATGGCTTTTGAGTCATTATCTAGTTTAAGCTAAGTGTTGAACTTGATCATTCGAACTTTAGATGTTTCGGCTCGGACCGTCTTTTAGCTTTTCAACTCTATGGAGATTCTCTTTCGTTTTTCTTTATTGCTCTAACTTTTACCTAGATTGCTCTTTCAAGTTTTCAAACTAGCGAGCATGCTCTAGCTTTTGCCTAGATCACATTTCAGGTTTTCGATCTAGCGAGCTTTCTTTTCTTTTTTTCTTTGCTCTGATTGTTGTTAAGGCCGTCTTTTCGGATTTTCAACCTCACGAGCTTGCCTTAATTTTTGCCTAAGTCATCCTTTCAGGTTTTCAACTTAGTAGGCTTTTTTATTTGCTCTAATTGTTGCCAAGACCATCCTTTTGGATTTTCAACCTTGCAAGCTTGCCTTAATTTTTACCTAAGTCGTCCTTTCAGATTTTCAACTTAGTAGGCTTCTTTCTTTGCTCTAATTGTTGTCAAAACTATCCTTTCGGATTTTCAACCTTGCGAGCTTGCCTTAATTTTTGCCTAAGTCGTCATTTCAGGTTTTCAACTTAGCAAGCTTTTTTCCCCCTTTTGAACTTCTGGAATTACTATCTAATCATGTTTTGCTACATTCTTTGACTTCTTCACACGATACTTAGGAGGACTTTCATAAGTAAGCTTAGAACTGGGCCTAAAAAGAAAGGAATTTTGAGGCTCAAAACCCAAATGCCCCTTGTGTGGCATTTTTTTAAATTTATTTTCTTTTTTTTCTTTAAATTTTCTTTCCCATTCTGACAATATTTTTTTATTTTGAAATTTTTTTTGTGGGGGAATCTATTTTTTTATTTTGATGTGGTCGGACCTGAAGTAACTTCTCAGGTTACCTATATACCCCAGAATTTGGGATCAGACCAAAACGTAGTTCGAATTTTCCCTCCCCTAGGTTGGGTGACCGGGCTGAGAAAAAAAATGCTGCAAAAGGGCTGAGAAAAGAGATGTTGAACTGGATAGTAGGAAAATTGATTCGACTAAAGATGACCTCTTTAAATGTAGTACCGCTTGATCTGGTCAAAGTTAGTTGGTTCTGGTTGTTCAACTCTATCATGATCTTAAAGTTTGACAGCTTTTCCAGGTAATATTTCTTTGATGATAAAAGGACCTTCCCAATTTGGTTTGAATTTCCCTCTAGGGTCAAAGATAGGTGTTTGATTATCTTTGAGTACTAAATCCCTGATTTGCAAATGACAAGCTTTGATCTTTTTGTCAAATGCACGAGTTACTCTTCTTTAATAAGCCTGTACATGGTACAGAGTTCTAAGTTATTTTTCTTCTATCAAATTTAATTCTTCATACTGTTGATGAACCAAATCTGCTTCAAACAAATAACTTTCCATCAAAATCCTGAGATATGGAATTTCCATTTCAACTATAAAGACTGCTTTCATACCATACACTAGGGAATAGGGAGTGGCCCTAGTGGAAGATCAAATTGAAATGTGATATGCCCATAGCATGAATGATAACTTCTCTAATCAATCTCGATGCGATTGACACATTTTCCTGATGATTGTCTTAATTTTTTTTTTGTTGGCTGCTTCTATCTCTTCATTAGTCTGAAAACGTAGAGAGATGATTTGTGATGCTAGATCTTGAACTTTAAACACAGAGTAATCTTCGACTTTGAAATGTGACCCATCATCAGAAACTAATTCCAAAGGTATCCTGTATCGACTTATGGCATTTGCTTTGATGAACTTTGCAACTTGAGATGTAGTGAGGACAATATTGACATGTTTTGCATCTTCTTTGATTTTATTGGTATTTCCATTCCATCGAGTAAGTATCTATTCCATGTCAGATAACACCCAAGCTTGCACCTAACATATCCTCATCGGATCACGCGAATAGTTCTTTTAAAATTTTTGAGTAAATTCATTATTCTCTCGTGTTCCTCTAGGGATAGGATGGTTTCTATATGAATTTCTCTAAGAATTATTTTCTGTTCCGAGGTCAATGAACTTTGCTTTCTTGATTAAAAGTTGAGTCCTACTCTTATCTTCTTGTTCATGAGAGAAATCTATCCTTGAAGCCAGATTAGTAGTTAATTCGTTAATGCGCTTGAGATATTCAAAAATTTCCTTTTAACTTGACAAACTAACTCGACTCAACAGAAAAAGAATAGACTCGATCTAAAGAAAATATGACATTGAAAAATTAGACTCGAGCTAACCTAAATAACTCAAGACAAATACCCACAACAGGATTGATTAGGACTGAGACATTGCTTACAACTGGCAGGACTAAAGTACTGTGATCTTCAGGGAACAACTGTGTAATTTTGAGAGATTTTGGGGTCATTTCTGATGATTCATTTCGTGTTGACATTTGTTCTAACTGACCGGACTAGTGACCCTAACAAAACGGTTAACGATTGAGCTTAGGTGAAATGATAACCTTATAACCTTATTGAAGGTGAATTTAATCAATTTATTGTTACATCCTTGATAACATTTTAAACGAACCCTAAGATTTTATTGAATTCTATGCACCAATCCATTAAACAATTTATCCATTCAATGATTATTCAGAAGGAAAATAATTTTATTGCACTCTTGAAAATTATTGGAAAATAATGTTTTTATTATATAAAAATTTTCACAAATCTGATTATTTTTTGCAATTATTTTCTTTTTAGAAAAACATATTTTAATAATTTTCCAAGGCCCATATAAAAAATAGATTTTTTGTAAAAAACATATTTCAAAAATTTTTCATGCAGAAATAAATCTTTTGTAAATCATTTTTCCTTCCTTTTCTTTTCTTTTTAAAAACATTTTTTCTGGAAATATTATTCTTTCGAAAAATATTTTTATTTTTTTAAAATGGATTGAAACCCGAATTAGCAAAGAATTTGAATTCCATTTTGATTTAGATGGTCTCACCCATCATGATCGTTGGATCGAGATGGACTGGATTATTATGAGACATTGCCAAGTTTTTAAATGGATTCTTTATTGGGTTGGTGCACCCAGTGATATGATAACCTAGAGTTAAACTAAACAAAAATTTGACTTGAGGACCAAATTGAAATTTCCTGATCTCAACATTTGAAAAGTCCATTTCCGAAAAGCAACCTAGGTACACCCACATTTAGTTCGAGTTGTGACCTATAGGGAGGTTTCTAGACTTTAGGTTTATTACGTGCAATGCAATTTATCTGGCCATCCTGCCCAAGTGCACATATACCTCTCGAGCATACTCAATCAGACGGTACGTGTTGACTAGGTTTGATATACCGTATAAGTGATAATTTAGGACTCCAACCCAAATCTTTGAAGTCAAAAGCTGCTAGTTTAATCCTCAGTTGAGAGGTGGCGCACGATGCTGAGCAAGGGCCCACTTAAATTCCTCTCTTCTAGAATAGACGTTGTCTATCCCCCTCGTACAGTAGAGTACAGCGAGGCAGAATCTCGTTTAGGCATTGATTTTGACCAAGAAGTGCAATTGGTGAATTTAGATTAACTTTGATATACCGTATAGGTACGAGTCTAGGATTGACGATTGGGACATGTGACATTGCGACTTACCATAAGACAAAGGCTCAGGTCGCTCCAGCCTGGGTGCATCGATATACTTTTCAGTGTCACTTGATTGAACCGTACTGATGCCCCAGTTTTATATACCATAAAGGTACGTGACTAGAGTTGTGGTTTTCATGCATGACAGTGCATCTCACGAGGAGACCGGGCCATACACTAATGCCACGTTGGCTATAAGGGACATGCAAGCGTGTAGAGCGGTAAACGTGCCAGTGGTGTGTGCAAAATAGGGTGGGGTGTGCCCGGGGTCTTTTCAAACAAATGGGCCCATAGGCATGATCATATTATTACAACATGGGTATCATAGAAAAATCAATCAAGATAATACACAAACCCATCATATCAATATCAAAATAAGCACGTCAAACACATATCTCAATCAAGATTATGACATGTCGAATAGGCAAAACTTATGGCACAAAAATAATCAATCATATGCCAATCGATGAAATAGGCACAAGAAATTTTTTTATTTTTTTTTCAAAACGAACTAAAAACAAAATGACTCTTTCTCTATGGTCCAATTAAGGGTTATTTTGGACGATCTAAAATAAATTGAGATTTTAATGAATATTGAATCGAGGATAGGATGATAATCGTTAAGATAAGGGGTGATGACTTCTTTTTTTGTGATTTTTTATTGGAATCATCTCTTCATCACAAACAACATTAAAAAAATTAATTTTTTTTTATTTCTTAGCGCATCACTCACAAATAATTTATTTGAGAAGAAGATGAAAAATAAAAAATTATTTTCTACTAACGGCATACCACGCATAAAAAAGATTGATTTTTTTTATAGAAGAAGATGAAAAATAAAAAATTGTTTTCTGCTAACGGCATACCACGCATAAAAAAGATTGATTTTTTATTGGAATCCTCTCTTCATCACGAACAACATTAAAAAAATAATGTTTTGTTTCTTAGCGCATCACTCACAAGCAGAAGATGAAAAATAAAAAATCGTTTTCTGCTAACGGCACACCACACATAAAAGTAATTTTTTTTTTTTTTTGTGATTTTTTATTAGAATCCTCTCCTCATCACGAACAACATTAAAAAAAGTAATTTTTTTGTTTCTTAACGCATCACTCACAAATAATTTATTTGAAAAGAAGATGAAAAATAAAAAATCGTTTTCTACTAACGGCACACCACACATAAAATTTTTTATTTTTTATTGGAATCTTCTCCTCATCACCAACAACATTAAAAAAAGTAATTTTTTTGTTTCTTAGCGCATCACTCACAAATAATTTATTTGAGAAGAAAATGAAAAATAAAAAATTATTTTCTATTAACGGCACACCACGCACAAATATATGTATATATATATATATTTTTTACGATTTGTTTTTCTTGGAATTCTCTCCTCATCACAAATAACATTAAAAAATAATTTTTTTATTTCTTAGCACCTCACTAACAAATAATTTATTTTCACAACTTATCACCCATGCATATTAATGTGCTAAAAAAAATTCATTTTAAAAGTCTATGGCTCCTCGTCCTAACTACCATAATTTCATTCTCCATTCATATGTCAATTTGAATATTTCATTGTTTAGGGTCATCCCAAATGACCCTAGATTAAATCATAGAAAGTGATACTCCAAAATAATATACTCACAATCAATCCAAATAATGTCAAAAGAAGATAATACAACCCAAAAATATAAAATAAACTAGATAAAAAAGAAAGGGTCAACAATCATTATTTCATATCATTACCCTCTTGAAATCCTACATTATTTACGGTCATTCCGAGTAACCCTAGATTGAACCATAAAAAAATGTGCCAAAACAAAATATTCACCATTCAAACAAGTAATCAATAATCGAACAAAAAAGAATGATAAAAAATAAAAATAAATAAAGAAACAAACAACTAAAAATAAAATAAAAAATTAGGTTGTTCTGCCAATGCTTCCCATACTTGGGACTTTTCAAGTCTAATCCTCAATAATCCCCATTGGAGTCGCTACTGAAAGTTCCTTCGATCTGCGGGGTGTGCGGATCCACTTTTGATTTTTGAGGTTTGGGAGTCGTCGCCTAGTTATTACGATCTAGGAACCAAAATATTAACTCTACCAATAGATAAGATACTAATCTACATAGAGAATAAGTCCGGGGATCAGGTTATGGGGTTGGAAGGTGTTAGGCACCAACCTTATCCGACAAACGTCGGTCTCTACTATTTCCTAACAAAGGATTACATTTCCAAAAGACCTAAAACAAATAAAATAAAATAAATAAATAAATAAATAAATAAATAAAATATAACTAGATGATCACAACAATTTGTTCCCTCAATACTAGTAGAAAGCATCCTTGTACGAGTTTCATTGCTTTTGCTTTGTTACTGGATCTGCTTCAAATCTCTAAGTTGAGGTGTCTTCTTCTTAGATCTGAGTATTTTTTTGTATATTTTTAGAGTGTTTTTGGGTGTTTTTGAAAGGCTTCTGAGTGTTTTTTGAATAAAAGCTAGGGTTTGGATGATAAGTAGGGAGTTAGGACTTCAAAATTAGGATTTGAAAAATGCTAAGGAGACTTTTGACCTACGTTTTCTAGGGTTTATTTTGACCTGCGATATTAGGTTGTGGAGGGTTTATATTTATTGAGTTTTTTGGAAGAATTAGGGTTTGACTAGGTCTTCTTTTAGATAAAGTGAATTAGGGTTTTGACTTAAGTCTTATTTAATTGACTAGGTTTCTTTAGATTAGGATTTTAATTAGGGTTTTGACTTAAGTCTTATGAGATTGACTTGGTTTTTTAAATTAGGTTTTTTAATCTTGCGTACAATGAAATAATATATTTTTAAGTTTTGTGGAGAACCCCCTAATTATATTTTAATTCTTTAGCACCCCCTTTTAATAAATATCAGGGGGTTCCACTTAAATAAGTGGGCAACCATCAACAATTTTGCCCGAGGACTTGATTGATTAATTTTCTTGGTTCAGATCTTTAAATTAATTTTATTGAGGTTTCACTTTACGTTAATTAATGTTGTATTTGTTAATTTCAAAATTTTAAATTGTTTAAATTGAAAAATTACTATTTTACCCCCGAAGAGAACTTTTGTGTTTCATGTCGATTTTTGATATTCCGGGATGTTTTGAAATCGATTTTTCGTAGGGAATTCAATGGGATTATGGGTTTGTGTCATTTATGAAATTTTTTGTATAAAATGATTGTGAACCCTATGACGAGCATTTCTGTACTTTTGTCGAATTTGGGGAAAATTGACAAAATGATTTATTTGATTTCATTGTTGTTTTATGTGTTCGAAAAGATTTTTCTAAGCGTAATGTGGACTCTAAGGATGTTTTGATGTTAGGGATATTTTGGTAATTTAGTCATTTTTAGTGATTTTTATCGTAAAACTTCTTTTTATCTACAAAATGATGATTTCTATGTTTTTGAGGTTATATTTTCCTAGCATAGCATGGTTTCTATAGTTTTGTTAGTTTGAAATACCTCATCTAAATTTCTGAAACATATCTAGTAACAAACAAAAAAGCATTGGAATATTCATCCATCATTGAGAATCATCGCGATCGAGTTGACGAGTTGATTAATCAGGCGAGTGCAAAAATGGGGTGTCTACAATCATAATCTTTCTCAAGGACGTTGGTTTTTTATTTTTCCCGATTCGATCTCTCAAGTGCATCTTTCAACTGAGCCAATTGGGCTCGCAAAGCATCATTCTCCTTTGATAACCATTTTTCTCGTGTTGTTCAAGTAGCTTCTCCCATTGGGGCCTTAGAAGTCAAAGCATTATCCCTTATTTGTGTTTTGTGAGCAAGTCATATCTCTCTTATCAAATCGTAACAAATATCCTTTGTACTATTTGGATTGGCTTAAAACATCTTTTTCTTTTGAAATTAAGTTATCCATGAAAATTTATTGCTTTTCAATTTGAAAATTACAAAGTTAAAAGGAAAAAATAAAAAGAATGTCTATTTTAGATATCAAATGATATAGAAGAACAAGCATAAAGCAAATAAACAAACAAGAAAGCGTAGGAAGCAAACACTAACAAAAAAAGAAAAATAACAAGGAAAAAAAATAAAAAAAAATAAAAATTTTCACTAAAAAGGACAAACCATCAAGCTATGAAAGAAGCTTGGGTGCAACCTTATTAACTTATAATGACAAGAGTGAGTGTGTGAAAGTGGATAAGGAGGAATAGTAAAATGAGACAAAAATTTCATAACATAACGCCTTACGGAAAGGAAAGAGTAAAAACACATGAAGTAAGATCAAACCAAGGTCCCACAAGCGAAATAACAATGTGGGACAAGAAATGATATCGCAAATGTGATATTATTTTTCTGAAGAAAAATGAGGGGTAGTACTGAACATCCAACAAAACAGAAAACTAGTTAAGAAAGAGGAAAATGACAGAAAAAGTTGTTGGCGACATATAGCGAATGGCCATTCGCTATTCAAAGCGAGCAGAAGTTGTTAAGGTAACGGATGACCATTCTCTTGTAATAGAAAATTGCTACAAGTCACTAGGCCCAAAAATGGTTAGGGACGAAAATGCTCAATCAATAAGGAAAAAACAAGAAGAAAAAGAAAGAAAAAAGACTAAAAAGCATAGTAACCATTAATAAGGACTAGAAAGCTTGAAAAACAAGCAAACTAAACAAAGGAAACATAAATAAGAAAAAAAAAATCTAGGAAAAAAATGAAGAAAAATCACAAAATAGTAAGAGAAAAGACAAGAAGAACAATGATGAAAAAGAACATAGGAACAAAATCACCACCAAGGGAGACAAGGAAAACGCCATTTTATTTATTTTTCCTCTCTTTGCCCTCTCCTCAAAATAGTGAGGTGATGGTTGCTCATTGGGTATTTCTCTCTCAATCGATACCTCTCTAGTTGGAAGGCTCAACTCTAGGTGCAACTTGGTTTGGTTTGAGGTAAAATTGGAACCGAACTGAACTAACATAGGTCGGTTCCACTATATAAGAACTAGAACAAAACCAAATTCCATTGGAACTAAACCAACCCAAACCGAACTAAAGTTGGTTTGGTTCAGTTCGTTCAATTTTACGGATTGCAAATATTCTATAAATTGTAAGTAATTTTTTTAATGAAAAAACAAACTCATAATAAACATAAATTTCATACAATTACCTATCCATAAAAAGTCATTAGTTTATCCATAAAAAATCACTAATCTATGTCCTAACTCATAAAATAATTCATAATAATTATTATATACATATAATTTATTTATTGCATAGGGGTTTGGTTATGATCTATACAATCTTGATCCGAGAACCAAACCAAATTGAACCGTTCTCCATTTTCGTAACCCGAAACTGAACTGCAATTTGTTCCAAACTAAACCAAACCATACCACAGCTATCGATTTGTTTCGGTTCTTGGTTTGAACCGGACCAAGTTGCACCCCTAGCCTCAACTCCCAACTTTGGAGTACAACTCTTCCAACCAACCAAAGCAACCAAGACCTCAAAGAATCCAAGGGAAAGCAAAGAGAAGAACAATCAAGCAAGAACTTGAATTCATTTTCCCTTGTTCTTATCAGAAAGATGATGGATCCAAATCTACCCTCTCAATGTGATGTGGTGATTATGATCCTCTCTTATGAAGCATCAAAGAAAAGAAACTAAAAGGACTTTTGTGATTTTTGATCCATTAATTTACAGAACAAAAATTAAAAGGTAGAGCACTCACCAAAGTAGAAGTCAAATCCAATGAAATTGACTAAAGTGCTTGAAATACGCAAGGACAGAATTTTCCCTTAGTTTTTCTCCATCAAAGTTCTCTCATTATATTTTTATAGAACTCCCCTATTTATAGAATTAAAGGGGAGCTTGTTACACAAGGAAAATGAAGTTACAAAAGTGCACTTAATTAAAATAGAAAAAGAAAGCCATTCATTATCTAAGCAAATGGGCATTCGCTTAGATAGCAAATGGCTTTTGTAGAATTGTTTTTTTGTTTCTTTTCTTCTGAATTCCCCCCAATATGTATTTGTCTTTTCCTATTTCTTGCTTGTCTTCTTTATCCAAATTTATGTCTATATTAGACACCAAATGATGTGGGGGTCCATGGTACCATACAACACCTCCACAATATTTTCTTTTTCAAAATCTATCATCTTTAAGTTCTTTAAACTATTAAAACTCACCTTCAATCTATGGCCTCAACCTCTTAAAGAAAGTCCCTGATTTCTACCCTAAATCCATCATTTTCAAGCTCCCAATCTGTTCAACTTCTTTTCTAATTCATGGACTTTAACATCTTAAGGGAAACCTTCAACTTTAAAATAAGGGACACGGCTAAAGGTTGAAGTTAATGTTAAGTTGTTAAATACAGTAGAGTTTGTCCGTGTTTATGACATGGTTACCTTTTTTTAGCAATTAAGGGGTAAAAGAAGAAAGACAATAACGTTGTAGGGTGTTATTGAAAATGAGTAGATGGGTAAAGGTACAAAGTTAGAGGGGTATTATTGGAATTGAAATTGGGAGATAGAATAGAAAAGATAATAAAGTTAAAGGGGTATTATTAGAAGAGCTGAGTTCTTATTGACACTCTTGATGTGGCAATGCACAAAACCATAGATCTTTTTCTTCGGTATACACGAAAAAAGATCGATGGTTCTTTTCACATGCCACGTCAAGTGCGTTAGTTTTAGAGCATAAGTGTACCACCAATCTTCTTATTAGAAAGACCTGTGATTTTCGAATGATAATTTTCACTTGGTCTGTACTCGACTGACGTGGCAAGGGCATAGAACTATATATCTTTTTCTCCATGATACATAAGGAAATGTTTAACAATTTTATGCCCTCGCCACATCATCTGAGTACAAATCAAGTGAAAATTTTCGAGTAAACAAGTCATTAGCCTATTAGAAAAGGTCGAAGAGAGAAGGCAATAAAGATACTTCAATTGAATTGGCCAAGTCAATCTTAAGTTTCTTTAGTCAAATTGAGTTATCGAGTTTGACACTAGGATAATTATAAAACCACCCTATGGTGTGGGTTGCCCTTATTAATTCGTGGGGCGCTTTTATAATTACCCTTAAAACTATTGGCGAGAAGAAAATCCAAATCTCCTCTCTCCTCTCTCTCTCTTTCAGAGAAGAAGAGATGATCGAAAACTCGGCGGAATCCAACACAAATACCGTGAGGCGATATGCCCCTCCAAATCAGAGGTTACAAACACAAACACACATCTGTCGTTCTATTAATTCAATTTTCTCTCTCAGTTTCTATGTGTATTCGATTTTACTATGGATTTATAGATTCAATTTCTTCAGATCTATTAACAGTAAGTTTTGTAAAACTCATGTTGGTGTTCCCTCTCTTTGCATTCAGGAATCGTCTTCTCAACAGACGAAAATCCGGAGGTAAGACCAATAAAGATTATTCTGAGCTCTATGTTTATCTCTTGAACATTTTAACTGGTTCTGAAATGTGTTCATGTTGATATTAACGTCTTAAAATGGGCTTTCCATAAGAAAAATGTAATATTCTGAGCTCTTTTCACAACAAAGTCTTTGTCGAGATATTTTTTATTTTTTTATTTTTTTTAAATGTCTGCTGGATTTCACTCAATAAGGCACCAATAAGAAGACCCGATTAGAACAATAAAATCATAAATATATATATGCTCAAAGATTTGCACCATGATTTAAGTTAGTTTTATTATTATTATTATTATTTTTTGTGTGTGTGTTGGGTTACTTTTTTTTTTGAGTGTTGGGTTACTAATAATAGGGTTTTGAACAGTTTCATTTTTGAATGGGAATTAAGGAACTGAAGTTTGTTTTATCGATATATCGATGTAAGTTGTTTTGTAAAAATTCTAGTTTTAGGGGGAAGATCTGATAATGTAGTCAGTTTTAATAAACATGCTTCTCTCATATAGTTGAATTTTTTTGTATAAGTTTTTCAAGGGTTTGTTGTATTGTATAGTACCACAAAAAGTGGTCGAAGATTGGTAATGAGACTAAGGGCATGATTTAAGCTACAATTTAATGTTGGAATTGTTAAATAGTGTTGGAAACATATCAGCTACTTGAACAATTTTATTTTGAGTAGGAATCAAGTTTGAATATTTTAGAATTGTGAACTTATCTTTATATACAAGGAAAAAATGAGTTGAAGATGAATTTTGATTATTAGATAAGAAAAACCAAGGTTTGTTTTTTTTCCTTTTTTTTTTTTTTTGGGATCTTGAAGAAAGCCTATTATGGCTAGGGAGGGATCTTTCCCCACATCATCTCTAGCCATCTAAAAGTGCCTTGCTTCTTGCTTGTTGGGAATGAAAAATACCAATGAGATCAGAGAAAACCTTCACAGTAAATATCTATTTATCTAGAAATTGACGCTAAGGAAGGAAAAATGAATTTGATTGAGTTTCTAGTTAGATCGTCTCTGGGAGAGAGGCTAGGGCATAGAAGTTTAGCCACAAATGTCAATTAAATTCTTCTCATGGAATACTAGAGGGCTGAATAATAAAAGGAAGAGGGCAGTGGTAACATCTATGATTCGGGCTGCTAAGTCGATGTTTGTAGTTTTTTAGGAATCCGAGTTGGATGTAGTGAATGACAAGGCGATTGGGGAATTATGGGGAGTTAGGGATGTAGGGTGGTGTGTGTTCCCAGCCTTAGGGGCAGCAGGAGGTTTTTTTTTTAATTTTAAATCTTGAAGAAAGCCTATAATGGGCTGATTTTATTTTTTTATTTTTTTATTATAGGAGATCATCCTACTAAAAATCAACCCAAGTTCTAATATCTTGCAGGCCCCACAATGGCATGTCAAATTTTTAGGCACCTCATATTTTATAGTTCATATGTTAAACTGATGCTATTTTAATTGGCAGATCGATTTGAAAGAACAATCAACCCTTATGGGAATGATGGAGACAAGAGTCAAGTTGTTTCTCCAAGAAATGTTCCTGTCATTGATCATGGAGAGGCAGGTAGCAGCAATCTTCTGAATGAGAAACCGCATCCAAGGTTAATTGCCCTTGATGGGTGTTGTAGCAGTGAGGCTGCTCAGCTTTTGAACGACCGTATGTATGCATCTATGTTTTGTTTGGGAAGTTACTATTGCTTTCTTGGATGGAATTACTAAACCAAATGTACCATTGATAACCTCACAAAGTTGCCTTAGTGAAATGTGGTACAATAATTCTTGGTAATTGATCTTTAGATTAAAATAGCCATCAAAGTACATTTTAAGTACTTGCACGTTTAAGGATTTTCTCTTCTAAAACTCATATTGATTCTATCAACTATAGCTAGGATGAGTTTACCAATAGTATAACACCCTTAACTCAATATCATTATCATGAAGTAGATATTTTACTGGGTATTGTTACCCAATGAGTAATTTCCTGGTCTTTATAAAAGAAATGAGGATTAAGACTAGTAAAGACAAAATATTGAGTTAAGACTAGGAATAGGATGGTGATGAGTAAACTAGAATGATGAATCTGATGTCAAGCAAATTACTAGAAAATAATTCTAAAGTAAATTAAATGCTAATGCAACCTAAACTTATTTAGAAAATTTAGTAAACAATTAAACTAGGTCCTAAGGCAACTCAGAATCCTACAGTAATAAACCCTCAAGTGTTTGAATGAAGGAATGCCAATGGAAGATTGGTCTTCCACTAGTTTAAAGTCTAATCACCAAGTCAATCAAAATTCTCTTAGTCATTTCAAGGATTTCAAGTAAAAGGTCTAGGCTCAAGTGGTTAAGTAAAAGGTGTTTGAATGCACTAAGAAAAGCAACTATATTTCTTCACAAAACAACAAAAGAAAATGTGCTGAAATGTGAGTGTTACGACGTCTAACAAATCTAGGGTTTGGGTTTAGAGGGGCAAATTTGTGTTCAGTTAGGATATAGGAATGCAGATCCAGGTTCAGCAAGGGGTTTGCATGGTTTTAGAAGGGGTCCGGCAGCTGATTTTAGGACTGCAAGAGGTTGTACTGCAGTTGCAGTGATTTGGAAGGGTTTAAGCTGTTGAAAAATAGGGTTAGGAAATTTAAAGATGCTGAAATAAATTCAGCAGAGTTGAGGGTATAAAAACAATATTGCAGCAGGATTTAAAGGGGTTGGAATACGTTGAGCAGTGATTAGGAGGGACTGGAATAAGTTTCAGCTTTGAGATCTAGGCCTAGGATAGGTTCAACTAGGTATTTGGCATGGGAACAAGGTTCACTAGGGCCGTTTCGATTGGCAGCAAGATTTAAGGGTATGTTTAGGGATGAGGCAGAAATTTCAACTGTAAATTAGAACAGATTGAAGAAGATGGGAAGAGAAAGAGATGAAGATTAGGAAGTGTTGAGTTTCTGGTTTTTCTTAGTGTGCAACAGCCCCTAGAACTGCTTTTATGCTTGTGCGACAGCCCTATGGGCCTTTTACCATATGCGACAACCCCTATGGGTCTTTTATGTAATGGGGTGGGCCCCACCTACTATTTTTGGATTATTAGTTAATTAATATAATAGAGGAGAGGCCAAACCCTACTGTTGGTGTGCTCGTCTCTTCTCTCCCCCCCCGCCCTCCAATCTCCTCGTTCTCCTTCTCTTCTTTTTCCTCTAGGCTGCTTTGATTTTTAACTTGGTTTTAGAGCAGAGTTTTCTTCCTCCTTTTCTCCTATATATATATATATATTTTTTGGGTGGGGGGTTTAAACCCTTATTTCTGCAATTGAACTTTTTTTGCAGTTTTGTGGTGAAACGAACTTTGGTTCGTTGTGGTGATGCAAGATAAACCCTATATATGTATCTAGAGCGTGGTTGTGTGCTCGTGGATGGTTGCGATTGCTTTTTGAGGCCTTGTGGTGCTGTTTTTCAGACCTTTTAGAAGGTTTTATTGCGGTGTTTTTTTTTTTTACACTGGTTGTTGCCTCCCTCGTGTATTAGCTCCTCTTCGTAGTTGTCCTTATGAATGAGCATAGCTCTTCAAGTGATGATTTGACCAAGCAGATTTGTATGGCTGTATGGAAATAATTATCACTCTTGGTCTTATGCTATAAAGGTGTTCTTACGAGCTAAGAAGAAAGCGAAGTACTTTGTTGAAGATCCTTTTTCTGAGGATTCCAAGATCTACGAAGATTGGTGGAGTGAAAATTCATTGGTTATAACTTAGCTTTGGTTAATCATCAAACCATTTGTCGTTTCCAATGTCCAACTCCTTGAAACTGCAAAGAAGATTTGGAGCTCTCTTATAGAGATATACTCTCAAGAGAGTAATGTGACTAGGATGTTCAAATTGTTTGAACGCATGTTCACTACCAAACATGGTGATAAACCCCTGAATGAACATTACAGTAATCTGAAAGGTATGTGGGAAGAGTTGTTACTTTATCAACTACTGAGCACTGATTTGGAAGTTCAAAAACGTCAACGGGAAGAGTTTCAAGTGGCATTGTTGTTGTCTAGTCTTTAATCTTAACTTAGAGTATAGGATTTTCAATGATCAGATTCTGGTTAGTGAACGACTTCCTACTACAGCGAATGCATATTCTCGGCTTCAGAGGGCCTCATTTACGCACCCAACTCCTTCTCTTAAAGAGTCATTTACTTTAGTCACTAGTGATGGTACTTGTGGAACTCCTCGTAATAGATGCGGCGGTACTCGCAATGGTGGTTGTAGTGATAATTGTGGTGGAACCCGTGGGATTTGTGGTGGTGGTACCAGCTCTGGCCATGGTACTGATAGATCCAATTGGAAATGCAACTATTGTGGTAAGACAAGGCACACCGAGGATTATTGCTAGGACAATTGGGGACGTCCTGACTATGCCTATAATGCATCTGCTGATACATCTTCCAACAGAATGGTATTGTCAAGCGTAAGTTTCATCATCATTTGGATGTCACTCGCACCTTATTATTTAATATGTACGTTCCCAAACCTTATTGGACATATGCAGTTCTTATTGTTTGTTACCTTATTAATCGGGTACCTACACCTATCTAGGGTAGTCACTCAATTTTTCCTTGTTATATCCTAATATCAAGCTTTTCCCTATTGTTTTGCATCTTTGAGTGTGTTTCCCTCACCCACATTCTTGGGACTAGTCTTGATAACTTGTCTCCTTGTGTTGTTAAGTGTCTTCTTGGACTACTCTAGAACTCAAAACGGCTATCATTATGATCATGTAAGACGTCGATATTATACTAGTGTTGATCTTACTTTTTTTGAGTCCTTTCCCTTCTCTACTTCGAGTCGCCAGTTTGATTATGATCTCGTATCTTCTCGTCAGGAGGAGTTAGTTTTGCCTATTTTCCAGTGTCCTTTCCTCCACGTTTGTAGGTTTATCAGTGCTCTTAGTATCACCCAGTTGTGTCATATGGTCCAACCACAACCACACCATCACCTGACTCTCCTGAGGACCTTCCTACACTATCACCTAACTCTCCTAAAGACCTCTCACATCCTTCCACGACTCCCGAATCCTTTACGCTACCTATTGCATTGCAGAAAGATTTGTTTTTACACTAAGCATCTTATATCAAATTTTGTGTCTTTTCATCGTCTTTCATCTACTTTTCACTTCTTTGCATTTTCATTGTCTATTGTTTCTGTCCCTAGTTCTTATCGCTATGCTTTGACTTTTTCTAGATAGAAACTTGGTATGGATGATGAGATGCGTGCACTTTATCAGAATCAGATATGGGAACTCACTTCTCTTTTTGGGAAAATCATTGTTGGTTGTTGTTGGGTGTGCATAAAGAAGTATCAATTGGATGTATCTATTGATCGACTTAAGGCTCGATTGGTGGCTAAAGGGTACACAGACTTATAGTGTAGATTATTGTGAGACGTTTTCACCTGTTACTCGACTCAACTCCGTTAGAATTCTTCTCTCTGTTCAAGTAAGTTCTAACTGGCCACTATACCAACTAGGCATCAAAAATGCATTTCTTCATGGAGATTTACAAGAGGAAGTGTATATAGATCAGCCTTCAAGTTATGTTGTTGAAGGGAAATAACATATAGTGTGAATGTTGAAAAAAGTGTTGTATAGGCTAAAACAGTCTCTGCATGCTTGGTTTGACAAATTTAGCTCTGTAGCACTTCGATATGGGTTTCATCGTTCTACCTCTGATGATTCTATATTTATTCGTCATTCCACCTCAGGTACTATTACTATTATTCTTATTGTTTATGTGGATGACATCATTGTCACTGGCAGTGACTCTGTGAGTATTGCCCAATAGAAGACTCATTTGAGTATTCAATTTCACACAAAGGACTTAGGCCTTCTTTGTTACTTCCTTGGGATTGAGGTTACATGTTCCAAGGAAGGTCTCACTCTGTGCCAACGCAAGTACGTGTTGGACTTATTATATGAGATGGGCACTCTGGAATCTCGTCCAGTTGATACTCCCATGGATCCTACTGTCAAGTTAGATGCTGAATAGAGAGAAGTTTTTTTAGGACACTGGGAGGTATAGACGGTTGGTTAGCAAGCTCATCTATCTTACAGTTTCTCGTCCGTATATTAATTATGTTGTGGGAGTAGTCAATCAGTTTATGCATGCCTCTCAACATCCTCATTAGGAAGCTGTTTGTTGTATTCTGCGCTATCTGAAAGGTACTCCTGAAAAAGGTCTCTTGTACGATCCCCCCTCTTGATTATTTCTAGATACTTTGATGTTGACTGGGTTGGGAGCCGTTTTGATTGCTAGTCTACCTCTGGTTATTGCACATTTGTTGGTGGAAATCTTGTTATATGGCGTAATAAGAAGCAAAACGTGGTGACCCGCTCTAGTGCCGAAGGTAAGTATCGTGCAATGGCCCATATTGCTTCTGAGATGTTGTGGGTTCATTCTAGGTCTCTATCTGCTCCTAACCCTAATAATTCAAGAAGTAAACTACCCTTCACTTAAAAACCAATTTATAGGCTTCCATAGGTCCACTAACACTAGCCCAATAACTAATAAAACATAAAAAGAATACCCAATACCTTAAAAACACTAGTTAGTCCACTATGAAAGGTCTTCTATGCTCCAATGCTCTAATGTGCAACTCAAATGTCCTCATCAAGTCGACTGAGATTGTTTGGGCACTGCAATGAAATATGGTTCAAGAGAGAGTTGCATGGCCGAAAGCCAATATTTGGGATAAGGCATAAATGACATGATTATGATTATGTTCGTATGAAAGTTATGAAGAAAAATATTGTAGTCATCACAATTATTATGTCATTTCGCTCTATTTTGTTATACCAAGATTAAAAAAAAAACATCCTAATAAGTCATAACTCATTACTTTGTGGGGTGGGTCTACATTGTGTTCTATGTTGGACTCTCTAATCTTTATGTATCTTAACTGCTAGGAGCTTGAAACAGTTCCACGTGTTTATCACTCTATATGAACAAGAAATGATTTTTAAAAGTGCCTAATCATATTAATACACAGCAGGATTCGATTGAATGAATCTGAGTCAATGATTCCACTAAATGAACCACCCTGTTTTTCTCTATTTCTTGTTTCTACAGTTACTGACTTATATAACTGTATGCAAGATGCTGTGCTGATCACTCTATAATTTAGGGGTTTTGAATTTTGTCACTCAGACATTGAGATTATTCTCCAATTTCTCTTATGAGGCAACTCGGTGGGTCAATGAAAAGTGTTTCTCTTCCCTTCTTCACTGGCAACTGTTGCATCCATGAGGGAGAGCTTTCTTGTCTGAAAGAAAAAGAATCTAAGCTTTAATAAATTAGTAAAATTAAAATAAAAGAAATAAAAATAACAATAAGAAAATGTAATAAGAAAAAGGAAAAAAATAAGTGCTATAAAATTTATATTAAAAAAATTAATTACTGATTTCTTTCTCTTATTTAGGTTGGGCAGCTGCCATGCATGCATACAATGATCCATCCATAGATTTATCTGGTGAGTTAAACTTTCCAAGTTTTTATATGTATGTGATCTCTACAACTGTGTTGTTTCCTTTTACATGGCCACAATATGTATTTGTTATTTGACTACATTTGTGTAGCTACTATAGACATGCATTGGCCTAGGTACAAACACGTAAATGTACAAAATTGGTGTGGTAAGGGCACACAAACCCATAAATAAATTGTGTTTGTATCCTATCTTTTATTTATAAAATCTCTTCACTTGCTTTTCAAAATATATATGAAGATTATGAATGGAGCTTTATCCTAACTATTTGAGGTGGGAGTTTTGGAGAAAAACTTATTCCATCATTCCACTCTGAACCACAATACTTTTGGATCTTTCAACTTGCTCGACATTTCTCCTCACTGATTCTTTTAGCAGTCTTCATTTCACATTCTAGACAATTTCCATCAACCTATTGTTCCTACTCATAGGTTTATTCAGTTGTACTTATTTGTAATTTTCGCTTTCCTAGTTAGGCTACTCATCCACTTAGCTCTATTATATTAGCAACATGCTTAATCAATTTGACACCTTCTGGCTAAGTCATTTCTTTGAAGAGTTCAAGTTTCCTGTAGTGATAATCCTATTTCTCTTTTGTCTAGCCAAATCTCATACTGTTTGGATATATCCTAATGACTTGTCACAGGTTGAATACTTTTGTTTGGCCTCATTCAATTACTCACAGAAGTAAGCAATTCGGTGGACCTCTTAATTCAATACTTGTCCTATATTAACCCTGGATGCGTCACACGCTACTTTGAAGACTTTGGATAAGTCTGGAAGGCTCATTGATGCAAGACCGACTATGGAATTGGTTAACCTGATTTATTTAGCAATAAATCAGCCAATAACAAGTCTCTCACCAATAATAGAGAAAGGGAAAATAGATAGAAAAAAGCCTTAGAATCACTCTAGGGTTCCTAGAAATCACTTTTAGGGTTTGGGAATCACTCACCAAGGTTGCTTTGACAGCCAAAAATTAGATTTTATTCATTGACCTCTTAAAAGAGAACAAAAGAGATTATTTATATGGACTTATAGCTAGGGTGTCCATACTTAAGGGGCAAAATTGCAGATTTGCCCTTGATCTCTAAAATAAACAAAAACAACAAAAAAAGATCCATTACTCCCTAACAACTAGACCAAACGCCTTGAAACCTTAAAGGAACATAAAATAAGACTAAAAAAAATATAAAATAGTTGTTGGATCCTCACAACTAAAATGTAAAAAAGACCAAAATACCCTTAACTGCCATAAATAAGAAATAACTCATAAAAACTCAAGAAACATCACAATACCCATCTTCATGCCACATCAATGCTTGTTTATTAGTTTTCTTCCTCCTATAATAGGTCTTCCAAGGTTCTTTAGGATTCCTGTCATCTCTCCCCGGCTTAAAAGAACTTGACCCCGTCAAGTTAAAGGCATTATATTCTTCATACACATCCGGGTAAAGTTGATGAAATTCTTTAGCTATAATCCAAGTACATTCTGACAATGGATGACCTTTCCACTTCATTAGGAACTTCCGATAGCCACCACTTGCAATAGAAATCACTTTCTCATTTAAAACATTTTCTATATCATCAGAAGTTGTAGTAGGAGGCAAATTAGGAGTGGATATTTAAGTGCTATCATGACAATCATGGTAAGCAATGAGATCCTCCACATTAAAGATAGGATTGATACAAGCTTGGTATGGAAAACTAGTATTTTACCGTGATTTTATTGTTTGTGTTGCTATCCACACACATTTTGCGAAGTTCCATCCTTCTTTGGTGTGAAGAGTGTAGGCACGACACAAGAACTTGGGCTTTCTCTAAGGAACCCTTTTGTAGAAGCTCATCAATTTGCTTCTTCAACTCCACGTACTTTGTGGAGTTCATCCTATAGTAAGGCAAGTTGGGCAAGGTTGCCCTCGGAACACGGCCAATTGCATGTTGGATGTGATACACGAATCCGTCTCTCCAAATCAATTCTCCATGGGATAGAAGATAGAATCAATGTTTATAGGCCTAGCATTGAGGCACGCATCGAGATGAGGCTCAATAAAAACACCTTGAGTCATAAGGTTGAAACATAAAAGTAGTTAAGATTTACACCTTAGACCAAGAGGCGCTCAAAGGCATACACTTTTGGCTAAAGATACTCCTCACATTAATTTTTCTATTTTTTTAATTTTTAAATAATATATTCCCTCCTCTCTTCTTATTCTTTACTTTTTTTTTTAGCTAAGATAGAAACATTTTATAAATTCTTCTTTAGTTCTATTCCTAATGTGGGCTGCCGAACGGGACCCTATATATGTATGGGGCTGATGGTTAGGATTGTGGTTACTTTGACTCTTCCCACGTTTTCTCCGTTCTTCTTTCCTTAAACTCTTATTCTACATGGTATCAGAGCCAATGATTCAAGGATTTGAAATGGATAGTATACAATTGGATTTCATAACTGTCTGGGCTATATTAAAGTGGATTTCATACCTGTCTGGCTTAAAGTAGCAATAAAGTAGGATGGCGGGGATTGAGAAGATCTAGCAATGAGCCTATTATACTCTTCTGGAAAGAATAATAAACTCTGTAATTTGGTCAGCAGGAGTAGAAGTAGAGGTGTATGATATGCATCATCCTGAATTGATGATGAAATCTGATGGCCAGCAGGTCTACCAAGTAAATCCCAATAGCGTCTATTGTATGGGCATCACTTAGGGTTTCATGGCCTCCATCTCGGCCTCCCCTTGAATCTGTATCACCACTTTTGCTACCACAACCTCCTTGACCATCATGATTACCATGACCACGGCCTTCCCAATCTCTGGGAACTACTAAAGCTGATCAATTACTGCCATCACCACTATTGTTGTCTGATAACGTGGTTCTCTTAAGTCGAGAGAAAATATTAGTAAGAGAAGGGAGGTCTTGGCTGCCCAAGATTTGAGACGTAACAGCCTCATACTCTGGTTTGAGTGAAAATAACAACCTACCCTCCCTCTATTTTGCATCTTCTGGATATCACTTGTAATGGGCTGATATTGATTTAATTCCTCATGTATATGCATTATGGTTGCAAAAGTCTGCTCTTGGTGTCTTGTCATCTTGTTACAAAGAAAAATACTTTTGTGTGAGTTCAAAAATTCAAGTGATATTATTAGATTCCGAATACATATTCTTCACCTGCTCCCATATCTGCTTAGTTGTGTTCAAGAACATAAAATTAGCACTAATTTGTGGCTCCATACTATTCCACATCCATTCCACAATTTGAGCATCTTCTTGCTCCCATGCATAAATCACAGTAGGGTCAGGAGACCATTTGAGATCATATAGGCACTTTTTGACATGACATTTTCCCATAAACATTGGAAATAGGACTCCTGGATGAGTATCCATGAATACTTCTTTCTGCAAATAACTATGCAAGAAAACATTCTTTACATTTAGTTGGTGAAGCTCCCAAGAGAAATTCATAACCAACCAGAGGAGAACACGAATAGAATTCATCTTCGCAACCGGGGCGAAGGTCTCTTAATAGTCTATGTCATAAGTCTGTGCATGGCCTTTGACGACCAACCTGGCCTTATACTTGGAATTGAACCATTTGACTTATATTTCACCGGAAGCACCAACTTACAACCAATGGATTTCTTCCCCTGCGATAATAGTTCCAACTCCCAGGTGTTGTTCTTGTTTAATACTCCTATTTCCTCATCCATAGTCTCTTTCCACTAGGGATTGGAGAGAGCTTTTTTCACATTGAAGGGGATGCAAATAGAAGACATAGTGGCTACAAAGGAATGATGAAAAAATATATTTACCTTTATGATATTGATAAGCAATAAGAACATTGGGAGCTGGAGGTACCGGATGTGTAGTTATTGAAGCATGACTAGGTCCTCAATGGTGCTGCATTGTATATAAACAATGGCTTGTTTTCCCTTCATGGTGTAGATGTGCTTAAACAGGTTAGGCTCTAACATGGTTGTACAACATCCATAACAGAGTCTGTAATAATTGACCAAGGGAGTGAGGAAGACGACTCCGGAAGAGCCTCGTGGTTGGTGGATAGAACTAACGACTTCCCTTGATAGTTTGTCGATCAGGGGTGGGGATGTAATGTTGATCATCAAAAAATGTGATATACATTATGACAAACCAAGGACGAGTAGGTGGATGATAACACTTATAGCCCTTTTGGGAGCTAGAATAGCCAAGGACACACACTCCAATGCCTTAGGATTGATCTTAGTGTGTGCATGACCTAAAATATAAGCAAATAAATGAACCTGAAAACTTTAAGAACCAGAAAAAACACTGACGACCTAATAAAGGATTGTCAGAGATTGTTGGAAGAGGTTGGAAGTTTAAGATGCTAGAGGGGTTATGATTGATAATGTAATAAGCAGTAAAAACTTTTTCAGACTAGAAATGTTTTGGAATGTGCATGCCAATCAATAGGGCTGCCCCTAATTCCAACAAATGACAATTTTTTTTCGTATTGCAATACCATTTTGTTAGGGTATGGAAAAACGTGAGGTCTATTGTTTTATCCCTTGTGTAGAACAGAACTATTTCATGTCTCCATTAGAATATTTTCCTCCTTCATTTACATGAAGAACTTTGATCTTTCTTCCAAAATAAGAACCATTGCATGAAAATCTTTGAATATGGAATATATAGCATCTTTAGTCTTCATCAAGTGCACCCATGTACATCTGTTATGGTCATCAGTAGAATTTCAGCACATAAAGGTATAAAAGTAAGGAAAAAAGAGAGAATGAGAGTGGTTACTGTTCATGCGATATGTTCACCGTGAACAATTCATTCTTTGGTATTTATATTCAATAAGAAAAAAACTATGGTGCAACCAGCAGCACCATGATACATACATCATACGCTCATTTCAACACCCTCCCTCAAGCGGAGCATAGATGTCAGTCATGTAAAGCTTGCGAAGTAAATCCATGTCTTTTTTCTGCTAATGACTTGGTGAGGATATCTCCAATCTGATCTTCTGTACGCACATAAGGAACACTAATTTCTTTGGATAATACTTTCTCCCTAATGAAATGCTCATCCACTTCGACGTGCTTGGCCCTATCGTGGAGGATTGGATTATGAGCAATGCTAATGGTTGCCTTATTCTCACAATAAATCTTCATCTCCCCTTGAACAAGTAAGCCTAACTCTTCCATAAGAGTTTTAGCCACATCATCTCACAAGAACTATGGGCCATTGCCCTATACTCTGCTTCACAGCTCGACCTAGCTTCAACAGTCTTTTTTACTCCAAGTAACAAGATTACCACCTAAGAGGGTACAATAACCTAAGGTAGATCGCCTGTCAGTGATATATCTTGCCTAGTCTGCAGCTGTGAAAGCTTTTATATGAAGTTATCCATTATTCTTCAAGAGAATGCCACCCCCTGGCGAGGACTTCAAATACCTAAGAATCATCTCAACTGCCTCCAAATGGCTGGTCCTTGGAGAATGCATGAATTAGCTAATGGTACTAACAATGAAATCAATGTCTGGACGTGTGATTGATAGATAATTCAATCTCCTTGCTAACCTCTAGAACTTACCAATGTCTTCAAGTGGTTCACCTTCTTTTGTGTCCAATTTTTGATTGGTCGGCATAGGAGTGTTTGCTGGTTTTACACCCAATTTTCCTGTCTCCTTTAAAAGATCTTTAACATACTTTCTTTGGGAGATGAAGATGCCACTTTTTGACCTAGAAACCTAAATTCCCAGAAGGCATCTAAGGGGACCAAGATTTTTTATTTCACTCTCTTGCAACGAATTTCTTCAACTTAAGAATCTCATATTCGAAGCCCTCTCTTGTCAACCTACATATTCATACTTTTATAGGTTCTTTCTCTAGATCACAACTCTTTAGTTTATGTAACCGAGAATTAGTGGATGCACCTGAGCTGTAAAATTCCCTCAAGAGGCAATGTTTCAACCTTCAATCAAGAGAAAAACCAAAAGGGTCTCAAAACATTCCTTGTTGTGCTTGGAATTCAATGTTTTGCTGAAATGTAACAAAATTTTGAACGATGGATACACCTAGAAATTCTTTTAGGGATCTAAAATGCGAGAACCACAATTGCATGCTTGCATCTCAAATCAAAATCTTCCATATTCAGAAAGGAACTCACGGTTAATGTATTACCAACCACAATATTCTCCACCTTGCATCATATTTATTATAAATGCTATATATTAACTTACTACTATTATGATATTATTATGACAGGTTTAACTTGTTTTGTTCCTTGCTATCAGAAAGACCGACGATGTATTCGGGAGCTAGTGCGTCTGCATGGGGACATTCAAGACCTCCTCATCAGGTGTGAAAATGATAATGGAGCAGGAATTAATCCACTTATTTTCTTCACTTTTGCAGTCTTGAAACTTGTTTTGGTTGGCAGATGGACTTCTTGACACAACTTCGACGTGCGGTAGGTAATGCAAATGCCAGTGTTGATGGGTGATGGAGATCACTGATTGACATGAGGTAAGTTTGTTGTTGACTCTGGGTTTGAAACGCTGGGGAACCACAAGACCATGTTTGTTTATCTTTGTGTTTGTTTTGAACCCAATCCATATATATGTATATGTATTGCACACTCTTTTTAGCAGATTTCATTTTTACAAAAACCTAAAAGCTGTGGATAAGAATGGTTTGTAATCAGCTCAGCTTCTAACCTGGACTTTCTTGCCCTGCTAAGGGGAAAGAGAAGGAAAGCGGAGTGGCACAAACGTTTGGGAGATGAAAATCTTAGGAGACTTTCTGCAACCAAATCCTAACATCTCTAATTCAAAACCGAACATGAAACTTTGGTTTCGTTCGGCTCCTTTATGGAAGATGGATAGATTCCCAGATCTGAGTCGTAAATGAAATTAAAAAAAAAAAAAATTCGACATAACACCAACATTTAATAGTTGAGGGCCAACAAATCCTTGAGAAGCAAAAAGAAAAGAAAATCATGGAATTATAGTTTTTTTGGTAAGAAAATGTCTTAGGTAGGGAGTAGGGACCTACCCTGCCTGGGATCCATATAATTGATAGATTAGTTGAAGAGAAATTTGGGTCCCTGTTTGTTTTAGTAGAAGTAAGTGGAGGGACGCTTCTTATATCATTTGAACCCAACTACTTACTAATAGCAGTAGTCTTTGCGATATCTCCTTCATCCTTCTTTGTTCCTATGTTCTTGGTGGTGTTGACAAGCACATAGGCACCTCTCGATCTCAGTCATTTGTATGGAGTGCAGTTGTTAGAAGAATAAAATGATGATGATTATGGAGTGCATTCTGTTTATTTTATTTTATTTTATTTTATTTTTTGAGTGATGATAAAAGAAGAAAAATGGTGGTATTGGAGCTAATTTAATAAAGAAAATGAAATATTTTCTATTTTCTTTTTAGAATACAATCATTCGTATAAAGTGCAAAGAAGATTTTTTTTTTTTTTTTTCCTACAGTGGAATGATGGTATTTGTTATTTACAAGTAATCACGGCTTGAAATTAGGGTCTTGGTGACGTCAATCTCTTGACCTAGGTTTTTTCTATTATTAGACTAACAGAAAATGACAATTGCCCTTGTCTTTAAGTTTCATCCAAAAACCCTCTGTTTTTTTTTCCCCATTGTGTTCAACTTAAGATCATTATACCTCCAACCTTCAAACCTAGAGAACAATATGGCATGTCTTTGAAAAAGTTAAATATCAATTGATATTTTAGAAGAAAAATCAAGGATTTTCGGGAGTTGTTTACAAATTAAGATTATGCTTATAAAATCCTAAACCCTAAAAATAAAAATCTTGTAAAACTACGAGAGTTTCTATTGGCACCCCAACACTATCTCAATTTGACATCTCGTCTCATTCATGGATGAGATCAAGTTGTCTTGGATGAATCAATTTATCTCAAACAAGATAAATTATTTAATTTGATTTATAATTATTTATTTATTTATTTTTACTAAAAATAATGGGAGCAGGTGGAGTGGAAATGGTTCAACCTAAAATTTGAATTAAAAAATGCCCCAACTTTAACATTTAAACTTAATATAATAATAATAATCATTTTGATCAAAAATCAAGAAAATTTTAATTGCACATCTCTAATTTCATGTGCGTTAGTTTTAAAAATGACAAAAATATCGTGTTTACTAATTATCTTTCATACCATTCTTCAATTAATATTTAAAAATTACAAATAAGCCCTTTCGATGCAAGATCGTTTGCACATGTCACCCTCTAGTATATATGAATATGAAAATAATTATAATTTTTTTTTTTTTTTTGGTAAGTAAGGTAGATTATAAAATTCCTAGTTATACAATTTTATTTTATTTAGATAATAAATATTTAAATTCTAAAAGATTTAATTATTTTAATTAAAAATACAAAATCTCATTTACTAGAGAAGATTTGAAACCCATGATGTAATTTACAAATGATGCCACGTAATTCATACCATCTAACTACGCTACTCGCATGCCAGGAACCATCTCATGCAACCCTATGGTCTATTACAACTTTACCATACACGTATGAACAAATCATTCAACGCAAGCATTGCAAACTTTTCCGACCTTCCTTTCATGGCTCCAAGACTCATATTGCAAGTCTTTTATACATGTGTGAAACCAATGTAAATAGGTATTGTCACACCCTAAAATTTTCGAACCTTTGATCCAATCCATGACCTGATTCAAAATCTTAATTTAAGGGTACGAGAAGAAACAAGAATCATTGAATCATATTAACTAAATATCTAAAAAGAAAGAATTAAAACAAATAGAAATTAATGTTTATTAAAATGGAGATCATCATCTTATAATCCAATCAAAATTTCAAGTGTAGTAATACTCTTTGAGTAATTATTACATTCAAATCCAATACAATAAAATAAAATAAAACTATTCTAAATTTGAATCCTAAAGAGATTAAATAACTAACAAAAAAATATATAAATAAACTATCTCCGTTGATGATTCTGTGTTGTTCAACTCTAATCTCAATGCTCATTATATAAAAAGTTTTTCCAACAGAATCAATAAACTAATGCTTGTTGGAAAATCAACGTTACACCGATATTATCATCAAGTAATCAAGTCATTCCAAAATAATTAATGCATGCAATGATGATCAATTTTTTTATCAGTTTGGTCATTACCATCATCACCGATTTTTCCAACAGCTCGGTCAAACTCTTTATTCCAAAACAGGAAATATTTCTCTTGAGGGTCTTTCATACAAGGGCTTAAGTCCTACTTACTCAATTCATCATTCCAAAACGTGCCCATGATTATTCAATTTCACATTCATCTTCTAAAAGAACATTTTATGCAGTTTCAACACAAATATTATCACAACAACTAGAGATTTATCACCAAAATCTACCAAACATTCATATATCACATTATTTATCAATAAACACATAAGAAATACATAATCATACGATATACTTAATTTTTATTTATTACGTATATATAAATAAATGTGTCATGAGAATTTGTCTTAATCAATGTTGGAATCCACTAATGAAATTTAATTCCTTCTTCTCCGTTTTACGCCTTCTTGATTTCCTTAAATTTACGTCGAAAAACATCCGAAGAGCATAGAAAATTGAATTGGGTTGAAGATTTAATATCAGATGTGATCAGAAAGGCTATTTTTTTTTATTCTACTCAAAGCTTGCAATGAACTAAATGATTTTTTTTTCTACACTAAAACCTAACAGGTCCTCTAAGTAGATAAAAACCTAGGTTGAAGATGGATGGATGCTAGGATTTTATTTTAGAAGAAGAGATTGTGGAAAATAGAGGATTAATTCTAACATTTTCATGGATTTTAATATGTATAATGTTAAAATAATGTAATGGTCATTATTCAATTTGTTTTGTTTTAATTAAAAAGTCTATGTCCCAAACTCCGAATTTTGCGATCTTATAGTCTATTTCGATTAATTTTTCAATATAGATCTAATGGTATAATCGGTTTCAAAAAATTCTTACTTAAAAAAAAATTCTTCTATTTATTGATCTACGAATTTCCTCAAGATACGTGTTTAAAAATCTGGGATGTTATAGATACTTGAGGGGTTGGCCTCCTGGCAAGCTAGGCCTTGATAAGCTCCTTAGGAAAGAAAGGTCAAGTGTTCGAAACCCCATGAAGCTGTGATTTCCTTGGGACCACCCTCCAAGGTCCAAATGATCCTTGATTGAACCAGTTGCACGTAGGACTTTTTGAGGGGACCAGTGTGTGTGACCATGGGATTAGTCTCACCCAAAGGGTGGGGATACCCACGATAAGCCCAAAAAAAAAAAATGTAAAAAAGTAGAATTTAAAAAAAAATTAACGAAGAAAAAAAAATGTTTAAGCCCTGGATTATGAACCCTCAATGGTAAGGCCAAAATATTAAAAAAAATTCAGATTGGCCTAGTGTCTAACAATGCCCGACAAAACCCGCGTCACAAAAACATTGTATGCATCCACACACACACACACACACATATATATATATATATGACTAATGCTGAAGTGTCCTCAAGATTGGACTTCACGTCGTACACCTTGACGTGAAAGTGTATGGGAACCATAGATGTTTTTCCTCAAGATACGAGTGAAAAAGCATCTATGATTCCTATCTACTTTCACATCAAGATGTGCAATATGAGGTCCAATATTGAGGTCACTCCAGCATGACTCAATATAAATAGGTAGATTTGTGCCTGTTAGGTCGGAGTGTAGTATTAACCAACTTTAGGTCCAATGAAGGTATTAAGGCCGATCCAAGTACAACCACATCTGGTTAAATATAGGACTGCAACCTAATCAGATTGGAGGGTAGACCCTGGCTCAACTCAAGTGGCAGAGCCCACAACCCAAGCATTGAGTCTTAACTCATTGTACACATAAGCTCAGCCCAAGCTTGAGTTTCTAAACTCGGGTTGAGCTCAAGTTATCCCGACCTAGGTAGTTTTCGACGGGCTGGGTCTGTTGAACAAGAAATTTGTATGCATAAACTTAAATAGAAGGAAAAGTAAAAGAAATATATATATATATATATATATATATATATATATATATATATATAAAGGATGCATTTTCCTCGATTCCTGCTTAACCGGCTTGGCATCGGACCGTACAACCAAGCGGTGCTACTCCACCAAGGAGGAATCGGGACCGGCAGCATAAGACCATGCAAAAACATCTCTGTATTCAGCCAGAAGAGAGGTAAGAGCTGCTTTTTTCTCGTCTGAAGATTGCAGCCCTCAGCTGAGTCATCTTGGGGCTTTTAAGCGATGCGGAAAGTCAGATGCCTCTGCGACTAGCAAGGAAGAGCCGTCTTCAATCTGAGTTGGTGCTGGTGGTAAATGACACTTCTTTGCCAAGATCGAAACTTGTAGCGAAACAGGGCCGGCCAGCCGGAATATTTTTTATGCAAGTCATGAGAAACCTGTGGCTTATGATCGGGAGCCATCTCTTCTATCAAGGGAAGATCCCAACCCGAGGTAACGAAGAAGCCAACTCTTTCATACATGACTCTTCAGGCTAGAAGCTCAATTACATCGACCTTGCTAGAACAGCTAAGGTCCAGTGTGTTGGAAATGCAGTGTAGCATAGAGGATAGGACTTTGAAATAGAGCTATGGGTCCTCGCAATCGTATTATGCAGGGCTACCGGTGTCATGCTCAAAAATGCATATAGTACCTAAATGACAAGTGACGAAAGCAAGAAAGATAGACTAAAGCCAGAAGTCAAGTCCCGAGTGCCTGAAAGATAGACTAAAGCCATTACGAATGACAAGTACACACAAGAATGACTCGATCGAGTCCCGAGAGACAGAAAGATTGACTAGACAGAATGGCCAGTGACAGAAACAAATACATTGACAGAAGGAGTCACCGACTAGAATGACATGTATCCGAAGTCCTCTCCACCGGATGCTGCCCTAAAACAGCCCTAAGCTTCAAGCTCATCCAGAAATACCCCAAGCCCACTAGCGGACTACTGATCTACTTATTCAGTTGACGTTAAAAAATGCACCAAACCAATAAAGGGGTCCTTTTTTTTAACTATTCAACAGAGTGAGCAAGAGCGGAGTTTACTACGCGAGCCTAAATGCGAGTTTCACTGACTGAACCCAGATAATAGCGGAGAAGAGCAAGAATCATACTTTTTCTACTTCGCTTGCCGGACAGGAACTCTTTTCTTCAAGATCCCCTTGCCTTACGCCCTGCCCTGAAACTGGAGCTCAATTACATCGACCCTACCTCTCTGCAAGACAAAGATTTCATTGAACCTACCTCACCCAAGAGTACTATTGGAGCTCAATTACATCGACCCTCATTTAAAGAGAGAGTGTAGCTTGACTTGAAAGTCCGTCCTGCTTCAGAGCAGAGGGAAGGGTGCTCGTAGATCAGATTGAGATGTAATTGAGCTAAATTAGCTGCAGTCGTTCTGTCCCCCCTAGCCCCTTTAAACTAGTGGGGGGGACAAGAAAACTCTTATTCTAATTCTCTCATATTACATTGACCCTTATCCTTCATTCATAACTGGCGAAGCATTAATGGAGACGAACAGGAAGACTAAAAGGCACTTCCTTGAACTGGCTTAAGAGAGTTCCCAAGTTCTGTTTCATCTAACATGATGATTTTTCATAGGCTTTTTTTGGAAAAGAAATAATAAAATGCTCAGGGAATTATACTCAAGGCAGGCTCAGTAGGCCATTCTCAAAGCAGACCTACGTGTGTAGCATGGTCGTCAGCTCATCCCTAACTATGAAAGTCGCCAAATCCAATCCTAATCGTGAGTGTCTTTTTCTCATGTGTAAACGAACCCTTCATACGAAAAAAAAGGGCTTTGCTCAATCCCAGGGCGACAATCAATGGATTTCGCTTCTGAAAAGGACATCAGCTCTGAAAGAGCCGACCCGGCTGCCGCGTAAACTACCGTGGTGATCGAGAGAGAAAAAAAACCCTAAGAACGAGCCCAGTAGTTGAAGGCTCGCTTAAGGCGCCTTCAGCCTTATCACCAAGTCAATAGGAACTCTCTTATCGCAAAGCTCGTTGAGCAAAAGACTTCGGAATGGGACCAAAAAAGTCCGAACGAACCGCCTTGACTTATTCGAGCTTTTCTTGTTTTTTTTGCGTGTTATAAAGTGTTAAAGCCTACTGCAAGGGGGATGACAAGGTTGATAGGAACGTCGTGGAAGAATTCAAACGAATGGGGCCCTCCATGAACCATCTCACCCATGATCTTGACAACCAAGTCACAGAGATCATTGAATTGCAGGAGCGCAGTCTAGTTTTCTTTTAAAAAACAAAGCATTACACTTATAGCACTACCGCGACTAAGTATTTCTTTCTACAGGCTCCAAGAACAGAACGCTAACAAGTCGAAGTGATAAGACCGGAAGGATTGATCCTAGATGGCCAAGTGTAGTAGTACGTCCTCGGGGGTACATTATACAGAATAAACCCCAATTTTGAATTAGTTTAGTATATGTCGAAAATGGGCCTTTTTTGAAACGAGTGTTATCTTCCTTCTTGTTATGTAGCTCCTTACGTGTCTTTATGATGTCGCTTAAGGAGCTCCTTCTACTTGGCTTTCTTCTTGGCGAGTAGTACTTCTTGCCGAGTAACCGAGTCAAAGAGCACTAAATTCATGCCTGACTTTTGGAAGGGAAGACGGAAGGTTTAAGACAGGTTGAAGGAGGTGTGCCCTATACGGTGTCAGACTGGTTTAAGAAGGTGCTTTATTCATCCGTTAGTTGCTTTAAGACTGACTTGACGGATGTAGTCAGACAATTCAATCAGACCGAGACGCCTTCATTCTCCCTCCCACCTACCAGTCATCGACCCAAACCCCTCACTTCGTTTCTTTCTGTCCGTCTTTCCGACAACACGAGCGAGTGGATTTTCTAATGGACGCCCGGGTGCAGCGCTGTAACTTCAGTCTCTCAGTCTTTATTGAAACCGGAGATCCCGGCTACCTCACCTCATGGGAGAGAGCCCTTCTCATATCCCCAGTTTATTAAAAAGAGCTCTTGGGAGGTTAGCTTCCCGTTGTTCTCCGCTTTCTATCACGATGTGGGTTGACCGCACCGTCCCTGGGATCCCATGTCCAAAAGGCGGCTATAGGATGCTTTCGGGTCGGATCTTTTTTATCTGAATCTTAAGGACAGGACCCTACCAATCATTGGATTCCTCTGCCGAGCTCTACCCTACCCGCATTTCCTTTTAAAGGAGGCCAAAGAAATGTCTCCACCTGCTACCAACAATCTTTCTTCGGAATTCTACTTAATGGCTTCCCCTCCCATTTGTTTTAGCAACTTATACATCGGTCTCCCTGCCAAGAGCTCCCCAGCAACGACAGAAGAACTAACCCGCCTGATGTGGCGGGGCTGCTTTTTTGTTTCACAATAAGACTTGGACGATTATCCCTACCTTCAGTAGCTTACGAGTAAAAAAAGATTTTGTCCATTTACCACCGATCCACAATAATACCTTTGTTACCGTGACGGATGCTAGGGGGAATAAAAAAACTGGGGCCTCCGCAGGTTGTTTGGAGGAATTCAAAGGGGGGTCTCGTCTTTCTCGGTATGCTGCTAAAGCAACTGCAGAACATGTCGGGCGATCCGCCAGAAATCTGGGGATATTCCGTTCTGACTAGCGAAGTAGGGGTTGAGCTTTCTGGTGCAGTTTCTTACTTGGTTGCCGGGTCAAGGCGACTTGCTATTGTTATTCTTCTTTCCTAAACACCTTTTGCTTCTTTATTCCGATCCTCACACTCTTCTAAACGAAGAAAGAGGGGAAATCAAATTGGTTCTTCTTGCTTGTTCATTTAAATCCACGTTGTTACTAGCTTTGTCAGTATCTTGAGTTGATTTACCAAGGCTAAGTTCTTTCTTTTACCGAGCTACGGATCCAGGAGCTTCACCTTGGTGCTACTATTTACTATAACAAGGAACCAGCTAAAACGCTGTGTTAGCCTTTGAGACTGAACTCTGATGCCCTCGCCTGACACAACCCGCTTCTGCTATTGTTTTCTTGTTTCGACCCCCCCTCGCACTCTTAGATCTCGCTAATGATCTCACCATTTTATAGTCATTTTATCGAGTAGATATAAATTATCACAATTTCTCACTTTTGGATATTCATATTATCTTTCAGAGCCTGAGTTGATCCGAGTTCTGTCATTTATCATCCATATTTACCTACCTTGCTTGAAAGGGCGGAAATCCTCTTCTTTTGAGCTATGGTTTCATAATTGTAATTTGCTGAAACAACAATATATGTCTTCGCTCCATTATTTATTATACTTGCTGGCTCATCATTGCCTACAAAGACGAGGTTCAGCTTCCTGGTCTGGACCTGGTCAAGATGGTGGTGCTGCTTCTGGTTCTCGAGATAGAAAGGATGCTTCGCCGAGTGGCCCTTCAACTCAATTACATCGACCTTGGGACTGAATCTTACTCAGTTTGGTAAGCATCTCAATCTAGGTATGCAATAAGCTATGCTCCTACCTACATTGCCCTTGTCCCTGCCTTTGTCTCTATCTACGCTTCTAATCTACGGGCTAGATCGATGCTTTATCATCCTGGATGCTGAGGTGAAGTGCACTCAATTCCAGAGGGACTTGAAGTCAAACTGGCCGAAAGGTTTTTTGGTATCAAACTTTTTCTCAGTGATGCGATCAGCCCGGCATCCGTTTTACGTGCCACTGCTTCTTCTAGTGAACCTGGACACTCATTTCGTTCCTGTACTGATATTAAAATGAGATGGAAAGTGAGAACTTTCATTACTGCTTCTAACAATGTGGATAAAGCTTTGCCTGCTTCCGGCTTAAGGAGTACGTACCCCTTGGAGAAAAGGCCTGCTTTCGGCGGAGCCCAGACATGGATTTATCAATGCTTTAAAAGCCAACCACCACCCTTATAAAGCCCACCCAACCCCGGGCCTACGCCATAGTAAAGACTCTCAATCTGCCTTTCCCGGTTGGGATGGTGGGTTAGGATTGATGATCATACATTGGATGAAAGCTAATTGAGTTGTCCCAATCGGGCACGTAGAACAGATATCGGAAAGCTTGTTCTGGCAAGGTAGAGGGATAAATAGAGATAGATCTCCATCTATGCACATGGGAATAGCTACACGAGGGTTTGATTGGGATAAGTAGACTATTATATCTAGTACATGACCTCTCCTGCCCAACAGTAGTTGGCCTTGACTCAGTGAACCCTTGCCTATTTTTGGCCTCTAATGATACGCACGGAAATGGTTTTAGGCACCAACTACCCTTTCATTACTTGGGCGTGTAGGTTAGCCTAAAAAAGCTCTATGTTATGTTGTTGCAAGACCCGATTCCTATTTAGCACGGGATTCCTATCGCGTATGATATAGCTGGGCATGGAATTACGGACATGCTTCATATGATAGGTTGGGATTGTACCTTAGTACGATGAGATGAGTTGGATGTGGAATGTACAACGATGAGTCTTTCTTCGCTATGAGGTTATAGTATCTTACTACTTTCCCCAGAGGAGTTCAAGGGGATGAGGGATGCACTCAATGAGAGGCAATCGAGAACTCGATAACAGGAGGAAGTTTCATACTGGTCCTCCTAGTCTGGTGCGAATAAGAGGTCAGTGGATAATTTCTAATCGAAGAAGGCAACCCACCCGAGGACTGAGTTCAAGGACAGGGGGGAATTATAGCCAGGTGACCATCAATGAAGGACTGCTGCTTGAGGGCTATTCTTTCTATCGATCCTTACGGGTAGGAATTATAGCCAGTGTATGAAGGGCACTCGACCTTAGTCTCCCATAGTAGTTCTCATATTACAAACCCTGCATCTCTTGAACCTTCGGCTAATCAATTACATTGATCCTGACGTCCCAGACCTTTGAACTTGGCGGAACAGGCTCCGGATGGATTCACTAAATCTGTTTAGTCGGTGAGGGAGAGAGGTAAGAGCGCTTTATCAGGAGTCCTCGTCTTCTTAAGGAGAAAGAAGAGAGCTCTTACCGGGCCGGAACAACAACCGATAGAAGCAGACTTGTTTTGTCAATCCACTTCAGTTCCTGATTGATAAATCAATCTATCTTCCCGTCCCCCTTACCGTAAATAGGGCAGTAGATTGATTAAAAAATACACTCCAAATGGTCAGTCACTCAAAGGCCTGTTCGGGAAGACCTTAAAATGATCCGGAAAGGATCAGTTGAAACAAACCCCCTGTTCTTAGACGGGAGTAGAAAGCTCGAAAGCTAGTCTCCGCCTCTGTATCTGGACAGCCAGCCTTTTCTCATCTCGGTGAGCCTTGCCCCTTAGAAATGAGAGAGGAGGTCATGATAACAGTTGACGAGTGAGGATCTGCAAGAGAAGGAGCTAGTGATCGATTCTTCAGTCTCCCCCGAGCAGCCGGCCAGGATTTCATGGCATGTGAAAACGAAGATGCAAAGGTAAAAGGGAAGCTACCAGGTGTTGGTTCAGCTGACCGAAGGGAAAGCTGCTGGCTTACTCGGTCCAAGTGCCCTCTTTCTTTATCCATGGCGCTAGCAAACCCGGCCCCTTTTCTTTTCTTTTTTATTTACTTTATACTTTATTATTCTACATATGTGTGTCTTCTGCCCATGGAACCCTTCTTCCTGGATCACTTCCTGCCTCGTCTTCTGAGTCTGCTTTCTCTTCTGAGCAGTCATAGGTCCATAAGCGAAAGGACAAATGTCCGAGTGAACCGAAGCGAACGGAGGGTGCTCGTAGATCAGATTGAGCTTAATTGGTAGCCGCCCTTCATGCAGAGGGAAGCGAAGCGAGTCGTTCTAGTCTCTGTCCGGCAGGTGGCTTGAGCTAAAAGGTAAGAAGAACTACGGGTTCAAGAAGTTGTCCTGCGGGGGCGAAAGGTAAGATTCGCATTGAAGAGAAATATCTTGCTTTCAATCGGGCTCTTGGCCCTGCCCTAGCCTCTGATCTTCATTCCGATTCGACACAGAACTATTGTCAGATTTCCACGACTACGGATGAATACTATTCTGATGATTCAAAAGAACATGCCAACAACCAGCATGTGCCTTCATCTGGAACTAGTCTAAGGCTTGAGAACGAGTTCTGAGATTTGGTAGTTGAGACAGTCTAGGCACACGTTCAATAAGGCAATAGTTTCAGCAAGCCCATTTACCCATTCGCGCACTGGCCAAGTCGCCAGATTCACCAAGTAGGAGCATGTAGGATTTGAGTCATTGAATCTGTTTCACATCTTGTCTTACGTTTAGGTTTTCGAGTCTCTGAATCATCATCAATAATTTCCTAATTGGGTGCTGGGAGGATTGGGTTCTTCTTTAAAGATCAGGCGGGAAGATGAGGTGCGCGAATTGAGAGGAATGGGCAATTGAATCAAAGACGAGGTTTTCCGACTGAAATCAATATCTGAAACAAGGGTGGTCGTAGATCAGATGCAGTATCCGAAGTATATGGAAGGAAGTTAGTCATTTATTTCTTTATTTTAGGGAGGAAAGGGTCGATGTAATTGAGAAGAAAGGAGGGTCAATGTAATATGAGAAACACTGACCCATTCCCGACCGAAGGGAGGGGCCGTATAAAACTCAAATGAAAACTCCCGGGATTTTAAGGTTCAAAAGCGGGATTGATTATCTCGAGCCAACCTCCTCCCCCTTTTGTTTATCACGGATCTCTCTTTTATAGTCAAGAGCCGACGCAGACAGAGGGCATGGTGGGAGCAAAGGACGGGAAAGCATCAAAACTGGGGAAACCATACGTGCGATTAATGAGAGGGGGTAGTCCCACACATACGGCTAGGGGAGCTTCTCGACTCGCATTTACACATCCAGGTCATAATCTTGAGTGTTAGAGCTCAAGAGCTCTTTGGTTTGGTTGAAGTTGGCTCCCGGTCAATAAACCATACTAGCTAAGTATTACTAACCTATGAGCTATTTCCTCGATTCTAGGTTTTATCAGTCCCAGTAATAAGCTCCCATTCCAACAAATCTCTTCTATGGTTCAGATTTTTCATTAGCAATTCCAACTAAGATTGATTGAATTAGGGCTCATTTAGCGATTCAATCTCCTCTCCTACGGACCTTCTATTCGTTCTGATCACGAATCTTTGGTTTACAAGCCGATTGATCTTTGGAATCTAAGCGCCTCTACTTAAGAAGTACCTTGGCAATAGGTTTGCAATCAACACAACAGGCACATTTCTTTTTTTGGTGAAGACTTTAGAATTTTTGGAGTCGAGCATAGAAGGGAGATTTCTTTTCTAACCAATCACCATTGGATTGGAAAGCACCCCGGAGATAAAGTAAACTGAAGAAGGAAAGACATCAATCAATCATAGTGGGAAGCGCCGCAAGCTGCTTACTAAGAGGGCGCTATTTAAGGGGCACGCTCGACAGCAAGCATCTGTAGCAGCAGCCTAGCTCAAAGCTCCCCAACCCTGTAATGAAACGAAGGAAGCCCTACTTACCCCTATCTAGTAAAGCTCCTTGCCTCGAGACCATAGGATAGGGCAAGCGGTGCTGCTCCGTATTAGGTAGGGCTAAGTAGGGCTGAGTTTGTTTTGCTCAAAGCCGCTAGGCGCTAAAGCACCCTTACTAGTAAAGGGGGTACTGACTTGCTGCTGGCTCACTCGACCTGCCCTTGATCCTAACCCTCGGAAGCGAAAGGCGGATCTCAAGATAAGAATAACTGCTTCTGTATATAGTGTAGTACCGTCAGGGTCGATGTAATTGAGCTGGAACTGCTGAAGCTGGCGCGTAGAGTACGACAGAGCGAACCGAATGATTGTACTGTATGGACGGAACGAGTGGTGCTAAGGCATGGTCCTTCTGGCAATAGAGTGTCTCTTTCTTCCTTATCTGTATGAGCTAGGGTCATTCCTTTCGCGAAGGCTGACTACTAATGAGTGCCCACTGTAACTGGTCATAGGCTGCCTGCCGAGTGAGGGGTCGATGGATAGATCTGTTTCCGGATGATATGTGTCTGGGTAGTAGGTCCAAGGATGTAGGTGCAGTAGGTAGAAGTAGGCGAGCCACTACTTTCGTTGGGTACGATGAACAATGTGATATGGGAAGCAGGTAGACAGTAGGTGTACAAGTAAGGGTAAGGGCCTTTATCAACCAAGGCTGTGCCTATCTATGAACCATCGCTTCTTAGCGCTTGATTTCTTCCAAGTACGCTCTAACTAAAGGTACGCTCTAACTAAGGGTACGCTCGTAGATCAAACCTATCTTTGCGGCTTCAGAAGATAGAGTCAATCCTTTCCCATGACAAATCAGTCTATTAAAATAGAGCTTAGTCGCACATTCTTCCGACTTTCTTAATGTTTTCTTCGTGGCTTCTGCTTGGCCGGGGGATAATAAGGTGCGGAAAATCGATGATTTATCTTGAACTTCTTGCATAGGTACGCCACTTTCTTGCTCTTGAAATTAGGACCGTTATCGGGGAAGCCGGCAGGTGACTTTTTTTTTCGTGCGACCCCTTCTACCGGTTCGACCCATTTCGTGAAATATATTCGGAGTAAGGATCGATAGAAAGAATAGCCCTCAAGCAATAGTCCTTCATTGATGGTCACCTGACTATAATTCCCCCCTATCCTTGAACTCAGTCTTCGAGTGGGTTGCTGATGGTCGATAGTTGTATGTAATGTTGAGGGTCCGAAGGAGATTCGGATTCAAGAGGTACGACGGGATATTCCTCCCCGGTTCGGAACTAAACGTTGAGCGGCAGATCAAGTAAAAGCTGGCAATCCTCCACCTAACAACTCCTCCTTTACAGTATCCGCTGTTAATAGGCTCTAATAGACAACCAACCCCATCTATTCTGGATAAACCGGGACACCTTCCCAGCTTTATCGAATCGAAAGGGGTGGGTTCCGGGCGGACTCGGCCTAGCCATAAACCTGGGATGGTTCAGACGAGGAGAAAGGTGGGTTGCAGAGCTTGTTTGGTGCTTAACCTGTTCTGTGCCTTGGACGGGTCGCTTATTAGCTCGTTTGGCGCCTTGGGTGGGCCGCGTACTCCTGTTTCGCACTTAGCTGCTGCTGGACATGACTCGCGGGCATTAGTCTGCTTTTGCTATCGCACTTTTTTATCAATATGATATGGCTCTCGCTCTTGCTCGTACTTCCGGGTGACCGGAGCGGGCTACGTCCAACCGAAGGAGGGCGGGCTTATTAAGGCTGTTCAAGTTCATCAGCTCGGTCAACCGTCTCCGGGGCTGGATCTTTCCTTGCAATATTGAGCTAGTCCCAAAGAGAGTCCTCGTTTTGCTTTTATGCTGCGTCGGTGGTTGAAAGCCGCTCCTCTCGGGCCCCTCCTAAAAGGTGCTGAAAAACGAATATAAACGCGCGCACTTACGCTTTGGCGCGCAACTCTGCTTCTCGCTTCGTAAAGCTCGGCTAACAACCTGACGCGTTGCGGCTCCCGCCTACACTTGCTGCTCCGCTCGTTGCTTTTCAGCGCATGCTCCTACGCCGCTCGCTGTCTACTAAATGAGCCTTCACTGCCCGCCCGGCCCCTATCTAAAATCTTAAGTAAAGTTCAGTCAAATCAAGTTTAGCCCAACCTCTTTGTTTGAAGCTTTGCCAGGAAGCTTCTACTTGCTTGTTGAAGCTTTGCTTCCCCTAATTCCGAAACACAACAATAGACTTGCTACTATAGTATAGGAAAAAGCTTCTCTTTGATAGCGGTCATAGGGGGGTTCAGAAAGGATCTGATCGTAGATAGAGACTAAAAATGGCGTTTCCACGGGGTAGAACCTCCTCAGGGAATATAAGGTTTTCATGAGGCTGATCCTGAGCCGCCATCCAAGCACGAATACCTTCGTTTAAAAGAATATTTTTGGTGTAGAAAGTCTCAAATTCAGGATCTTCCGCTGCACGGATTTCCTGGGAAACGAAGTCATAGGCACGTAGGTTCAGAGCCAGACCGACTACTCCAAGAGCACTCATCCATAAACCGGTTACTGGTACAAATAACATAAAGAAATGTAACCAACGTTTATTGGAAAAAGCAACCCCAAAGATTTGGGACCAAAAGCGGTTAGCGGTGACCATTGAATAAGTCTCTTCAGCTTGAGTTGGGTTAAAAGCACGGAATGTATTTGCACCGTCACCATCTTCGAATAAAGTATTTTCTACGGTAGCGCCATGAATAGCGCATAGCAGAGCAGCGCCCAATACGCCGGCAACTCCCATCATATGAAATGGGTTCAACGTCCAATTATGAAATCCTTGGAAAAAAGGAGGTCAGAGAGAAGTGCTGGAAGAGCTCAAAAGACCATTTCTTTGGATGATGTTTCATCAAGATTGGCAAAGGGCCTTGGTAAACAGGAGCAAAGAATCAGGAGGCCACTTCCAATCAGTTCTGATTATGCAGGCCAGGGGCTGGGAGGGGTCCCTTCTTTGCATAATATAGGGGGAAGACAATGTCTTGCCTTCTATTTTCCAGGACCCCACAGATACATTAAGGACAGTGATGATGAAACTAGCCCAAAGACAAAGGTGCAGGGAAAGGGAGTTCGAGAAGATACAAATCCTCAATCTGATCTACGAGCACCCTCCTCCTGCACTGTTCCAACTCGAGGGCAGGGGGCAGTGCTCCATCAGGGAGCAAACAATCTGCTCCAGGTGATGGAAGTGATGGTGATGATGGAAAGGAGAATGGAGAGAAGGGAAAACATGATGATATTAAGGGAAGGGTTAGAGAGGAGGCATTTAGGTAGGGAAGGTGGTGCTTGAGGACAGAGAAGAGAGAGGCTGCCGGCTGTGGAGATAGAGACAGTGGCTTTCTGGCTTTTGAGATCAGATCTGCTTTCTGGTCAGGGGAGGAGAGGTGGTTGATTGACAAACTATCTCTGTCCCATCTCGACACACGACTAGCTGTGATTAGTCTTCCTTGTCCATGCTCAGTGTTTTTGATGATATCACTCAAAAATAAAAGCGAGGGCAGCAGCAGCTTACTATGGCTATATATCCATTTCAATATCCGGATTATGCTACTCTTTGACTTAGGATTCATCCTAATAACTTGCCGGATGTAGCGCCGAAGATAGACTTTTGAAGATTCAACCGCAATTTCTACTTTCTGAGACGGTCGAACAACTTCTGCAGGTTGGAATCGGGGGGATAGATGTCCAGCAAGCAAATGTCTTCATGAGTAAGGGTCAATGTAATATGAGTGACCCACTCAACAACAACTAATATCTTTACTGGCCAGAGGCGGCGCATCTCGAGTGAGATCAGCTTGAAATTGGTGATGTGTAGGGTATAATGAGAGGTGGTCGTGAAGAATTTGAGGTTTGGGAGTTGGAATGAATGGAGAGATTGGCCATTCTGACTGGGAGTTGGGATGATAACTGGTTTGTTGTGTCTTGTGGTAATGCATTGATGCTTGATGACGTTGGTTCTTTTTTCAAATTGACTCTAACCTTAGAGCCAATGGGTGCTATCAAAATTGAAGGGTTGAAGCTTGGTTCATCCCTCTCTATGGCATTGACTGTCGGCCCATTACCTCCCCCATTATGCGTCGGTAGCGGGTTCTGATTGATATTCTGCTGAGGTGCTTGGGTTGCCGGACCATCCAGGATGATCGCTTTCCTATCGATCAGATTTTGAACTTGGTGCTTCAGTTGCCAACATTGGTCAGTGGCATGCCCTGGCGCACCCATGTGGAATTCGCAGAATTGATGGGGATTGTACCCTGGTCCCTTTACGGCCTCTGGGTTTGGCTGCCTCTTAGTGAGATATTCTCCCCTGAGTAATGCTGGGAGCAGTTCTGACAGAGTCATAGGCAAACGGGTGAAGACTCGAGGAATCCTGTTGGGTCTACGCTGCTCGTTTTGATGATTTTGGACAAATTGTGGGTTTTGTCCAAATACTGGATTTTGACCAAACTGAAATACTGGTGGAGCCGGTGCAGCTTGAGGTGGGTTCATCTTGAAAGGGACCTGAGGTATTGGCGGCCTCTGGTTTGAGATGAAAAAAGGTCGAACAGGTTGTACATTGTTAACTTGTGCTTCTTCTTTCTTCTTGTTCAAGACTACCGGTTTCCGTTGAGTAGACCCCCCTGCTGGTGCCCCTAGACTGGACAAGCCGTAGATCAGACCTGACCGAATACCGTCTTCAACTCGATCCGCCACTTGGACCAATGACGAGAAGCTTGCAGTCGTATGACCCACTAGATGCGTATAGAATGAATGGCCCAAAGTTGAGATGAATATGGTGTTCATCTCTTGTTCAGTCATAGGTGGTTTAACCTTAGAAGCCGATTCTCGCCACCTTTGGGCATATTCTTTCACACTTTTCTTTGGCTTCCGAGTCATCTTGGCCATGTCATTCCAGTCTAACCCCATATCTGTATTGAATTTGTACTCTTCTGAGAAAATCGTAGCCAGATCCTGCCAGCTCTTGATTCGAGAGTGATCCAATTGTGAAAACCATGAAAGAGCTGCCCCTGTCAGACTCATTTGAAAGAGTTGAACCAACAACCTGTCGTCATCCCCAAATTGGCACATGGATCCACAATAAAGCTTCAAGTGTGATAGAGGGCATCCAATGCGGTTATACTTTTCGAAGTCAGGACACTTGAATTTCGGTGGTAGTGGTGCATTTGGGTAGAGGCAAAGATCTCTGAATCTCATTCCGCTCATAGAGTCCTTGCCTTTCATCTTTCTAATCTCTTCCTCGACTGCCTCGAGCTTGTTAGCAAGTTTCTCTTCTGTGGTACTCCTTACTTCAGCTGCCCTGAATTCACATTCTTCCTCTTAAATGACCTCATTTCGTGGTGGATTACAATGAATGTGAATTGGTGGTCCTTGATTGGTAGGGACGGTGGGTGGTAAGGTATTCGGTGCTTGCTGAGGTTGTTGTTGCAGTTGTTCGGGTATAGCCTGATTTGAGCCGGATGCCTGATGTTGTACAGCTTGCATGATGCTTGGATTTGCCATTAGCAGATCTAGAATCTTATCATGTTTTTCCAATGCCTTCACCACTATATCTAGCTTTGAAGTGATATCTGTTATTACTTCTGTCACTGTCTGCTGAGGTTGCTCTGAAGTGCTCATAATTGGTTGTGAGCGTAGAAAATATGGAGGATTGTCAGGTGGTAAGTACTTCTTTCTGGGTCGTTTGGCCACCTGAGGTTAGGCATTAATATATCATTTATACAATGAAGATGCATGATGATTTATTAGGCCAGATTAGATTAATTGGTAGAGTTGCACTAAGAAAATCCTGAATTTGGTTGAGGTTGAGTTTTTTGTCAGCACGGAGCTGGGGTTCGTCGGCACGGAGCCAGATATTGATCAGCACGGAGTTGGGGTTTGTCAGCATGGAGCTGAAGGTTTATCAGCACGGAGCTAGAAGTTTGTCAGCACGGAGCTGGAGGTTCATTGGCACGGAGCCGGAGGTTTATCAGTACGAAGCCGATGGTTGTTAGCACGGAGCCGAAGGTTCATCAGCACGGAGCCGGAGGTTGTTAGCACGGAGCTGGGGGTTTATCGGCACGGAGTCGAAGGTTCATCAGCACAGAGCCGGAGGTTTGTCAATACGGAGCTGGAGGTTCATCAGCACAGAGCCGGAGGTTTATCGGCAAGGAGCCGAAGGTTGTCAGCATGGAGCTGGTGGTTTATCGGCACGGGGCCAGAGGTTTATCGGCGCGGAGCCGAAGGTTCATCAGCACGGAGCTGGAGGTTCATCGGCACGGGACCAGAGGTTTATCGGCGCGGAGCCGAAAGTTGTCAACACGGAGCTGGGGTTTATCGGCACGGAGCTGAAAGTTCATCAGCACGGAGCCGGAGGTTTGTCAATACGGAGCTAAAGGTTTATCAGCACGGAGCCGAAGGTTTGTCAGCACAGAGCTGGGTTTGTCAGCACGGAGCTGAGGGTTCATCAGCACGGAGCCGGAGGTTTATCAGCACGGAGCTGGGGGTTCATCAGCACGGAGCCGGAGGTTTATCATAGATTATGGACATGGTTGAGATTGAAATATTGATAGGGTACGGGTTGGGGATTCGACTCGAAATGGATATGAGTCGTGAACCCATCTGAAAGCGGGTATGGATCGTGGACCTAATTGGAAGTGGATATGGGTCGTGGACTCGTTAGGATATGGATATAGATCATGGACCCAATTGGAAATGGATATGGGGTGTAGGCCTATTAGGATATGGATGTGGGTCGTGGACCCAATGGAAGTAGGTATGAGTCGTGGACCCAATTGAAAGTGAATATGGGTTGTGGGCCCATTCGAAAGTGGATATGGGTTGTGGACCCCTTTGGACACGAATATGGGTCGTGAACCCATTTTGAGAGTGGATATAGGTGGCGGACCCATTTGGAAGTGGGTATGGGTCGTGGACCCATTTTGAGAGTGGATATGGGTGGTGGACCCATTTGGAAGTGGGTATGGGTCGTGGACCCATTTTGAGAGTGGATATGGGTGGTGGACCCATTTGGAAGTGGGTACGGGTCGTGGACCCATTTGAGAGTGGGTATGGGTCGTGGACCCATTTGGATACGAATATGGGTCGTGGACCCATTTTGAGAGTGGATATGGGTTGTGGACCCATTTGGAAGTGGGTATGGGTCGTGGACCCATTTGAGAGTGGGTATGGGTCGTGGACCCATTTGGATACGAATATGGGTCGTGGACCCATTTTGAGAGTGGATATGGGTTGTGGACCCATTTGGATATGGACATGGGTGAGTTTGATAGTGGGTCATGTTGGGTTGAAATCAATTTCGATAGGTAGAGTGTAAGCGAGCTCTGTTTTGATCAAATACAAACTTGAGTGGTAGGCCCTAAGTTTAACGATAAAAACGATGTATTTAATCATTTTCAAGCCTTAAAAATCAAAAGAAAAAAAAATCCAAGAGAAAAGTTATCAAGACTGATGTCACGGACGAAATGAGCAAAAAAAAAATTTTTTTTTTTTTTTTTTTTTTTTTGGGTCCGTTTTTAATGAACGGACCGAAATACTTTTGTACTAGTCCGCTCTTTAAAAACGGACCAGAACCTTAATTTTCGTCGATTTTTTTTTTTTTTTTTTTATGATGCAAAGCATGAGCAAAGATTTCCCCCTTTACCTAGGGGGACATGTAAAGAAATAAAATAAATAAAAACAAGCCTAAAACCTATACAACTTGCCTTCGTGGGCTAAAAAAAAATACAAAGTCATCTCCTTGGATTGGAAAAATTACAATAATGAGAGGGTTGATAACTCATTTTTCAAAAATTGTGTCCTAAACCTCTAATCGTATTGAATGCATGCGGCTATAGGTGGCTTCACGGTTACCCATTCTTCAAACCTCAATGCATACCGAAGTACACATGTCTTAAGTTGGTGATTGGGTTGGATGTGTTCGTCCCCGTACCCGAAATAAGCGATCTCGAGTCGTGAAACTATTAAGCATCCGGGTTTAAACTTTTATAAGTAGAGGAGGTTTGTGTAATGGGCTATGCAAGCGTAAGTGCACAAGTGCATTTTAAAAACAAGTATCAACCCCCTTTTACAAGCATTCAACCCACAAAATATTAAAGAACATATTACCACCATTCCCCAAGAATAAGAAGATAAAATATCAAACAAAACACAAACAACAACGATGTTAGAAACATATATTGAAATTTGTTCTTTTTTTTTTGTAAAAATGGCCAAATGGTCATGGTTTGAACCCGCAAATTCCCCAGTGGAGTCGCCAAGTTGTAGACATGAGAAATGTTCACCTTTGAACCTCAATGCTACGTTGTTTGGAGTCGCCACCATTCTTTTTTGTAAATGGGTGTGAATGGGCACCCGAATCGATTCTTTTGAAAACCATTTTTTATGGCATTGTAGTGACTCTCAATCATGGAAAAGGTATGGTCTACCTAAGATCTAAGTAAGGGGATTCGGTTAGAGAATGGGGAAGGTGTTAAGCACCCCATTCTCTCCACCTAAGGTGGTTACCTTTAGATTTGGTCATTTTTGAAAAGGATTAAAATAACAAGTAGAATGCATGAGATGCATGAAGTGGGTGGGTGCATATAGTGTGTATGTACCTCATTGGAAGAGGTTTTGATGTTAGTGTTGACATAAGAGATATCTTATGGAAAAAGACATTCTATGGAGTCAACACACTTTTGCATGAGTTGAAATGTTGGTTTATGATTTTAGAGAAGTTCCATGAAAGGAGTTCTCTTAGATCTATAACCTTAATGCATGCATGTTTAGCTAGAAGCTTAGTATTTTAACCCCATCAAGAGAGTTACACATTTCTTCATCATAGCCAACATGTGTGATGTGTGTGCATAGTGTACATTATGGTGCATGATATGAGAATGGGTTTAAAAGGGCTTCAACCTCCATCCTTTCGACCAAACCGCCTCAAGCATTCCATGCCCAAGGTTGAGGTTCAATCTACTCGGGATGAAGGAGGGTTCTCCATTACATCCTAAGGGTTTCTATAAAAGAAAAGAGAGGATTAGAAGAAGAAGATGCAAGATGAAAGAAAATAACTAAATAACTACTATCCCACCTTGTCCCCTTGGAGGTCTTGAATGAACTTGAGCTTGAAAAGTGAACTTGAGAGTTAAAAGATGTAGTTGAGGGTGAGTTGAGAGAGTTGAAGGTTGAGAGATGAGAGATGAGTAGAGAATTGGGTAGAGTTTTAGGTTGAGAGATGGGGGCTTGAGAGCATGAGTTGTTCTTAGAAAATGAGGGTATTTATAGAGTTTTTGGAGAACTTTTGGGGATAAAGTGGTCCAACCCTAAAAATAAAGAAAATGGACATGAGATTTAGGTTGTTTCTTTTTGGATTTTCTATTTGTATGAGGGTAAAGATGACATTTGTGAAGAAACCCAAAAAGCATGCTTTGATCCTTGGTTTTTTGGTAAATAGAGGTGAGAGAATAAAAGTACTTTTGGGAGGATGAATGGGGGAGTGACATGTGTAAAGGTGGAGTGGTAGGTAAAAAGTAGATCTTGGTTTATTTGTAAATAACTCATAAAGCAAGGGTGGAAGTGTAGTTTTGAAATGGACCAATAGGAAAACAAAAGCACATTTGGGAGGGTAAATAGGAGAATGACATGTGTAAAGGTGAAGTGGTAGGTGAAGAGTAGATCTTGGTTCATTTGTAAATAACAAATAAAGCAATGATGGAAGTATATTTTTCGAATGGACCAATGGGAGAACTCCATGTATGTACTTGAAGATTCCCACCTTTTGAGGGCATAATGGGAAGTTCTCTCACCTTTATGGATTATTACCAAAGACCAAATAACCTTTTTGGTTTGACTAAACTTTTTGAAAAGGGCATTCTTGAGTTTTCACAAAAGAAAGGTTGACTCTCCAATTAGATGATGCATTGGGTGTTGGAGGCTTATGAGGTATCAACATGTGTCATCTTGTGAAGGGGTGAGAGAATGGACTTGGTGTTGGGCTTGGGTATGGACTTGGTGTTGGGTTTGGATATGGACTTGGGTTTGGGCTTAGGATGGACTTGGTTTTGGGTTAGGGATGTGGACTTGGTTTTGGGTTAGGACATGGACTTGGATTTGGGTTTGGGATATGGAATTGGATTTGGGTTTGGGTGATGGGCATAGGTTTAGATGGATTAGGGACAAGGTATGGGCATGCGATGATATGAGATGATGCATGTATGCATGAAAATGATGCAAAATAGCAATGTGGGTCCGTCGAAGAACTTGAGTTCTAAATCGAAATTAATTCGAGAAAATTTGGATTTTCCTATGGGTTCGTGCAAATTGGGGTGTCTACAGGGCTATATTCCGATTCGACACAGAACTATTGTCAGATTTCCACGACTACGGATGAATACTATTCTGATGATTCAAAAGAACAGGCCAACAGCCGGGAAGGATAGGAATCATGTGATGTGCCTTCATCTGGAACTACTGGAATAGGGGTGGTCAACCACCCAGTGAGCCATAACTAACAGACAGGTGGGCAAGCTCTATGCAGAAAACCTCGAGTCCTTCTTTGTCCATGCATGTGCTTCTGCCGTACTGCTTTTGGCCTTGCTTCCACCCGGGGACCTATATCTGGGCAAGGATCTGAAAGAGATGCTGGTGCTACCGTCGATATGGCCCTAATAAAGGCAAGAGTATGAACCGACCTTAGTAAAGAAAATATTGTGTAAGAGACTCAATCTGATCTACGACCACCCTCGCTCTCCTATCTAACAGAGGAATTGAGTGGTTCGTCTCCTTGTTATGACTGGGCCTTCCCCCTTCCTGTGAGTCTGCCTCTTTATTTTCATCGTGGTACTACTAATCACTCTTTTCGACACATCATAGGCCTCACCATCAGATGCCGAATAGGAATCCCTTGATCCGAGAAGAAAGGCTTTAGGAACGAAGGGTCAATGTAATATGAGATGACGGAACTACAAGCAAGATTAAAGTGTCTTGTTGGATAAGAAGACCTAAAACACCAGTCAAGGGGTCGGTAACAAAAGGTTAAGTCACATAAATTATCCACTTTGCCGCCGCTGACATGACCATCTCCAAAAGATATGCCTCAATCTCTGGCAGATCAACTATATATATATATATATATATATATATATGGGGACGGTTCAACGGCCCTAAAGTTTTCCAAGTTTGGTGCCAAACATTTTTCAAAATATGGGTTAGAAGTTTTGGAATGAGCTGATTTTTTGTAAGGATGATCTCTATGATGAGGAGATCATCCTCACCAAAAATCAGCATATTCCAAAACTTCTAACCCCATCAAAAGTGATTTACAAAAATTGGACGGTCCACGATTCTTCAACTTGAAAACTAGGGTTAGAAGTTTCAAAATGAGCTGATTTTTTGTGAGGATGATCTCTTCATCGTAGAGATCATCCTCACAAAAATTCAGCCTATTCCAAAACTTCTAACCCCATCAAAAGTGATTTACAAAAAATGTTTGGCACAAAACTTGGCAAACTTTAGGGCTGCCAAACCGCTCCCTATATATCTATATATTAGGTCCCGTTCCCCACCCTAATCTTTACCCTACGCTTTACTAAACATGTCTTGTCCTACATAGGTTAGAAGTTTTGGAATAGGCTGATTTTTGGTGAGGATGATCTCTATGATGAGGAGATCATCCTCACCAAAAATCAACCCATTTCAAAACTTCTAACCCCATAAAAAATGGTTTACAAAAAATGGACGGTCCACCATTTTTCAACTTGTAAACATGGGGTTAGAAATTTCGGAATGGGCTGATTTTTGTCGAGGATGATTTTCTAATCGTAGAGATCATCCTCACCAAAAATCAGCCCATTCCAAAACTTCTAACCCATGTAGGACAAAACACGTTTAATAAAGCGTAGGTAAAGTGTAGGGTGTTGAACATTTCCCTATATATATGTTTTTTAATTAACTCAAAATATATGTAGCAAGAAATAAATTAAAAAATACATTAAAACTAAATTAAAATATATAAATAATATGAAAATCTTTATGAATAGCCTTGGGTTGAGCCGGGTTGCCCGAGCACAACTCGAATTAACTTCTCCAACCAGGTCTCAAGTGTTAATGGTAATTCCAAATTTTGGAATTCACTCTCATAAATGCTTCCCAATGCAAGTGCCCTATGGATTCTTAAAAAATAGAAATATGCTAAAATTAATGTTATTGTAACATTATTTATCTCAAAACTTACTAGAGTGTCTATTGTGTTATAAAAAGTGTATTTTGGATTATTATTTCTACGAAATTGACATACTACATAGATATATATCATTTGGGATTATATATTCCAAGTTGTCATCCAAAGCATATCAATTGCATTAGCAAGTGTCAAATATGACATTTTCACTTTAATGTTTCAAAAAAATGGAATTGAAAGAGGCAAAATATAGCATTGCTAGATTCTCTCATGTTCTACCTAACTCAGCATAGGCTCGCCCGTCAATAGGGTCAATCGGGTTGTACCTGGGACAACCCACCCTAGTTAAATGACGCTCAATCAAGGCCGGCTCAAACCCACCCATTGACACATTAGTATGGCAAATTCCACCGACCCGCATGCACTTTTACAGTTGGTTATCCCTGGAAAACCCAGTAAAAGTTGAATCAAGGCATAAGCACCATCTATACATTGTTACACTGGGAAACCAGCATTTTTAAGGCATAAGAAGCAACCCCAACCCCAACCCCAATCCCAATCCAGAAGCATCTCTACAGCAATTTGAATTTGCATAACAAAGTTACAAACAGATGCGGCTCGGCTCTTGGTTGAGGCTTCGACTAGTGAAGGGCATGGGGTGGTAAGCATAAATGGACCATGAGAGGTTTTAGGCCCAACTCTTGATTTGTATGACTCACCGCATCCTCCCTCGGCTTGGACATTTACACCTTTCTCATCTTTAGTATATCTGAAGCAACAGTATGCGGGAAAAAAAAAATTGGCTAAATCACATCTTCAGCAATTTTGGACTACTCAATTATTTGGGTTACAATCCCTACTGCAACAGTTCTCCCAGATGCTCGTAAGAACACCCTTCCAAGAACTCGGCAATGAGAGAATTCTTCCACACAAACAGCTCCATCCAGAATCACCTGCAATTAGACAAACATAAATATAAAAATGATGCTAACTGTCCCTACTGCACCTTCACATAGATATGCTGAAATAGAACCAGCACAATAAAATAGAAACCAGTTTTAGAGAAAACAGATTCCATTCTCCACTTTTCTTTTTCTTTTTCTCTTTATAAGTTTTTTGTGGGCGAGCAAGTTGTGTGATTTTACTTGGTAGTAGAGAGCTGCTATTAGCACTCCAACTTTTACTTATGACACCCCCAATTTCTTAAATTATTGTTATTATTTTTTTTTTCTTTTTATGACGGAGTTTCCAAACCTGTAGGCCTGACGTAAGGGCGAGGCAATTGGCCTCTTAGAGCACCGTATCTTGCCCAAATCCCTCGGGTACATGCAAAAGCCCACAAGCCACAAATACCAGGTAAGCCGGGATTAATCCCTGAACGAGGGAGCTTGAACTCAAGACCTCTCCCTTTTGGAGGGAGGCCCCGACCACTGCACCCAACACTCGTTGGTTAATTTCTTAAATTATTTCACCCTAATTATAGATTAAAACATACCATTCAAGCATTATAAAAGTTTGGTTCAAGTTATTACCAGTGTTTTCAGAGGCACTTGAGACGTAAGCCTCGAGGCGCACCAAAAGGGTGTTGAGACATTGGGGTGAGGCGACCAAACATCTAAGGTGTGGTTGAGGTGTACACCTCAACTGAGGCGTCACTGTGGCGCACGTATTTTTAAGGAAAAAAGAGTTTCTATTGGCACCCCAACTTTTACTTATTCTCAGCCATTGACTTTCTATGTTTGTTTCTTTAATTGGGGTGTGATAAGTAAAAGTGTGGGTGCCAATAGCAGCTCTCTAGAAATATCAATGAATTATGTTGGTCTTACCTCTATCAATGCACTCTGCTTGGCTGTAAGACAACGGGGTGCTTTTTTCGAGACCTTGCCAGTTTTCTGATCAAGCAACGACAATATCCTTACCACTCTAGCTGCCTCTTTGGCATGGTGTATATGAAATTCCACCTGCATACTAGCATTATTTCATCCAGCCCAGAAATGGAAATATTTCTTGCAAATATTTTGACATGAGTGGACGTACAACTCTAACTACATATTTAGAACACATTGCCTAACTGGAAAAAAAACACCCACACACACCGCATTCACTACATGATTGCATAAACATGAACATGCTCAAGCCACATCTTATTTCTAAACTCTTATTTAAATCTGATTCTCAATCACAAAAATAAGATTACGAATGTCTAGTAAACTAACTTTAAAATAGTTCTTGGAAAATGTAGATCATTTTTTCTACATTTAGTGCAATTATACATGTGAATCAAATTTAAAGTAAGAAAATTAAAATAAAATAAAAAATTCAATACCAACAAAATGTTATAACAATATAACCTCTCAAAATGCACATAAGAAATCTTTAAAGATGTGCATAAATCCTTTCTAATGCATCATAAATCTGTAGATATATTGCATTTACACCAATAAAGCCTATTTCCACAAAAATTATATAAAAAAATTACATTCAGAAAGATCATCATTTCCTTGCAATGCTGAAAACACACTAATTCCCAGCTATTGTCGCATAAAAACAATTTTAAACACACTAATCCCTAGCTATTGTTGCATAAAAACAATTTGAAAGGTCATAGGTTCTATTTATAGTTACTTGAAGAATCAAAATTTGAAAAATAACAGGTGATTTGATTAACATCCTAAGCTAAAGTGTCAAATTTGTAACATTTAGTTGAAATTCATTGTTCACGGTCAAAATGAAGCATGATTTCATGAACGTATAAAAAACAAATGTAGAGATCCTTTTTGTAGTCTATGAAAATGGAAATATTCTATGAAATATTAGTATAACACATGGCCTTAGGTATAATTGGATAGAGGAATTTGCCATGTTGACGGAAATATTTGGGATAAGGCTTGGATGATGATGATGATTCCTCCAAATGATTGCAATTTTATTTTATTTTAATTTGTAAAAACAAATGAATGATGATAGATATTGACCTGAGAGCCAATTAGGATGGGCATCGCGACATCCAACATGACAATCTTCAACTCTAGACGGGTAGCGACCGCAACAGGGAAATCTGGGTGACATAGCACTCCCCCAGACTTCACACGAGTTCCATCAATGCCTTGCAAACTGACAGCCACATTATCACCAGCTCTTGCAATAGTGCAAGCTTGAGAGTCACGTTCTAAGGAACGCACCGTTGCTAAATCTCCTGATGGCATTACCAAAACCTACAATAATCGCATATTTACAATGTTACTAGTAGGAAACTAACCAAGGTTTTAAAATTTCGATTGGTTCATATTTCAATTACCTTAAAAATAGAAATATTCCGTAAATGTCAAAATAATGTAGAAAAACAGATTTTATGTAATTACTGTAGAATTTATCGATAACATAGAAAATATGCTTCAAAATTCTATGAAAATAATGACAAAAGCTTAAGTCGAGTGGTTCCTCAAACCCATAGGGAACCGTAACATAGAAATGCTCATTTTTTGTTCCATAAAAGTCATTCAGCATAACCATATTCATTGGTAGCTATAGCTGTTTGTAATGTTGAGATTTGGGTAAGAGGTATGACGGGAAATGGGAGCCCGCTCCATAAGCACACTCATAATAATTAACAAGCATTTGGAGTTATAAAAAATAAAAATAAAAAACTTATAAATATTGTTGGTACACATTTACACAACTATTTGAAACTTGAATTAGTCAAGAACAACACAATTGAATATTTCTAATCATTACACATAAGTATATGACATCAAAAGTAGCTTTCTTTTCTTTTTTTTTTCTTTTTTCTTTTTTCTTTTGATAAGTAGAAGTTTTATAAGAAAAAGAGGTCAAGATGACCAACAACCAAGCAAAACAAAAGCCAAGCAAAGCCCCTACACCAAATTGATATGATACACCCGATCCCATCTACAAATGAAATCCTCAAAAATACCGCTCTAAAGTCCTTGAGAAGTTACACCAAAAGAACAATAACCTATAATTGAGGTAATGATATCCAGCACCTAATGCTCCTTTCCCTCAAAGACCTGACGATTCTCTATAACCAAATACTCCAATGTTAATGCAAATAATGCTTTTATTTGAGTGCATGGAGGATAAGGGTGAGGTGGATCTGACACCCAATTTCCATATTCGCACCCTTTCTCAAAGAGAGACCAAATACTAGAAACGGGTCGTGAAATTTTGTACACCGAGCAACAAACAAAATCCCTTTCATCAAATATAATAATTATTCGGTTAAAGTCCTTACAATAATTTCTTCATTATAGACCATTCCAACTTGCAATTTACAACTCTAAATGGAACGATAGGGGTCTTCTATTCCAGTTCACTAACATTCGTCTCTTCTTCATCTACTGACATAGAATATCAATAAGCAAAGAAGCTAAGCAAGGAAAAATATATACTATATAAAAAATTCAAAAGAATGAGACTGTCAAACCAATCGCATAAAAACAAATCATGTATAAAGGTGCCCTTTGTGGTAGCGTTATTAATAACCTTTATCTGTGTTTGCATCTTTTATCTTTCCTTATTACTACTTTTACACCCGAGCCAAACCTCTTACTGTCCTAGTTCAGAGAGATACATCACTAGGTCATCCCCGTCTTGGTAATTACCTCCCTAGTAGGGATTTATACCAGCCTATTACTTGTGAAATCCTGACTCAACCTCTCTTGAATCCATCCCCCAAAGGGTTCTTTCTCAGGGTATATTGTTAGCCAATGGGCCACTTATCTTGAGAGTCAGCATTTCTACCTCCCAGAATGGTCCTCATCGAATATCTTACCTTTCCACTTTCTTAATCTTAATATCCTTAGGTTCATTTCGTTCCCGCACTTTTACTAGTGGTTATTCTTTTCTTTCTAATATTACAAATCGTTTCGGGTGATAACCTAAGTATCGAAATATCATCATAGATCATACTTTCAATGGTTAATCCATGCACTTAACACACGTATTTTCAAAGCAAGCAAGATATAATCACTCAATTACCATGCCACACATAACACATCAAATATAAGGTTATATTCAAGCAAATAGAGAGTAATAACCATTACTATCTCTTACTTTCCATTATCCCTATCCATGAGACCAATTAGCTTTAACAAATAAGATGTATCATCTTCCCATGGTGTGGTTATGCATGTAACATACCGCAAGAGGATGGCATCGACCATGCTAGGTGAACCACAAGAGAAAACCAATTACTCTATAGTGTGTCTCAACATGTAACGTAGCTCAAGAGTATGGCATCGACCGTGTGAGACTAACCACAAAAGGAAAAGCACGCTATTCTTCCATAGTCGTTGGTCCATCATGCATGCGATAGCAAACTTTAATCACATTTGCAACACTTTTATATGGTTCGCACGGCTTCAACAAATAAGGTGATGCAGGACGATGAAGGGAGATAAAAAAACAATGGGGGTTTTACAGAATTTGATTTATAAAATGGATTGAGTGGGGTTTATGGAGGTTCAAAACAGAAATTTAATAGAGAAAGTGGGAAAGATGTTGTGAAAAAAAAAAGTAAATGCCTACCTCGATAGAGAAAACAAATGTTACTTTGGCCTCACTCCAAAATGGCCTCACCACACCATTAATGGGAATATCATAGCTCCAATCTCAATTTTATTCATCATTAAAGAAAATTACAACAAGAAACAAGTATTTATAATGTTCTCTAAACCCTAAATCTAATCTCAACCATCCAACTAAAATAATGAGATCTAATGGTTGTAAATAAAACTTAAACCTAAATAAAACAAAAGCAGAAATATCATATACATCCCAATCTCGTAACTTTATTTCCCATGAATTTTCAGCTTATGAAAACTCATTATAAAGTTATCAAATTGCCCCTAACACCAATACTAACATCATAATCTAATAAAACATCAAGATAAGCCCAAAATATATAAAATTAAAACCTTGAAATAGAAAACTAAATAAAAACTAAAATCTACTCTACAATATTTGATGTCGCCATCATTCTCTTCGGCTATGAAGATTTCGCCATTGGCAAAATAAAATTGTTGTAATTTTCCAGCAAATGAAGTCTTTGTAGTCTATGTGCAATATGATCCTGGCTAGTTTCTCAATCAATACAACCTCCACGCTCCAATATATATCATCAAACCAAGTAAAAATTCATTGAACTCTTATTTTCTGGCAAGAACTGAAGTTCGCACTCTAAAATGCTCCATGTATAATATAACTCATTGGTTTATCTCAAATATCATCTACTTCTTCTTTTATGTGGGACATCTGTGTAAGCGATAAATGATGTGGTGATTCAATGATTTTCTTTGCCAATTATTCAAATTTTCCAGATATCGATTCTTCTTCAAAATCCAATAATGATGCCTCACATTCATCAATCTCACTTTCGCTTAAATCAGGCTCGTAGATTTTTTCATTACTCGCCTTAAGTTTAGGTGCATGGACTTTCATCACATTTGTTTCATTATCCCTATTTGAGCACACTCTGATTTAAAGTGTCCAAAATGATTGCACTTGGAGCACAAGTTTTGTTGTTTAAACTCATATCATGGATCACTTGATTACTTGTGCTCTTCGCTTTCAATATGGTGACGAACAATGAAAAAATATGCCCAAGAGTTGCATGTTCAACGTAGTTCTGATAATATATTTTTCAGCTCCTCTGATAACATATTTCTCGATAGAAAAAACAAATGATACCTTGGACTCAATTCAAAATGGTCTCAAATCATACCATTAATGGGAATATCATAGCTCCCATCTCAATTTTTTTTTTTTTTTTTTGTTGCTTTTTGTGGGTATCTCACCCTTGGGGTGAGACTAATCCCTCGATCACACGCACCACCCCTTCAAGGAGTCTCTCCTCACCTTGTCTTGTAAAGACAACTGACCAACCTCCTCCTTCCTACTTAGCTGCTCTATTTCAAACAACAGTTTTTTTTCTTTTGGACCACTACTCTCCCAAACACTACCTTATTCTCCTCCTAGAGAAAATTACCTATAAGCCCAAAATTCTAAAAATTTACTCAAAGGCTTGCCAAAAATGTGGTTTTAATGATCATGACCTAAGGTAACTACAATACTACCTCATCCAACGAGGTCAACAATGAAATATCCACTAAAAGTTAAACAAATAATTACATAATTTTGGTTATGGCTGGCAATGATTCAATTTTTAACCGGAATCCGATCTGAAAAAGTCGGATTTGGATACAAGATTTGAGCTTTCAGATCATAATATTAAAAACTAACAAAATCTCAGGTCAATTTCGGAGTAGTCTCAAACCAATCCAATTTCTTTATACATAAGTGGTGTAACCGGTAGCCCATTACCCACTCATTCGATCTCTTAATTTTTTTTCCTCCACAACTCATCTTCCTCAATAGAACCATCCCAAACCCTAGGCTCCCCAACACCCATATTCAACCTTGCAAGGCCATGGCTCACGACGACAATGAGTGCTTGATAGGCGATGAGGAGGGCTCAAGCAACAGAGATGGTTGGACATTGAGGGCTTCACATCTCTCTCTATCTCTATCTCCAAGTACGCCTCTCTCTCTCTATCTTTCTTCAATTGTAGAGTGTAGATCTGTATCTCCATAGACGATCTCTTAATTCTTTTTTAGCCTAAACTCCATCGTCCTCAACAAGGGTTTTATTCCCAAAACCCATCTCTTTGTTTGTTTTTTTTCTCTCAAACCCTAACTGTAGGTGTTATTTTCACAAAAAAAACTATTGGATCGGATTAGGATTGATGAAATTTTAACGAGATCGGATTGGATATGGATTGTAGGTTGAAAATTTCGGATCGGTAGCAAATTGGTACTGATCCGGTACCGAACCAATCCTTTGACAGCCCTAATTCCGTTCTTACTGAAATATTAAATAAGATATTATTATTATTATTATTATTATTAATGAAGAGGTTCAAAGTTGGATAGTAACTATGTGGATTTGAACTTCAAATTTGGAGATATGTGGTGGTTACCCAATTTTTCTATTTATATATCCATTACTATTATTTAAAAAATTCCATGTATGGAGGCCTAAGTCTTAATGCCATGAGGAGCTAAAAAAGCCAAGCGCCTCATCTCACTCGGCATCTAAAAACAATGCTCCTGACACCTACCAATTTATTTTTCAAATCTCTATCTACTACTATATGTGCATTTTTTTTCCAAATTTTCACTGTGTACCAGAGTTTGTAGGTAAAGGTCATGGAGGTGGCAATAGAGATCACTGGAAGTCCGACCTTGTGTCCCACATCCCATATTGTGTAAGAGGCCGAAGCATTAGTACACCAAAGCAATCAGCTTGTGGACCACTACAGGTGGGAAATTACATATTTTATCAAGTTAGATACAATCTCAATCATTAAACCAATAACTAAATCGTGACTAGCTTTAGAGTTAATCATAGGAAAAATCCATAAATAATTAAGATGTACCAAGTCATACAAGTTTTGGGACAAGTTCAATCCAGATATTGATATTTTGGGACAAGGCTTTGATGATGATGTCCTGTCACTTGTATGGGATGCAGAACACCAGCATTGAACCTGTCACAGATACAAATTCCATGCACATTTTGGTGACACGAAACAGATCCATGAGCATTCAGGGAATTTTATATGTATAAATCACCATATTCCCCTGCACATTTTGATGATTCATTGGATTTTTTTTCTAGAAAACAGAAAGTCGATTACTTACGGAAAACAACCATAATCAAGATGATTCAAGAAAGGCTCAAGATAACCCAGGTTTGGTCTAAGAACATATGCTGGAAAAACTAAAAACTTTATCCAGAAATCAAGCTAACAGAAGACATTGCTTTAGTTAGAACTGAATGGAGTAACGGGATAAGCTTCAATGATGATCCAAGAATCAAGTAAAACAATATTTTTAAAACCACATTCTAATGCCTTAATAGACTTTCGCTCAGAAAATTATCAAATAGCACCCTTGTAAATAGTGCCTCTTTGTCAACTATCAAGGTGGCCATACTATCATTTACTCAAAGACAATCACGAGGTCAATCGAGGTGTACCTTTAAACCACATCGAAGAGCTCCAGTCTCCAATTTACCGCTGGCAGCCACTTGTCCAAAGGAATGTGATTTGATGACATCACAAATGGGCATAAGTAATGGCTTCGAGATATCCCTTATCGGAGGTTGCAACGAATCTATGGCATCCAATAGATATGGACCTTGATACCTGCAATTCATCATTCTTAGTCAAAATTTCATAGTAGTCTAGACAAAAACTGTTTTTCCAAACAGAAAATAATAGTGATGAGTTGTTACGTCTGACAAATAACAAAGGACAAATATTCTTCCTTTCAAAAATAATCTGCAGTTGAACAAGTCATCTCGATATGTCACAAAGACGCATCAACTAGAGCATCAAGTGATCATCACTGAGCAAAGTGAAACAAAGCGTGGCAAGGATGAATGAGCATCAAGTAAGAGTTTGACTATTTTTATTATGAGCTGACCCAAATTTTTTGGTATAAGGCTTTGTCTTGGTTTTGTCTCTGTATTTCTTGGTTTGTCTCGTTATGTACCGGTCAAGAAAGTGACAAGGTCTTGAGACGTCTAAAAGTATGGTCCCATCTATCCCTTCTTTCCCGATGTTACCAACGTAATTTTCCCACAAAAGAAGTTATTGCACTTTGAAAATACCCATCTAGAAAACATACAAAATCTAGAAGTATATGCACAAAGAACATGATGCAAGGCTGTGAAAAATAAACTAATATGAGAAAATTGAGATCAAATAACAATTACAAAGAGCAAATGAAATTATAAACTAAGGTTAGTCTACGACTACTTAGGAAGTCTTCAAGGCAATTAAAAGACACCTCAAGACAAAATCATTATCCCACAATACTAAACATTAGACTTCGAAAGATGTTCCCAATGGAAGGCTGTACTTCCACTAGCTTAGGTTTTCAAATCAACAAAATCAGATTTCTTTCGATCCATTTAAGGATTTTGAGAAAACAGCTAGGCTCGAGTGGTTATCTCCCTCATGAGTCAGGCTGGAAATCAAATGTCATGGGATTTTGGATTCAGGAGAAGCTCTAATGATTGGTTTATTGATTTACTCTAGTCCGGATTTAATTCTCTTTATCTCATAAAAAATACTCTTTATCTCAGGTTAAGCTTTCATGAATCATTCTGGCTTAATTGATTGCATTTCTCATATTCAAATCAACCCTTTTGAGGAAGACAGTCGAGACTGAGGTGTCGCTAAGGGCAGAAAATTCTCAGTTAAATCTCCTTACAAATCATTGATTCCAACTTACACAATTCATTTACCCGATCTAGCCATTTGGTGTCCAAAAGTTCCCTCCAAGACCTTCATGTGGTGAGTTGTTTGAGATAAAATCTCAACATTGGATGACAATATGAAAAGGGGTGTTCCTTTGGCCAATTTTTGTTTCATGTGCAAATCGAGCAGTGAGTCAGTCCATTATCTTCTCACTCATTATCCTTTTGCTTCAGAAGTTTGGAATCACTTTCTATCCCTTTTCACGAAGTTATCTTGTCCATCTTGGGGCTCATTTATTATTGTGTGATGTATGAGGGTCTTGTAGTTTTTTGCTTTGTTTTGCTTCCTCATTCGGTGGTCGCCTTGCCATTTTTCTCCTTCTTTTTAATAAAATGTATACCTATCAAAAGAAAAGACATAGCTCTAGGCATAATTGAATAGATGAATAAGATTTGTTAAGTAGACCCCTGATCTTTGGGATAAGGCTTCAACCATGACGATGGAGTGCATATAAACTGCTATAAATATTGTATTCTTTTAGGCAAAAGCAATTTTATTGTTTAATAATCCATGAGGAATCCCCTTGCAAGATGAATGTTTTTTTTTTTTTTTTTTTTTTGATTGATTAGATGAATGTTGAAATAAAGATTGGAATGAACATAGCAGCTTATGTGGGGAACTAGTTTTTGACAAGACCCACTGCAACATACACAACAGCTCTTTTAACAATCAATATTATCAATGATTCACTTCCTAAGACAAATATCAAAATTATACAGAAATGAATGCCTAAGCCTCAAGAGGAACAACCTCTCAACATGGTCCATAGCTACAACAAAGGCAGGCAAATCCTCCACAATAAAAAAACTTGAGTTCGACATGTTCTTGACCAAGACCATCAGTTTGAATCTAGATCCATATATAAGTAGCTACCACTCAAACACAAATAATTCAACCAAAACCAACAGCTAAAAGGAAAACATGAATAAATTTGCGGATTTAGCAACAACAAAAAAATGTATAATGAGAATACTGGATAGACATACTTATAAATTTAAAATATTATTGTAATCAACACTCAAGAGAAAACTCACCAAGAAGACAAACGAACATCGGACGCAGCTGTCACCAAATTCTGATTTTCCATGGCACTAAAGGGGATCCATGACAAAAGAGAATCCTTGAAACCACAAGATCGGAGAAATGTTCCAAGTTGCAATTTTATTGAATCAAACCTTTCTTTTGAATAGTCCACAACATCCATTTTGTTAACAGCCACGATAACTTGATCAACACCAAAACTTCTAATAAGTAGTGCATGCTCTCTTGTTTGTCCTCCGTTACTGTCCATACCTGCTTCAAAAGAGCCGATCGAGGCATCTATAACAAGAATTGCGGCATCTGCTTGTGTAGCACCAGATATCATGTTTGGGACAAAATCTTTATGGCCTGGTGAGTCAAGGACAACAACATGATATTTCTTTGAGAAGAAGTAAGCAACAGCTACTGTCATGGTTATACCCCTCTCCCTTTCTTCAGCACTCTCATCTAGTGCCCACGCATATGCAAACGATCCCTTTCCCTGTGTTGGGCAATTAACAGCACAAACATCCCCCAAATGACAACTAGACAACTTCGAAGATATAAGGGTTTTGTTAACATGTGCTTAAGCTGCATTTAACACACCTTGGAAATAAGCATCTGAGGATATTTTTGGTAAAAAAAATATTTTGAGGGCATTTTTTGTAGGAAATTCAATTTCCAGGTTGCATTGAATGAAGCTTAATGTGTGGCCTTAGGACACAAGTTAACAAAACCCCAAAAATAAATAGCTCAAACAAAAGGCGTATATGCAGGGATTAGTCCCACTTCCAAAGGGGTTGGGGACAGCCTGTCACATATTTAAAAAAAAAAAAACGATTTAATACCATTAATTTAGCCTCCTTTGCAAATTTGTGCATTTCTTTCTGGGAAATCCGACCCAAAAGATTTAATAGCCTCCCAGACAGTGTTGATTTTCCAGAATCAACATGGCCCACCTATTACAAGGTTTTAAAAGGTTTAGAAAAGTAAATTTATGAACAAAATACTTGAAGAGAAAATTTGATAAGAAGATAATAGCAAATAAATGTGACAAAAAAAATGGTGGTCATACTCAACCTGATAATTAACTTACAATAGCAAGATTTAGTTGAGTCAATGTCCCTTCTTGGTCAGCAAGCATCCATGCTTCTGGCTTGTATTTGGAATTTAATGTGGCTTTTCTAGTATTTATAGAATTCTTCAAGCTTCCAGAGTCAACATCCACATTTACTTTGTTGAAACTACCTGTTAGATCTGACTTGTCTGCATTGACTGAGGAACAATTGCCCTCGTCTTCACTTGGTCGTCCAACTTTTAGCAGTGAAACAGATGAATTATCTAACTTCTTTGTGCTAGGTTGAATTTTAATCTTTCCCTTCTTCACAGGGATGCTTGAGGAAGCTTTAGAAGATGCCAATTGTTCAACATTGTCTACAGATAAAAAGTAAGGTTGAAAACTGAAAAAGGTAAATAATTACAGATTTATCATTTGTTAGAAATGAGCCTTTGGAAACTATTACCATGACAAGAAAAAACAATCTAATCAAAGAAGTTACTAAACAAATATGAATTTCCAAAATATTGAATAGAATGCAAATGAGTACTAACATATGATATTTTCCTATCCAATATATGATTTCCTTTTTCCCGTTTTTTTCTGAGTGCACAGAACCACAGCACTACTAATATTCAGTACAGAAAAATAGGACATCAAATTAAGGGGTAAATGGATGGTGACACTAATTGCATATTATTTATATCTATAGAACTTCTCTTACAGTCTTGAATCAATCTTCATTGAGTTTTTTTAGACATTTTGATTCAATTCTGTTATTGAAGAAACATGAAAGGATCTAGCTATTAGATCATCTGGGACTTCACCATTTGCTCCTTAAAGCTTCAAGTTTCCCCATTTGGACACAAAAATGGTAAATTTCACAACCAGTTGTCTCTCATTCAATTCATAATTCCAGAAATAGAATACATCTTTGCATAACTCTTGCCCACGCTTTCCATAAGCACCACGTCCAGTATTTTAAAAAATTGCATAACATAGTAGGATTATGCAAAATAGAAAGCAAATTGGACAAGATCCATAAGTAAACAAAGTTCGCTTCATATTCTTTGTTCATGGAAAGTAGTCAAAAGGTACATCAGAAAATGAACCTACTAAAAGGCCATGGTTTAACATGCATTAATTGGAACAGGAACAATCCTTAGTGTTGTCAGGACAGGTACCTTTCAAAATGTTCTTGTTATAATGTTTGCCAGAAGAAACCAAATCATCTGGAGAGAGGCTATCAAACTTGAAACGGTCTGTTACATCAAAGTGTTCGTTTTAGAACCTCTATGAGGCAAACAAGATAGACATAGCAAAATGACTTCACAATGGCTTCTTCCATAGCAGAAAAATTATTTTGTAGATATGTATCAGTGGCGTAAAACTGGTAAGTGATTTGAGATTGCAAAAGAAATAATCCTTATTGAAGAAAAATTATTTTGTAGAATGTATCGGTGGCATAAAACTGGTAAATAATTTGCAATGACAAAACATAAAAGAAATAGCCCTCTCTCCCATGATATACCATATGCAGACCTATATTACTATTGTACTTGCAATGAGAAAACATAAAAGCTTTGCAGAAATCAGAATAATCTCCTAGGATATTCCCAATCTTGTGGAAGTTATTGGCGCCTTTGCTTGCAAAATCATCATTTTTCTGATGAAAGATAACATCCATTTTGGGAGCCTGGCGAGGAAATGATGCAAAAAGAGACTTGGCCAATAGGGATGCTCCGAAACCTTGGGACCTGTCATCAACTGCACGAAAGAGCTCCATTCCATAAAGGAACAAAGAACATGATGCAATGGAAATAATACTACACAAAGGCCAACTTACAATACTTGTCGGCCCGACCAGTATCAGATATAATATAACTACTAGATAACAAATCGGAAGAAAGAAAAAAAAAATTCTCAACACCTTAAAGTTGTATACCTGTTTCTGTATTGCCATTGCTGCAAATGTTGGTCACAGGATCCCGAAAAACACCACAGATATCACAAGTAGATGCACTTTTAATATTATCAAATGTGCAAATAGAACATCGCCAAAGCCCAGGCTCGGTAATTGCCTGGTCTATCTTATATTTTTCTCCTGTAGTAGAAAGGGAAATGGAAATAAACAAATATCATGTCTGAACTGCTAATAATCAATGAAGTGGGGGGAAAAACAAGAGAAAGATATTTGCTTACAAATGAAAAGGAGAACAATAATTCTTGTAAATACCACACCTATACTTGTGCAACATACAACTATTGTTCGATACAATTTCCATTTATCAATGTATTTCTTTTTTGATGGAATTGAACCCGTGACCTTATAGTTGTGGCTCCAATTGTTCACACAATCTACATAAACAATCTACATAAATTTTTATAATCAATGATCAAATAATTTAGATTATATGTCTCCCCTTAGCTTACGACATGAAATGTGTTATTTCATGGGAATAATGACTTGGAATATAACATATATATGAGAGAGAGAGAGAGAGAGAGAGATAGTGGCGTTCAGAGGCCCTAAAGAGAGCCAAACAATTTTTTTCAATACATGGGTTAGAAGTTTCGGAATGGGCTGATTTTTTATGAGGATGATCTCTATGATGAGGAGATCGTCCTCACCAAAAATCAGCCCATTCCGAAACTTCTAACCCCATCAAAAGTGGTTTACAAAAATCGGACAGTCCAAGTTTCTTTAACTTCTAACCCCTATTTTGAAAAATGTTTGGCTCTCTTTAGGGCCTCTGAAGTCCAAACACTTCCCATATATGTATACAACTGCTGAAGACTTACACGTACATAAATCAACAAACAAAAAATTGAAATCATTAATCAGAAAAGGTAACAATTAAAAAAGAGAGGAAATTGATTATTTGATTAATTAGCCCTAATTAGGCTTTAAAGGTTACATAATCTAAAATAGATGAAAAGACCAAAAAGGACACTACTACGTATTTTAACACTCCCCCTCAAGTTGGTGCGTGGATATCAACGACGCCCAACTTGGACAAGATACCTTCAAAGGTGATTTTACTAACACCTTTAGTCAGCACATCAGCAAGTTGTTGAGATGTAGGAACAAAGGGAGTACAAATTTGTCCAGAAATAATCTTTTCTCTAATGAAATGACGATCAATTTCGATATGCTTAGTTCTGTCATGCTGAACCGGATTTGCCACTATATTAATAGCTGATTTATTATCACAATATAGTAAAAAAGGGCTGGTACAGGAAGACACAGGTCATCTAATAAAATCTTGAGCCACAACAACTCACACACTCCAAGTGCCATAGCCCTGTATTCTGACTCAGCACTCGACCGAAAAACCACATCCTACTTCTTACTGCGCCAAGTTACCAAGTTACCATCTACTTTGGTACAGTACTCAGAAGTAGAGCGTCTATCAGTCATTGAACCAGTATAATCTACATCTGTCCATGCCTCAACACGAAAATGACTATGATTACTGAATAAAATACCTCGACCAGGACATCCCTTAAGATATCTAAGGATACGATAGACTGCAGTAAGATGAGATGTCCGAGGCGAGTGCATAAACTGACTTACAACGCTAACAGCATACGCAATGTTTGGGCGAGTCATAGACAAATAGATCAATTTTCCCACAAGTCGCTGATACTGCCCAATATCCGACACACACTCCCCCTCAGAATCAGCCAACCTGTGATTCTGCTCAATAGGAGTATCAGCGGGACGAGAACCAAACTGCCCTGAGGCACTGAGTAAATCAAGGACATATTTTTGCTGAGAAATAAATATATCAAGGTCCTTAATCTCAAATTGACGTTCTAAGTAAGTTTTTACCTCAGAAATGCCATGATCATCATCTCCAGTAATAACAATATCATCAACATAAACAATCACAGCGACAGTTTTACCCTGGGAGTGACGTAAGAAAAGGGTGTGATCAACAGAACTCTGATGGAAACCAAATTGATGCATTACCTTAATAAAGCGTTCAGACCATGCGCGAGGAGACTGCTTCAAGCCATAAAGAGAACGGCGAAGACGACAGACATGTGTAGGAGAAGCAGAGGTAAGAAACCCAGGAGGTTGGACCATATAAACCTCTTCCTGAAGATCACCATTGAGAAACACATTCTTGACATCTAACTGGTAGAGAGGCCAGCCTCGTATAGCGGCAATAAAAAGAAGAACGCGAATGGTGGTCATTTTGGCAACCGAAACAAAGGTCTCTTGATAATCAATCCCATAAATTTGAGCATAACCTTTGGCCACCAAACGGGCCTTATACCGAGCAATAGTACCATCCGGATTATGCTTAAGGGTGAAAACCCAGCGACATCCTACAGCTTTCCTTCCAGGTAGGAGAGTAACAAGTTCCCAAGTCTAAGTCTTTTCAAGAGCATTCAACTCATCAATCATAGCGGTTCGCCACTCAGGATGGGAAATAGCATCTGCAACAGTTGTAGGAAGAGAAACAGTGAAAACAGAGGCAAGAAAACTCCAATAGGAGGATGAGAGTGCAGAATCAGATATAAAATTAGAAATAGGATAAGTACAAATACGTTTACCCTTACGAGTGGCAATAGGCCGATCATCACCGGAAAGATAAGGAAGCGGATTTGAAGGCAAGGAGACGAGCTGGTCTGACATAGAAGTGATGGTAGTATCACGTGGACGCCGAGAGTAAACCTGCAGAGGAGGGGGTGACAAACGGACAAGAGGTGAAGATGGAGGAACTGGTAAAGGAAGAGGAAAGGAACCAGGGAGGGGATCATCCAGGGAGTCTAGGGGAAACCACTCAAAGTGAGTGCTAACGAACCCATTATAATATGGGGTATGCTCGAAGAAGGAAATATCTCGAGAAATGAAACGCCGTCGAGAAGGAGGATGGTAACACCGGTAGCCTTTCTGGGTAGAGGAATAACCCAAAAAAATACATTTTATAGCTTTGGGTCAAGTTTAGTACGAGATTGATCAAGAATTTGAACAAAACATACGCACCCAAACACACACGGAAAAAGGGGAAACAGGGGACGATCTTGACGGAGCTGAGAAAGGGGCGTGGCAAACTGAAGAACCCGAGAGGAGGTTCAATTAATAAGATAAACAGCAGTAAGAAATGCATCGACCCAATAAGACTGTGGCACGTTCATACCCATAGAGATGGCACAAGCTAACTCTAGAATATGACGATTTTTTCTCTCTGAACGACCATTCTGTTGAGGGGTCTTAACATTGGACATTTGATGCTCAATGCCAGAATCTAAACAAAGTTATAAAACCTCACTATAGGTGTACTCAGTACCATGATCAGAACGAAAGGTCTTGATGGTACGACCAAACTGGATATGAACCATAGCAAGAAACTGTTTAAAAATCTCAAAAACCTCACTCTTGTGTTTCATAAGATAGACCCAAGTGGTACGACTATGGTAATCAATGAATAAGACAAAATAACGAAAACCAAGAGTGGATGGGACTGGGGAAGGACTCCACACATCAGAATGAACTAAGTCAAATATAGCAGGTGCAGTAGTATTCATACTAACAGGATAAGAAGAACGCACATGTTTAGCTAATTGACAAATTTCACAAGAAAAATCAAGTAAATTGTTATTATAAAATAAAGTAGGGAACATGTGTTTCAAATATCCAAAAGAAATGTGGCCTAAGCGTAAGTGCCAACGCATTAAAAGAACCTTATTAGATTGACTACTACTACTAATCTGGGAAGCAGAATAGGTGCTAGGTAACTCGGGTACGTCCAACAGATACAGTCCATTCACTTCACGTCCAGTGCCAATCGTCCTACTCGACCCCAGATCCTAAAAGACACAATGAGAGGGATAAAAAATTACACTGCAATTCAAATTTTTTGTAATGCTACTAATAGATATAAGATTAGTAGTGAGTTGAGGAACATGCAATGTATTAGTCAAGGATAAAGATGTAACAGGAACATGACCTTGACCAGCTATAGAAGACAAAGAACCATCAGCAAGGCGAACCTTGCAATGACCAGAACAAATATTATAAGTATTAAATAGAGAGGACGTACCAGTCATGTTATCGGAGGCACCAGAATCAATGATCCATGGTGAGGAAATGGTGGAAACACTGTGTGCGAATGCAAAATTACTTGAGTGAGCAAATGTAGAGACCGACTGAGATGAGGTCTCCATCTGATTGAAAATTTTCCTGAACTTGTCAAGCTCAGTCTGGGAAAGAGATACCAAGTCTGATGAGGATGTACTAGCTGAGGGAGGTGTTGAATCAGTAGTCAATTGAGAAACTGCATGAGCTGAAGGTCGTTGAGACTGTTGACGTTGCTGATTCGGACGACCATGAAGTGCATAACATCGAGCCTTCACATGACCCAACTTACCACAATGATCACACTTATGTCGCTGACGGGTAGGCATAGACCCACTAGAGGATTGCGGTGAAGATAGACGAGTAAGCATAGCAGAGTGATCTCCCGCAGAATGAGGTAAGACAGCAGCACGACGACTCTCATCAGCCAAGACATACGAATATGCGGTCTGTAGGGATGGAAAGGGGTCCATACCCAATAAATGAACTCTCGCATACTCAAACACATCCCGGAGACCAGCTAGAAACTGAAAAACCCGATTCTTATCCAGAATCGACGAATATAATGTCTCATCAAGAGGGTCCTTCCAGGCATAGGACGAGGAATAGAAGGTCAGCTCTTCCCACTGAGCACGTAGCTGTGATATATAGGTAGTAACTGAAAAATCTCCTTGTAAAAGACGAGAAATCTCACGTTCCAAGTTGAAAATTCTGATGTTGTTCTGACGTTGCGAGCAAATGCTCTTTGCAGAATCCCATATCTGTTTTGCTGTCGAGGAAAACATAAAACCAGCCGCAATGTGTGGTTGCATAGAAGTGACTAGCCAAGAACGGACCATAGAATCATTAGCAAACCAATGTGAGTAAGAACTATCTGTCTGTGCAGGTTGTTTGTCCGCTCCTGTAAGGTAGACAATCTTCCCTTTTCCACCAATGAGCATTTCAACTGACCGTGCCCAAAGGAAATAATTCGGACCATCTAATTTTACTGTAGTAATTTGTATACCGGGAAAGTCGGTCAGATGAGAAGGAAGACCACTCGATCCATTACTATTACCAGTGATCGAGGAAGAAGATGTCTCAGAGGCCATCAAATAATCCGAGTACTCTGGTTGGATGAGAGTTCAAGTAAGATGATGGCGCGACTCCCTAGAATAAAGTGATCGCAGCACCCTAAAGGTGACAATACACGGTCGAAAAAGAAGTGAAAGCTGATTAAACACTACTGTAGGTTATCCGAACAGTCATTCTCGCAAGTGTAGAAACTAAAGGAGTAATATTGCTGTTAGAACAGCCCCAAAACAACACCGTGTTGTAATCACAGACCTTCGTAGGTCTTTAAAACAACTGTTGTTACCCTTATAAAACTCTTACTGTGATCGAAAACATAAATAACAGCCACCTGCTCTGGTCTCAAGGCTCATAACAGAGGTTATAGTTTCATACCCAACAAAACACACACACACTGGTAAAAAACAGCAGCTTGCTATGATCGCAGGGTTTAACACACACTTACCAGCGTCGTACAAGAGTCGCCTGCTCAAAGGGTATCACCGACTGTGATCACAAGACCTGCACGAAGCTTTCTTGGGTGTCGCAAGACTCACAGACATCTATTGTGGGTGTCGTAAGATCTGAACGAAGCTATCTTGGGTGTCGCAAGACTCACAGACATCTACTGTGAGTGTCGTAAGGCCTAAACGAAGTTGTTATGTGTGTCGCAAGACTCATATACAGCTACTGCTGTGAGTACAGCATCACTGCTGTGAAGAAATCTAAATCGCAGGCTCTAAACAGTCTTAACTCCCTATCGCATGATGCGATTAGGGTGTGTATACACAGAGGACCCCCGTAGGGGTGATAAGAATTGAAAAACGAGAGAGAGAGTGCTGATTTTAGGGAAGAGTTGGTTGCCGGAGTTTGTCGCAGAAGAGGAAGAAGTGGAAGATCGATGGAAGCTCTGATACCAAATTAAAAAAGAGAGGAAATTGATTATTTGATTAATTAGCCCTAATTAGGCTTTAAAGGTTACATAATCTAAAATAAATGAAAAGACCAAAAAGGACACTACTACTTATTTTAACAGTAACTAATGTTGATGGACACATATTTTGAATGGGGGACCAAAAAACTAGAGCTACAAATAAAGATCCTTTTTTGTCAAGTAAAACATATACAAGACAAGGAAGACCTGGACCGTCTCTAGGACAAGAAACCGGCAACATCATAGGTATTTCTTGAAGTATGGGTGAAGATGATGGAACATCTTCTAGTTAATTCTCTCATCCCTTGATCCCTCCAAGAAGTCAAAAATTGAATTGAAAGCTCTTTTTTGAACTTGAATTAATTATCTTCTAAGAGATTGGAAGATAATCATGAGCAAGTACATTGAGGATCCACAAAGCATTAAAACAAGCAGAAAATATTGGAAAAATCCACAAAACAACACTAATAAATAATAACCATAATCCATTAAACTTAACAGAACAAATTGAATTATCAATAGTAATACTGACCATCTCCTCCTTGTACATCTGAATCATCATCATAGTCATAATAATCATCCCAACCGTCGTACTCTGCATCGTAATCAACTCCATAATTCACTTTCCGAGGCATGTTCGTTCCTAGACAAAAAGAAGAGTGGCAAATACATACAACAAATGTTGGTTAATGAATTGTTGGAAAATAATTCAACATCTGCAAAGTTTTAAAAGCATGTTCACAATGATTTACATATCCAATTTTTCAGATCGAATAATCCTTATTATATATACACAACAATAACATAATTGCAATCCATCAATATTCAATATTCAATATACATAGAAAAGTAGAAAACAAAACCCTAACCAAAATGCTCGCTCTTCACTCCAAAGTTGCATATAGAATCTAAGAAATAATTGAAGGTACAACAGAGACATCGAATGACATACCTCCGAAAATGTTAGATGAATAATAAGCAGACGGATGGACGGTCATTCATTGTCCTCCCCTTCATTCACTTTTAAGAAGAGGCTGAAGTTTCCACAGAGACAGACAGACGGAGAAGAAAGAAAAGACAAGATGCCTATTCCACTTTTATTTTAGCGTAATTTAGTAATACCCCCTTAAAAATTGAAGATATTAGAAATACCTGTGATATTAGAAATACCTGCAACATACAGGACAAGATAAGGCCACTACCCCTTGACCTAGGTCGAGCATTACTGACTGACTGTGTCAAATTTTATTTTCGGCCAAGGCCGAGTGGGAATAGGACTGGCAATGGGTCCAATAATATCACTTTACCTGACTTGTCTTATCTGAGACATTTGGGTATGGGTACAAATTTTTTATCTGATTAAGAATTCAGGTAAATTTATGCGAAATTATTTTCATTCAAACATTTTTAGGATTGGATATGAATATATATCATATCCAACTGAATATTTATTTATTCGAGTTTAGTACCATAAATTCACAATAAAATATATGTATAACCTACAATTAAGGTTTTTCTATTATCTTCACAATGAGGTATATATATATCGAACTTGGATATCTGCTTGAACTTGGGTAAAGGTCAAATATAGATATCCTTTAAAAAAGTGGATGAATAATCGGATAGAGATATCCTTAGAGTAAGTGACTAAAAAATTGGATATGGATAACCGGATATAGAGTTGGATTAAGGAGATGGAAATAACTTCATTCGACTCACACCCAGCCCATTGATAGCCCTAAGTAGGAATGGTTGGACACCAAAATTTGAGTGGCCATAAATGCCCCCACCTTAATGTTTATACTTTGAGTGTGATTTTCTGGCGCCTCCCCCTCTAAAAAACGCTCCCTAATGCATCATTTGCTAGAACCATAGATTTCCTCGAGATACACAACTGTACATCTCCATAAATATGTGTAGTTGTGTATCTCGAAGAAAAAGATTTATGGTTCTAGCCCATGCCACGTTGTGGGGCATATGTCAAAAGGGAGTGTCAAAAAATCATTATTCTTATATTTTTCTTTACTATTATATTATATAAAGACAACATTCTGTAGACAAAATCGTAGATAATGTTCTAGATAAAGTTTTGTCTTATATAGCTAAAAAGTTTTAGAATGGACTGATTTTTGTGAGGATGATCTCTACGGTGAGCAGATCATCTTTACAAAAAATTAGCCCTCTCTAAAACTTCTAACCCCATGAAAGGTGGTTGCAAACTAATGGTAAAATATACGGTCCATGATTCTTCAACTTATAAATTGGGGTTAGAAATTTTAGATCTCACAAAAAATCAGCCCACTTTAAAACTTCTAACCCCATGAAAGGTGGTTACAAACTAATGGTAAAATATATGGTCCACGATTCTTCAAATTATAAATTAGGGTTAAAATTTTCATAATGGGCTAATTTTTTGTGAGAGTGATTTTCTACTCTGAATTTCATAATGGGGTAAAGTAGAAGGGTTTCAACATAGGATTGTCAATGAATCATATCAGACCTGAAATCAAATTTAGTAAAACCTCCTAGAAATTGGTGATCTTAGAAATAACTGCAACATACAAGATGAGACCCCCTTGACCAAAATCAAGCATTGTTGACTCACAGTGTAATTTTGACTCTATATTTACTAAAGTGCAACTTGGTCTGATTCAAACTAAGAACCGAATCGAAACTAATAGTTTTAGGGTGGTTTTCTTTTCAATATGGAACAAGTAGCAGTTCGGTTCTAGATTAAGAAAATGGTGACCCAATCAATTTGGTTCGGTTCTCGGATCAAACTTGTATAGTACCAAACCAAATTGAGAATCGAACCCTTATGTAACATATATATAGGGTAGCATTCGACAAACAACGTTGGGAGACAAAGTTTGTCCTATATAGGTTAAAAGTTTTGGATTGGGCTGATTTTCTGTGAGGATGATCTCTATGATGAGGAGATCATCCTCACAAAAAATCAGCCCAATATCAAACTTCTAACCCCATCAAAAGTGATTTACAAATTAACGATAATAAATCAACAGTCCACAATTCTAAACCACTTTTAATGGCGTTGAAAATTTCAGATTGGGCTGATTTTTTGTGAGGATGATCTCCTCTCCATAGAGATCATTCTCACAAAAATTCATCACATTTGGAAACTTCTAACTTATATAGGATAAACATGTTGTCTCTGTAACGTTGTTTGCTAAACAGGATCCATATATATGTATGTATGTTCCGTTGACTCAAGATATGACACGAGATCGTGATCGTATAAACACAAAATTGAGTGGTTGAGATTTTATGCACATCTCAACCATATATATATCTCCCATGATACTTATCTCAAGGATAATTTTCAATCATTCGATTTTGTATTTACAAAGTCAAGATCTTGTGTCAAATCTTGAGTCAACGGAAACCAACCTATATGTATATGAACTATTTTAGGAGTTAGGACATAGATTAACTACTTTTATGGATAAATTAATGACTTTTTATGGATAGATTAATGATTTAGTGTATGAAATTTTATATTTATTATATATTTTTCATTAACAATATGTTACTTCCATTGGCATTTTGGTTCGGTTGTAGTCTTAATTAGTGGAATCGACCTATGTCGATTTGGTTCCAATATTTCCTCAAATCAAACCAAATCAGACCAAGTTGCAGCCCTATTCTTTACTATTATACTGAGAGAAGGCAGAGTAAATGGGTTCAACACCAAAATTTCGATTCCAAAAATGCCCCCACCTAACATTTAAACTAGTGCTTCTTTATTATGAAGTAGAAGGGTTCGATACCAAAATTTGAGTGGTAAAATATGCTCATTCTTTTATATTTTAATTTAATATAATCAAAGTCATTTTGGTCAAAAAAAAATTAAAAATTGTATTGCCACTTCCCTAAAATGACATTGGTTAGTTTTCAAATTTACAAAAATATCCATGTAATCTTCAAAACCACCCCTCATTAATTTTAAAATTACAAAGAAGTCCTTCAAATACAAGTGCATTTGCACATGCCACCTCTAGTTTATAATAACCAAAGTACGTTTCATAGATAAATTATTAAACCACCATAACATTTAAATAAGTGACTCACACACCACTAATTGTTGGTTGCACATAAAGCTTACAAAATATCTTGTTTATATAACCTCTATTTTAATTTATTAATTGTACTTCATTACAGTAACCTAAGGTTTAGGGTTGTGGTTACACAATTAAGTTCAATAATGTTGATCAATAAGAAACTCAATGTGGCCATAGGTGCATGAGAAGTTTTAATCATGAATGACTCATGTGGCGTCATTAGTCAGTAAATCTTCTCAATGGATCAATGGTTTAGTAGGGCATCCACGTTTCAACTTGACTAAGCCTTTAAAAGTACTAAGCTTGAATGACACGTGTGATCAGTGTCTCAAAACATTGATTTATCTATACATTTCCTAAGCATTTATCTCAGTCTAAGTCTCAGTTTTACCTTTATTAGCAAATAATCATGTTATGCCTCATATTATCTTGTTATATGTTCTATCATGTTAATTTGGCATAATTGCATGAAATAATACATTTATTAGGAAATTGATTACGCGTGTGTTCAATTGTGCAGGTCAAAAATCAAAAGAATAAAATTGAACATCACACATCAGAAGGACTTTGCATTGCAAATAAGAGTGCAAAAGAAGGACCCAACCCAAAGCCTAACCTCATAAGAGCTAACTTCACCGCAGTGCAATAAAAGTTAAAAAGGTCGCCCTAAAATCATGTTGATCATTTACTTATGGATGAAGCAATCATCTTGGGGCAGAGTCTTGAAAATGATCATTATAGAAACCCTAATTTTTTCTATAAATAGGACCCTTGCCTATTATGGAGGGGACCCTTGGACCTTGTTCCTCTTCTTTAATCTTTTGACATTTAGCCAATTCTTCCTTTATCCATTTTTAAAATAGGTTCTTCTTTAATTTTCTGTAAATAGTGAGAGAGTGAGAGAGAAGAGGGGGTATAATTAGGCCTGTCAATGGATATTAGAAAATCCGAATTCAAATTCGAATTTGATTCGAAAAATCGGATATGATTCAAATTTTCGGATATCAAATTCGAGTTCGGATGTTATTTTAATATTCGAATGAGTTTCGGATACGAATTCGGATATTGCGAAATCCGATTCAATAATATCCGCTCCGATTTAAATATATATGTTATATATTCATATTATACAACAAAACTTATCTATATGTATATATAATCTTGTGTATTCGTATTATACAACGAAATTTAATTTTAAAACTTTGTCTTCTTTAAACCTCAAATGCAAGAACCAATCAGCAGCCGACAAAAATGGTAAGGGTGGGTTTCAACAACGATCTCCACAACCATCGTCTTTTCCAGCCGACGAGCTTCCATGCTTCCAAGTAGATACTTTATCTCCCCCCCCCCCCCTCCATCTCTCTCTCTCTCTCTCTCTCTCTCTCAAAGTAAAATCCCATTTTTTTCCTTTAAAAATCCATCAGCTTCAACCTCAAATCAAAATAGGAAAATCGATTGGATTTTTTACAGATTGAAGAGGATGGTAGAGATCGAATCTAGTTTTTGTAGGATTTTTATCGAATTGGATATTCGATATACTTTTCAAATTCGAATTCGAATCTTGGTTAGTGATATTCAATCGGATTCGAATTCGAATTCAAATTCGGATATCGTTATTTTATTTTTATTCAAATTCGGATATAGAACTATTCAATCAGATACCTATCCGTTGACAACCCTAAGTGTAATACTTTATTACTTTAATGAATACAAGTATGTTGGTCTTTCTCCATCTTTTTTTCTATCTTGTTATGACCTTAAGCTAGTATCCCTCTATTAGAGAGAGGAGAAACCTAGAACAAGTCTATGTTGCCTTAATTTAGTTGTTATCCTTTTAGTTTAATTTTAATGTTTATGAGTTCTCTTCAAGGCTTGTCCAACTTCAATGGACTAAGGTTAGAGACGAACACCTTTTATGCTAAAGTTTATTTTGCATACTTAGATAATCTCAAGATGCTCCATGCTTGTTTTAGATATTGGGTAGTAGGGATTTTACATTATAATGATTGAAGGAACCCTAATTTAGTTTTCCAAATTAGATTTTATTGCAAAACTTTCCAATCCAAGGAACAACACCAAGTTCCTTGGATTAAGATAGGTAGATGACTCTAAGTGGACCCTTATCTCTAATGGCTTTATTTTCATTGTTTTAGTTTAATTTTTAACAATTTCAATTCTATTTTTGTGACTCTCAATTAACTAAATTGTTTTAATTTCTTGGTTTGATTCATCTCTTCCCTTTATTTTGATTTCACCCCATTTCACTTGTGGTTCAACCCTTACTTGCCAACTAAGATAAGGTATTAAAATATTTAAATTATGTATTCAAAAGCAACACCTCTTCAAGACTACATCAAGATTTTGGCATCGTTGCCAAGAAATACGTAATAATTTTGGTTTAAATGGCTTTTTGCTTCAATCCATTCAATTTTTTTGTTTTGATTTTTTGGGAGTCTAAAAAAATTACAAAAATCAAAATATTTCTTATTAATTACAATCAGTGGGATAACAAAAGATCTTTGTGAAAAAATAGTATGAAAATCTCCTGTTCTCACCGCATCGTGTGCTGGCCTTGGCTCATCACAGTTAAACAATGAGCTTCTACTCTCTGATTTTTTCTGGAAGCCTTTGTGATACTATGGATTGCAGTGACATTCTTTATTTTTCTTATATGTTCTCTATGTAGTCCAGTTTCTAATTCTCTATTTTCTTTTGTAAGTTTTTTGCATCTTGAAGGAAGAAGCCAATGATCAATTACAGAGAAGCCTCAAGACATTTTCATTTTTATTTTATGTTTTATTTTTTTAGTTAGGTTTAATTTTAGTAATAGAATATCTTGTATCAAAATTCTTTGTAATTAATTTTCATTAAATATTAAAGAAGGCTTGGATTGTAATAGACTAGGGAGCGACGACGGTTGGATGATACCGTCATGGCTTTTTAAGTTTTCATACCAAATTTGGAGTTGGTGGCCTAAGTTGACTAAACTTGTCTTCCCCCGTCTAGTACGGGAGGTATTATCTGTAACACCCATGTAACCCTTGCTAGTGGGTTACTCATTGCTTTTGTTTATTAATTTTTAATTTGCATATACTTGGATCACTTTAATTAGTAAAGAGCACCTCTATCAAGAGATGATACAAAAGAGATAAGGATTGGAAGTCATTACCAATTCCTTACTCTAAATTAAAACAATTAACTCACTAGTCATCAAATTAAATTTATTATAATCATTTAGATTTGACTATAAGGCTCACGAGCTCGATATGAAAAATTCGTTTCAAGTTACATCGATTACTCTTCTTGATCATTTTCGGTGCTTAAGACGATATTGTCCTTTAAAGGGATAATCATTTTCTATTCAAGAAAAAGAAGGTGATAAGAGTGCCCTTATTTATGCATTGTGTACCACCTTTAATCTAGATATTCAACTTGCCAAATTTGATTTCATAAAACCGGTTCGAATTAGGCACTTTGTCTAGGTCCAATCTTTTCTTTTTATTATTTTGGGACCGACTGTGTATTTCTCCTGCTTGGTAGAAGTTCGATGAATGACATATCAGAACCTCTAGATCTTGAAATCGAACGTATCATCAATAAAATTCATAGGAAACCATCATTACCTATGATGGGTGATTGTGAGCGAATTCTGAATGAGTTTTTTGCTCTTGTTTTCACTACCCCGCCTACTTGCATTGTTTTATCATTCAACAATGTCGATCAATTCAATATTAGTATATCTACCATAAACATGATGCATAAGTGCTACAATTTAGAACGTGAACATTCTTACAACCACCTTAATAGATTTTTGACTATCTATCAAATCTTTAGGAATCAAAATCTAGATGAGGAGAGTATCAAACTGTAAACACCCTATTTTTGCATCCGCCTGATTAATCAAGTCATCAATCCGATCGCAAGGTTCCCAATGATGGATGTCTATTCCAATACTTTATTTTGTTACCAGATATGTTTCAGAAATCCGGATGAGGTATCTCGAACTGACAAAACTTAGAAACCACGCTACGCTAGGAAAATACTACCCAGAAACATAGAAATCATCATCCTGCAAGCCAAAAAGAAGCTTCACGATAAAAATCACTAAAAATGACCAAATTACCAAAATACCCCTAACCTCAAAACAACTTTAGAGCCTACATTACGCTTAGGAAAATCCGTTCAAATACATAAAACGACAAATCGAAATCAAATAAATCATTTCGTCAATTTTCACAAAATTTGACAAAATTACGAAAATACCCCTCATAAAATTCACGACCATTTCATACAAAAAATTTTATAAATGAAAAAAACCAACATTCCCATTGAATTCCTTACGAAAAACTGATTTCAAAACATCCTGGAACATTGAAAAACGACTTAAAACGTAAAAAATCCTCTCCGAGGGCAAAACGGTAATTTCACTAAGGTCAATCAAGCAAGACTAAGGTCAAGATATTAAAGTTAATCAAATAAGACTAAAGTCAAAATTAAAGTCAATTAAGTAAGACTAGAGTCAAGTATTAAAGTCAATCTCATAAGACTAAAGTCAAAATCCTAAATCAAAACCCTAATCTAAACTTATCGAGTCAATCTCATAAGACTAAGGTCAAAACCCTAAATCAAAACCCTAATCTAAACTAATCAAGTCAATCTCATTAGACTAAGGTCAAAACCCTAATCTAAACTAATCAAGTCAATCTCATAAGACTAAAGTCAAAACCCTAATTGAAACCGTAAAAAAAACCCTAATCAAACCCTAATGCTTCTAAAAACTTTATAAATAGGAGCCTCCACACCCTATTTTCGTATCAAAGAAAAAACTCTAGGAAAAGTAGGTAAAGAAGCCTCCATAGCCTCCCCAAAGCCCTAATTTTGGAGCCCCCAACTCCTTCCCTAACACCCCTACTCCGATTTTAGCCTAAAAACACCCAAAAACCTCTCAAAAACATCCCAAAATCCACAACAAATTCGAAGCACCCAGATCCAAGAAGGAGATACCTTACCTCGGAGATCAAGAATCAGATCCGGAGATAGAACGAAGTAAGGAATACGGTACAAGAAGCCATTCTCACCAGATCTGAGGGAATAGCACTTTTGCAGATCGAAGGTAAGTTTTTTTTTTTTTTTTTTTTTAATCTAGGTTTGTCATTAGCGATGTAACTTTATTTGGGATAAGTAGAGACCGGCAATGGCCAGGCGGGGTTGGTTCCTAACACCTTCCAACCCCGTAACATGATCCCCGGATTCGGATTTTCTGTAGTAGATTAGTTTTTATCCATTTTAGAGTCAGTTTGGTTCCTAGACCACAATAACTAGGTGGCGACTCCCAAACCTCAAGGGTCAAAAGCGGATCCGCGCACCCCGCGGATCGAGGGCGCTTTCACAAACTTAGATTGTTCCTACTTTCTTTGGAAAATCACGCATCTGCTTGATTGAACTCCTTAGCACCTAATTTTATATCTTTTTAGGATGTTTTATCCAAAAAATTCATGGCAAAATTTTATCATGTGATCAAAATTGAAATAATGAAGGATGTCATTAAGAATTTTAGAGGGCATCCTAATGAAGAATTATTCCAAACTTTGGAGAAATTTAACGATCTATTGATCAAATGCCCATACGATAACGTTGACAAAGCATAGCTCATGTGAATTCCTATAAAAGACTAATCATAAATCAGTGTACCTTAGTTGAATTCATGCATAAAGGTCAATTCATAAACCAAACAACTACCAAGCGTACGATTTTCTACTCAAGTTAGCTAAAAATGCTCAAAACTAAAATACTAATCATGGAAAGTTCGATAGAGATGATCTCGTGAAGAAGTTGGACATATATGAGATAAAGGCAAACCCTGATCTCAAAAATGCCAGGACTAGTTTAGTGAGTGGTATGAATAGTCTTACCAAGAAACTAGATGCTTTCACCATCTTAGCATCTAACCTTCAGTATGAATCTCGTTCAATTTCACAAATGCCAATAGAGCTGAGTACTTTATGTGTCTTGTGTAACAGTAACAACCATTTGGTTGAATGTTGTCCCAACTTGCTATTCATTAAGGTCGAATAGACCAATGTTGTCAATGACTACAATACTTTTAGGAAACTAACACCTAATTTGTTTAACCAAACATACCATCTAAAGAATAAATTTCATCATAATTTCTTAATATATTAGTCACATAATAAAGATGGTAAAATATTCAAAATACACTCATGTGTTGAAATTAAAAAAATGTCATTCAATTTAAAACACATAAATGTATTCAATATAATCGTTCTAAACATAATAGCCTCAACCCTAATAGTTCTCAATCCTGTTTCTCATGTATCTAAATCTAAAAATTATTATTTTGAAGCTAAATCTCATCATTTTCAACTCATTTTGATGATTATCAACTAAATTTCGTACTTTTCAACCTAATTTCATCATGTTCATCGCAATCTCATTGTTTTCATCCTAACTTAAGAGCATTCTTTGACCCCCAATGCTGAGAATCTCCATATGGAAAACACTGAAACAAAAAATAAAAAATCAAGAAAAAAAGATGAAACAATGAAGAAAATGAATTTAGTAACACCCCCATCCTGTAAATATGAATATTAGCTCTACCCCCATATGCAGTAAAGAATGAAAATAGTTTTTTGGCTTAATTTCTTCTGCAAAAATTTAAGCCTTGACGTCAAAATAATCAAAAGAGCTCACCAGAGAGTCCAAATCTCCATCTATTCCACGAAATATGGAATCTTTAACTTGATCTAACCCAAAATCAAAATCAAAACAAGGACTAATTAGAAAGAAAACCTTCTGTCAGGGACCATTAAGTAATTTTTTCCTTTTACATATTTACCATTATGAGCATTTAGAATGAACCACACTTTGTCATAAAGAAATAAGGAAAAATACTTAATAATCCCTAGCGGGAGGTTTTCTTTCTAATTAGTCCTTGACTTTTAGGGGTTAGCTAAATAGTGTATTTAGTAAATTCCTCTTTTTTAATCAATCTATGAACCCCACTCCACACATTTCTCATGATTGAAATGTTGAAACTGCCCTAACCATTTAAACTCATTATTTTTTATCAAAAAAATTGGATTTTCAACATCCCGAATGAGTTTTGGAGACTTCATTCCAATGAAAAGAATTTGAGAAGGAAGAAGAAGCCATTTTCATGGGTTTTTACAAGTATTTTGAAGATGTGTGTAAAAAACTAGGGGTTTTCAATTGTTTTACCCATTTTTGGATGAAAATCTATCAAGGGTGGTTCTTTTGGATTGAAATCATCTACACAAGTCATTATGTAAAGTTTTAAGTCAATCTTTCCATGTATTTTAGTTAAAAAAACTCAAAAAAATGAAAACAGGTGTATTTTACAGTGTCAAGTTCGACAATTTTTATTTTTGAGTTCAATATTTTTATTGTCGAGTTCGACATTTTTTTTAAAATTTGTCAAACTCAACAATAAAAATTAGTGAGCTCAACAATATTGAAAACTGATGAGCTCAACAATAAATAAAAATGGTGAGCTCAACAAATTTTTTTTTTAAATATCGACATTGACAATAAATATAGAACTCAAAAATAAAAATTGTCAAACTCGACACTATAAAACCCACCTATTTTTCATGTTTTTCAACTAAAATACATGGAAAGATCAACTAAAAACTTGAAATAACAACTTGTGTTGATGATTTCAAACCAAAAGAATCATCCTTGATTGATTTTCATCCAAAAACGAAGCAAACCCATTTAAAAATCCTAGCATCATTTTTTTTGTTTTGTTATAGATCATCGAAATAAATAATACATTTAAAATTTTCAAAATGATAAGTATATCATTTCCATTCATCATTTCAAGATAAAAAATTGTCGAAAATGATTGGAATCAACATTGGAAAACCTAAGTATATAAAGAAGATGGAAAAGGGGTAGTTTCGGTATTTCAAAAATATTATAACCTGAGATGAGGTTGAGGGAGAAGGACCATTAAGAAAAGAAAGTCTTACTAAATGGACAATTTAGCTAACCCCTAAAAGTCAAGGACTAATTAGAAAGATAACCTTCCCTCAGGGACCATTAAGTAAATTTCTCAATAAATAAATAATTAGTCTTTCTTGTATATTTGCACTACTATATTTTGCCCAGTCTTCATAGACATTAGAATACCATCCTATGAACCTAATGATGGATTAGAAACTCATAGAGGTTCTCAACGGAAATGAGGTTCAAAGAGGTAATTTTTTGCTCCACAACCACAACCATCAATAGCTAATATATGCCACCCTTTTCTCTAGTTCTAAATTTCAAATTGCATCTCTCTATGTTACAGTAGTATTAAAATTAAGTCACTTGAATACTAAATAATCAACTTTATAAGGTCTTATCCATAAATCTACTTCTTCTTTTTTGGCTTTTTGTGGGTCCCTCGGTCATAAGCACCACCCCTTGGAAAGTCCTACGTGTAACTAGTTGAGTCGAGGATCAACCGGACCCAGGGAATTCATTGCTTTGTGGGCTTCGAACACTTAGCCTATCCTTCACGAGGAGTTTATCAAGACTCATGGCTTGCCACTAGGCCAACCCCTTGGGGTTGACAATATGGTTCAAAGGCATCAGTAAGAAGACATGTTTCGCTGGCACATGAATCATATTTATTTTATTGTTTATCAGAACTATAAAAAGGAAATATCGTACACCATGGGAGCATGGGTTGGTGATTCTTTAAAGAAAACAAAGTTGTGGTTTACAAGTCTCTACTATGATCATGAGAGCACAAAGTTGTGGTTTGAGAATTAGATTCAAGAAACCAATTTCGGAATGCTTTAAATCACAACAAATGCCCGCTTCATCTTCTTCCGTTGAATTTTAAAGTTCATATATTCATTGTCTATAATCAGTACTTCACTTCTGACCGCCATAATGAGAAACCTTTAAACCGAAAATGTTAGGAAGTTGTTGTACAAGGCACACAATTACAACTGAAGTAGAAAAGAAAAAAAAATTGAAAAATGATGAACACCAAAATTTAACATGGAAAAGCTTCAAAAATTGGAGTAAAAACCACGGGCAAACTGTAAAAAGATTTCACTATTACAAAAGAATTACAACTATTTCTCTATATAAATAAGGAGAGCACAATTGATAATACATTATATCTTATCATATGAGAAAATAAACTCTCTCTCTAACAAAGGAAAAGCTATGAAGATTAGGAGAAACCTAACATTTTCTCTTTAAACTTTCTTTCCCTCTCTCTTAGTTAGGATGGGACTATAACACAAGACTGGGATAATCTCAGAAGAAGATGAAGCATATATATATAGGGAGATAGGTGGTTATCCAGTCGTCATATTTGACTTATCCAGTTGTCAAATTTGACTTATCTAGTCGTCATATTTAACATATCAAGTCGTCAAATTTGACTTTTTTTAACCACCTTCAGCCAACAAAAGTAGCTTTATTATCTGACAATTTCCCACTTAAAATCATTTTTACAATTTTTCTATCCTTTCTACTTGTCATTTACATACTACTTACGTTTCTGCTAGGCTAATAGAGGATCAACACCAACTAAACTTATCATTGTTGATCGGCTTTGTTAACATATCAGCTAGGTTGTCTTTAGTATGGATTTTATATATATCCACACTTCCTTCTTCCACCTTCTCACGAACGAAGTGATACTGAACTCGTATGTGCTTTGTCTTTGAATGAAATGCTGGATTCTTTGTTAGATGCAAAACGCTCTAACTATCACAAAATAGAGCAATATTCTCTTGTTTATGTCCAAGCTCCTCCAATAACATTTGCCTCTTTGCTAGCTTGTGTAGCTGAGACGTATTCTATCTATATTGTAGAAGTAGCCACAATAGACTATAGTTTCGAAACCCAGCTTACAGCTCCTCCACCAAGAGTAAACACATAACTTGAGGTGTACTTGCTCTTGTCAAAATCACCTGCATAATCTGAATCAACATAGCCTTTAACATTAAAATCTGATCCTCAATAACATAATGCAGCATTTGAGGTATCCTTGACATATCTCAGGATCCTCTTTATAGCATTCCAATGCTCTTTACCAGGATTCGCCATGTATCGACTAACCGCTCTCACTGCTGATGCGTACGGTACTCAAGACATTTCCATCATCTCTGCTTCGTTGCTAGGACTCATCTTTGAGGATAACTTGAAATTAATAGGAAGAGGGGTAGAAAATGGCTTACAATCTTGCATATTGAAGCATTGCAAGATTTTTTTCAGATAGTTTTTCTGAGAAAGCCATACCTTTCTATTATTTCTGTCTTGGTAAATTTGCATCCCTAGAATCTTGTTTGCTGGTCTCAAGTCCTTAATTTCAAACTCCCTAGCCAACTGTGCCTTCAACTCTTTAATACGATCTTTGCTAGGGCTTGATACCAACTTGTCGTCAACATACAACAGTAGAATAATGAACTCATTATCACTAAATCTCTTGTAGTAAGCACAAGGATCTGAAATACGTCTATTGTATCCAAGGCTCATGATGAAAGAATCAAATCTCTTATACCAACATCTTGGCGATTGTTTGAGATCGTATAGAGATTTGTTTAACCTGCAAACCAAGTTTTCTTTTCCTTTTTCTTCAAAACCTTTTGGTTAGAGCATGTAAATCTCTTCTTCAAGTTCTCCATGAAGAAATGCAGTTTTCACATCTCTGTTGATTATCACCTTGTGAGCAGTGGGATCTCACAGGCGGTACCCCTTAACTCCATCAGCATACCCTAAGAAAATACATTTTCTGGATTTTGGATCCAGCTTTGATGTTTCTTGGGCATTGTACATAATGTACACAAGACTTCCAAATGTATGTAAGTGAGAATAATCAACTGGTTTACTAGTCCACATCTCCATTGGTGTCTTTAGATCAATTGTGGTTGATGGTGACCGATTGATTACATAACAGGCGGTCTTGACTGCTTCTGCCCAAAATGACTTGACCATCCCTGCAGTTCTCAACATCGCTCTTGTCCGTTTTAACAAAGTTCTGTTCATCCGCTCTGCTACTCCATTTTGTTGTGGAGTGTATGCCACTGTGAACTGCCTCTTGATACCTTCTTGTTGATAGAAGTTATCAAATTCATCACTGGTATATTCTCATCCATTGTCCGTCCTCAAACACTTGATCTTCTTCTCAGATTCAAGCTTCACTCGCGCTTTGAACATTTTGAAAACTGAAAATACGTCTGCCTTCCTTTTGATTGGATACACCTAACATCTCCTGGAGTAATCATCAATAAAAGATACGTAGTATCTTGCACCTCTTAAGGATAAAATTGGTGCTTGCCAAACATTAGAATGGATCAGTTCTAAGATAGCTTTACTTCTAACATTTGCACCTCCTAACTAGTAACACAGTGTTCACAAAAGGGTAATGGAATCTTTTTGAGCCTTGGAAGAAGCCTTTGTTCAATAAGAATCTTGACATGTGGCCAAATTTACGGTGCCACATCATCGTTAATTCTTCTGCCGAACTTGCTGATGCAGAAGACGCTTCTCCTTCTTGTTGTTTTTCTCCTTTAAGCATGTACAAATTTGCAGTTATCTTTTCCACTTTCATCACCTCAATCACACCTTTGACTATTTTCATGATCCCATCTTGAACATGGGTTTTGCACCTACTATTATCTAACTGTCCCAAAGACAATATATTTTTCTTCAGGCCCTTCATGTGCCGTACCTCCTGGATGGTGTGAACTATACCATCATACGTCTTCAATTTGATGGTACCAATACCAGCAATCTCCAAGGCATGATCGTTTCCCATGAACACAGATCCTCCTGAGATAGGTTCATATTGGTGGAACCATTTTCTTCGGGGAGTCATATTCCATGTTGCTCATTAGTCCATAACCCAGACATCAACAAATCTTCTTCTGCCTTTAGTAACTTTTGTTGCCTTGCTGTATAAGATTTCGCCATCATCCGAGGTCCTTGTTACACAACCCAAAGCTTTTGACAACTCAAGACCTTTTCTTTTAGCTTCTTCGTTCTTCTTGAGATGCCAACACTCCCTTTTGTAATGTCCTTTCTTGCCACAGTGATGACACTTAACATTTTTCTTACTTCTAGATTTTGATCTACTCTGATTTTGACTCCCACTAGAGCCATGTTCCGTTGATCTTCCTCTTGTCATCGTTCACCCTGCTGTGAGCTTCTCAATCTATCTTCTTTGTTCTTGCGCCGACTTTCTTCTTCAAGAGCTGCAAAATCATCGAAGACTAGAACTTCCATGTTGTTGGTTAAGTTGATGATGAGTTGATCATACGAATCAGATAAACTTTGAAGTAGAATTTCAGCACGTTCACCTATCTCTATGTTATGCCCCATTGTTGTGAGCTGTGAACATAAAGTGTTGAGGGTGTTGATGTGGTCGGTCACCGGAGTTGACTCCATCGTCCGAAAGGTGTAAAGCCTTCTCTTCAAGAAGATTTTTTTGTATAGTGATTTGGCCTCATACAATTTTGTTAGTTTATCCCATATTTCTTTTGTTGTCTTTTTCTCCGCCACACTTGACAATACTTCATCAGCTAGTGCTAAGTGCAGATTAGCAATAGCATTGCCATCCATCTCGTTCCACTTGCCGTCATCAGTGATTTCCTCGGGCCTATCTCCAATTGTCGCCAAATAATTATCTTTTCTCAAAATTGTTTTTATTCTCATTTTCCACAATGAGAAATTATTCCCATTAAACTTTTTCTATTTCATACTTCATCGCCATTATTGAAAATGTCTCTTTTCCACTAACTGGATCTGACTGTAGCACGAAAACCAACTATAAACCTGGCACTCTGATACCATTGTTAGGAAGTTGTGGTACAGGGCACACAATTACAACTGAAGTAGAAAAGAAAAAAAAATGAAAAATAATGAACACCAAAATTTAATGTGGAAAACCTCCAAAAATTGGAGTAAAAATCACGGACAAACTGTAGAAGGATTTCACTATTGCAAAAGAATTACAACTCTTTCTCTATATAAATAAGGAGAGCACAATTGACAATACCCTCTCTCTTATCATATGAGAAAATACACTCTCTCTTTAACAAAGGAAAGGCTATGAAGATTAGGAAAAACCTAACATTTTTCTCTCTAAACTTTCTTTCCCTCTCTCTTAGTTAAGATGAGATTATAACACAAGACTCGGATAATCTCAGAAGAAAAGAAGGCATATATATATAGAGGGAGATAGGTGGTTATCCAGTCGTCATATTTGACTTATCAAATCGTCAAATTTGACTTTTCTTTACCTCCTTCAGTCAATAAAAGTGACTTTATTATCTGATAGAAAATACTCACTTTGTTTGTGAATCTATCTATGTTCACATCATCACCACCTCTCAAAACTCCCTGTTACTGTCCTCTTGGACAGAGTTGAAGAGGCCTCGGGATGGATGTTGAATCATAAGTTGGCCATCTTCAGGGAAGAAGGCTTATATATCATCTTGACACAGTTGAGAAATATTTTCATTTTCATTTTCAAATGAAGATGTTGGGATGGATTAGTCGTAAGGATAGTGTCCCTTAGGGAAGAAAATAAAAAATTAGTACTTCCCCCTAAATCTAGGAATAACCCTACTACTTGGATATAAAATAAGGAAGGTCCATTGAAATGGTTTCGGAATTAAGGCATATGTATATCAATTATATTGTTGTAATCTTTTAATGCATTTCAGTGTATTCATACATGAGTTTACATTTTATTTTATTTTTTTAATTTTATATTACTGATTTGTTTGTCATAGGGCTGTATGAATATGTTGGCAATATAAAAATCAGAGTTTCGGTTTGTAAATACAATCCAATTGGTTTTAAGTTTAGGCAACACATAAGCTTTCAAACTCGAGAAATTTCCGACTCAAGATCCAGGTTGTGCAAACAAGCTCCGAATCATTAAAACTAACCTTTAGAAATTGATGGTCGGGATCAAAATCAAAATTCTGATTTGTAACCAGGACCTGAGGTTTTATGTTTCAAATTTAAAAAATTTCCTACTCGGGGTCCAAAATGGTCAAACGAGGTCCAAATCAAACCAAGCCAATTTCTATAGCTTTGTCTAATTAAAACAAACCTGTAGTAACTGATAGTATGGAAATTGGAATTTTGATTTATATCTGAGACCCGGTTTTAGGTTCAGGTAACACAAACTTTCAAAATTAGGAAATTTTTTACTCGAAGTCCAAAACGGGCAAAGGCACTCTAAATTGAACGAAACCAATTTCTATAGCTTTATTTAGTGGGGAAAAAAAACCTATAACAACTAACGGCATCGAAATCGGAGTTCTGATTTGTATCTAGGACCCAATTTTAGGTTCAGGCAACACAAGCTGTCAAACTTCAAAAAAAAAAATTTACTCAGGTCCAAAACGGGCAATCAAGTTCTAAATCAAACGAAACCAATTTCTATAAATTCGTCTAGTTAAAACAAACTTGTTGCAACTAACAGTATCAAAATCGGAGTTCCAGTGTGTAATGAGGATCTGATTTTAGGTTTATGCAACACATAAACTTCTAAACTCAGGAAATTTCTGACTAGAAATTCAAAACAGGCATATAAGCTCTGAATCAAGTGAAACTAATTTCTATAGCTTCATCTAGTTAAAACAAACTTTTAGCAACTGATAGTATGGAAGTTCTGATTTGTAACCAAAACTCAATTTTAGTTCTAGGCAACACATAAGTTTTCAAACGTGGGAAATTTCAGACTCAAGGTCTAAAACAGGCAAACAAGCTCCGAATAAAATGAAATCAATTTCTTTCCGAGGCAACATAGGAGGTTTGGGAGCTGTTCTTAGAGACCACACAGGGAGAGTAATCAGAGTCATGGCTGGAAGAGGGCAGGGGGTATCGGTTCTCCACCACGAGCTCCAAGCCATTAAAGAAGGGGTGCAAATGGCGATCAATTTGAACCTGCAAAGGCTCATCATTACTAACGACTCTCTCATTACCATAAATTGCTTATTAGGCAAGTGGGAGGTCCCTTGGAGGGTCAAAGACATAGTGCATACTTCCAATGGCATAATTACGAACACACCTACAGAGAGGCCAACCGAGCTGCTGATCACCTAGCTTCATTTATGTTGTCTTCTGATATAATTCAATGGTCCCCCCCCCCTCTGTCTAGGGATTTGAGTAAAATTATTGAGAGGGACGCCTCTGGGCAACCTTTCTTGAGAATGTAATGTTCTTTGTTAATTTAATTTAGCTGGTCGGGGGTCTGCCTAACCCCTAGCTTATCTTCCAAAAAAAAAAAAAAAAAAAAGAAATCAATTTCTTTAACTCTGTCTAGTTAAAACAAACTTGAACCAATTTACAGTATTGAAATCAAAGTTTCGATTTTTAATCGAGACCTGCTTACCTCAAACATTGGCAGTGCACATGGCCTACCCTTGATTATGCAATATTGGTGCATTTATTTTTCAAAAATATTATTTTAGGAAAACATATATGTTAATTAATCCTGCAACGACGATCATAGATGGTTGTCGCAATATGAGGCATATAACAACAGTCATTGATTATCGCTATAGGCTTTTTATTTCTCGCGAGAAACTTAAGAGCTTATAGTGCTGACTGGTGGTTGTCGCTGATCGAACATTTTCCTACCATTTTTTTTTTGGAAAAAACCATATAGTGACACGTTGTGTTATATCAATCATCGTTGCAACAAATAACTACTATATTTTAATGGTCGATCATAGATGATTATTCTTAGCCATCCTTATAACCGTTATTTGTTGTAGTGACATGTAGTATATCAATTTCCCTTATTTTGCAAAGTTAATAATTTCTAGAGAAGTAAGGTATACTCAATAACTAGAACCTAGGATGGACAGGACAGGGCCAGGGAGGATTCAAACAACTCTTAAAATGTATACAATCAGGTGGCTGCATTTACATAAATATATCATTGTTACCTAAAAGAAACATTTCGGAGACTATCAATCGAAACTTCAAATAAAGATAAAATCTTCAAGCATTTCTGAGACTACCAATCATGATATCTGGAAAAAAAAATTTAATAAGTAAATGCTTGATTAGTATACGAATATTGTTAATTGTTAAGAATTAGCATAAAAAGTATGGGTTCAAGGAGTTTGAACCTAGGACATGAAACTAGGAGTGCAACTTGATCCAGTTCAAACCGAGAACCGAATCAAAACGATAACTTTCGGGTGGTTTGGTTCAGTTTGAAACAAGTTGCAGTTCAATTCCAGATTACGAAAATGGAGAACCAATCAATTTGATTCAGTTCTTAGATCAAGCTTGTATAGAATCGAACCAAGCCGAGAACTGAACCCCTATATAATAATATATATGCATTATTTTAGGAGTTTGGACATAGATTAGTGATTTTTTATGGATAAACTAATGACTTTTTATGGATAGATTTATTATTTATCGTATGAATTTTATATTTGTTTTTTTTATTAAAAATATTACTTACGATTTATAGAATATTGGCAATTCGTAGAACCAAACCGACTTTAATTCGGTTTGGTTCCGATGGAATTTGGTTCGGTTTTGGTTCTTATTTCGTGGAATCGACCTATGTCGGTTCGGTTCCAATTTGACCTCAAACAGAACCAAGTTGCCCCATACTGGAAACAACCTCCACAAGTCTTATCACTTAGGTAAGTGCACTTCTTATGATATCCAAAATTCCCAGGAGTTCAGGCATGCTGTATAACTAACTCATATTCCAGAACTTATCAATAGGACACATTTAATTCAAGCTTCAACCTTCCCAGGTCCACCACAAACATCACAATAGAGAACTATCTTGAAATTTAATTCAATAACCAAACCTACTCGCTATAAGCGGAGTCAAGGCACCCATGAACAGAACATTAGAATTCATGCAAACCCAAATTACTGATATATTAAGGAATTGTGTAAACTAAATCTGCATGTGGACAGAGAGTACTTCTTCACACTCATATAAGTAGATTTAGTATTAGAGCTATGGTTTGTTTTTGTGTCTTTTCAATCAATACCAGTTATTAGAAACTGAAACCACAGATTACTCGGTTACATAGACCCTTCCTTGTTTCTGGTTCAACAAGATCGACTGATTTAACAACCACTTCCTTTACAGCTGCTGACCTCCTTGCTTATGCGTTGAGCTACTTTGGAAAGACACAACAGGCATAGGCAAGGTATTCTTAATTGGGAGCTAAGAAGGTGAGAGACCAAACAGTTTGACAAACTTAACCACCTCAACTACACTAAGTGTGGCAAGTTCCAGCCCCATCAATGTCTTTGTCACATGAAACCCTCCCTTTTTATGCCTATTTTCTAAAAATTGAAAAATGAAAAATTAAGTGGGTCTGACCCATAATGATCCTTGCATGACAAAGTCCAAAGTAGGTAAGAACCCACTACATCCAATGATCAAGTGAAGCTCATGAATATATAATGCCATCCACCAAACTGGAAAATCAAATGTAATTGTAGTGGGCAATTTGGAGTTGTTAAAGGAAGCATAAATTGTGTACAGGCATTCAGGTCATAGGGCATTTCTACATTCTAGAATTCTATTTTGACATAGACTAAGCCATTAAAAACCTCAAAAAATAATCAGAAAAAGCAAACAAAAGGGCAGAGAAAACAAACCCAACCCCAAAATTTCACAATTTTAACAGGAATCTAGAATTTAGAAATTGAAGACCAATGCATAAAAAATATAACTTTCATCTACTGACCTAAGACTAATGGATACACCTCAAGAGGGAAATTATCTTGGAAGTCACTTTAAACCAAAATCGCAGCTCACTGGAAGAAAGCCTGCAAACCACTCCATTACAATAGTGCTTGAAGTAAAATGGACAACCAAGCAAGTTAAGAAGATTGCCTATCCTTCCATCCAACATGTGTACCAATGAACCACATGTCTTCACCAAGAATTGAACCAGTTAGATAGTCCTAACCACCTGACCAACAGTAAGGACATTGAAGGATACATAAAGGTAGGTGCAATCAGTCATTTATCTGATTACAGAGTTGAACAAATATCGAGTAATGGTGTCACAAGTGTGACTAAAACCTAGAAAATGAGGACTATTGAATGAAATTACAGTACCTACAAGTATATGGCAGCAAATGAGTAAGGGTTCTCTGTAGAAAGAACACCAGTCTCAACAACAGCATTTAGACCCATGTAAGCAACAAGCCTAGAAAGTGTTTCAAGGAAACCTTCAATGAAATAACTCTAGCACTTAGGTGCAAGGTACCAATGGCATATCAAACTTGACATTGGTAGAAGAGTTTTTCAGGGGTAGGAAAAATCGGTTCTAAAGGATACAGGAACATATATGAAACTTAGTGAACCACACATGCATAAAAGATGACAAACAACAAGAAAAAAGTATGGAAACCAGCACAAAGGATTAACCAGTGTCGTCAACATTTACAATTAAGATCTAATTTGGATAATATAGACATCAACGTAAAAAAGTTGTATGATAAATTAGAAATCAACAATAGCTCAACTAATAATCTCTACACACAAGAGAAAGGATACCAGATTGGGTGCATCATCTCCTCATACACTTCTAGTACCATTTCCAACCATTACTAAACTTAAAAAAGATCAATAAAAAGAAACAACTTACTGATAATATACTCTTTTTGCTAATACCAAGCTAAAGTTGACTTCTAGGGCCTTACAACTAACTAGTTACGAAACATATAAAACACTCCTATTACACATCAAGACCCATATCAAAGATAGACTTAATTCAATATTTAACATAATACATCAGTGAGGAAAACATGGTTTTAGAACACAAACACTCGATCGTCGGAAGCCAAGACAAAGTCAACTCGGACAATCCAAAAGCTCCGGAGCCAAATCAGTGTGAAATGAACACATAAAAGACAGGGTTAAGAAGAATAAAGGTCAATCCATATACAATTCAAATCCAAGTCAATCCAAACATCAGGCGAAAATCCCATTTACCTTAGGCAAGTCAAAACTAGATCACAAAATTTATTCTGATATATATAATGTGTGTGTGCATCACCCAATTTATGCTTATGTTTAGTTATAGTACTTCCGACGTACTATATTCTTTGTTCTCTAACACATATATCAATCTCTCAGGCAAAGAATGAAAGGAGGCCATTCATTACCATCTTCAAGAATATGCAATAGAAAGTAGTACAAACATTTTAGACTAACAAAGATATTTAAAACATCAAATACAAAAATGCAATTTGTTGCATTTCCTAACCTAGGCCATCTAATATGAAAAAAGAAATGTCAATAATTAGGAAATCCAATATATTAAAAATACAGAATCCAAGCCCTAGTTGGGTGGCTCTTTCTTTTCTTGGGTTAGTCACTTCGACATGTTAACAATAACAACAATGCTAACACCAATCAATGAAACATAATATATCATCATGTTGATATGATAATAAGGACTGATATAGTACCATCACATCGATAACCATATGATAAAAAACAAAATAGATCCTCACATCACAAGAGGACATATTTCTCCATGAACAAAACCCATGTCTTAGAACAACTTAAACCCCTTTCAAAAAACAAAAAAATCCTTCCAAAAGGGCATATTTCTCCATCATAAACCCAAAAAAAAAACCCTTTCTAAAACAAAATGTCTATCTTCTCCAATCTAACAGCCCCTAAACTTCAGAGTTTTATGTGCATCAAGTAGACTAGACTAGAAACCATTAATCATAACTTATCTCATGTAAGTTCATCCTAAATCAACTGTGTCTCGGTCTCCTGAATTTCAAACTCGAGCCATTGTAAGTAAGACTGAGGATACAATAGTGCCAAACTATCAAAACGATCTTTGAAACCGGACGAGGACGCAATATCCTTCTTCATTTCACCCCATATCTTTAGGGATAATTTATAACATTCGACATCATGTAATTTTGTAAAATTGGGTCTCACCCTCTTAGCATTCCTCTGGTATCTCTCCTTCAATCTTCTCATTTTATATTTTAATTGATCCTGGGTAGGATCAATATGAAGAGATTTCTTGATGAAATCAAGAAATCCAGTAATATTGAAGGAAGGTATTAATCTCTTCTTCTCCCGGAAATCTATCATTCCCTTCAGAATCACTATTTCATCACTCTCATCCCACACCCTTTGGAACAACTTCTTGCCTTGAACACTCTCAGATTTCTTCTTCTTATTCAGAGATAGCTCATTTCGGTTTTCTTGCTTTATCTTCATCTTTATGTCTGAGAACTCTTCTTTGATCTCTTCAAGCGGTCGTTTCTCACTCTTTGGGACCTTGATGGTTATGGGATTCGTAGGAGGAGGGTAGGCAATGGGAGTTTCTTCTTTCTTGATGGGTTTCATCTTCTTATCTTCCTGTAAAGATGAATAAGAAGTTTCTTCTTCCTTTTTGGTTATGGGATTCTTAGGAGGAGGGTAGGCAATGGGAATTTCTTCTTCCTTGATGGGTTTCATCTTCTTATCTTCCTGTAAAGATGAATAAGAAGTTTCTTCTTCCTTGATGGTTATGGGATTCTTAGGAGGAGGGTAGGCAATGGGAGTTTCTTCTTCCTTGATGGGTTTTCTCTCCTTATCTTCCTGTAAAGATGAATAAGAAGTTTCGATTGGGTCTTGAGGAGGAGATTTACGTTTCGGAGACATGGATGAATGATGGGTGTTTCTTACTATCTTTCCTTCTTAGGAGAGATTGAAATTTGAGATGGCTGTTTTCTTATCTTACCAGAGGTCGAATACCAAGGGTCTGCCTCTGTATTAGGGTTTATCAGCTGTGTGATGAGAGAAAATTCGATGTTTTAATATGTAGAAAATTTGATGTTCATGTTCTATTAAGAGCATCTCCAACCGTTCATTAAAACTCTAAACATAAATGTCCAGGTAATCCAACCAAACTCCAACCGTCCTTTATTTTGAAGAAAGCACTTTAAAATTTAAATCATTATTTATTATTGAATAATGCTCGGATGACACAGGCCTTACACTGTAATTCTCACAAAAACTAACGTCACCTCCTCTTCTCTCCTTGTTTCTTGTAAGATATGCAACGGTTCTCTCCGATGTGCACGATCAACTGAAGTTACTGTTCGATTTAATTCTCCTCATAAACTCTCTCTCTCTCTCTCTGTATTTCTTCTACATTTCTAGAGAGACAGTAGTGATTGATGACTAGAACAAACAAATACGCCAGTGTCAACTTCAATGAAATCTTCGAAAAGTTCATCAATTTCTTCGTCTTTCCCATCTTTAACAACAACAACAATCCAATACAGAGAACCTCCACCATTATCAAAATCAGAGCCGTTCGTTCCTCCCCATCTACGTCCAGGATTTGTTGGTCGAGAAGAAAGGTTTGGGCAGGACAGGCAGAAGACTCAGGGTTCCCGATCTTGTGATTTCGGACAGGGGTAGGGATAAGTGGGTTCACCTAATTGGATCAGTGAAGATAGGCGTCCAAAATCTGGATGAGGATATGAGAGGATGCAGAGAGACGGTGACTTGGATCTTGGCAAGATGAATCAGCCAAATTCGAGTGGGAATCATCAGAGTTCGGGTGGATGGTATGGTTCTTCTTCTTCTTACAGGTCTTCTCCTCACTATTAGATGATGCTCATATGAAGAAGAAGGATTAGAGGAATAGCTGTTGTTGTTGATTGCTTTTGTTGTGATCTTTGATTTTTCAATTTAAATTTAAAAAAATGGGTACATTTTTAATTGTTTGTTTGGCATTAATTTGAACTCCATCATGTTTTTTTTTTTTTTTTGCTTTTTAATTCACTTTTGGATCTAAGTTCTTGATTCAAATTACATTTGATTGAAGGAAGTTATCCAATTTATGATAGTTATGTAGGTAATTTTAAGTCAAACTGTTTTCAAGATTTGATGACCCTTCTGTAATTTTTTTTTTTCCGATCATTTTCCTCTAGAATAATTTATCTTTTAATTAATTTGATAAATAAATTTCTTGATTGAGAGCTTCCACTCTTTTGAAACTCTATAATTTAGCTATCAATGACATTGGGTTGAAGATAGTTATCCAATCTCTAATAGTTTTGAAGGTAATTTTAACTTAAATGATTTTCAAGATTTGATGACCTATTGTTATTTTCAAAGTCCCACTGTGGTTCATGTCTACTTTTAAGATGTTGTTATTGTTTAGAAGATGGTAAATGACTACTAAGTATGTTTTGGACATATTTTCTTATTTTAAGTCATCTTACTATGTTCTGACACTAGTGGTAACTGATTGGTTTCAACTTCATTATCATATTCAATGACTACAGGGTTAGAACTACAACTAAGCATATATGACACAAACATCAGTTATAGTGACTTGATTGCTAAGGTCAATGTATGACCCATCCAAATTCCCATAATAAAGTAGCTACGTGTCTTTTAAAGTAATCAACTTTTATATGGCTTCACAAGGTCAGGCCTCAATTTTATTAAGTTCATAACTTAAGGAAGATTTTGTTTATTACTTTACTTTCTTAGTTATCTTATTATTTGTGACGTCCTACCAAACGTTAACATAAAGTCCCATATCACATATCGAGGCACTAGGTGGCACTTCGAAATTTTAATATGATCTCCTCTGTTTATGTTAGCATTCCAAAGCGTTCAACATATTTCACCTGATAAACAAAATCTACAATATCTTGTATATACATACAAGAACATAATAACAACGAAAAATCTATATACATCTAGCCATGTAAGATAGATCAGAGTGCGAAAGGATAAATAATATACAAGATTACTCTAAAAATTCTCACTCTAACAAAAATTCTAATGCTCAATAAAAAATCTATAATATTCCTGGTTTAACCGACACCATTAGGGGGTATAAATCCAATACTCACTAGGTAATGGACTCTGGTCGTCTATCTGACCCACTAGATGGTCCCCACTTGTTGGTTCTACGCTTGCCTCGCCAACTGCAAGCTTTGAAACTAAAAAAAATAAAGGAAGGAAGGATGAGTAACAATGGTTACCTAGTAGGAAAATAAACAATTTTTGCCAATAACATTCTCCTAACATTAACGAATAAACATATTGAATCATTTTAAAATATAAAAAGTTTTACAGAAGAAACTATGATTAACTGATACATATAGCCAGGGATGAGTAACTAAATATTTTAAAACTCATATTACATCTATCAGCAATACTCACTATAACATTTTCTTTTTATATAAATCTAATTGATCAAATGAAAACATTAAATATGCATTTCATTTTATATATTAAAATAAGGCAATAGATACATAATACACAATGGTGGAGTAGTGGAATTAGAGAGTTGGGATTCACGACTAGATCGCTCTCAATCGGGACATGATGTTACAATACTTTTTTTATTTTTAGTTTCTGATTTTGTGGTTGGTACATTTGGTTAACCATTTATCGGGTCTAGGCTGGTTGTTTGACGTGACCATAAGCAATAAACCTCTTTTCGATATTCAGAACGTTCGACTACTATAGATTGTTAGTGATCATTGATTAATCATCTTTGTTTATGCCTATCAGGCGTGCATGTGATTTTCAAATATACAATCCATTCGTATACGACCACCTTTACATTACAAGTTCACTGGTAAAGATAGAAAGGAATAAATTCGGATTTCAGTAATAACTCCACTCTCATACACGTCCAAAACCATGTATGAGTTTGGTTGTCCCCACCGTACATATCAGGATAGTATATTACTCAGGATGATATGACAGACTATCCTTTCAGGTATTCACTGGCTCATTAACAATTCACAAAATAGATATATATATATATATAATGGAAATGTTCAGCACCAAACATTTTTCAAAACATGGGTTAGAAGTTTTGGAATTGGCTGATTTTTGGTGAGGATGATCTCTACAGTGAGGAGATCATCATCACCAAAAATCAGCCCATTCCAAAACTTCTAACCCCATCAAAAATGGTTTACAAAAATGAATGATCCACGATTTTTCAACTTGTAAAAATGGGGCTAGAAGTTTTGGAATGGGCTGATTTTTGGTGAGGATGATCTCCTCACCGTAGAAATCATCCTCACTAAAAATCAGCCCATTCCAAAACTTCTAACCCATGTAGGACAAAAATGGTTGGCTAAAATGTTTGGTACTAAACAAGACCCATATATATATATATATATATATATATATATATATATATATATATGGGTCCCGTTCGGCACCCTAAGTTTTACCACACACTTTAACAAACGCGTTTTGTCCTACATGGGTTAGAAGTTTTGGAATGGGCTGATTTTTGGTGAGGATGATCTCTATGATTAGAAGATCATCCTCCCCAAAAATCAGCCCATTCCGAAATGTTTAACCCCATGTTTACAAGTTGAAAAATCGTGGACCGTCCATTTTTTGTAAATCATTTTTGATGGGATTAGAAGTTTTGGAATGAGCTGATTTTTGGTGAGGATGATCTCCTCACCATAGAGATCATCCTCACCAAAAATCAGCCCATTCCGAAACTTCTAACCCATGTAGGACAAAACGCGTTTGTTAAAGTGTGTGGTAAAACTTAGGGTGCCGAACGGGACCCATATATATATATATATATATATATATATAGGGAAATGTTCAGCACCCTAAGTTTTACCACACACTTTAACAAACGTTTTTTGTCCTACATGGGTTAAAAGTTTTGGAATGAGCTGATTTTTGGTGAGGATGATCTCTATGATTAGAAGATCATCCTCCCCAAAAATCAGCCCATTCCGAAATGTTTAGCCCCATGTTTACACGTTGAAAAATTGTGGACCGTCCATTTTTTGTAAATCAATTTTAATGGGGTTAGAAGTTTTGGAATGAGCTGATTTTTGGTGAGGATGATCTCCTCACCATAGAGATCATCCTCACCAAAAATCAGCTCATTCCGAAACTTCTAACCCATGTAAGACAAAACGCGTTTGTTAAAGTGTGTGGTAAAACTTAGGGTGCCGAACGGGACCCATATATATATATATATATATATAGGGAAATGTTCAGCACCCTAAGTTTTACCACACACTTTAACAAACGTTTTTTGTCCTACATGAGTTAGAAGTTTTGGAATGGGCTGATTTTTGGTGAAGATGATCTCTATGATTAGAAGATCATCCTCCCCAAAAATCAGCCCATTCCAAAATGTTTAGCCCCATGTTTACACGTTGAAAAATCGTGGACCGTCCATTTTTTATAAATCATTTTTGATGGGGTTAGAAGTTTTGGAATGGGCTGATTTTTGGTGAGGATGATCTCCTCACCATAGAGATCATCCTCACCAAAAATCAGCCCATTCCAAAACTTCTAACCCATGTAAGACAAAACACGTTTGTTAAAGTGTGTGGTAAAACTTAGGGTGCTGAACGGGACCCATATATATATATATATATATATATATATATATGGGTAGCGTTCAATGGCTAACTTTTTGGCAAAACATTTTTCAAAACATGAGTTAGAAGTTTTGGAATGGGCTGATTTTTGGTGAGGATGATCTCTACGGTGAGGAGATCATCCTCACAAAAAATCAGCCCATTCCATTACAAGTTGAAAAATCGTGGACCGTCCATTTTTTGTAAACTATTTTTGATGGGGTTAGAAGTTATATATATATATATATATATATGGTCCTGTTCATTGGCTAACTTTTTGGCAAAATATTTTTCAAAACATGAGTTAGAAGTTTTGGAATGGGTTGATTTTTGGTGAGGATGATCTCTACGGTGAGGAGATCATCATCACAAAAAAATCAGCCCGTTCCAAAACTTCTAACCCCATCAAAAATAGTTTACAAAAAATGGACGGTCCACGATTTTTCAACTTGTAAACTGGGGCTAGAAGTTTTGGCATGGGCTGATTTTTGGTGAGGATGATCTCCTCACCGTAGAGATCATCCTCATCAAAAATCAGCCCATTCCAAGACCTCTAACCCATGTTTTGAAAAATGTTTTGCCAAAATGTTTGTTGTTGAACGGGACCCATATATATATATATATATATATATCATTTTTATTTTGAAAATAAATAAGAAATTAACAATACAGAGTTGAGAATGGATATCCAGTTTCTTACCATGCAATTGTGGCCACGCGGTCTAAAAGAAATAACAGAACAGAAAAGTAACCAACGTCTCGTACTAACAGAAAGTAAATAAACATGCAACTAATATCATTATCCCTGGATATCCGTTCATCAACCCACACAAAGCATTACAATGTAAAATGCAAACATCATCCATCGGGTGTGACTGACATTTTACCGTTTCATACCCTTTTTCTTTTTTTTTTATTTTTACAGTTTTCAATCTTTTAAACAAAATATCCATTTTCTGATATTCATTAACTCAATATGAATTCATAGAATATTAAATTATTTTTTCAACTATGAAATTCATTTTTATCAATAACATTAAAAAATTACAAAACTTAGATCAAAACAGGGTCCAAGCGGTGCACAGGACCCAACTGACGAAAATAACCTAATGAAATATCCTACCCACGTATAATTTATTATAAAATACAATTAAACAAATCAAATATGAAGGTTCGGGCATGCATTTGAAATAAAGAAAAGAATTCTACATTTTTTAAATCCAATACAAATTTTTGATAAAAACTCTAAATACAATTTTTATAAATATATGGTTACCAATAGAAATTGAGAGTTCTTACAATCTCTAGGCGACAGAATTGAAGCACGTGCACGAAAATTGAGATGATCAACACGAAAATCGAGGTGGATTGAATTTCGAGGCGACTGATTTTTTTAATCTAACCTGGTGGTTTCGAAGATCTCGATGTCGTCGTCATTTCTCCTTTCTGCGACGGATAATGGTTTGGTCTCAAAACAGATGAAATATAGGGTTGAAGTTTCAAAACGCCCGTATCATATACGACTGATTTTTGATGATACGGAGTGAAAAATGAGAGAAAACGAAAGGAAACTAGGAGGGTTTTATAGAGGATGAGGCTGCGGACATTTTTCCCTTCTTCGTCGAGAGTCAATGGTAACTCGTTCGCAGCAAATCTACTATTGAAAGTCGAGAAAGAAATCACATTTTTTTTAAATTGCGGCTGGTTTTTGGACGAATTTGGATGATGATAAATAGTGAAATCTATTTAAAAATTATTTTTATATATTAGTGGGACGAACTCGATATTTTACCTATTATTTTATTTGACGATAATTTGATCGTTCAGATTCCAAAAGTGATGAATGAATACTCTATTTTATCTAATTTTTCGTTCTGGATCTAATGATATAGTAAAATTCTACAAATTATGTTTCTAACAAAAATTTACATTTTCGGCCCGATGGGATCTTAAAATTGACGTTGTTTTCATTTTTTTATGATAATTTGACTTTTTGAGCTCCAAAAATGACAAGTAAATAGTCCATTTTCTATAATTTTTTGTTACAAATCCAACGATGTGATCAAATTTTAAAAATTATTACTTTAGCAAAAAGTCATTATTTTACGCTTGTCCGACTTGAAAATTGAGGATTTTGCAACTTTTCTGTTCGGACTCGCATTTGAACGTGCTTATAGGCTAAAATATATTTTTCAAATATTTTGAATCCAATTGTGAGATCATATTTCATTAAAAATAACCAGAATAAAATCCTAAAGTTTTACCCTAAGTCTCACTTTTAGAATTTTCTCAAATTTTCACTATTTATTTCCTCGAGATACAAATAAAAAACTTGAGGTTTTACATTATTTGTTCTCCTTTGAGTTAACAAACATGTATATTGTGAAACTAAAAACATAAAACTTGAGTTGAATCAACCATGGTTACTACCCGAGATATAGTGGAAGGAGTGAGTTAAAGTGGGAAAGATCGGTGATTTATTTTTCCATATTTATAACATATACCTTTTTTTCTACACAGTTCTTGGGTAGTAATAATCTTACAACATGATCACTAAGTATAGGAAGCATGGCTAAATACTTGTACTTGGTGTGGTGGGCGTCATCCTTACACTACCTCAAAAATGATTAAATTCGGTGTCACTATAGCACTAAAGTTGGTGGCCCTGGCCCTTCATCTATTTTCGTCGGCCCAAAACCCACTTTAGGCCAAGGATAAAATTAGACCGCCTTAGCCCACCGAATTGTGTTAGTATTTTTCACATAAAAAATAGCTAGAAAGTAAAAAATTGTATCTGTCTTCTCTCCCTTACCTTTTTCATCACTTTCAATCCTGAATTTACTCTCAGAGGAATCAAAATTAGTTTTTTTCTTTCTCCTTTATCTCTCTCAAACCCTAATCTTCTCAATCTCTTTTTCATCTCCCTTATCAGAAAATGGCGCTGTGTTTCAAAGAGTTTCATGTTAAGGTTCTTATTTTCTTTTATATGAATTACATGTGAGGATTCTTATTTTGGACTAATCTATGACTTGAAGTTTTATTTGTGGTTAAGATTCAATTTTAGTATTTTAAAACTTTCAAGTTGATTATAATGTTAATAGAAGAAAAATGGACAAATCACTTATAGTAAAATCTTAGAAGTGAATTAATATATTTATATGGGAAACACGAAATGCAATAAAAGTTGAGTTGTAATCAAGCAACTCAATAATTTACAGGATTTAATGGATTGAAGTTGAAAATCTTGGTTATTCAGATCACTTCAAGTCAAATTTCTTGTAGGCTATACTTAGTATTGTAAAATGGTGTAATTGCAAAAAAGAATTTGGGGTTTATTGTTTAAGACGCTTGGTTGCAACACCGCAAATTAGGCATGTTATGTAAATCTTTGTATCTTTACTATTATAATGAGAGAAAACGGATAAAAGTGGTTTGACACCAAAATTTGGATTTCAAAAATACCCTCTTTTTCTACATTTAAACTTAATAATATAATCAGAGTCATTTTGGTAAGAAATCAATAAAATTGCAATCCCACAGTCTTATAATAATGTTGATTACTTTTCAAACTTAACAATTATTTAAAAATTATTGTCAACCTCACCAATAATTTTTTTTTTAAGTTATTCACCTCGAAATACAAATATTGATGACCTCGACAATAAAAATATTGAACTCAAAAATAAAAATTGTTGACCTCCATGCTGTAAAACCCACATATTTTTATTTTTTTTGAGTTTTTTCAACTAAAATAAATGTAAAAATTGACTTAAAACTTGACATAACGAATTGTGTAAATGATTTCAGACCAAAAGAACCATCATTGATTGATTTTCATCCAAAAAGAAATAAGACAATTAAAAAAAATCCTAATTGTTTACATACATTTAAAAAGTGCTTGAAAATGATTTTTTCTTCATTCTCGAATCCTTTTCTTCGAAATGGAGTTTCCAAAATTCTATTAGGATGCCATAAATCCAAATTTTTTTTGACAAAAAATGATTAGGAAAATTTTGAAATTTCAATAGTGAGAAATGTCTAGAGTGAGATTTTTAAAAAGAGGGATTTACTATTTTGATAACCGGCAAAAATCAAGGATTAAATTAAAAGAAAACTTAGTGGCAGGGTCTATTAAGTCATTTTCCCAAAATTACAACCACACATTACTATCACATAAGGGTTAGAATTAAGAAAAGCACCGCGCAGTGCTGCTCAGGGCACTTCTTGTTCTTCTGGTTAGTTCTATCTTCCAAAATTCGAGTTGAAACTTGAAACGAACCAAATTAAGAAATCCATTTTACTTGTTTGCATTTATTTCGTCTTGTAAGTTGTAAATAAGACATCAAATTTTTATGGATTCAAATATTATTAAAACACAGTAAAATTCAAAGCTCGGAAAACGAGAAACAATGGAAGATCATCGACCCAGAAGAATTTCGGTGAAAAGCCATCAACCCAATTGGAAAGAAAAGGTATCAATCCCATTTTTTTCCACTCTATTTATTTCAATTTTTATTCTAAATTTTAATCCAAAAATGTTATTACATACAGTTGATGAGGTTTTGTTGTGTTGAATGCAGCTTAGAGAAAACTGCTTGAAAAGGATCCAAGAGGATCGAACCCGGTTGCTTTGGAAAATGAGGTTGCCTTCAGACCCATCTCTCAATCAAAAGGTTCTCTTTCTTTTATTTCCATTTTTTTTTTTCCAATAATTCAAATTATAGTGAGTTTCCACTTGTTTTGTTTTGAGTGAATTATAGTTTTGGGTCTTTCTGTTTATACATTCTAAGGTTGAGTTGGATGATTATTCTTCTTAGTTGAATGGTGACATGGTGTTGCAACTTGGGCAATGTGCACCACTAAAAAAAACCCCCCCAAAACTACACATAAATTGATCTTGGTAACCCACTGTAAATTGATTTATATAAATGATTCACCCACAAATGGGGTCACGTCCGTGAAATCCATTATTCAATGGAGAGTACAAGGAGATTGGGGATGCAAGCTTACCCCTCTAAACATGTAGAAAGGTCCCAATCCTCCGTTTCCATCTCTACAAGAAGACATCAGTGTTGTTACACCACATCCTTTCCATTACCATCATTGTCGCAACCTTAGAACCATGATAGCACCCTAACCATAGTCCATAGTGACTAAGTTGGGCTTCGGGAATAATTCAGCAAAAGAAAACTTCGTACGAAGTCGGGAAAACATCAAATAAATTAAAAAGTAAAAATAATTATAAAAATGTAAAAATATATACCTAAATGAAAAATAATACTTAAAAAATGCTAAAACCAAAATAATGTGATTTTGATTTTCAAAAAATATTGATTAAATCACACAATTAATCGTGATTTTCTGAAAAACCAAAAAATTTTCAAGAACTTCGTGATTTTTTTTTGAAAAAATTGTGATTTAATCGATAACTATTAAAATGGTTTTTTTTTTTTTTTAATTTAGATTTTCACTATGACCCTAACTACCTTGGCTTCTATGTACTTGGCAATAGGAAAAATAATAGAGCTTGAAGAAGAGAGAACACGAACTCTAAAGAGAAATCCTCTCTATAATAGATGATAACCCTCCTCTCTTACTTTTCTCATTTTTCCATCATGTTTTTGTCATTTTATTGGCCCCAGGGACTTTCTATTTATATTTCATAGAATCTCGACTGTAGGTTTATGAGGTTAATTCTCAGCCGAACTCCCCATATCTTATTTGTGCATAACATGTACTTCACCTTTTCTATCTGGATGGAATTCCTCTTTTATCAGTTTGATCTCATTATCCCCCCCCCCTCTTTTTTTTTTTTTTTTTACAGGAAATTATGCAATCTACTTTCAGGGACATAGTCTCTGATGAACTGAAAAAGATTAAGGACTCATCTTTGAATAACTTTCCAGTAATCTCAACTTCTGCCGACCAAGTTGATGATGCTTTATGGGAATACAATGATCTTCACATGACTTCTCAATCAACTGAAAGCGAATGTGAAGAGCTAATGATAGAAATGCAAAGGATATTTTATGAAGATATTGGGGCAGAGCAAACTAGAAGAGGTAAAGTGTGGTGGACATTCCACACGAATGAGTGGAATTAGTTCTTCACTTAATCTTTTTCAATTAGTTCATCTTTCATTCAATGGGGCTTTGGTACTGAAGCATACTAGAACTAGGAATAAAGGGATAGAATAGACTTCAACCTTGTCCTACATGCATAAAGCATTTTTTTTATTTAACTCATTGGTAGTTTGAATTTTACTTTGCGTCTGTTAGGTGGTTTTCCAGATCTTTCTTTATCTAGTTTATATTCATACTTTTGGCAAATTTTTTTTGTTTCAGTTCCTTCTTCTGTTTGCACCCAAATAGTTGCCTTTATTTTCTTTTTCTTTTTTCTTTTTTTTTTGTTGTTGTGGGGGGGGGGGGGGGGGGGGGGGGTTGCGTTGTGTTGGTTGTCCACTTATGATTGAAAGTTTTTAATAGCAATAGATAAAAATCAATAAACAGTTCTGATTTTTTATTTTGATTTATGTTCTGCACCACAACCATGGTTGTGTTATTCAGCCCTAGCTTACCATAAAAATATTAAATAAAAAGGTTAGCTGTCTCCAACTTACATATCTTCAGACTATTCGTTTTGTGAACTAAATTGATTGGGGAAGCCCTTGCAGAACAAGAGGAATATGAGAGAATATGTGAAGAGGAAGAAGATGATTACTTAGCTCGTGCAACTTTTGAGCATTTGCAACTTAACAATAACCAGGTATGAATTCATGAATAAGGGTTTCCTGCACACATATGTTCCAAGGTCTTATGACAATGTTGGTTCTCACTTCCTTGTATTTCGTTGATATTTTAGATTTTCTATCAATATTAATTTTTAAAGCTTTTTTCTACATTATTTATCTTTGTGGTTTTAGTTTTTTAGGTGTATTTCTAAAAGGAGAACTGATGTCATAGCTCTAGTGATCAGTGTTTTAAAGTACCTAAGGTGTACTTGAGGCTAGGTGTAAGCCTCAATTAATTTTTTTTTTAAAATCCTAAAAAATATATAACAGTTATAATAAATTCATAAAAGATATAAAAGAAAGTAAACAACCATTAAGCATCAAATAAATATTAAACAATAAAAATGTAGGGAAGTAGCAATGTATCATCACTCATAGTATCAAACATCAAATAAACAACTAGTCTAGGTCTAGGAATGAAGTTGTAGACCATAGTATAAACTAGAGAAGAATTAAAACTACTAAAAAAATCATCTTCATCATCTTTACTAGTAGGATCCTCCAAAAAGTCATCATGATATCAGATTCCTCTATCCCGAATTTGGTTCATCAACTTCAAGCCCATGCTTCCAAGCAAGGTCTTTTGTATTAACCCCACCTTTATTCACTTTTTAACCATTATCTCTAGTGTTAGAAGATTAGAGTTAAGGAGAGAAAGAGGAAAATAGAGAAGAGCACAAGTCGGTCACCCCCAATAGGGTTCGGCCTCTCTTTTATATTAAAAACTTGTGGTTGGTCGTATGGGCTTAAGTATTGGACCCACACGATATTAAATAAGAACTCTCTTCCTCAAGTTGGAGCATACAAATTTGGCATGCTAAGCTTACAACAAAAAGTAATAAAGGAACTCTAGACAATGGTTTTGTGAGAACATCTCCTAACTAATTTTCTGACTTGATATCGAGAGTAGATATCTTCTTAACCATCACCATATCACGAATAAAGTAGCAATCAACCTCAATGTGTTTGGTTCTCTTGTGGAATACTGAATTACTAGTTATAAAGTTAGTAGCCTAGTTATCACAATATAGAGGCAGAGGAGTAAGAACTTCAATCCCCTTCTCTTTTAGAAGACTTTGAACTCAAAGCATCTCACATGCAGTATGTGGCATCACCTTGTATGCTGCTTCAACACTAGAACGGGTTACAACTTGCTATTTTTTACCGCGCCAAGTCATCAAATTACTTCCCACGAAGGTACAATACCCAAAAGTAGATCTACGATCAGTTCTGCTCCTTGTCCAATCAACATTTGAGAAGCCAGTAATGGATATAAGTGGTAAAGGTCTGTATAATAATCTTTTGCTTGGTGACTCCTTTAGATATCTCAGTATCCTAAACACAGCACCCCAATAAATCTGATGTGGAGCATGCATAAATTGGCTAACTACTCTCTCACAACAAATGTAATATCTGGGCGAGTGACAATCAAGTAGATTAGTTTGCTAACTAAACTGTGGTAATGCCCTGCATCATAATAAATCTCCCCCTGTACAGCATCAAGCTTAGTAATAGGATCCATAAAAGTATCACCTGATTTAGAACTCAAAGTACTAGTCTCAGATAACAAATCTAGAACATACTTCATCTTTGACAAACTAATACCTTATTTGGAATGAGCTACTTCAATATCCAAGAAGTAGTGAAGAAGATCCAAGTCTTTAGTGTGAAACTGTTTGGTTAGATGAGTCTTCAAATCTGAGATACCACTACGATTACTTATAGTCATGATGATATCATCCACATAAACTATCAACACAATAATTTCCCAGAAGAGTGCCTCACAAACATTGAATGATCAAAAGTAAACCTAACAAATCCATAAGCGAGAACAATTGAGCTAAATTTATCAAACCAAGCTCTAGGCGACTGTTTAATTGCCTTCCGTAGGCGACATACTAATCCAGTCTTATCAAAGTCAACATATCCAGGTGGCTACTCCATGCCTACCTCCTCCTACAAATCTTCATTTAGAAAGGCATTTTTAATACCCAATTGATATAGGGGCTAAGCATAACACACTACAACAGAAATAAGAACTCTAATAGATTTTAGGCGAACCACTAGAAAAAAAATCTCACTATAATCAATCCCATAAGTCTGTGTGTAATCCTTGGCTACAAGACTAGCCTTCAACTTCTCAATAGATCCATCAGGAAGATATTTGACTGTATACATCCATCTACACCCCATAGCCTGTTTCCCAGGTGGAAGCAGAGATAGGTCCCAAGTATGATTATGATGAAGGGATGCAATCTCCTCATCCATAGCTAGTTTCCACTCAGAGGAGCATAATGCCTGCGTATAGAAAGTAGGAACATAAATAATAGACAAAGAGAGTGCAAACTGGCGAAAGGAATGTGAGATCTGATGAAAATACACAAAATCAGCAATTAGGTCATTAATGCAAGTTCTAGTACCTTTCCTTAAAGCAATAGGAAGATCACTAGAGGTAGAAGTAGATACTGGTGGATGTGGATGAACCTAAGTGAAGCTGATAAAGGATCTGAGGTTGGCAGAGAAGATGAAGATACTCGGAAACGAGTGCGTTGATATATTTGAAGAGACATAGTAGAAAGGTCACCTGTCGGAAGAATTGGAAGCACAGGAGAGAAGAAAATTGTAAGAGACAACTCCCCATGACGAAAGACACAAAATCCAAATCAAATGAGTCAACAATAAAAGAAAAATAAGGTGTAGACTCAAAGAATGTCACATCAGCACTTACTTAGTAGCGTTGAGTAACACAACAATAACACATATACCCTTTTTGTGTACAAGAGTAACCCAGAAAGATAAATTTGATGGATCTTTGGGAAAGTTTATCCAACCTAGGCTCAAATGAGTGAACAAAGCAACAAAACCAAAGACTTTAGGAGTAACAACAAAAGGATGAACTTGAGGATAAACCAGAGAGAAAGGTGATTGACCATTTAAAATTGATGATGACATGCTATTAATAAGATGATAAGTTATGACGAAAGCATCACCCCAATAAGGCTTAGGTACATGCATCTGGAACATAATGGTGTGAGCAACATCAAGTAAATGACGATGTTTTCGCTCAGCAACACCATTTTGTTGAGAATTATTAACACTCAATAATGTCATTATTTGAACAAAAGGACTAAATAGAAGATTGCATGTATTCTAAGGCATTATCAAAACGGATAATTTTCACAAGTTTGCGAAATTGGACTGAACTTTTTTTATAAAAAGTAATTAAAACGAGGTAATTTAGTGCGATCTTTTAATAAGAAGAGTCATGCCATACGAGAATAATCATTCACAAACACTATAAAATAATGAAAATCAGATAAACTTTTTATTCTTATAGACCTCAAATATTCATATGAATTAGTTCAAAAAGACTAGATTGACGACTCTTAGTATGATTAGGAAAAGAACTACGATGATACTTACCCAATTGGCAAGCTTCACAGTCTAAAACTGACACTGGACTCAACTTAGGAATAATACGACATAAATTAGACAAAGACACGTGACTCGACTGATAGCGCCACTGAAGGGGTGAAACTGAAGTACTCAAGACAGAAGCAGGCGTATAATCCATCTTTCTCATGCCCCAAAACAATCATCTTCCTCATCTTGAAATCTTGAAATACACAATAAGAAGGGAAGAAGGTTACAAATAAGTGCAATGGTTTTGTAAGCTGACTAATAGAAAATAGATTCGAAGGAAATTAAATAACTTAAAGAGTAGAAGATAAGGGAAAAGATGAGTTTAGAAAAACATCACCTTTCCCAACTACATTACGAGTAGATTCATTGGCTAGTACAATATGAGAATTAAGATAATGGAAATTAGAAAAGAGATGAGATATACCAGACATGTGGGCACTAGCTCCGCTCCTGAATCGATGACTCAAGATGATGGAGACTTAGGAGCCATAAATATGGGATTATCTAAAGTAGTTGTTGGTGGAATAGGTCCTATAGTCAAGGTAGTCAATTTCTGAAGAATCTCTCCCAACTGTTTTGTTAAGATCGGAAAATGCAGCTCTAGATGTAATTTGAGAAGTGGAATTAGTGAAACTTTGAGAAGATTCCTATTGAGCCTAATTAGCCCACGTAGGTTTACCTCATTTATCTCAACAAAATTGCTCAGTGTGGCCAGTATAGCCACAATAGGTACACTTCAAATCACCACCACAACCACCTCCACGGCCACCACGACTTCCTCTACCAACACCATCAGAAATCCCCAAATTTTCTATCAAAGAAGTAAATTGAAAACTTGCACAGAGATTAAAAAAATCTCAAAAAAATAGAGTCCCTTGGGATATTCTATGATATGCGGTTAGGGTTGAGAGGGTAACAAAACAACGATCGGAATAAAATCGCAAAATCCAAAAAAACCTAGAAGAAAAAATTGAGATTCGGGAAAATTTTCAAACTATTGCAGATGAAGTCATTTTTTTTTAACACTGGTCACGCAAAAAACACTATTCACGGAGTATTGTTCATGCATAAAACACTTTTCACAAGTACTATTCACACAACACTATTCACATTTTTTTTTAAACTGAATTTTGTGGCTTCAAAGTGTCCACCAATTCCCTAATCATTAATAAACACCTTAAACAAACACAAACGAAATCCTAGATAAACATTTGGTGCAAACAAACAAACCTCAAACACCTAATCCCTCTTTGGAACCAAGGCCTTAGGGTTTGGAAGTATCCGATTGAAGAGTGAAAAGAAAGTGATTAAGAAAAGGGAAGAAAAGAAGAGAAATCAAACAGATCTAATGGTAGAAGTGTTCTAATATCATGTTAGAAAATTAGGGTTAAGGAGAGGAGGAGGAAAATAGAGATGAGAATGAGTCAGCCAACCCCAGTAGGATTCGACCTCTCTTTTATATTAAAAACATGTGGTTGGTAGTGTGGGCTTAAGTATTGGGCCCACACGACATTAAATAAGAATTCTAAAATCTAGGCATTTTCATCAACTACCATCATATATAGGAAGAATAAAACAAAAAACAAAAATCAAACACAAAAAAAGGAGAAAAATTTGAGATTTTGAAGAAGAAGAAGAAAAAAAGCAAAAATTTCAAGAAAATACACATAATAACCACATACCTCAAAAACCTAGTAGATCATTTATTTTTTGCTTTTATTTGACCACAATCTTCATAAGAAAATTGTAGGAAGCGACGGAATTTAAATCAGATGAATATTGAAAGTTCTATGAAGAAATTTTTGTGTAGGGAAAAATTAGGGTTTGAAAGAGAGATTTTAAGATCTCTTGAAAACTTATGTTTCTAAAACAAGAGCACTTTTAGTTGATAGGGTTTATTAAATAAAAGACATTGGGGGGGGGGGGGGTTATTTACGTAAAATAAAACAAAAAAAAAAAAAAGAAAAAAGAAAAAAGAGTCAAAAATAAACCCATGGTTTTGGGTTTTGCTGCACAACTTGAGGCTTACGCCTCACATAGCCTCATACACCTAAGGCTTAAGCCTCACAAATTTTTTAACAGGCTTAAGCCTTGAGGCATGCACCTCGAGGCTTAAGCCTTTTAAAACATTGGTTGGATCTGCACAAGACTCAGCTCTTTGGGAAGCATATGCATCCTACACTTATATTCCATATTTTGTTGTTGATTTGATAATTTTCTGGCTTAAAAATGTAAAACAGAGAATATAAATGTTCACTTGGGCCAATCTATTACTTCAAATGTGAGTTTTTCAGGTCTTGATTATAACCACGTCAACTTGAAACACTTTCTAGCACTTATTGCGTGAAGTAAAATCCATAGGGATATGGCTGCAGTCTTCCACCTTGTGGTATCACTCACAATCACAAATATGGAGTATAACAAGCTGACCCCAGCAAACCCAATGTGTCAACACATACATACATTTTATTTAAAGATACATTTGTGCACATATGCATACAATATAGAAGTATTTTTATATAGATAAGCTGACAAACATGTAACATTTGTGAGCAAGTTTATAAACAAGACCTGAACACAATATATGTGATACATTAAGAGTTCCTCTGAGGAAGCATGTGTCACACGAGTTTGACTAAACCAATTCTCTTTTGGAAAATCTTACAGCATCCTACTCTTTTACTTAGCAAAAAATAATTAATAAATAAATAAATAAAATCTTTTGGAAAAATGTGAGGTTTTTCGTTAATAAATTGTGCTACCGACCCTATTTATTGAGGCTTTTTGAGGACTTTGTATTTGGTGGGATTCTTTGATGCTGGGAGTAGGCAGTTCTAGCTCCCCATTGGGAAGATTGTCTTTTGTATGGTTCTGGCTGCTTTAGGGTCGATTCCTTCAAATAGAGTTATTGCTGCCACTAACACCCCAAGTTGTTTTATACAATGCTCCATACGGAAGAGACTGTTTTATAAATACTTTTTTTCCCACTATATCATCGTGATCAAATGATAAAGAGTATAATTATGTGGTAGGACTGCAAGAACGAGGTTTGGTGTCCCATCTGCAAGCGAGGAGAGTTACAAGAGAATCATCGTCTTATTTATTGCACTCGTTGCAAGCTGCAACTTGATAGAGGCGATGAGGTGCAATCTCCACTCAATTCTATGAAAATACCCCTTTCCTTGCATGATTAAGTATGTAGTCCAATGATATTTTTAGAGAGTGTATATGGCCACCCCAAATTTTGCTAATGCCACCCCAAGATGTTTGCTAATTCTTTGGTGATTTACATATGAATTGGGGTGGCATTAGAAAAAGTTGGTGTGGCAATAGAATCTCTCTATTTTTATTAAATTACAGAAAAATGTGATGGTGAATGGGGAGTGTTTAGTTGCAAAGATGACTCTCCATTCGAATTAAGTCAGGGTTGGAACTGTAAACCTTTCTCAGAGAGTACACTTCAACATTGAATTGCCACAAAAAAAAAAAAAAAAATGCATTAATGGAATGTTGTTCCCTGAGATAGTTTACATTTGGTGTGACAAAAGACCTAAAGTGGAGCCAAAAAAATGCTATTGCAATAACTAGTAATACAGGTTATCTGTACTAACGATGAATTTGCTATTTGAAATGCCACAAATGTCCGTGTATCTCAGGTTAATTTGGAGTTGATGCGGGACCGATTAGGAAATGTGCACTCAGAACATCTTGATAGAGGATGCAGATTGACGCCCAAGTTCTGCATGGAAACCAGATTCAATCTTACTGCACTGTACATTAAGTGTGAGACTTGCAATACATTTGAGATTGTATTATAAGTAGCTGATCAAGAAATTTTAAGGAGACTACTATCCTATGTTTGTAGCGTACATTTTATCAGGGTTGGTGCATCTTTGTGAGTATGCCAATTTAAAGTCAAAACAACTCATTTGATGCTAAGCAATGAACATTTGCTGCTTTTATTTATGGGATTGACTAGTTGCACACCACCCAGTAGTCGTTGCACTCTTATCACTTTAGAAAAACCACCATTATTAGGATTGCACTCTAAAAACAAAAAGGTTGCAGTACTCTTCTTGTTGTTGAAAATTGGAGAGGAACCAGACCACAACACTCTTCATGATCTACAAGTATGGTAAAAATTTGTAGGAGCTCCTAGTAATGACATTAGGTTTGGTGTAAATTTTGCAGGATCTCCTGCAATATTAGTGTAAAATTCTTTCATGGGACATAACAAGTAGGGATAGGTGGGAAATTTAAATTTAAAAAAAAAAAAAATGAAGCCAAAAGTAAGATTTTTTTTCCCTAAGTTGGAGTGCAATGAGTACTAGGTGATATGCAACTAGTTGGTCTCATTTATTTATTTGTTGAGGGGTGGGTGGGGGGCATGCATGGCAAGTTGCATCTAGTACATGTGTGAAAAATATTGACATGATTGAATATTTGCAAGGATGTGATCTAATATAAGTTGGCAGTGAGTTTACCATAATTCTAGTGATAGGTTGCATGTGCGAGTTCACCCAAGAGTTGCAAGAGAACTCCAACTCCAATTCTTTCAGTATAAACTATGCTAGGGCTGGATGGTGTAGATCCTTCAAGAGGCTTGGTAGCTCACCAAGTTCGAGCAGGACAGATTCATAGCCATTAACTTGATTTCTCATTTTATTATTTGAAAACATTTGTTTTCATATATCAGGCTGTAGGATGAGTTATCAACTCATTAATGCACTCTCACATCATAAGTTGAGAGATGTAACTCAAAAAATAAAAATAAAATAAAAAGTTATCGACTTTCCTCTCCAACTCATTCACAGCTTCTAAACAGGCCAACTTTAACTTGGTCATCATCTCTCTATGCTAAGCAATCTAATGGACATGAAAGTCGAAGCTGAACCCTCACCATTTCCTCCAAAACCACAACCAAACCAACTACAAATTTCACATGTCCTTAAAAAAAAAAAACTGACAATAAAATAAGAAAACAGAGTTTGGACAAAAATGCTACCATTTCTTAAGTACTGGTTACAGGCATTTGCTACCCTTGAAGGAATGCTACAAAAAGAATATCTTGGTTATCAAAACATATCCCAAATTTTGTGAGGATTCATATTAGGTGCCATGGTCCTGAATGCTTTAAATATGCTCATTCGGCCACAATCCACTTCTCATAAAAGTTGTAAGTAGATTGCAGGGACTATTACAAAAGCAAACTCGGGTTTTCTCTTCTTGAGACACAAGTGTCCTGCACGCATATCGTTCTTCCACATTTTAATTTGGCATCCCCAACCATATTTGTGCTCAAATGCAAGTATTTTGATTGTCTTCACATTGCAATAAAAGCAGCTAATCCGCCGTCTTTGTGGCAGTTTTGTGAAAGCAAACGAGAAATTCTGTGTTACCCTCTGCACCCTTTAGAGGAGATTCGATCCACCCTTTGTTGCAGAACCCGAAATTTTCCACACCCTTAATGATCCTTTCAAGGACCTACATGATGGAACATTGCATTATGTGAGAAACTGAGGTGACTTCATTTTTATTTTCCATGTAAACTACAGCTCAAGTTTAACTTAAGAAAAGCAAGCAAAAGCATCTGATGCCTCCCCATCAAAGATTGCATTGGTTTTGAAAAACCAATTAGATTAATCCTCATAAAAAGTTTGTTTAACAATGGGCTTGTCATTAACTTCATGAATGCTAAATACTGATGAAAATGGAGTGATGCATACTTCCTGATGGACCAAGGGATCTCTAACAATACCACCTCCTCCCACCTGCATAGACAAAAGATATTCTGAGTTCAGAAAATGTTTGAAAGCTGCTATTGGCACCCTGACTTTTTACTTGTTACACCCCAATTTCTTTAATTATTTATCACACCCCAATTAAGATTAAAACACACTCTTCAAACATTATCCAGGTTATGTTAAAATTATAATCTCAACATTACAAAACATTATAACACCCATTCAAACAATTTCAGCAGTTGTTTACAATTATGATTAGGCTCATATAAAATCCTAAAAATAAAAATCTAGTGAAAAAAAAAAAAACGAGAGAGCCTTCTATTGGCACCCCAACTTTTACTTATTTTCTTATTTTTAATTGGGCTGTAATAAGTAAAAGTTGGGGTGCCAATAGCAGCTCTAAAAAGTTATGCTCATGAATACCCTCCTTTCCTTGAGTCTTATCTCTGGATAAGAAGATCAAGCTTGTAGACAAGTCAAATAAACTTCCATTTACCATAACAATGAAGGATAAGATTATTAAAATCTTTCATCACTAGGTGTGTGAGAAACCACATGGAAATGCACACAACTGTATGTGTAACCTAGACACTGTTGACAACCATTTACCCCAAAAGACCGATCTGATGGGGAAGGCGCAATTATGAATATAAGAGGATCACAGGTCGAATTGGGGCACGATACGTGAGCACGTGACACCCAGGAGCGGAGATGCTGATGTCTTACATTAAGTCCTTTTAAAGTCTTGAGACTTGAAAAACAAATGAAATCAAGATCACAGAAATCCCTCCAAACAAATGAGAAGAAGAATCACGGAAACATAAATATCATAAACATGTGTTAAGTCAGGTAAGTCATACAGGACTTCTACCTTTGGACACGTACAGGACTTACAACTTTTAGGCCTCGTTCTATAAACAACAAAGAACTTTCTTAGCTATACTTCTTTGTTCCTACAATATTCTTTTCCTCAAACTAATTCAATTTAGTGAAGTCAAAATGAAAAGCTCGACATAGTACTGTCTTTTGTAGTTACATCAACGCACAATAGGAACCTCAAGAGAAGACCAAGCAAGTACAACATGGGGAAATAAAAGGAGAAAAAAATTCATTGTTTTGATAAATAAGTTTGAATAGTTATTAGTGTAGAAGAGAGATCGGTTGATTGGTGTTGTATGATGAACCATTGTTTGAGATAAACTCTCTTTTCTGTTTTTTTTTATTTTTTTTAAACAAATTCTTACAGTCTTTCTAAGCCAAGGAAATAAAAGAAATTACATACCTGGGATCTGCGAGCCTCGAATTGAGGCTTAACCAGTGTAACCAATGTCGCTTCATCCTTCATGACATTGACTACGGTAGGGATCACCTTTATGTATAAAAGAGAAATTCATAACGTGCGTAAGGTTGATGAACTAAATAAGAAAAATTGATCATGAATGAAGGGAAACACGGTTACGAGTGCGGTACAATAAAATCATAATATACCATTCTTCCCCTTTAAAATGTCAGTGTAATCTTTATGCGAATAATATAACATGTGTCATTCCCATCACTTACAATGGTTGAACTTTGTATTTCTATTTCACTTTCAAGTTCCAAATGCATTATTCAAGGAGATCATGAGTACATTTTTTTTTACAGTGAAAACCAAAGAAGGATAAACAAGTGTCGAATCTTATAATATACACGAACAAGTAATCAAGCAATTTAATACTTTTGCAAAGCATACCAGGAGTATAGAGATGAATGAAAGGTCCAACGTGACCAAATCCACTTTTTGTGGGAGTCCAGGAAGGTATCTTAAATTTGTCCTTTCTATAACGCAAACACGCTCGTCTCGACGAATTTTATCCGCCACCTGATGAAGTCAATATCCTTTACAGTCAGTAGTGAATTTCATTGTTTTTACCTGAAAATGATTTTTTTTTTTTTACAGATAATGGGAACGTAAGATTTGGTGTCTTATAGGCATGGTTGAATCATACATCAGATTCTAGCAACCACAACTACTACCCTTTGATCCAGACTAAGTGATGAACCACATTTTAAATTGACCACAACCAGAAACTCACAAAGATCAGATGATGATCCCAAGCATCCAATTAGTTGATTTTGATGATCAGTAAAATGAATGCAGAGGTAAAAAAATCTAATTTAGTAACTAGATCACCAGGATCAACGGTGAGGACGGTGAGGACAGTGCCTAACTAGGCACGTGTAATGCAGATACATGGCTTGCCAGATGGCATGTCAAGGGAGCCACTTGGATGGGATGCCATGTCAGCATCATTTCCTCGTCAGACACTCTATAAATACCCAATCCATGAGCACAGGAGAGGCAGAACAGAAGGCAGAGAAGATCTCCTCTTTAACAAAAGGGGAAGAAAAGTAGTTTAGTCTCATTTCCTTGTCCCTCTAGACAACAGAACTGAACAGCCATCTTCGTGTTTTAGGCGAGAACAAGAGCTACATGTAGCTACTTGCCATCATGTGTGCTCAAGACCTTACCCATCACTTATATTGGTGTCCTTGATAGCTTATAACGAAGCATGAGTTACACGAGTCGTAGCAAGATGTTAAGAAGTCACGTCGAGCCCAGCGTCAACAACAATCAACAAGAATCAGCATAGAACCTCACAGACACCAGGACTGCACCCCCCCAAAGCCAACAGAAAAATTCATGTAATCCTGCAGCAGGCAAGGATGGGGCAGTACCAAGTCCCCCCTCCCCACCCACTAGTAATAGTCGAGAAATAATGCTGAGGGACATCTAAGTCGATGGAGGAGCAGAAATCTGATGACGTTGCGCCACTGTGCTGAAACACCAAAAGTGGTGTCTACAACTACACCTGGCAATCCGTCCAAGAGGTAACACAGAAGGTTATGGAATTGGTTAACTCGTGTGCTTCCTCAAACATGAGTGTGTCCATAAGGAAAAGAGTGTGTACACGAGCACAGGCTACAATGCTTCGTAGACCCATAGCACAATCTCTATCTTTCCAGTTACACCACCCCTACTTTCTTTGTGTACAATGGAAGGGGAGACTACACGAGAACATGTAATTTGATTTTGCATGGCCCCTAGGCGAGCACAAGGGGAACATTGAAGAGCAGGAAGATGACTGGTTTTAGGAAGAAAAATTAAGGGGTTTTGGTTACAGGTTGACTATGAGGGTATTTACGATAGTTTTTGTGTCTAGAAAATAAAAACAAGGTCGAAGGGGCATGTCATCAGTTTGAAAACATAGGAGGGATCTTATATATTCACCAAAATGTAGAAGGATGTCTATATCACACAAAAAATTGAAAAGGGGGGAGAGGGGAATCAAGGTCAAAAGGGCCATGTAATCAAATTGAAAACACGAGGGTATCTCGAATATTCACCAAAACGTAGAGGGGTGTCCAAATCAACCAAAAAGTTGAGGGCAAGGGGGCAAATGATCAAAGAGGGCATGTTATCAATTTGAAAAAACAGGGGGTATCTCAAATATTCACCAAAATGTAGAGGGGTGTCTAAATCACCCAAAAAATTAAAAGGTGGAAAAAGTCAAGGGGGTGGTCACAAACAAGTAAGAGTCTAGGCTGCCTTCGTATGGGGGTATTCTCAAAGTGTTGCCTTCGTTTCAAAAAAGAGCTCGGTTCAAGATTGGTCTGGATGGAGAGTGCAGTTTTGGGAGGATGTGTGGCGTGGAGAGTTCTCCTTTAAGGAAAGGTTCCCTAATTTGTTCGCTCTCTCGACAAAGAAGGGTCTATAGAAACTGATCTAAGGTTTTAGAGAAGATAGAGAGAAAGAGAAGAAATTCTGAAAAAAATCAGATTGATTATTTCTCCTTATGTATTGTTTATGTACTTACACAAATAAATAGGAAAAGACAGAAAATGACATAAATATGAAAAGACTAAAATAGACATAGACATGAAAAGACTAAAATAACTAAACTAAACTAAACTAACCTAACTATTGTTAACACTCCCCCTCAAACTAGGGCAAAGATATCATACACGCCCAACTTGCCCATAAGACAATCAAAATTTCCGTGACCCAAGGCTTTAGTGAGTATGTCAGCTAACTGTTGTGTGGTAGGAACAAAGATGGTGCAGATGTCACCAGAAGTGACTTTCTCCCGAATGAAATGACGGTCGACTTCAATGTGTTTGATGCGATCATGTTGAACTGGATTATGAGCGATGTTATTGGACGCCTTGTTATCACAATACAACTATGCTTGACAAACAATGTGTGATCTGCTTGACATTGATTGTAACTCACATCCTGCATAACAGAACGGAACCGTTCAAACCACGCACGCAGGGATTGTTTGAGACCATATAATGACTTCTTGAGCCGGCAAATTTTCCCATCAACACTAGGAAAAAGAACTCCTGAAGGAGTATCCATGCATACTTCTTCCTGCAAATCACCATGCAAGAAGGCATTCTTCACATCTAGTTGGTGAAGCTCCCACAAAAAGTTGGCTGCCAAGGATAGAAGAACACGAATAAAATTCATTTTTGCTACGGAGCTACCGAGGCAAAAGTTTCTTGATAGTCAATGCCGTAAGTTTGAGCATAGCCTTGGCACCAAGTTAGTCTTGTACTTGTCAATCAATCCGTCAAACTTGTACTTCACTGTAAACACCCACTTGCACCCAACTGACTTCTTCCCTTGTGGTAAGGACACCAACTCCCAGGTATCATTCTTTTCTAAAACTCGCATTTCTTCATCCATAACCTGTTTCCACTTGGGATTAGGGAGAGCTTCTTTCACATTGGATGGGATGGAAACATAAGACATAGTAGCAACAAAGGAGCGATATGATGGAGACACATCATGATAAAAAACAAACTGAGAAAGAGGGGGAGAAGTACAAGTATGTTTACCTTTCTGAAGAGTAATGGGAACATTGGAATCTGAAGAAACTGGATTTGACTCCTTAGTGGTGTGGCATGATGGATCCGCAATGACTTGTTTTCCCTTTTTAGTGTAAACGTGTCCAAATAGATCAGGGTTAGGCACTAATATAGGTGGTTCAACTTCTCCAGTAAAGTCGGGAATAATTGGCAAAGGCAGCTAAACTGGGAAAGAGGATTCCGGAAGTGACTCATCATTAGTGGATTGAACAAACCATTCCCCTTGAAGAGATTGTCGATCAGGACGAGGAAAGTAACATTGATCTTTAAAGAATGTGATGTCCATTGTAATAAAACGACGACGAGTAGGTGGATGATAGTATTTATAACCCTTCTGAGAATTAGAGTAACCAAGAAACACACACTACAATGCCTTAAGGTTAAGTTCAGTGCGAGAAAACTAAAAATATAAGCAAAGCATACACACCCAAAGACTAATGGAACTACAGGGAACAATGAACAATCAGGAGAAAAGGACAACAGAGGAGGTTGGAAGTTCAAGACGTTGGAGGGAATACGATTGATAATGTAACATGCAATAAGAACTACTTCAAACCAGAAATGCTTAGCAACATTCATCACAATCAACAAAGCTCTTACTAACTCAAACAAATGACGATTTTTCCTTTCGACAGTACCATTTTGTTGGGGTGTAGAAGCACAAGAAATTTGTTGCTCTATACCTTGAGTAACACAAAAAAGATTTTAACCCCCCATAGCTATACTCTCCTCCCTTATCTGAGCGAAGAATTTTGATCTTTACTCCAAATTACATTAAAACCATCGCATGAAACTCTTGGAATATGGAATAGACATCATCTTTTGTTTTCATTAAGTACCCACGTACATCTACTATAGTCATCGACAAATGTAACAAAATAGCGGAAACCCAACAAAGAAGTAATGGGGGATGGACTCCCAAACATTAGAATGCACAAGAGAAAATAAAGAATTTTTATTTAAACTTGTTGATAAGAAGAATGGCAATGCTTTGACAATTGACAAACTTCACATTGTAATTTTGACGACATAGACTGAAACAAAGAAAGAAATAGACAATGTAATACTGAAAAGAAACAAGATCCAAAAAATATGCCACCACATTATTTAAGCTTTATTGACTACCCTAATACTATCACTTTAAGAAGTATGAGCATGTGGAATGTGTTGAGACGTTGCAACGTTGAGAAGGTACAAGTCATTTGCTTCACGACCATTGTCAATCACCCTCTTCGTTGCCAAATCCTAAAAGATATAATGAGAAGAAAAAAAAAAGGTAACACTACAATTCAAATTTTTGTAATACTACTAACAGACACATAATTAGTAGAGACTAGGAACATGTAAAACATTGGACAAAGGAAAGCTATGAGGGACTATGATGGTTCCTTTACCAACTATGAATGATAAGGAACCATCAGCTAAATGGACCTTGTTTTTTCTTGAACATGGGCTATAGGACTGAAAGAAAAACGACATACCTGTCATGTTATCTGAAGCTCCAAATCAAGAATCCAAGAGTTGGAGTGAGATGAGGAACCATGATGAACAATGGCTGGAGTACCTATGTGCAAAGGAAGAGGTGGCAATGGAACCATCCAATAAAGTTGTCAAGCAAGTAATATCTTCCGCAAAAAATGGTGCACATACTACTGGAAAAGGTGTCTCAGAAGCATGATGAGCAGAAGAAGATCGGCCCTTAAATTGAAATGACTAAGGACAACCTATTAAGCCCCAGCACTTTGCACAAATATGTCCAAATTTTAGTGGTCACACTTCGGCCTCTCTCTGCTATTGGGTGCCCGGGTGGGTTTATCAAACTTCTTCACTCTTGAAGCTTGTCTGTCTCCCTGTCTACTAGTTGTCATGATTGATCTATCGGTCACAGAAATATCCAGATGTCCAATAGCCACACTTCGACTCTCCTCACTTTGAAAATAAGAGTACACGGTGTTCAAAAGAGGTAGGGGATCCCTATTCGAAATCTGAACTCTAACCATCTCAAACTCAAGATTCAGACTGGCAAAAAACTGAAAGGTGTGACGGGTCTCAACATGCTTGTTGAACTAAGCACAATCTTTAGAGCTTCCCAATTGAAGGGTAAGTAGTGATCAAGCTCTTCCCACATGTTGCGCAATTCAGAGAAGTAGCCTAACAATGTCTTCTCCCTTTGTTTGAGATGCGATATATTTTGTTCCAACTAATAGATTCTTGCATTATTTTGAGCCTGAGAATAAGTTTGAGTCATCAAATCCCAAATCTGTTGTACGGTCTTCAAGAAGAGATATCCTCAACTAATATGGGGTTGCATTGAGTGCAGCAATCATGACATAACCAAGGCATTCTCAACGTCTCATTGGTCGTAATTAAGATATGAGATATTAGGTTGTTTCTCCTTCCCATTCAAATAGCCTACCTTCTGTCTTCCATGGATGGCTAGCTTCGTAAACTGAGCCTTCTCCAGTTAATTCGTGCCATCAAGTTTGATTGTGGTGATCTAGAGGTTTGGAATTTCATCTCTGACTTGCAAGGATCCAAATCCGTTATTGGTAGACTGTCTTAAAGTTACTTCTGACATGACTTCGGAGAGTCCAGATTACACTAAAAAATTACTCGAAAACACTACCAAACTACTTAGAACCTAAGAGGAGCCCTATTATTGCATTCCAGATGAAAGCAAGGGACTAGATGGCTAGAGGTAACCTTAGGAAACCTGCTACAACACCTAAGATAACCCTAAGAACCTGTGGCAGCCCTTAGGGCGTCTGTAGGGACCTGCGTCAGCACCTAAGTGGTTGTGGGGACCTGTGGCAGCACCTAGGGGGAGTGTTCGGGGCTCTCTTCCATTTTCTTGGTCGTCATCAACGCTCTGATACCATGTAGAAATTGATCTAAGGTTTTAGAGAAAATAGAGAGAAAGAGATGAGAAGAAATTCTGGAAAAAAATCAAATTGCTTATTTCTCCATGTGTATTGTTTGTATACTTACACAAATAAATAGAAAAAGACAAAAATGACATAAACATGAAAAGACTAAAATAGACGTAGACATGAAAAGACTAAAATAGACAGACATGAAATGACTAAAATAACATAAACTAAAATAATTGTTGAATAATTTTGTTTCTATTAGGTTTTTTAGTCTTTTCTACTATGTAATCCCTTTAAAGCCTAATTAGGACTACTTAATTAATCATCAATTTTAATCCTCTCAATTCAACTTGGTATCAGAGCCTCTATCATCCTCCTCCTTGCGACAACCTCCATCAATCCTCGACTCCATTAAAACTACTTCCACTACACTTCTTATGCTCGATAACCATCTCACCCTTACCGAGGTTCTTCCCACTCCTTAATCGCACCATGCAATAAGGTTCTCTTTCTTCAGATCTCTGTGAAGGGTTGTAAGCAACAACAGAGTTGTTGTATGGTGAGGTTGCAGCAACAATAGGGTTATTGTTTGGTAACCAACAGAGGCATGCACTGTCGCAGCCGGTTGTTGAAGATCGTAACAACAACAGGTGGTTGGTTTTAGTCAGAATAGGTCAGGCGACACCTATTTGACCTCCACAGTGGCTTGCAACATAGCAAGTTGTTATTTTGAAGCAGTCGACTTGTTTTTTAACCTCCACAAAGGCTCGCAACACAGCATGTTGCTGTTCTGAAGCCTACAATCACAGCAGGTTGCTATTTTGAAGCTCACGACATAGCAGGTTGCCGTTCTGAAGCCTGCGATTACAGCAGGTTGTTGTTCTGAAGCTCGCAACACAACATGTTGTTCTAAAGCCTACAATCACAGCAGGTCTGCTATTTGAGGGTGGCGACAGTTGTTTGAGGCTATTCTCACAGCAATGTTGCTTCTTGGTGCCAACGATTGCGCTAATGACTACTCGGGTCACCCACAACTTTGTTTAATCACCTTTCACGCCTCTTACAATCATGCATTTTCACCTTTAGGGTGTTGCGCTCCTTGAGAGCCGTCCCCTCATCTTATTTGAACTCTCTTCAAATCAAAGTACACCAACACTTTGATGGCCTCCGAGACACCCTCTTCTTCGATCACCAGTAATAGTGATGGATCGAGTAGTCTTCCTTCTCATTCAACCAATTTCCAGGCATTCAAATTACCACCGTGAAATTAGATGGTCCTAATTATCTTCTTTGAGCACGATCAGTTGAAATGTTAATTAGTGGAAAAGGAAAGATCAGTTACCTTACAGGGGCAAACAAACAACCGCTCAAACTGATACTTCTTACTCCTACTGATTTGCTAATGATTCTATGGTCCGTTCTTGGTTGGTTACATTATGCAACCACACATTGCAGTTGGTTTTATGTTCTCAACAACAAAACAGATATGGGATTTAGCAAAGAGCATTTATTTGTAACATCAAAACAACGTCCGGATCTTTAACTTAAAGCGTGAGATTGTCTTTCGCAAGGTGACTCTTCAGTCACCACCTATATCACAGCTACGTGCTCGGTGGGAAGAGTTGACCTTCTATTCCTCATCCTACACCTGGAAGAACCCTCTTGATGAGGCATCATATGCGTCGATTCTAGATAAGAATCGAGTTTTTTAGTTTCTAACCGGTCTTGGGATGAGTTTGAGTATGCGAAAGTTCATTTATTGGGTATGAATCCTATTCCGTTCCTACAGACTACATATTCTTATGTCTTGGCCGATGAGAGTCGTCGCGTAGCTGTCCTACCTCATTCTTCAGGAGACACGCTATGCTTGCTCGTCTACCTTCTCCACAGCCTCTCAGTGGGTCTCTGCCTACCCGTCAGTGACATAAGTGCGATCATTGTGGAAAGTTGGGTCATGTGAAGGCTTGTTGTTATACACTTTGTAGTCGTCCTAATCAGCAACGTCAACAATCTCAACGATCTTCAGCTCATGTAGTCTCTCACCCAACTACTAATCCAACACCTCCTTCAGTTATTACTTCCTCCTCGGATTCGATATCTCTATCCCAGGCTGAGCTTGACAAGTTCAAGAAATTCTTCAATCAAATGGAGATTTCATCTCAGCTGGTCTCTACTTTCGCTCACTCAGGTACCTTTGCATTTGCACACAGTGTTTCCACCACTTCCTCACTATGGATCATTGATTCTGGTGCCTCAGATAACATGATCGGTACATCCTTTCTGTTCAAAACCTATAGTATTTGTTCTGATCATCGCAAGGTTCACCTGGCCGATGATTCTGTCTTCTATAACTGGTCAAGATCATTTTCGTGTTACATCTTTATCCTTAACACACTGCATGTTCCTCAACTTGCTACTAACCTCATATCTGTTAGTAGCATTATCAAAAATTTGAATTGCAATGTAACTTTTTATCCATATTATTTGTCTTTCAGGATCTGAGGTCGAAGAGGACGATTGACACTGGACACGAAGTGAGTGGCTTGTATCTCTTGGACATACTCGTTTCACCTAGCACCTATTCTACTTCTCAGCTTAGTAGTAGTAATGGTCAATCTAATAAGGCACTTGTAATGCACTGGCACTTACGTTTAGGCCATATTTCCTTTGGGTATTTGAAACACATGTTCCCTGCTTTATTTAATAATAACAATTTGCTTGATTTTTCTTGTGAAACTTGCCAATCAGCTAAATTTGTGCATTTTTCTTATCCTATTAGTATGAATACTACTGCACCTGCTATGTTTGACCTAATTCACTTTGATGTGTGAGGTCCTTCCCCTGTCACATCCACTCTTGATTTTCACTATTTTGTCTTGTTCATCAATGACCATAGTCATACCACTTGGGTCTATCTTATGAACCACGAGTGAAGTATATGAGATCTTCAAGCAATTTCTCGCCATAATTCATACCCAGTTTGGTCGTACCGTCAAGACTTTCCGTTTTAATCATGATACTGAGTACACCTATAGTGAAGTATTGAAATTTTGTTTAGAGTCTGACATTGAGCATCTAATGTCCCATGTTAAGACCCCTCAACAAAATAGTCGATCAGACGTCATATTTTAGAGTTATCCCATGCCCTCTCTATTGGCATGAACGTGCCACAATCCTATTGGACCGATGCAATTCTTACTGTTGTTTACCTTATTAATCGGACCCCCTCCTAGGTTCTTCAGTTTGTCACGTCCCTCTCTCAGCTCTATCCAGATCGTCCCTTATTTCCACTTCCTCCGCGTGTATTTGGATGCGTCTACTTTGTTCAAATTTTTTACCAAACTCGTACTAAACTTGACCCTAAGGCCGTAAAATGTATCTTTTTGGGTTATTCCTCTACCCAGAAAGGATACCGTTGTTACCATCCTCCTTCTCGATGGCGTTTCATTTCTCAGGATGTTTCCTTTTTTGAGCATACTCCATACTACAATGGGTCTGTTGGCATTCAAACTGAGTGATTTCCCCTAGATTCCCTTGATGATGATCCCTTCCCTTCTTTATTTCCTCTTCCCATGTTTATTCCTCCTTCTCCATCCTCTGTCAGTTCGTTACCTCCTCTACTACTGATTTTCACTAGGCGGCCACGCAATACTACCATCACTCCTATGTCAGACCAACTCACTTCCTCACCTCCAACTCCGCCTCCTTCTGTCCCTTATGATGATTGTCCTATTGCCACTCATAAGGGTAAACGCACTTGTACTTATCCCATTTATAATTATATGTCTGATTTTGCCCTCTCACCTTCTTATCGGAGTTTTCTTGTTTTTGTTTCCGTTGTTTCTCTTCCTAATACTATTGTAGATGCTATTACCCATCCTGAATGGCGAGCAGCTATGAGTGCTCTGGAAAAGACTCAGACTTGGGAACTTGTTCCTCTTCCACCTGGGAGGATAGCTGCAGGATATTGCGTTTTCACCCTTAAGCATAATCCTGATGGTTTTATTGCTCATTATAAAGCACGTCTGGTGGCAAAGGATTATACTCAGACTTATGGGATTGATTATCAGGAGACATTTGCTCTTATTGCCAAGATGACCACCATTCGAATTCTCTTTTCTATTGCCACTATTCAAGGGTGGCCTCTCTTTCAGTTAGATGTCAAAAATGCATTTCTCAATGGTGATCTTCAGAAAGAAGTCTATATGGTGCAACCTCCTAGTTTTCTCACATTTGTTTCTCCTGCACATATCTGTCGTCTTCGCCATTCTCTCTATGGACTAAAGCAATCTCCTCGCGCATGATCTAAGCGATTTATCAAGGCCATGCATCAATTTGGTTTCCATCAGAGTTCTGCTGATCAAACCCTTATCTTGCATTACTCTCAGAGAAAAATCTTACTTAGGACGTCAATTTAAGATTAAGGACCTTGGGCATCTTCGCTATTTTTTGGGTATTGAGGTTGCGCGATCCCATTCCGGTATATTTATCTCTCAGCATAAGTATGTCCTTGATTTAGTCAGTAACTCCAGTCAATTTGGTTCTCTTCCCGCTAATACTCCTATTGAGCATAATTATAGGTTGGCTGATTCTGAGGGGGAATGTTTGTCGGATATTGGCCAGTATCAACGTCTTGTGAAGAAATTGATCTACTTGTCTATAATTCGCCCTAATATTGCCTATGTTGTTAGTGTTGTAAGTCAGTTTATGCACTCGCCTCGAACATTTCATCTTATTACTGTCTATCGTATTCTTAGAGATCTTAAGGGATGTCCTGGTCGAGGTATTTTGTTCAGTAATCATGGTCATCTTCGCGTTGAGGCATGAACAGATGCAAATTATACTGGTTCAATGATTGATAGACGGTCACTTCTGAGTACTGTACTAAAATTGGTGGCAACTTGGTAACTTGGCACAGTAAGAAGCAGGATGTGGTTTCTCGGTCCAGTGTTGAATCAGAATACAGAGTTATGGCACTTGAAGTGTGTGAGTTGTTGTGGCCCAAGACCTTACTAGTTGATTTGTGTCTTCCCGTGACAGTCCTTTTTTTCACTATATTGTGATAATAAATCAGCTATTAACATAGCAGCAAATCCGGTTCAGCATGACAGAACAAAGCATATCAAAGTTGTTCTACATTTCATTAGAGAAAATATTGTTTCTGGATAGATTTGTACTCCCTTTGTTCCTACATCTCAACAACTCGTTGATATTCTTATTAAAGGTGTTAGCAAAACCACCTTTGAAGGTGTCATGTCCAAGTTGGGCGTTGTTGATATCCACACACCAACTTGAGGGGGAGTGTTGAATAATTATGTTCTTATTAGGTTTTTTAGTCTTTTTACCATTTTTAGTCTTTTCCACTATGTAATCCCTTTAAAGCCTAATTAGGGCTAATTAATTAATCATCAATTTTAATCCTCTCAATTCAACTATAACTAATCTAATTACTGTTAACAAGGTCTCCCTATGGCATCTTGTTAGGATCTTTCAAGGTCAGAGTCGATGGGGATTTAGGCTTCATGAGAAGATTCAATGATTGGGAAGTGGACAAGATGGCCTCTTTGATGGATTGCCTTGATGGTGTTTTGAGGGGAGCAGGTAGGGACGATGGGCGCTGGCGAGTTGTAATCGCAGTAGAGTCTTCTCGGTTAGCACCTTCTACTCTTTGATGGTGATGCTATAGCCATTTGGGGCTCTAAAATCCCCTCAAAGGTTTTTTCTTTTTCTTTTTTTCATTTGGGCAGCATTGCTGGGGAGAATTCTTGCAAGAGGACCAAGTAATCAAAAGAGGTATTAGAGGTCCGAACATCCATCTTATGTGCATGAATGGTGAGTAGACGGCCGACCATGTGATCATGCACTACATGACGGTCCATTGTGTCTGAATTATTCTTTGGGCTTGCTTGTTCTAGAGGTTGCTTTCCCCATTCGATTCAGTCGCTTTTCCAGCCATGAGAGGGTGGGGCTTCTCGTTCAGAGGTCCAAGAGATTGCTTTGGAGTAGTGCTCCCTTTGCGATTTGCTAGGGAATTTGGAAGGAACGTAACAGCCATGTCTTTGAAGGAAAAAGTGAGTTGGTGGATCAGTTGATCACGTCAATTATGGGTTTTCTGTTTTTCTGGTGTAAGATCTTCAAAGAACTTAAGAGGGAATTCCTTGAAGAATTTCATGCGTAGATGAGACAAAGGTTTGTTGTATAATCGATTGCTAGGTGTTCTTCTTTTGCTGTTTCTACGTGCTTGTAGTCACCTCGACCATCTTTTCTTTAATAAAATTTTGTTGGGAATTAAAGAGATTGAGAGGGGGGGGGGGGGTTCTCCTTCACTTTTATTGGGAATTAAAGAAAAAGCCAGAGATATTTTTTGCTGGTCTTAAAAAAAAAAGCTAGAGATAAATTCTTTTTCAACATCTAACACATTTTAAGTAGTTAGAATTCTAAAATTAATTTAATGAGCAAAGGAAGTAACAAAACCTGTCCATATCCTACATCAACTCCATAAACAAATGATGCACCATACTGAAGCAAGCAATCAGTAAATCCTCCAGTAGACAACCCTGAATCTAGAGCTACTTTTCCAGCAACGTCAACGCTTAGTTGTTCAATAGCAGCCTCTAACTTGTATCCTCCTCTGTATTAAAAGCACAAATAATAAAATAAAGAAATCTTCTTATGATTTTACCGGGTCATCTTAGAAAGCGAAATCTACATGTTAAACACATAGAAAGGATGTTTCTGACGAGTCATCACCTACATACATATTTTGGAACCTCAGCCATTATCTCTACAATGGCTTTATCGGAAACTGGTGTTCCGGCCTTGTTGACAACTCTTCCATCCACAAATACTTTGCCTGAAATTGGGTATGGGTTGGATAAGAATGATAAGAGACCAAAAGAAATACACATGTATACATAAAAACATCCATTTCAAAGGTGACATCTCCGTAAAATTCTAGCTTTTGAAAGAAAATTACATTTGATTTTGTCGCAAGTACACAAACAAGTGAACATTGTTGTGCCGAAAAGGAGTAAAAAAATCAATGTTACTGGTTGTAGCCCAAGATATTTACTTGTCAGTGTATTTTCCTTGTAGATCCTAAACTAAAGAATATTGAGGCTTTTAAAAAATAAAGAATATAACATGGACATGCCCTTCACTTTGGTACTCCAACCAGATTCTTTCGAATCAGAATAGTTTTTTTTTTCCTTCCTGAATTCAATCTAAACAGAAATAAACAAATTATTAATAACAGTCATGTGTGAACCAACTTGCATTGTCTAGTTCAGTGACTCAAAATGGCATTTGACATTTATGCTTTGAGGCTCACCACCAAGTCAAGACTACACCAAAATTCCCAGAGGCTTATTGAAATGCGGAAGTGCTTGAAGGCTCATGACACAAAATACTAAGGTTTTAAAGAAAGAAAAAGCAAAATATTCAGGCTTGTTACATCTTTTTATTATCAGATGTCAGGGCTGCACATCTCACGTTCATATATTTAATTTTGTAAAATCTTAAAAATGAAATTTTCATTCAGCTTTTTCTCTTTCTATCCCCTATATAATAAGCTAGTCTTGGTTAAATAACAGCAGAAAAAAAAAAAAGAGCACACCCCATAAAAATAGATCAACCACTTTTGCACAAGTTCCCTTGGATTCCCCCCCCCCCCTTTTTAAATTTATTCTATTATACTTATTTTCATTTTCAGCATTCATTTATTTTGCTTGTAAGGCTTATGCTCTATAACCTCAAGGCTTACACCACACACTTTTAGGCCATTAGAACTCCTAACTCCATGCCTCTGTGTTTGAAAACATTGGTCTAGTTTAGCATTGTATTGCAAAGTATTGAAACAAGAATAGGTCTAAGTAGACCCGTTCTTTTACTAAGATAGTGTTTGCAAATTTCACCTATATATATATATATAATAGAAGATACTCATTCAGTACAAAATGCGACATTTTGAAAGCATCTCCATTTCAATTGCTTGGCATTATCCTCAACAAAGCACATAAAAAGAACATAAAAGACAGCTTGCAGCTCAATAATGCAACTCACCTTGTAGGATCCAGGACTGTATAAAGGTTCGACTATATTGCTGAAACCTTTCAAGACAAATTTCATCGAGTCTCCTTTTCCTGAAAATGTCAATGGTGGATGAGGATAGTAGCTGATAGTTTCTTTATGAAGTAATTCACTTAGAAAACCTATACTGACATTACATCATCATCTTTTTATTGTTTCCTTCCAAGTTCCAACCATTGAAGTTCAAAACACTTTTGACTTCTGGCCTAAAAGGGATTTACACTTACTTTCTTCTCAATTTTATGAAAAGGCATTGTTAGTGATACATTGAATGAAGATCATGAAAAGGCAACTTTTGCTTTCTTTTAGAGAATGTACAGAGTTCTTCAACATGGTCATAAACAAGATAAATTGCATTAATTTGGTAGTGTGGACCTAGGATTCCATACATGCCTTTTTGTGAAAATGGAGTAATAGGCACATATCACCATCGCTTAGGCAAGCATAAAAGGGTAAGACTAGAGTAAAACAATTCAAATATATGACAGCATGACGGGAAGCTAACTTGAAATACAATATTAGGATATTGAAACACAAACACTTCCTAGAGATGAATCACCCCTCACCCCTTTCCGCCAATAGCCACAATCAGCAATGTTACTACCATGGAAAGCCTTCATAATGGTGGACAGTCCACAAGTATAAAGTCCCACGACTTAGCTTACATTAAGAAGATTTGTACTTATATTACATTATTACCAAAAACCCTTGCACTTCATTCTTTCCATACGCTCCCAAACACTTCCCCATTGAATTGAGAAAGCCTACCTTCCAACAAACATGAGGCCAAGCATCTCTCTTGAGAGAAACACCCACAAGAACTCAAAAAGAGATAAGAAAAAGCTCCAGACCACCCTAGTTGATCTACAATGAATAGTTAGGTGGCTAACATTCTCTCTTGCCCTTTTACACACGATGCATCTGTTTGGAATCATCATCTTCCTGTGATTAAGGTGATCCAAGGCCAAGATTCTGTCCATAGCCAAAGTCCAAATAAAGGCCTCTCTTCCTTTGGAGGGGCACTTGAATCCTATAAACCAGACATACTTGAAGGGATCTTCAGAAAATGAGCTAAACCATCATTAAAAGATAAAACTGAAAATATACTCTTTTGAGTCATTCCATATAGGGTTATCCTCCACCTTAGGCTGAATGTGGGTTTCTTTGAGTCTTCAAAATCCATGTGGTCTTCACTTCCCTATCCAAAATATTTTTGTAAGATAGAAGACACAACAGTTTCTTCACCTCTTCTATCAAAGCATACATACACCAAAATCTCTTTGATCGAGGCTAAAATAACACCGAGGACAACATAGCACTACATGCCACCCACACTGATCATCATCCCACAATTTAACGCGTTTCCTCACTTTAAGATCAACACAATTGAGGAAGACTTCATGACACCTCAGGAGCCCTTTTCTTGTTCCTATTCCATAGTAAGTCTTGGCATCCTTATCATCCCAACCTCTAGATTAATGCTAAACTGATTATAGTTTTCCATAGAGATAGGTGCTTTGTACTGAATCTCCATAACCATTCGCCTAGCACGCAGGCTTTGTCCATTATTTTCAATCTGTTTATCCTAACCATCTAAACTTCTTGCACAAACACATCAATTTCCATCTAACCACATGAAATTTAATTTGGGATCCTCTCTCATTCCATAAGAGTTCTCCTTGAATTTTCCCAAGTTATTCGCCACTGGGATCGAAATTTTGAATGAAGAAATACAACATATAGATATGCTTGCTATTGTACTCTCAATCAATGTAATTCTCCACCTGAAGGATGAGAAACTATTCTTCAAAAAGGCAATCTTCTTTCCAAATTGTCTAGCACAAGATCCCAAATCTTCGAGGAAATTGTCAAGAAACTACAAGAAAAGGGAGACCCACACTTGCAACTAAAGATGTATAGCATTATCTTTAATAATTTCATCCATTTTCTCCAAGCTATAAGTAAAAAATATTTCTTCAAGATACTATCAACCCTAAAATTCCATCAAAGCATTGTTTAATTCCCTTCAAGTTATGAGCCTCTTCTCAAGATGCACCCCAAAAGATAACAATATCATTTATGAATCGAAAGGGGAGAAATAATTGACCCATACAACCCTACTTAAAAAGATTGATATTAGGCCTGCAAATTCAGATTTGTAAAATAATTTGCAAAGAGATTTGAAGGTGCCACCTTGATGAGGTGGTGAAGTCTATGAGTGGCAATACCAATGACCTAGGATCAAAACCCCGCCTCACTTGTTTACACCTATAAAAAAAAATGCTAAGAAATTCGACCATTATGATAGACTAAAAGCCAGACAATGGGTTGCCCTACATCAAACCCTTGAACTCCTAAATAAGCTTTCAGAAGATCGTGAGAGAGGAAACACATTCCACAATCTATTGTCTCCATTGAGCCCTAGTCCCATTCTACTTGTTAAGTAGTCTAAAAAGCTCCATTGTGATGCACATGATCACATATACCCTCTAGACAATTTCACGAACCAACCTCGATCTCTTCTCCCTCTTTCTTGAGTCAATGTTTTCACTAGTAATTTGCAGTCCCATATGGATATATACTTCATGCATAAGGTGAGGGTTCTCTCAAGGATGTGTTTTACCCATGAGCATGTCCTTAGGACCCAACCAACAAAACACACTCCTTAATGAGTGTATAAGTGTAGGACAAGTGCTTGGAGGCCAGAAAAGTTCAATCTATGATGATTCCCAAACCTCAAGCCCACAAAAAATTCCAACAAACATGTATTTTCATACATGACTTGCTCATTGAGTCTATTTGCCCTATTTAGAGGCCGAACTATACTCCGTTTGCTTCTTGGCTCTTTGCTTTACTTTTAAACTATAAAAAGGACCCCAAAAAAATGAGTTTTCAACTTCATATTAGATCATTCTTTAGTAATCACCACGTAGGTGGGTGAGACAAGGTGCCTAACACCTTCCTTGTCTCACAACCGAATCTCCCTACCTAGTTCTTCGGTGGACCTTACCTTTTCCATTGATGAGAGTCACTATAAAAGCCTAAAAATCAGATTTCAAAATCCTTTTACATGGTGTCCATTCACACCTTAAATCTTGAATGGTGGCGACATCATTGTAATCCTTTACACTCTCACCACATATCTACAGCTATATTTCAGCATCCAACACAGATAAACAAGCATAGATACCTATAATTATATATCATGAGATCGTGAAATAGCTTTGACAACCCACTAAAAAAAAATGGAACAGAAAAATGAGAAGCAAACGAAATCGCAGAAGGCTTACTTTTTATGTGGTTGGATCTTTCCAGATTTTGAAACTGCATAGGTTCTAACTACAAAATGCATAGGGGAATGGGTCCATGTCACTGAAAAAGAAAAACATAACAGCAATTCAGAATGCCTCACCAAATGACATAAAAAATGAATCAAAATTTGCCTCACCAATCCATGCCTCGTCAAATTATAAGGGATTATTATTATTGGTATACAGAAAAGAAATAGGGAAGCCAATGGATATTTCAGAAATTGTAGAAAATAATTCCATCAAGGCAACTACAGAAACCAAACACATCCTTTGTATTATTTCAACAGAAACACAAACAGAGAAAATGAGGGACATGGGTTTGTGTACACCAAGTAAATGTAGTCACAAAGAAAACCATAGAAATTTGAACGGTGGGTATGTGAACAAACGGAAATTTTATTTGAAAATAAAGAGAACAAGAACAAAGAAATGTGCGAGAGATGCGTATGAGCGAGGTGAAAAGAAACAAGAACAAGTACCGGGTAGTCTTGGTTTTGAATTTTTGGAGAAGAAAAAGAAGGTTGCGGAAGAACGTGAGACCGGAAGCTTTAGTAGCACCTGAGACATTTCTTCTCTTTCCACTTAAATAACTCACTCCGATTCTCTCTCTCTCTCTCTCTATGCTAAGTCCAATAAACTCAACTGTTTTATGGAGAGAGGTTTGTCTCAAATTTCAACTGGATAGCATCGGCCATGGGGACATGGAGGAATGTCAGCCCAAGGTCAGTGCTCTTAGATATTCCTCGATTTGAACCAGCTTAATCTCGAGGACCATTATAGTGTTTTAATCCACCCTAGGCCAGTTTGATTGGGCATACAAAAGGAGCGAACTAAAATATAGGTCCATGTCTCGTCCATGTCCGACACCGAGTTGACTCGAACATATGTCTCGTTAGGCATTGAGACAATGATTTTTAACCATTTAAAAAATCTGGTGAAGAAGATAAAGTTCTCACCCTTTGTTCTTTGGTTTACTTGATTGAGAAAATGAGCAAAAATCGATTTGGGGGTAAAAATGATAGGTAAAACTCGTTGGTCTTAGTTATTTTGGACAATATATTTTTATATCTCGTCTGAAATATATTGTTCGTCTCACAAGATCTCGCAAAATCAAAAAACCTCACCCGTCAGTCTCGTCCATGCCTAATATCGAGATGACTCAAGCGATACGTCTGAGATGAGTTTTGAAACCATGGTTTGCTTGCATAGAAATTTGAAATCCATGAAAAACATATAAGATGGAAAACCAAAATTTTCATCTCAAAGATAAAGTGGAAAAAAAATCAAAAAAGGGAGGAGGGGAGAGAGAGAGAGTGTGTGTGTGTGTGTATGTGGAAGTGAGGTGGCGGAGCAAAGGTGAGAATGGGCAGTGGCAAAAGAGTAGGGTGAAGGCAAGAGGAGGAGGGGGAGATGAAAGAAAGGAGTGGAGGTAAAAGTTGTAATACCCTGAGTTTTAAACTTGTATATCAAGAAAATCAAAATAGTAAAATTTTGATAAAATTTAAAAAAAAAGACTTAGGGTAAAGCACTCAAATTTTGTTCTGTTCATTTTTAACAAAATCTGACTTTTCCATTGGATTCAAAATGATCAAAAAAACATACTTTAGCCTATAAGCTCGCTCAAATTCAAGTTCGGACGGAGAAGTTACAAAATCCTCGATTTTTGTGTCGGACGGGATCTAAAAAGATAAATTTTCGTTAGAGCGAGAATTAGTAAAATTCAATCGTACCATTATGTCCGCAACAAAAAATTATAAAGAATGGAGTACTCATTCACCAATTTCCTAGTTCGAAAAGTCAAGATACCACCAACAATAAAAATAAATAAGAAAATACTCATTTTGCCTTCAAACCCTTATAAATAAAAGAACTTAAAGTTCTTTTATTTCATTATCTTCTCTCCAACGAACCCAAAACCCAGCTAACTAAAACAATCAAGGTTTCAACCCTCTTCCCATCAAGATCCGTCGCGAATGAAACATAGTTGAGTCTCGACGAAGAAGGAAAAGTTATCAACGTCAACAAGTTTTACAATCTCACCATCGTTGATTTTCATTTTTTATTATTCCTCTCTAGCTCTCATAAAAAATCAGTGAGTAGGTTTCGACACATCCCACTCGGGGTTTCATCTACTTAGATGAAGACTCGTTCTCCATCGTAGAAGGGAAGGGGGTGCCGTCATTTAGAACTTCGCAGTTACCCGATTGTTTTGCACCAAAGTCCACCCAACCTCGATTTTTGCACATCCAACTTCGACTTCCATGCTAGCTCATCATTTCTAACAACCACAATCTTTGGTAGGGGACTCTCAATTCCTATTAGTAATCGTAGATTTCGAAGATTGCATTTAGGTTTTTAACAAAAATTGTAATATGTTTTAAATCGTAAAATTATTTATTGTTATTTCAAATTCATACAAGACCTACATATTTGATGCGTTTTAATTGTATTTTAATAATTGATATGTGGGTGTGATAATGAAACAAAGAAACAATGAAAAAACCCAAAAAATTGGTCGAAATTCCAATTTTCGCACAATCTGCCAATTCTGTCTGGAGGACTGGCGATGCCACCACCAAAAACATATTTCTACCACCGCCAATTGTCATCATAACTGATTTTGACAATTCGATTTTTGCACATTTCTAGAATCCCGTTTTGACTAACTTTACTATAGTTTTAAGTTAAATTGTCAAAAATGAATTTTAAATTTTGAAAATGATTAGTATTAAAGGAATTTATGTTGTTTGATGGATTTTAGAAAAAGAAAATGGTATTCGAAAAACCAAAAAGTTTACACACCAGAAAGAAAGGAAAATGGATTAAACGGTAAAATGTCTGAATCACACCCGAGTGGTGATGTCGGCATTTTATAATGTTATGTTATGTGTGGATTGATGAACGAATATCCAAGGTAATTTACTTTCTAATACATGTTTATTTACTTTCTATTAGCGCAAGGCACTAATTTAATTTTTGCATTATTATTTAATTTAGATTGGGGGACCACAATTGCATGGTAGGGAATTGAATATCCATTTTCAACTCTGTAATGTTAATTTCTCATTTGTTTTCAAAGAAAAATGACATATATATATATAGCTATTTTGTGAATTGTTAAAAAGCTTGTGAATACCTAAAAGAATAGTCCGTCATATCGTTTGAAGTGACGTGTTATCTTAGGATGTACGATAGGGAAAACCAAGCTCATACGTGGTATGAGACGCATATGAAAGTAAAGTCACAACTGGAATTCAGGTTTATTCTTTTATATCTTTACTAATGAACTTGCAATGTAAAGGTGGTCGTACATGAATGAGAATGTATAATGGGAATATCATGTACGCTTGATAGTCATAAACGAAAATGATTGGTTAATGATTACTAACAGTCTATAATAGTCAAACATCTTGACACGTCAAAAAGAGACCCATTACTTATGGTCACGTCAAACAGCCAGTTTGAGCCGAATAAATGATCAACCAACTGTGGTAATGCAGCTACCAGCTAGAAAATCAAGAACTAAAATTAGTAAATGATTGGAACATCATGTCCCGACTTAAAGTGATCTAGTCATAGAATCCCAACTCCCTAATTCCACTACTCCACCACTATGTATTATGTATATGTTATTCTAGTCTGAATTATAAACTGAAAAGCATATTTACTATTTCAATATTATCAATTAGAATGGTATAAAAAGAAAATGTTATATTATAAGTACTATTGCTCATTGTAATGTGAATTTTAACTGTTTAGTTGTTCATCTCTATCTATATGTACCAATTAATCATAGTTTGTCTTGAAAAACTATGCATGTATTGAAATGATTGAGAATACTTACTCGTTCATGTTAGGAGAGGTTATTAGTAGGAATTATTTGTTCACCTACTAAGTAACCATTGTTACTCACATTTTCCTTCCTATTTTTTTTAGTTTCAGAGCCTCCTATTGTCGAGGCGGGCGTAAAACCGGTGAGTGAGGAGAATCTGGTTAGTCATATAGACGACCAGAGTCTGCTACCTAGTGAGTATTGGGGCTTTATCTAGTCGCATCAGTCCCTACAGGTTGTATATAGATTTTGGAGTCGAAAGTTAGGACTTTTTTAAGCGATAGGACATTTTTGTAATTCTATATATTTTTACTCCTTCCACACTTTGATCTATCTTTACATTGTTCAATACTTACAGTATTTTACTACTTGTGTATTTTTAGCGTATAGGTATATATATATATATGTTATATATAATTTATTAGGTTGTCGTGTGCCTTAGAATGCTAACAGAAACAGAGGAAATCATGTTGAAGCCTTGAGACGCTATCTAGTACCTCGAAATTTGACATGGGATTTTGTGTTAGTGTTCTCGAGATGCCACAGAAGTGAAGAAGAAGAAAAAAAAGTAAAGTAGTGATGGCGACTATTGAGAACGACAATGAAAGCTGAGAATGGTGATGATGCTAATTTTCTATAGGTATAGGTGGAAAAATGAGATTCAGTATTTGTTGAATTTTTTATGAGGGTGAAAAATCATTTTCCATGGAAAAAATTGAATCAAACAAAGGAAATTGTGATTTTCCATGAAAAAATCAATTTCCCTCTAATTTTCCATGGGTTATCAAACAAATCCTTCAAAGTGTCTGTTTTAACATAGAAAAATGTGAAATCTAACCAAATTTAGAATTTAGAGGGACTATTGTTTTTCTACCAATAATTTCATAGTTCGCTACAATTCCAAGTTACAAAGATGTTGTTAAGGTCAATTTGATTGCATGTAAAAAAAAATCCATGAAAAATAAAAATCCTTAAAAGTGATTCCACCATTTGATTGCATTTAAAAAAACACATGACACAAATTATATATATATATATATATATATATATATATATACAGTGCATGGGAATAAGAAAAAGAATTAGGGTACATTTGATTGTGAGGAAAATTAGGTGGAAAATTGCTATGTGCATGTGTTTGAAGCATTAAATCAAGGAAATTTGCATGAAAAATAATTTACTTGTACTCGAGATTTATCACGTTTAATGGAAAATCCTTTTCCTTACACTCTCTTAAAAAATGATTTGCCAACACACGAAATATTAAAAACACACATAAACACACACACAAAAATAAAATAAAAAAGTGAATCGAATTTGAAACTTATACCTTTTGAAACTCTTCCCCACCAAGAAATTGTACAGTTTCTCACTATAAGTTATCTTATTTTTTATATCTTTTCTTTCTCCCTCTCTAGTTTCTTTGATTCTTCAATGAAGAATCATCATCAGAAGATGTAACTGTAGGTTGGCTTCTCAATTCAAATTTTGAGGACAAAAAAAAAACTTGGTCCAACGTATAAGATTTTATCAATGGCCCTGCTTGTTTACACCGCAAACCGTTGCAAATACAAAATTTTGTATTTGTAGAGACTTACGTTTACTGAATTTTATGTAATTTTACGATTATGGTGTTTGGTTGTGTCTAATGTAAAATTTTACATTTGCTTGATTATTCTGCAAACACAAAAAAATAAAAATAAATAAATAAATAATTCTTAAAAAAAAAATTTAAGTTAAATAATAATTAACACATGGTTCTATATCATTTTAAAATAAATTGAAAGATAAATTAAATCATTCAACTAAAAGTCTCATACAACTCATAGAATTGTTCATAATTCAATAAATTAAACTCCAAAAATTATTCAAAAACTAATAAGATAAGTTAAATTATATTAAAAAAAATCTCCTACAACTCCCATGTAGAGAGTGTCATCTATCACAATCGCAAGCTGGGGTTGTGACCCAAGATAAAGCACATGTCTCCTACGAAGTTTTGGAAGGTACGGTTTCTAATTATAATGTTAGAAATTTGAATTTTATTAAATACTGACTCCTTTAGATCATATACTTCTGTTAAGATTTTGCACACTTGCTAGAGCTATAAATTTTCGAGACGGGTCGAGTAATAAAACAATCTACACCACTGATAGATTATGATTGTGAAATAGTTGTAATATTGTGGGGCAAAGAATGTTGGTGAGATAGGCACAATAAGGTAAGGTAGAAAGGAATATTGTGAGTGGAAATGTGTGTGGTGGGGATGAGTGTATTTCTAACATGATAATGATATGGTGTTGAGTGGTGTGAGTAAAGGCTAAAAGTATTTGTCGGTAAGTGATGTTTAGAATGATATGGTGTCTAGTGATGAAAATAAGGCAGTGCATGGTGATGGTAAATATTAGGGGGTATAGGCAATATGAAAAGGGTAATGATAGTAACGTTTTGAATGAGGATAACTTAGACCTTTTGGTTAGGAAAGATTGGGAGAAAAGATTTTATTTTCTTGTGATGCCTTGTGAGGAAATAATGAGGTTTGAAAGATTAAGTGGGCACCTGCAAAATAAAGGTGTGCAATCAAAATTTGAAATTTTGTATGTGACAAAAATGAAAGAGTACTTGAAAGTAAACTCGACATGTGAAAGAGACATTTCATTAAGAGAGGTAAGAAATAAATTTATGAATAGTAGAGCATGTTGGATTTGAGATTGTATAAGTTAAAAATATTGTTAAAAAATTAAAATTACAGTAGGGAAGAGTTAGATAGAAAAGGTAGTTTTGAAAGCAAGGTGGGTCAATGTAAGATGCAAGAAAGAATAATTTTGTTACAAGATTGCATTAGTGGTGACTTAATAGAATTGTGAGAAAATAGATGAAGAATGTAAGATAACAATATTGCTTATGAATTGAAATTCATGAGAGATAGTTGTGAGATTTTTAAAGTTAATTGTAGTAATATCAATATTGGATGATAAGTAAAAATATGTATGATTTAGGCAAAATAAAATTACATGAATAGGGATTAATTGATGTTACAATGATATTGAAGCAGTAATTTAATCAATGATGTGATTTTAGGAGTAGAGTAAGAAAGCGTGTGGCTTGTAGCTTATGGAACTGTTTGCGGTAGTTGAACGGATAGGCCTATTCACTTACAGATTGATTCTATCACTGCAACTCGAACAGATTCACGACACGTCCCACATACCCATGCTGAGGAGATATCAATATATGGGGAATAAAGGTTTTGATGCGATTTGTGAAGTTAGTATTAGTAAATACTTCCATTATAGGAGTGGTGTGTTTGTAGTAAGACTGCGTATTAAGGAGTAATTTTCATTGTAAGTACAAGTACGCATAATAGGCAATGTAGTGGGTAAGGAAAACAAAGATAAAGGATAGAGAAGATGTGAAAGGATTATTGATAGAGATTGGTGGGGAATTGGTATAGTATGAGTTGATTGTTGTCTTAAGGTTATACAAATAATGGATTAGTTGGAGTATGAGCTTGAATTGGAGTGATCAATAGATGGATATATAGGGTTAATGAAAAATAAATTACATGAAGTTTATGAGTCATAAATGAAATTGGCTTGAGACCAAGAATAAATGATAATCGCATATAGGTGTTGTTGGTTATATATGTCATATTAGTGGAATGACAACAACGTTTGATAAGGTATAATTTCAATTTCGAGGACAAAATTTTTATTAAGAGGGGAGAATGTAATACCTTGAGTTTTTAACTCGTATCTCGAGGGGATCTGATAAGAAAAATTTTGGAATAATTCTAAAAGAAAAACTTAGAGTAAAATATTTGGATTTTGTTATGTTCACTTTTAAGGAAAATCGACTTTGCCATTGGATTAAAAAATGGTCGAAATATATACTTTAGCATGTAAGCAAGCTCAAATTTGAGTTTGGATAAAAGAGTTATGAAATTCTCGAATTTCATGTTGAGTGGGATCAAAAAGAAGAAATTTTTGTTAGAGTGAGAACCAAAATAATTCGACTACACCATTAGGTTCATAATGAAAAATTATTCAAAATAAAGCATTCATTCGTCGAATTCCGAGTCCGGAAAGTCAAGATATCATCGACCATCAAAATAAATAAAGAATTACAAGGATACCCTCAGCCTTGTTATAAAAGAAAGCTGACTTTCTTTTTTAAGTCATTCGCTTATTCTCTAAAGAACCAATTCTTTCCAACCCAAGGGTTTCGACTCATTATCTTCAAGAACCGTTGAGAACGAGACTGAGTTGAACCTCGACGAAGAAGGTAAAGTTGTCGACTACGACAAGAGCTACAACCTCACCATCTTTGTTTGTCCATTCGCATTCGTCTTTCCCATCCTCCATAAAAAATCAGTCGTGTACTTTGAGTGAACCTCAACACACTCCATCCGAAGGCTTCATCGAGTTAGGAGTTAGATCTATCTTTCATTGTAAAAGAGAAAGAGAGCGTCATTGTCAAATGCTTTGCAAATCCTAGCTCATTTTGCATCCAACTCAGTCCAATCTCGACTCTCGTACCATTTAACCTTGAGTTTCGTGCTAGCTCATCACTTTTGGTGTCCACAAACTTTGATAGGAGACTCTCACTTGCTATTGGTAACCGTAGTTTTCGAAATATGTATTTAAGAATTTTTATCGAAAATGAGTTGTAGTTATAAATCGTAAAAGTCTTTTGTTTGATTTTAAATTCATGTTAGAATTAGAGATTTGATATGTTTTTATCAAGTTTTAACAACAAATTTGTGGGCGGGTCAAAGGATTTGAAGAACGAAAGAAAAATCCAAAAAAAATGATCGAAAGAGCAAAAGTTCGAGCAAGCTGAAACTTGCTGACGGCGTCGCCGTCAGACCCAAAAACTTGCCCAACTAGATTTCTGATTTTTACTTTAGTTTCCCCACAGCTTATACATTATTTCTCACCCTTTATTTCATTAAAAATATTTAAGTAAATGTCTTTAATGAAATTAAGTTCTTTAATAAAATTAAGGTTTTACCCCCCATTTTGGAATAATGGAAATGGTTTCAAGATCCAAATCTCAAAGAATCAAAATTTGAATTTTTGTTTCAAGAACAAAATGTAAATTTTGACGTTTTCAACAAATTTTCAAAAATTAATATCTTGCGTACTCCTTCACCATTTCCCTTGGTTTCTGTGTCATTTCGATCCAGTACAACATTCGTGTTGAACCTATAGTTGTGCCAAAACATCTTAACCAACTCTTGCCATCATTTGATGAGAGAAAGATTTAGTCTTAAAAACCGCTTAAGGACTGGCCCGATTAAACTTCTTTGGAATATCTACACCAATAACCTGTCGTTTACACCAAATTGGCACATCGACCTGTAATATAATTTCAGATGGGATAGAGGACATCCCACACCATTGTATTTTTTGAATTTCAGACACTTGAACTTGGCCAACAATTGCACGCTGGGGTAGAAACACAGATATTTGAACTTCGTCCCTCCTAGTGTGTTTGTCCCATTTCCTCATTATCTTCTCTTGCAGTGACTCAATCCGTTAAGTGATTTTTTCATCCGTTGTGATTTTGACTTTTGTTGCCTTGAAATTGCATTTTTCATCAGGGATGATTAGAGAAGGTGGTATTTTGTGGCATATAGAGGGGAGGTCTTTTGTACCCTAGGATCGTAGGGAGCAGAGTAGTCTGTTGTTGTTTTAAGGGGTCGAGGTTTGATCTTGATGCTTCATGTTGCACGGCTTGGACTTTTATAAAGCTGGCATTAGTCAACATGGTACTTAACATATTCTTATGCTTCTCAGTGGTTTTTAACAATGCAATTATTTTTGCATCAGTGTTTGCTATCTCTATTACTGCTGGTTATAGTACCTCAAAAGTACTTATTGTAGCTGAAGATATGAGGAAATACGGAGGCTTTTTGAGATGTTTGTACTTCTTTCGTTTGGTCATCTGTGGATATAAAAGATCAAGGGTCGGTGTACCGTTTACAAAAAGGTAAGACCCATGATGCTTTATTAGACCGAGTTAAGTTATCTACTTTTTTAAGTAAGTGAATTTTAAAGAAAATGTTATTTGGCACAAGGCCGGCATCACCATGGGACTAGGATAGGTACATCAACATGGAGTTGGCATCAGCATGGAACTAGGTTAGGTACATCAGCACGGAGTTGGCATCAACATGGGGTTGGGTTGTAATAAGGCGTTATATTAGGTGGAGTTGGATATTTTCCTACGATATATTTCATTGGCGTGAGACTGACATCAACACGGGACTAGAATGCTACTTCTTAAGATTTGAAATATTTCATCAGCACGGAGATGGCATCGACATAGAGTCAAAAAAGTTCTCTTAGAGGTTTGGTAAAAGACTTTATCAACATAGGGCTGGCATCAACACAGAGCCAAAAAAAAACTTTTCATTTTTGTTAAAGGCTTCATTAGTACAAAGTTGAAAAAAGACTTTTGAAAAACATTTTGTAAAAAGGGATTTTGTCCACCTGGGATTGAATGTGATTCTTTGCATTCGGGCGCTCGTGTCCCTTAATTGGTTTTAAAAGGGTTGAGATATGATCAATGTAATTTTGGAAAAAAACTTTGTATAAGAATGGGGCATGGGGCCCGATTTGGTAAAAAAGATGATGACTTTTTATCGTTTTGATGAAAGGTTATGGACTTGATTGGGGTTCATTGTAGCTTGTTGACCTTGTTTGGTTCGGGGAAGGTAGTATATCCGATTGAAATTCCTTTGGGGTCCATGAAACGAAGTTGAGTTCCTAAGGGGTCTACATAGGTAGTAGATCCAATTGGGGTTCGCAAAGGGGTTGATACAAATTGTGTAGAAACACCTAGACCCCAAATTCGAGTTAAGTTGGGGAATTGACACGATTTGCTTCAAGATTGATAAAATAAAATTTTGAGCATGGTTGGTGGACCTCCGTTTGGGAGTCAAGACTTAAGTAGGATAAACCCCATTTATACTCGGGTAGTGGGGTTTGGTTGGTTGAGGAATTTATTTTGGTCTCGTAAGTTGCAATGGGCCCGCTTGAGGCCCAATGGCGAGTAACGTCTTAGTCGATCTCGATTTGGCTAATTGGAAGAATGTTGATTCTTTTAGAAATCATGGGCCAAGATACCATTTTGTTTAATTTTTAAAACTAAGGATTTTCTTGAAGTCTTCGAGGGTTGTGTTATTGGGCTTCCCAAAATGGTATCGGGCTTCAAAATAATGGCTAAGAGGTTAAGGAATCTGATCTGTGCCACATTTATATTCTGGGATCAATGCTGATCTATTTTGGAAGCAAGGATGAAACAAACATTATTTCAATCGTACTTGAAACACGGATAAAACACATACTGTTTTATCAGTGTTATGAACATGGATTTACACTTTTTTGGCTTAATCATGTTATGAACACGGATCAGTAAGAAATCCAGATTTCTATAATCGGTAGAAATTGGTTTCTTTACCCTATTTTGGATATTTTCCTATTAGTCACTAGTTTCCATGTCATTCTCTATTTAATTTTTTTTTGTGAACATGATGTAATTAAAAAAAGGGTTTTTCCCCTTTTACCTAAGGGGGGAAAACAAAAATGAAAACCTACGTTTTATACAAGTGTGCTCTCTTGGGCTTCAAGGCCTTAAAAATAAAAAAATTCAACTTGATATCGGGGGTTGATATATTCCTTTGGAACTTGTGTCCTAGAACATCTAGTCGAGCATATGCATGTGACTAATACTTAGATTACTATTACCCAATCTTCAAACCTCAATGCATATCGGAGTACACATGTCATGAGTTGGTGATTAGATTTGATGTGTTCATCCTTGACACTTAAAATAATCAATCTCAAGTCGTAAAACTACTAAGCATCGGGGTTTGATATTTTGTAGGGTGGGGTGGTTTGTGCAATGGGTTATGAACCGTAAGTACTTATGCATATGTATATTTCATTCATTTTTTATTGACCTCCTTACAAGTGTTTGATTAACAAAAAAAAATATTATAACATTTGCACAAAAAGAATAAATAAGAAACATAACACAACACACAAGGTTGGAAAGCAAGTGAAATATTCATTTTTAAAAAATGGCCATGTTGACAAAAAGGTTGAACCTAGCTTCTCCAATGGAGTCGCCAACTATAGATACGTAATTTTTGAATCTGAAGATGACTTTTACATGGATTTGGAGTCGTCACCATTGTTTTTATAAAAGGGTGTGAATGGTCACCCGAAAGGTATTTTTTAGAAAAAAGTCATAGTTTTGGCATCGTAGTGACTTTCATACGGATTAGGACACCAATCCACCTAAGATATAGGTAAGGATTCAGTTAGAGAAAAAAAAATGTGTTAGGCACTCATTTCTCTTCACTAAAAGGTGGTAATTTTAAAAAATGACTATTTTAGAATAGAAAAGAAAAAAAGAAAAAATCAAATACACAACAATTTGTACCCTTAAACGTAAGGGGTTTAGTATTGACTTAGATCGAAAGGATCATTTCATTGAAAGAGATGATCCTCATACAAGTCTCACCTTAGGGATATTATTTCGAAAAGTGTCACCTTGGGGACATTGTTTCGAAAAGTGTTGGCTTATGACTATGGGCCCACTCTTATGGGTTGAGAAGGGCCCAACTACCAATAGCCTCAAAACACGTTGAGTGATGTGTGCAAATTATTTTTGAGGGTTTAAAATAATTTTCTTTAGAAAATGATTACAACCTCTGCACTTTCGACCGAACCAAAGTTTGATCTGTCGGAAGTAGAGGAGGGTGAACATTATATCTTAGAGGTCTTCTAAATCAAAATTAAATAAGTGAAAAGGAAGAAGCTAGAAGAAGACGATGGAGAGGGGAGAGAGGGAATGCAATATTTTTGTTTCTAACCCACCTTGATTCTTGAACTTTCCTTATTCTTTTTATTCTTTTTTCTTCTTCTTAAGTCCTTAATGGAGTTGTTATGAGTTTTTTTAGAGAAGAAAAAGTTAATAAGACAGAGATGGAAAGTTAAGTATAGTGAAATTGAGAAAATTTAAAATTTTCTTAAGGGCTTGAGAACATGAGATTTTGTTGGGGAAAGGGTTTTTTTTATAAGTTTTTTGGATTGCTTTTAGGGTTAGAAATGTCAAAAGTAGATAGTTAAAGGATAATGGCATGAGATGTAGGCATGGGGATTTGTTATTTTGATGTTGGAGAGGGTATATGTGAAAAATGGTGTAAATGAGTTAGTTTTTAGCCAAGTGGGTTGGATCTTTCAACCCATATGGGTTGAGTGTTGGGTGGGGTTAAGGGGTGTAAGTGTTGGTTAGAAGAATGATTCTGTAAGAAGGGTAGTTGTAGATATTTTGGGAGGGTAGAGGAGATGGTGACAAATGTCCAAAGGGAATATGGGGGTATGTGTTAGGTGAATTGATTAAGGAAAATGAGTGTGGGTTGACTTGTTTTAGAGAGAATGATGGGGATAGATTATGACATGGGTAGTGGTTGGTTAACTTTTTGAGAATGATGATGAGGTTGGGTATATGGATTTAGGAGGTGAGTGGTGGTGGTGACAAGTATCCCCTTAATGATCAAGGGTTGCATAGATCTTGATTGGCCATGATGATGGATATGGATAGGGATATGGACATGGATTTGGGTTTGGGCTTGAGTAGATTTGATTAGAGTGGGATTTTAGATGTTGGGCTTAGGACTTGGTGAGGGCTTAGATTTTAGAATTAGTTTAAGTCTAGGGTTGGGTTTGTTTTAAGATGGGGTTGTAAACATGAAAATGTTCATCTTTGAACCTCAATGCTACATTGTTTGGAGTCGCTACCATTCTTTTTTGGAAATGGGTGTGAATGGACACCCGAATTAATTCTTTTGAAAACCATTTTTTCATGGCATTGTAGTGACTCTCATGTATTGGAAAGGGCAAGGTCTACCTAGATCTAGGTAAGGGGATTCGGTTAGAGAATGGGGAAGGTGTTAAGCACCCCATTCTCTCCACCTAAGGTGGTTACCTTTAGATTTGACCATTTTTTGAAAAAGATTAACATAACAAGTAAAATGCATGAGATGCATGAAGTGGGTGGGTGCACATAGTGTGTATGTACCCCTTTGAAAGATGATTTGATGTTGGTGTTGACATAAGAAATATCTTATGGGAGAAGATATTCTATGGAGTCAACACACCTTCACATGAGTTGAGATGTTGGTTTATGATTTTAGAGAATTTCTATGAATGGAGTTCTCTTAGATCTATAGCCTTAATGTATGCATGCTTAGCTAGAAACTTAGTGTTTTAGTCCCATCAAGAGAGTTACACATTTCTTCATCATAGTAAAACATGTGTGATGTGTGTGCATGGTGTACATTATGATGCATGATATGAGAATGAGTTAAAACGGGCTTCAACCTCCATCCTTTCAACCAAACTACCTCAAGCATTCCATGCCCAAGGTTGACGTTCAATCTATTCGGCATGAAGAAAGGTTCTCCATTACATCCTAAAGGTTTCTAAAAAGAAAAAAGAGAGGGATAGAAGAAGAAGATGCTAGTTAGAAAAAAAAAAGTATTATCCCACCTTGTCTCCTTGGAAGTCTTGAATGAACTTGAACTTAAGAGATGAACTTGAGAGTTGAAGGATGTAGTTAGGGGTTAAGAGAGTTGAAGGTTGAGAGATGAGAGATGAGTAGAAATTTTGGTAGAGTTTTAGGTTGAAAGATGGGGGCTTCAGAACATGAATTATTCTTAGAAAATTAGGGTATTTATAGAGTTTTTGAAGAACTTTTGGGGATAAAGCGGTCCAACATAAAAATAAAGAAAATGGACATGAAATTTAGGCTATTTCTTTTTGGATTTTTCATTTTTCTCGGGGAAAAGATGACATTTGTGAAGAAACCCTAAAAACATTCTTTAATCTTTAGTTTTTTGGTAAATAGAGGTGAGAGAACAAAAAGTACTTTTGGGAGAATGAATAAGGGAGTGACATGTGTAAAGGTGGAGTGGTAGGTGAAAAGTAGACCTTGGTTCATTTGTAAATAATGTATAAAACAATGGGTGAAAGTATAATTTTGAAATGGACTAATGGAAGGACTCCATATATGTACTTGAAGATTCTCATCTTTTGAGGGCATAATGGGAAGTTTCCTCACCTTTATGGATTATTACCAAATACCCAAGAACCTTTTTGATTTGTACAACCTTTTTGGGAAGGGCTTTCTTGGATTTTCACAAAGGGGAATTTACCCTCCAATTAGATAATGCATTGGGTATTGAGGGCTTATGGGAGATCAACATGTGTCATCTTTTGAGGGAGTGTGAAAGAATGGCTTGGTATGGGACTTAGATAATGGGCTTGGTATTGGGCTAGGAAATGAATTTGGTTAAGAAGTGAACTATGGTTAGGGTATGGGTGATGGATTGGTTAATGAGGAAGGGATATGGATCCGGGTTGATTCATGATAGGAGGTAGGAAATTAGAGTGGATTAGGGACAAGGTTGAGCATACAAAATTATATGACATGATGCATGTACGCATGTATGCATGAAAATGATGCCAAATAGCAATGCGGGTCCGTCGAAAATCTTGAGTTCTAAATTGAAATCAATTCGAGAAAATTTAAATTTTCCTAACGGGTTCGTGCAAATTGGGGTGTCTACAAGGGCTAAAGTGGGACTTAGGGTGGTTGAGGATTGGTGGGCTTAAAAATGGATTCGAGATTTGGCGGCAAGTTTGGGGTTAGAGTTGTGAGGGTTTGAGAAGGTGGTGGGTTTAGAAGCCTTATTGTGAGTTCATGAGACTTTTAAAGGTCTTAGGATCTTTTGATTTAATCAAAATATTAAATTTCGACTATTTGGCCCCTTAGTCTCGTTGATGGATTTTTATTAGAAAAATGATTCTTTTGAGTCTTTTTAAGTGGGGCCCTTTCAAATTGGGGTGTCTACATTCAAATTATAATGAGATCTTATCACAGTAACTTCAAAACTTCATCAATTTAGAGAATTTATCTCTTTACTTGTTCAAAAATTTGAAATATTTGAAGATTTATTGATCCGAGCAACCAAAAAATACTCCCACAAAACACAACCATACGATGAAGGACCCCCTTTTTAAAAAATCAAGATAACCTTAAAAAATATGGAAAAATATTAACATACATTAATTATTGAATCACTAAAAAAATAACATTAATCAATTTTTTATTGTTATAATTGTGTAGGCATTATTTGACATTCGCATGAGACCATAAGGTCATCCTAGATATGCGCAAATCACTTAGGATGGAAGGAATTAAGAATATCCGGATAGGAGCGCTCGGGATATTCGCATCAAAGTGAAGGAAAACAACACTTGGGGGATATGCTAGGAAATGATACCAAAGGGAAGACCCCATGTCAATGCTATGGTTTCGATTGAAGGACCCAATGGTTGGGATGCCATTCCCCTTCCTTTTGTACGCTAAAAAATTGTAGTAAGATTGTCAATTGAGCTTAAATCCCTAGGATCTCAGAAAAGATATAGGGATTAGATGTGATCTTATTATAATAATAAAAAGTTAAATTGGAAACAAATACCAAAAAAGAGAATAAGTCCCAAACAAAAACGAAACCCTAAAGGTGTAAATATAAGGTAAATATGTTTATTAGGATGAATTGAATTTTAGCTAATTGACTATTGTGATTCTGACTTAAGCATTGTAGGCTCTTTGTTAGGTACCACATAGATACTTTTGAAGATTCTTCTTATAGGTTTCTTTTTGTGGCATTGTCCATGAATCTCAAGGTGGTGGTCGGAAATTTTTTTACAATAACTAATTGGGGAATAACAAATAACATTGGTGATACTAGTCAAGTTATATAAATGGGAAATGTTCAACACCCTAAGCTTTACCCTACACTTTAACAAACGTGTTTTGTCCTACATGGGTTAAAGTTTTGGAATGAGCTGATTTTTGGTGAGGATAATCTCTATGATTAGAAGATCATCATCACCAAAAATCAGCTCATTCTGAAATTTTTAGCCCCATGTTTACAAGTTGAAAAATCGTGGACCATCCATTTTTTGTAAACCATTTTTGATGGGGTTAGAAGTTTTGGAATGAGTTGATTTTTGGTGAGGATGATCTCCTCGCCATAGAGATCGTCCTCACAAAAAATCAGCCCATTCCAAAACTTCTAACCCATGTAGGACAAAACACATTTGTTAAAGTGTAGGGTAAAGCTTAGGGTGGGGAATGGGACCCTATATAAATAGTATACATAAATACAATCAATCCATTAACATAATAGCTAGGGACAACACTGGATCTATGATTGTATTTTTCAATACAAAATTATAAGTAAAAAAGAAATTACCTCACCCCCAGACCCATATATCGAGGACAATCTCCTTTCCGTTCCTTGCCAAAAATCTCTAATATGTAAGGTTTCACTAATTAAAAGCATCCGACAATCAAGTTATCATAAAAAATAATAAGGGTTAAATTAGATCACAAGACAAAAGTCTATTACCTGTGTGTTTCTAGACATGAGATTTTTGTCATAATAACCTCAATACTAGGATGGTTTGGAGTCGTCACCATTCTTTTTAGAAATGCGTGTGAATGGGCATCCAAAATAATTTTTAGAAAAATGGATTTCATTGTAGCAACTCTCATTTATGAAAAATGAGTAGTCCACCTAAATCTAGGTAAGGAGATCTGATTAGAGAATGGGGAAGGTCTTAGGCACCTCATTCTCTCCACCCTAAAGTGGTTACTTTTGGAACTTGGACACTTTTGAAAATACTTTTAAGTGTAAGACAAAAATGCATGGGTGAAATACATATTAGGAGTTGTGTGTGCAATAAGTTAAAATGTACCCTTAAGGAGGGAACATGATATTAATGTGTGACACGAAGGGATATCCTATGGAAAAGGACCCCGATTCCATGATTTGAAATGTTGCTTTAGGATTTTAGGGAGATTCTACACTGAAATTTTCTTAGAGCCATAACCTTAATGCATGCATGTTATGACTAGAACTTAGTGTTTCAACCCCTAAAATGGAGGACACAACTCTTCATCATTGTCATGTATGGGTGGTAGTGTATGTATTATGTACATTATGATGCATGGTAGATACTAGTGGGTTAATAAGGCTTCAACTCACACCCTTTCAACTGAGTCAAAGCCCAACTTATCAGTTGTGTAAGAGGGTATCCATTACATCTTAAAAACTTTCTAAAACATATAGTAAAAAGATGGGTAGAGATAGAAATGGGAAGTGAATGCAAATGCTTGAAGTTTTTTCTTGAGTTCTTGAATGAACTTGAGTTTTGAATGAAAGGGATAATAGGTTGAGGGTTTTAGTATGTGGTTTACGATTTGAAGATGGTTGAAGGTTTGTAAAGAGTTTGAGGTTGAAAAAAAGTTAAGATTTTTTTGAGTAGAGATTTGGGTTGAGAAAATGTTGGAGGTTTTTGTAAAGTTTATGGTTGAGAGAGGGGGCTTGAGAGCATGCCTTTCTCATGGAAAATGAGGTTATTTATAGAGATTTTGAGAAAGTTTTATGGGTAAAATGTTCTAGCCCTATGGATTTTGAGAATTGTCTGGGAAACCCATTTGATTTTCAATTTTCTGGAAGGCAAGTGATGAAATTTAACATGAAACCTTCAAAATCAAGCCATTTGGCTAAGCCATGTGTTCTAGGTTATGTTGCATAATTTTTGTCGTAATTAAATAATAGATGTAAAGTGAAATTTGGAGGATGCATGATGGAAAGTACTAGGAAAGGTGGTAGGTTGGGTGTCATGTAAATATCTCAAAGAGTTGGAACAAAGGTAGAAAATATAAATACTTTTAGAGGATAAATGAGGCAGTGTCATGTGTAAAGGTGGTTGGGTTGGGCATTTTGGAAATATCTACTAAAGTGATGCTAAATATATATTTTTAAAATGAATCTATGGGAGAGTTCTACGTATGCATTTTAAAGTTTTTACCTTTTAAGGGTAGGGTTGGAACTTCTCACAACTTTAGAGATATTTATCAAAATTCATAGGCACTTTGAGTTAACCTTGATTTTTTGAAGGGGTCATTCTTGATATTTCTCAAGAGAGTTGATTCTCCAATGGGCTTGGAGGATAGGCCCACTAATAAAAAACCTTATTGGGTATTGGGGTTTATGAGTGACCACTGTGTGTCTTCTTTTGGGGAGGTGTGTAAGACCATGGACTTTTATAGTTGAACATGAATAATGGGTCTATAATGGGCTAGGTATTTGAGACTTAAGTTATGGGTTTAAAATAAAAATGAGTTTAGACTTAAGGTTTGGATTTAGGTTATGGGTTTAGAATGGCCTTAGGGGTTTGAATTAAGGTTATAGGTTTAGAAAATGAATTTAAGTTATAGGTTTAGAAAATGAATTTAGGTTATAGGTTTATAATGAGCTAGGTTTTGGATTTATGTTGAATGTATGGATTTATATTAACAATGGACTTGGATAAGATTGGACTTAGGGAAGTGGGCTAGGACTTAGTGAAAATGAGCAAATAAGTGAATGATGTACGCATGCATGCATGAGAAAATTGCCAAGTGGCGCTCACGGTTCATTAAAGGCATTTAGACTTTTATTTGCAACTAAACTAAAGGCTTTTGAAAGTTTGAACTATTTTGGGTGGGCTCGTGCAAATTGGAGTTCTTCTCACATGGGTAACTTCGCTCTTTGAAAATCTTACGCGTGTCTCTCAATCCTCCTTAGATTATGTTATTTCCATCATTATCCTATTGATTTTGTGATGAATCATAATTATTTTCTCTATCAACCTCTTTCTAAATTGGTGTAACAATCCCATTTTAAGTAGTAACCCGTAGGTCCTAGGAAACCTTTTGTTTAGGGTCCATTCTTATTCCCTCAGCCATGTTAAGTCGAGTGTTATGAATTCCTACACATGTTACTTTGATTGAGTCACCTCAAGGAGTCATCAAGGTGAGGAATGGATATCTTGGTTGAATTACTATCCAGTCGAAAGGTCTCACTTACTTTAAGGATGAGATATATGTCCCTTTGGATTCAACTTTGCCTTGCCTTAGTGGCCACATGGAGACGTCTTTTTGGTCCACACCATCACATGTAATTATGCCCCTCCATCCGACCCCACGAATTTATTTGATAAAATATATTGATTTTCTTAAAATTTGTCAATTCTAAATTATAAAAGATATTTTTTTTAACACTAAGTTTGTGGTGATGGAATAAATAAGGTGCTGATTGATTCAGCTTCTTAAAACTGCTGTCTGAATCTGCTGTCAGAATCTGAAAAGTTGAAAAACATGTTTGATAGAGCTTTTTAAAACTGCTGTGCTGTTGACTAGAATCTGACTGTGGACTGTTTGATACAGCTTCTAAAATCTGCTGTAGTAGGGTAAAATGACCAGAATGCCCTTAAGGTTGATAATGCAACCAGAATGCATAAAAATTACCAGAATACCCCTATACATATATAATTACACTAAATATATATAAATATAATAAAATTATATAAAAAATTAAAAAAATAATTATTTTAATTTTAAAATGTTTATAAATCTATAAAAAATTATAGAAAAATTTATAATTCTATAGAAATTTCGGCAGCATCTCCTCTTAAAAATAGACATATAAAATTTTTTTAATAAACAAAATACCTGCATAATACACAATCCAACATAATGTACGCAGAATGCATCAAAAATTACTAAAATACCCCTATAAATATATAATTACACTAAATATAGATAAATATAATAAAATTCTATAAAAATTTCGACATCATCTCCTCTTGAAATTGAACATATGAAATTTTCCTGATAAACAAAATACCTGCATAATATTCAATCCAAATTTCACATTTTACATAACACATCCACATTACATCGTATATACATAACACATCCACAACCACCACATTTAGATTCTGACATTATTTAAACATAATAATCATAGTTAATATAATAAGTAAAACTGAAATAAATAAAAACATAAAAAATATACATCCAACAAATGCATACAAAATATATTTTTCATTCTTCTTATTTGACTATGTTACTTTATCTCGAGGAACATTATCATTGATAATGTCAACTTCATCTACCCACAGAAAAGACCCTGCATGTCTCTATAAAGTAAAATAACACATGAATTAATATCAATGTCACCAAATATAAATACGCACCCAACATTAATATCAATACTATATTACCTGCTAAGATGGACACCTATAAAATATCCTCCCATAATTTTCTTTTGTTTTAGCTGTGACTAATGTCATCACTCGACCACATGAACAACATGGTGGATACGTATAATTTTCCATCAATGATATTCATCATACACAAAGACAATAAATAAGTATAAAATCTTCGAAATATACTTAAAAACATTATAATCTTTATTCCAACATTGTTTAACAGTATTTATAATTACAATACAAAATTAAAAAATAGAATATGAAAATACATCAATGATTGCTAGTAAAAATGGCATCACCTATTAAATCCCTATGTATTTTCATTGTTTGTTGACTCTGACGATCTACTAATGGGGGAACTGGATACTCTTGATTAGTGATGCCCTCTTCTTCTACTCCCGTTGATCCTTCTTCTTCGAATCGAGCAAATTCTTCATCGATGATAGCATGTTTTCTGATAAAATTGTGCAATGTTATGCATGTAATAACAATGTTTCGTTGTTTGTCCAAATTATATGAACGCATCAACTTCAAGATTGGCCATTTTACTTTCAAAACCCCAAAGGTTCGTTCAATTACGTTCCGAAGTGAAGAATGTAAATGATTGAATAATTCATTTCAATCATTTGCCCGTGATCTCCTATAGTCTTGTAGATGATATCGAACACCTCGATAAGGTGCGAGATAACCATCCATGAGTGGGTACCCAACATCTACTAAATAATATTTACATATTATCCAAAATATATATTAATTTCTAAGATTGAATATAAACATATATAATTGAAAAACTTTTAAATATAGACCTGGTGGAGGATATGAAAAATTTAAACTGGGAGTATTCAATGTTTCAAGGAAGACACATGAATCATTAACTAACCCTTCTCAATCAACCACCACATGAGTGAACAAAATGTCAAACGAACATGTTGCCATTACATTTTGTGTGAGTCCCTTATGTCCTCGATATCGTATTTGTTCTGCTATTGGTACAAATGCACTAACATGCGTCCCGTCTATCGCTCCAATACAATCCTACATATTTTTAAGGTATATTAATATATAAACATTAGTGAAATAAGTATTTTCCAAATATATATATATATTATCTTAAAATATGGAAAAAAACGAGGATTGTTACGGATGTGCGAAGAGACTTCATTGAGGTCGGGAGGTACAATTAAGGACATTGGTAAGTTCACCATAGCCAAATGAACTTTGTTGAAATACTTACTAACTGAATGATCTGAGTGATCAAAACTATTTGCAACTAATCTTTGTCCTTGATTATGTCCTACTATCAATAAAAACATTGCTAGTTGTTCTTGAATAGTAATGTAGCGTTCCATCTTCAATAGAACTCGAACTTCCAAAAGACTACACAGATTCAGAAATACGTGTCGTTCCATTCTAAATAATGAATGACACGTCGCACGATTATCATCTAGTGTTTCCCACACAAAATCAATCCCCTTTAACTGACTATTATTATGTGGCTCCCTATGTAAGAAATTCTCGCAATAAAATGAAGAACCTAGGACTGTAGTGGCCATACTTAAAATACTTGAGTCGACAGTATTGGTGGAATCATCATTTGAATCGATAGTATCAGCCTTATCAGCTGAATCGATAGTATTCATTGTATCAACATCTGAATCCATGACCTGCTTATAAATCCATATTAGTGGTATTTATCTATCTAACAAATAAAATATCCATCTAATAGAAAATATTAATCACAATATCCATCTAACAGTAAATAAAATATCCATCTAACAAAAAATATAATATGTACAATATCCATCCAACAGCCAAAAATAACCAATGTATATTGCATTCTATAATTGCATCATAAAACCCACAAAAATATTTTAGTAACATAGAAAATAAGTCTAAATGCCTTTTCCAGTCATAAAATCAGACATCTCGCCCTCCAACCACTTAAGACGAACATCTGCTGATCGTGATGCACAAAAAACCTCTCTGAATTGTTTGTTCTTTATAAACATCTTCAACGCATAACGATAGAGATCATTATTGGTAGGTACATCTGGTAGCTGGTCTAAGAGCTCGATCGACTCTTGAATACTACCTTTCTTAATTACAATGGGATTGGTAGAAGCGGATATCTGACTGTGGACTGCATTTGCGAGCTTCTCCAATGACTGGCTAATTTGCATAGCAGTGGTCGTCTTCTGCCTACGACTTTGAGGTGGTAGAGTATTTCCACTTCTGCGTCGAATGTAGGCTGTGGGTGAGGGTACAATAGGAGTAGCATCATCCTCAAACTCATCAGCATCATCAGGAGTAAAGTCTAGATGTGTCTGAGACTCTGGATGCTGGGTCGGCATGACATCATCTAGATCATCCTCATCAAGATTCTCATCCTGAGGTATTGATGTAGATGGCATTGAATCAGATGCAGGTGACCACATCCGGCTACCAGTGGCATATGTGCTTCCAAAGATGAAATCCAATTGTTTCGCAAACTTCAGAGGTTGCTTTCGAAATATTATATCTTTTGGATGATGCTATAAAAAATAAAAAACCCTATTTTACAAGTGGGATAGACAAAAATCTTAAAATAAATAAAATGAAAAATTAACAAGAAATGTACCTCTAACCACCCATCCCACCACTCATCACTTGCATCTAATATGCCATTATCAACATCATAAGAGACGTCAGTATTTGTGCAAATCTTATTCTAACGTCCCCAAATGCCTTTTTGTCTATCCCACTTGTTCTTTATTTGTCCTCTATCGTAATAAACATTAGTTCTCTTATTAAACTCCTTAACTAAGAAATCATAACCGGTCTTATCAAGCACTTTATGCGGTCTCCTCCCCTTCTTAACTAATTCATAGCAAATCTCGACCCAAACTTCATGTTGTTTGGGTGTCCAATCTGCTTTTGCATTCTTTGAATTGTTATCTTCCATCTGCCAATGGTAATAACAAGAGACGACAGTAGAACAGAATATTAAATGGTCTATTTCAATTAATCATGTAAATTATTTGATTACTTACACCATCTCAATCTACAATTTTTGCACAGTGTATAATCAAAGAGAGAAACCAGGAGGCAATGTCAGGTTATCATATAGATAGCCGGAAGAATGCACAGTTCTCAGTCCCACGGTGAGGGAGCCCTGTGTTCTTAATCTTTGACTGTACAAAATACAGTAATTGTTGTATGTGTGTTGTGTGTGTGTGTGTTCTCAGTCTCACGGTAGTCATTGACCTAGGACTACTCATTTCAATTACACACATTATAATATTTAGTTCCAATAAGAAGTTCATATCAATTTTAGTACTATTATGACCTTGTACTACATCCCAGATTCATGATCATTTACAAGAATAAACCCCGAGTTCTTGTTAGAAGTGGCACCACTTCTATGTTCATATAACAGATTCATATTCCAAAGAACAAATCAATGTGTATCAATACAAGATTCAAATAACAGATTCAAAGCCTTATCCCAAGGGGTTAGAAGAGTTCATACATCATCTATGCCTTATCCTTTGGGGGTTGGAAAAGCTCATCCTTCTATAACAAAACCAACCTTATTATAAAAGGATTCAACCAAGTTCTCAGTATGGACTTCTGTTTGATTCCTTTGCATGACAAGCTCAACATTGTCAGTACTGGGGAGTCAAACTTGAGGGAACATATTAGAAATACCTCACGATTCAAGATCTGTAATAACAAAACATACATGATATGAAGTGTAAAAGATACTTCAACATTATCCAACAACGTTGGACTCTAGAGAAGACATATATATTATAAGGAAAACCCACTTGTGGTTTGGATCCAATACACAGGGAATTGGTCTAGCTCTACTAGTGCATGAACGATACATACAATAAATGTAAGAAAATCTAAAATTTAAAGAAGGAGAACTTAGAACAACTCGCACTCAAATTAAACATGTACAATCAATCATAATTTTTATTTTTTAACATATTGAAGGAGAAAGATATATACTTGAGAAATTCTCAATCCATATTAGGATTTTGCTGATTACACTAGTAAAGCTTCTTGCTCTTCAATCCAGAAAGTAAGCTTATTTTTGGGTATAACTAGTGGCCATAGTTTGAAAATGATCTCTTAACCCCCTTTAGATTAGTTTTGAAAAATAAAAAATTTATATAACTCTCATCGCCAGAATTAAAATAAGTAAAACCAAGTTATTTTTCCAAATAGATGCAATTTCTAACAAAAATTGCTTGTTTCTAACAGAGTTTGGATAACAGTATTAATGTTTAGAATAAATCAATGTGTATCAATACAAGATTCAAATAACAGAGTTTGGATCCTATTCTAAACATTTTAACAACTATAACAAAAATTCTACTTTTTTATTTATCTAATTTTTATTTTATTCCCTTGTCAACTCCCTCTTGTAAGGTTAATGTTCGTTGTGGATGTCAAAACCTCAAAAAGGAGTGGCTATGTCAAGATGTTCAGACAGCATATCGCAACACCAGTTGTGATCCCAAGGAAATCTCAAAAAATCAATATGGAATTGGTCTACTTCCTTGCAATTCACAATGCGCTAGTAAACTAAAGGTTATAGATTCAGAATTACAGTTGCATAAAGCTAAAGCTTTAGTTCTTTACTTTTATATTTGAACTTTGAAAAGGACACATCGTCGCAACATGGTCATGTGTTTTTTAAACAGATGATTCATATGGTCTATGGATTGCAACTTGTTATAATCTAGGTCCATATGGAGGCCAATTACTAATTGAGTAAACAGTGTCCTCAACAAAACTAGCCCACATGCAGCATATGTTTTTTCTCTATAACTGTGTGAAATCAAGCAATCATAAATGGGAATTTGTTCTCCTAGGTAATCAAAAATTACCCCCAATAATGGATAATGTCGTAATCCAAACCAACCTTGCAATTATATGTACTAAATCAAGCAAACATAAATTGGAACTTGTTTTCCTAGGTAATCTAATTACCTCCAACAATGTACAACGTCTTAATCCCAACCAACTTTTTCATAGATCTAGAAATCATATCCCATTTCGGGGTCTTCTAGGTGGTTAAGTCTTCTCCAACAACTTAAACTGTGGTTAGTCAGGACCATTCATGTTTTGAT